>NC_047044.1:38524014-39149014 GCF_011762595.2 Tursiops truncatus | reverse complement strand
GCTAAGTTTATCCTGCAGGTCTCCACTGACATGTTACCTTCCCCAGGAAGCCTACCTGTTCAGTTAGGGTGTCCTTCCTCTTGCTCATAGCACCCTGTCCTCTTTCCTATCATATCACGTCCCTCTCTCTCTCCCTTTCCCTCTAACACACGCACAGTATTTTAATCCTTTATTTATATGTTTGTCCATCTAGTCCATCATATCCTTCCAAGCAGAGACAATGAGTTTTTCATTCATCTTACTGTAGTAATAAATTTTAAAAATAAAAGACAACTATTATTTTTATCCCAAGTGAGTACCATAATGCCTGCCAGAGACTCAACACTCAAAACGTATTTGTTGAGTGAACAAATATATTTCAAGGCACCTCCCAGTTTTCAATGTATTTTCTTATGTGTTCCCTCATTTAATTTTCATGTTACACCTCTGTGCTGAGTGTAATATTCTTATTTTTAAATAACGAGAAACCCAAAATGCAGAAAAGTTAAGAAACATGTCCAAGGTCACAAGTGCTACAACAAAACAAAACTGAGACTGAAACTTATGTCTTTGGACTCTGTCCATTAGTGTTTGCCTTACAACGAAGACGAGAAATCAGTCTCCTAGGAAAGTACGAGGTATACTTCTGGCTTACCACATTTCACTCTCTGAAAAACTTTACTACATTGAAGTGGTAGCATGCCACAGAAATTTTTAACTGTACATTTCAAGCTTAATGGACAAAATAAGAGTTTTCTTCAATTCAGTAACTGTTTAGTACAGAGCATAGAGTTAGTAAATAACAGAGACAATCTTTGCCCTTCGTGGAACTAAAAGTTTAGTTGAAAGGATTAGAGAAAAATGCAAATAATTTTAACTCAAGGCAAGAAAGAGATGCTACAAGAGAGTCAGTAGTTCATTGGACAAATTAAATAACTAATTCTATGTGCCAAGCTTCATGCAATGGGTTAGATATATGAAGATTTAAAAATGGGATTGTGGGCTCCCAAAAGAAAGTGATATCCAGTGGCTTGAATTAAGAACAGAGTCATGTGACGGGGGCAGTGATGGTAGTGGTGGGATGAATTGGGAGATTGGGATTGACATATATATGCTAATATGTATAAAATAACTAACTAACATATAAAATATGTATAAAATAACTGTATAAAAAAATAAATAAAATAAAATTCAAAAACTAAATAAATAAATTTTTTTTTAAAAAACAGAAAAAAAAGTTCTTCCCTCCCCTTAAAAAAAGAAAAAAAGAACAGAGTCATGGAAGTGGTAGAAACTGAGAGGAAGCTTAGAGAGCTGGTTGACTTTCAAAGAATAAGGATAAAGGTGGTCATTCTGGGAGCTATGGAGACATTAGACAAAAGCTACAAGATAGAAAGATGTGGGGCATATTTTGGAGAGAACTAGTTTAATGAGAGTGTTAAAGGGGGAAAATGGGTGAAAAAGAATGAATGTCAGGACCTTATATGCCAGACTAAGGAATTAATTCATAATTTGATAAGTAATGGGGATCCAATGAAAATTTTGAGCAGCAGAATGACATCACTTGAGGTGGGATTTGTAAAGATTTATCTACCTGGTGTATGTAGGATGCAGCAAGAAACTGAAGTCTTCAAAGCTAAAGATGATAAAGCAGCATCATATAATTACACCATTATAGTACAGAAAATATTTAGGTGATCTAAAATAAACACATTCTTTTATTCCCTGAAAATAGATGAAACAATTTTAAGAGAGTCCCCACTGATGAGTTTTCATACTAAAAAAGCCTATCAGGGCGAGAGATTGCAACGCAGTACAGTTAAATTAGATTTGTTATTTCTTGGAACGAAACTCCCTTTGGTAGTTGTAGAGAAGTTCTATTGCAGATTCAAAAAGAAAAAGAAGAACTTGAAGCACACAGCAATTTTTCATAGTTATTACAGGTGACATCTAAACTGGCAGGGTGCAGACAAAGAAAAGGCATGTAAATTAGACTTATAAAAGCGTTTGTTTAGACTTCTCCATGAATACCAACAGAAGTATATAAAGAGATAATGAACTTGTCTAGGGTAACTACTGATAAATGAGCAAGCCCAGGTTATCTTTCAGTTCCAAAATGTATTTCACAGGCAGGTCAAGTCACTTTTGATTATTATTTTCAAAAGGAGTCATTTTTAAGATATTTGTGTTTCACATATAAGTTAGCCAAAATATTTTATGTATTATTAATTGTATTAATATGTATTACTAAATATGACTTTAACAACTGACATCCCAACCTGCCTTAGAGATTTAATGATGATTTTATCAAATAGAATAAGAAGGTACTTGTCCTAGTGCTATACCATTGAAACTTGCACTTACGGACATTTAATAAATAGTTCTTTCATGATAGAGATTTTATACTAAAGAGATATGGCTTACAAACTATATTGTATTAGGTAGCCCCAAAACTCTCTGTGTTATAAATTCCGTGAGATGATCTGCAAAAGAAAGAAATTTTCTATTGTCAATTACATTTTGGAAATTTGCATGTCTCTTTCTTTGGAGATACAAACTACACATTAGCATAGTAAAGTCTGATATATCCTGCCTAAATATAAAACCTATTTAACTGTATTCAACCCAGTGCTTTCCAATCTTATGTGATAAATATAATCTATTTATTTTCCTTTCATATCTATTCATATTCCATGCTGACCTCAGGAAATATTGCCAGCGAACAAAGAAGACAGCATTACATATTCGGGAAATGTGAACTTTTAATGAAAGATCTGCTCACCACTAACCCTACTTCCCAAAAAAGCTACTGGCATTCTGGTCTGAGTCAACCCATGGGGTGCTCAGATTTATCATAGGTGCTCATGGGGTCCCCATAGTCCTATTTAGCCCTGCCTCAAAAATGAGACATTAGGGGCTTCCCTGGTGGCGTGGTGGTTGAGAGTCTGCCTGCTGATGCAGGGGACACGGGTTCGTGCCCCAGTCCGGGAAGGTCCCACATGCCACTGAGCGGCTGGGCCTGTGAGCCATGGCTGCTGAGCCTGCGCGTCCGGAGCCTGTGCTCCGTAACGGGAGAGGCCACAACAGTGAGAGGCCCGCGTACCGCAAAAAAAAAAAAAAAAAAAAAGACATTATCTCTGATGATTTTGTCTCCCCTACTCTGTTGCCTCCATCCATTCATTTGATCAATGTTTTCTATGTTCTGACTCCACGACAGGGAGCATGATATATTCTGGAGATAAATAGTATACAGACCCCATGGCCCTCACCTTCACTAAAATAGTGGAAGAAAGAGACAAGAAAAGAGCCTGATATGTTTCTAAGGAAAATACCTGCACTGTGGGAACACAAACGAGGAGCATCCGTACCGCTTTAGTGGATTAAGTGCTGAGAATAAACTGAAATCTGAAGAATAAGTGAGAGATTAGGAAGATTGTCATGCAAGGCCTTGGTGTGGAGAGCTTGACTTTTAGGAAAAAAGTAAATGTGGTACTTCGCTCCATCCATGCAGTATGGATCCCAAGGAAAAGTCTTTCTTATTATTGAATTTCCCTTCTCAGAAGAGTAGAGACTATTCAAACCTTGGTACCTGTAGGGTAATCCAAAGGTGAGAGGAGGTGGCATCATGCCTTTTAGAAGCTTGACCCTCTGCCCCTTGATTAAGTAACTGCTGTTACTTGGAGGCAAGAAGCTAATGTTGGAATCACCCCCACCTGCCCACCGTGATTTAAGTTCAGAGCTACAAAGAGCCAACCAGCTAACCAACACCTCCTCCTACAGTGCTTCCTCTGTGGTTCTATCCAACCCTGGAGAAGTTCCTTCAGGCAGCATTTGACTCTAAGTCATGAAGGCAATCATAAGTCAAGACCAGAAACACTTCTTTGAGACAGAATATAGCTCTTTGAAGTATGTCCACTAAATAGGAGATGTGTTAGGATACTGCTGGCCAAGCCTATATGGATGTTCATTTCTTGTCGAAACACTGATTTGTCTTTCACAGCAAGGTCTACTGGATTGTGAAATCAATGTATATGTCGCAAATGAGCAAAAGAAAAGAGTACCTAAAATTGAAAATGTCAGTATTATTCACACAAACTCAAAAACACCAAATTGGTAACACTCTAATAAAATGAAGATGAAAATGTCTTAAAAATGAGAGACCAGAATATGTTATTATATGCATTGATTCTACATTTTCAAAAGGAAACAGTCACAGGAGGCTGTGAATCATTTATCATCCTGACCAGACCTCTCCTACTCTTTTCTCTTTAAATTTGAAAATGGTGCAATTATTCTGTTATGCTTCATAAAACAGTAAATTATCTCCAATTATTGCAGATTCATAGTAGCAGTAAAATGCTTGTGTAAAACAACACACTCTTGGAATTTATTACAAGATTATAAAATTACAACTCTGAAAAGAGTTTCAAAAACATGTCTAACTCATTTTCCTTGCCTCTGGGCAGGACTGAGTTGCAGATAATTCCAGAAAAGAATAACTATCTAAAGAGATGGTCCAACAATTATTCTTGTTAGCTCCAGGGTTCAATTACACTTATAGAGAGACAAATATTTTTTCCATATGCCACAGTTCTTAATGTTTCCTTATGTTTATATTCAGCTAAATTCTCAAAAAAAAATCACATTCTATCATATCAATAAAAGTGAATGGTCTCTGAACAACAACAAAACCACAAAATTAAGTAAAGAAATCTGTCGATGACTTTACCCCATAAGCTTTTGAAAACCCTTTCATTTATTTGCCTTGATATTTCTTGTTTTGTCTAAAAGACAGCACTGGCTAGACAAATTTTTAATCACCTCTACGTCAAGGATTTTTAAAATGTCTTAAGAGTGGAAGGATAATCTACCCTCTGCACAAAAACATTTTGTTATTCCCACAGAAACCATAAAGTAAGCATAGCTTTTCCTCCGCTGACATTAGAGGATATTAGTGATTTTCTTAAATTGTAATTTAAAAGTTTTTTGGGAATCTGGGAGATGCCAGATGTCCCCTAAAGTTTTATCATAGTGTACTATTCTCCTTTTGTTACTCAGCACACCATCAAGGCTCTCCTCTAGAGACTGTCCTTCCACAATTTAGGGCTGCTTTGAGGATTTCTAGAACAGTTCTGAGACCATATATTTGTCAGTCAAATCTGTATTCAATTCCTATGAAGTTTCTCTCTTCCCCATACTCTGAAAGTTACAAGGAGCAGAGGGGTATACGCTAGTGATATGAAAATAGTAGCGTACAACCTCTGGCGTGAGAAAGATCTGTTTGACACCTGGTTCTGTCACTAACAAGCTAGTTGACCTTGGAAACGTCATTTATATTGTCTGAGTTTCAGACCCTTTGGCCTTTAAATGGAAATGATAATGCCCACCTCAGAGGGAGAAACGGATTGAGATAATTTATGGAAAGCAAATAGCCAGACACATTGGTCCTCAGTCCATGTCTGCAGTTATCGTTTTCTATCATCGCTGGTGTTCTTGTTGTTAGTATTACTGTGTCTGTTGGGAACGATAGGGCACGAAGGCCAAAAAGCCCAGAGGAGTTTAGGATTGGTATCAGTGCCCCCGGAGAAGTGGTTGGAATGTGCACGATGTACAGTGGGGGAAACGCTGTGAGACTAGTAAGAAAGCAAGGTGTTTCCTCCACGTATTGATTTAAGAGGCACACAAAATCGCTAGCAAAGCAGAAAACCCTCTCATAAGTATCCCACCTTAGGTGGAGACACAAGGCTCAGGGTATTAACGTAACACACCCAACACGATTGAACAAGGACTCAAACCCAGGATTTCTGCGTCCAAAGTCAGTGCTTTATCTGCTTATACCAGATGCCTTTTAGGACACCATTCCTGCCCATAATAGTCTTCCCCAGCCAGCCAACCTCCTAGTCATTGCCTATTTTTAACTCCCATTGTATGTTATACTCATTTTATTTCAGCATAAATATTTGCTGTGTTCTATCTCTTTCTACTGAATTTTGAGCTCCAGGTCAAAGAGAATTTCTTGTGCATCTCTGTATCTTAAGGCCTTATATTCGAATCTGAGTTCCACCGCTAGGATTGGTGGGCAGGTCACTTCTTTCCACTCCAGGGAGGGTGGCAACTAGGCCTCTCTCTGGGTTCCCTTAGAATCCAGAAGCACCTCTTGTAAATGGAGAAACGGGCACGTAGAGATTGGTGAATAATAAAGAGTAATGAAAAAGCCAGAGTATAAAATTGAAAGTGTTTCAATTCTGGACTAAGGATAAATTCTTGAGCTTGGGAGTTGCTTCTCGAAAGTCCTGTTATTAGAAAGATTAATCTAGAAGCAAAATACGTGGACAGACTAGCAAGAGATGGGAGTTCCAGTAAAATCATTCATAGGCTAATTAAATTCCCTCTTCGCGCACTTTTACTGCAATTAAAATATAAAATGTCTGTTGACATTTTTGATGCCTTGATACGTATGCAGAGATACTTATTCTTAAGTGGGTTTTCCCTTTCCTTTTCTGTGCTTCGTATAATGCAGTCACTATCCACGTGAGCCCACAGTGCTCAATGTTAAATTCGCCAAATACTGTTCTGCACTGTTCCCTCAGCCAATTTATTTCAATCTCAGAAGGAGCAGCCAACTCCACAGTGGATGACTGCTGACTGCAGTTCCACACCATCACTCTTCAGGAGTAAGCTGCGCTCGGGCAAAAAGCTCCCACCGTGTGAGCATGGATGCGATCAGTCCCTCGTCAGCGGCAGCAGCTGTGGGCCTAGGAGACCCCACTTTCTGCCCATGGGGTGCAGAGATGCAGACAGCTTATCTACCTCTAATACAGGACTGGATTTTTATCTTTAAAAAAAAAAGCTATAGAAAAGGTAAGGGAAAATATATAGGTTGCATAGGGAAGATTATCAAACCAGTCTTCATCCCATGTAAGAGCTAGGTCATATTTACAGCATGATTGGTGGTAGCCAGATATCATAAATGCTTATGTTTATTTTTGGAAAAAATTATAGAACTTTCAGGGTAACAGCTTAAAACTTCTAATTTTCATGGTTAGGGGGTTAGAGCCTAAATGTTCAGAAGTTTTCCACAAACGCTATCATCAACTTAAAATAGCTGTATTTTGGGCTTCCCTGGTGGCGCTGTGGTTGAGAATCCGCCTGTCAATGCAGGGCACACGGGTTCGTGCCCCGGTGTGGGAGGATCCCACATGCCGCGGAGCGGCTGGGCCCGTGAGCCATGGCCGCTGAGCCTGTACGTCCGGAGCCTGTGCTCCGCAACGGGAGAGGCCACGACAGTGAGAGGCCCACGTACTGCAAAAAAAAAAAAAAAAAAAAAAAGGCTGTATTTACTAAATGAATTTGTATTGAGATGGACACATACGATAGCAAGTCTGTGGCCCAGAGCCAGGAAAGCTTTACCTTTGTCCATTTGACCTCCCTCCTCTTGCCTCTGACTTTCCTTATATGCTGATTCCATCAAATAATTTGATGATTATAGAAATGATCCTTGACAAGATCCTTTATTCTTGAACTATATTATCATTTACCCTATCACCTTGCATTTGTGAACTGCATGTTAGAATAAGCCACTTTGCTGTTTCCCATGTGTACTTATTATTGGTTATGTATTGTCATACTCCGACTAAAATTATGATTTTAGTAAAGAAGTGGATGTTTCTAGAAATGTATGCACAACATGGAGTTTTTTCAAAATTTGACTGTACACCATAAGGGTAAACATTTTTCAAGTGCAATGTTAAGGGAAATTTTTTTCACGTAATTTGAATCGACAAGCCATTTCATTCAAGTCTACATACAATTTTCCTGTGTAAGTAGTGGCGCAAAAACAAATGGCATACTGTCTGTTCTTCTCTGTTTAAAATCATAATCGAGTTTACCATTTCTGCTATGTAATAAAGCAAACAGCCCTAGTGTAGAAATTAGAAATAAAAAGGAGAATTTAGTGAACATCAAAGTTGAGTCCAACACTGTACATGTGTTATCATCTGTAAATTTCACAACACAAACATCAAGCAATTATCTGAGTTTCCAGGGAATTAAGTAATTTAACGAATGTGTCCTGCTGGCTCTTTAAATGCTCTAACTCCACAGGCTTCTGTCCTGAGTACTGTCTTTTGCTACAGTACATGATTTTCCTGGGTGCTCTCATCTCTTTTCAGGGTTTCAATTGCTGCTTATATACTCCAATTACTCTCAAATCCATTATTTCCCACTGAAACCTTTCTCCCAAACCTCAGACCCAAATGCCCAACTGCCCAAGATATCCTCCCTTCCCTGTTCCTAGACACTTCCTCCTCCAAATATCCACTAGTGGTTTCCCTATTCTTTCTACTCTGTTTCCTATGTATGTTCCCCATATACACTAGCTGAGTTAAATCAACACATTAAACAAAGGACTCAATATGAAAAATTTATCAAAGTTATGTGACATTTCATGTGATCAAATATGTGATTCCAATAAGAGAATTTCCTTAAACATTTCATTCTTATACCTCAGAAGCCATACAGGCATCAGCTGATCCAGATTCCTTGCTTCGCAGCTGAGAATCTGATGCTAATAGCAGCAGTTCAGTCTTTCACTCGAGATTGCATGGCCAGTGTCTGCCTTGAATCCCAAGTTCCCTGACCTGGGAGGAAGTTCTACTGGACCTTGTAAACTCCTCCTTTTTTTCAAAAAGTAATGATTTAGGAGTGTGAGCCGGTATTTAGAGTAGTGAGCTATCATGTTTCAAATCAGCAGAAATCATCTATGTGTCATCTCAAATCATCCCTTATGGGAGAGTGGGGCCTAGGTCCATATTGTCACACTGTCTTCTGTATACGCTCCTCGGTTGGGGTCAGTTTCTCTTCCCTGCAGTGGCTCCTAGCCTGTATTTTCCTTTCCTTCTCCTCTGGCAAACCCATTTCCCAGTCATGAGGATCCCATTGTTCACATCCACACCACTCACTGCCCTACCTGACTCCCAAAATGGGGGGCTTGAGTTTAGCTACCAGGAAACGTGCTTCAAGTTACCTCTTTCCCAGACTTGGGGTAGGAATGTTTTTGGTCTATAGAAATAGGCAGCCTCACATGTTAACTGCAAATGAAAACTTGCTTTGTCTGTTGGGTTTTCTAACATCCTAGAACAATCTGGAATAAAATGTAGAGTGCATTTTTAAGTGACATTGAATAAATCTAAAAAGGAAGGTAGACCGCTATTTGATTTTGCTAGCCTCTTGTTGATTTCAGAAGCAGGGCCTCTGTAATGGTGAATTCAGTTTTACACTTTTCTCCTCTTCCCACTCAGGGCTCGTTAACCCCATAGTCACTCTCCACCTGCACCATCACCCACAAGCTCCTCTCGTGCCCATCCCTGGCAATTTATGCCTTAGGTTAGCTTTAAGGTCACGTTTATGAGTCTGCTAAACTTGCAAACCTAGCCACCTGAGATGCTGCAGGAAAGGAAATGTTCTTATTAGCTGCTTTCAATAAAATTTTCTGGAGCTCAAGTAGTGTTTTTAACACCCCAAGGAGACACCTTGTAGAGAGAAGAAGTCAAGCCTTATATTTGCTTAATTAGTAAGTACCTGTTAAGGTATTGAATGATATACAACATAGTAGATGCCATGCAAGTAAACTAGCATTTATTGAGTTCCTAATACATGATAGCCAAACATAAACAAAAATCAAAAGTCCTGCTTGCCCTGGTAAAGGGGAACTTAGAAAAGCTGCATTTTTAGCCACACACTTTAATGAAACTGTTCCCCTCTGGTCACTGCTTTTCAGCACTTTTTCTAGTAGCTGTCTTCTGTCTATCATGTTTCCTTGCAAGATTTTTAAGTTCTTTCAACTTATAGAACTATAGCATGTGTCTTAAGCATATTCTCTTTCTTCAAGCCCATCATCACTCACATAATTAGATTTAAAAGACTAGAAATTTCTTTGAAAAAAGGTCAATAAAAAGATTCACACTCCAAATAAGTATGAATTTTTAACTAGTTTCCTAAAAATTAATTTCTGGGGAAGTTTTTCAGTTGGAAGACTTTCCTATAAATTGGGCTATTTTGAACTTGAATATAGCTAATTCAGCGTCCAAACGTGGTAAGTAAAGCAAATTTTTGTGGTCATATGTATGTTCCATTCATTTTTTTTCTTTTGTTTTTTAATAGGAATATAGTTGCTTTACAGTGTTGTGCTAGTTTCTGCTGCACAATGAAGTGAATCAGCTATATGTATACATATATCCCCTCCCTCTTGGACCTCCCTCCCCCCCCCCACCCCATCCCACCCATCTAGGTTGTCACAGAGCACCGAGCCGAGCTCCCTGTGCTATACAGCAGGTTCCCCCTAGCTATCTATTTTACACATGGTAGGGTATTTATGTCAAACCTAATCTCCCAGTTTGTCCCACCCTTCCCTTCCCACCCTGTGTCCACACGTCTGTGCTCTATGTCTGTGTTTCTATTCCTGCCCTGCAAATAGGTTACCCTCTTGCACTATTGGTGGGGATGTTCCATTATTTTATTGCCAATAAATTAAGTTTGGTAAGTTTGAGAGACAGATATGAAAATGTCTGAAGGATGGTGATGTTTAAAGTGATTCTTTTTTTCCACCAAGTTCTTAGTAAATAATAAATTCTCAATTACTTTGAGAAAGATTATTTTTATCTTCCCATATTTCCCTAGCCTCCCAGTAATAATTCTAACTATTAATCTAACTCGCTTTATTTTTTAAAATAAATGATGACATCTCCTAAGTAAGGTGATCATTAACATCCATCATTTTTATAAGCAGTTTGACTGAAAATGAAGAATTATGATGAGGGGAGAGCCTAGTTTTACAGGAGAGTATTTCACCCTTCCTTTTGGAGACAAGTTCTACAGAGCCACCCAATGTGTGTTTAATTCACTTATGATAGAGAAAGAATGAAATATCCTTCAAAAGCTTCAAATCAACTTGCCATTTAATCCCCATGTTTCCAATAGGCTCTAACATTAAGCAAGAGAAGGAGCTCTTGGATTCCTACCATAAGCTCCCATCTGTCTAAAAAGTTGTCTGCCTCAGCATTGCAGGTCCCATCATCCAGTTCAATTCTTTGGGCCATGCCACTGTTGCTGAAGGCATCCATCTCAAAGCATTGTGTGTGTGTCGGGGCCAGGGTGGGGGGCGGGGAGTAGTTGCAAGAGAGAAAATAGAAAAGAATAAATGCCCCATTAACAAAGTTATAGAACTGATTTTCAGATTCCTTAGCTATCACTTCAGAAATAAGGGAGGGGGGCATGGAGAATCTTATAGAAAAACAAATAGGTAATTATGTTGAAAATAATAACACCGAATGGTTGATTCTTCTGATCCTCTAGATACTAACAGCATCCCCACTCTATAGATGAGGAAACAGGCTCACAGGGATTGAGGAACTTATTCAAGCCTGTGCTTGAAATCACAGCACTGCATTATGGTAACACAAACGTTTTGTTCAATTACATTTTAGAAGCACATTTACTGCATAAATCTAGTTCTTTTGTGCATATAATCACACTATCTTTTTTTCCACTAGCTAAAATAAAATTGAAGCATTTTACATTTCCTTAAATGACAGTAGGTGTCTAAAGATTTAGTTTTCCATTTTTGGTGTTAGAACTCAGTGAGCTCCAATTACTGATTCCCCATAAACCTGAAACAAATAAACAGGAATGTTTTTTTAAAGTTAATAAATAAAAGTTCTTTATTTCCTTGACCAGTAAATTAAGAAAAAACAGGAAGAAAAGTCCAGAATAGCTCTACTCTTCCCCTAAAATGAAGAGGAGACTAATGAAGGACTCTTTCAGATACCAACGGGAGAAATAGCTTTGCCTGCCTGCCTTCTTTTTCACTGGTGCTCTTGTCGTATTTTTAATTAACACTTATCAAGCACTACTATGTGCCAGACACTCTGACAAAAACCTACATTGATATATTCAACCACCCCATGAGGTCTTCAGGAACTACATCACAGTGAAATTTTCAAACAAAGCTCTCACTTATACAGAAGACCAGGATTCCCATTCTAAAAGGTCATCTCTAATTCACACTTTTGACTCTGCCCTAAGCACAGCCAGAAGTCTATTGCCTTTCAAATTATGTGGCCTGCCTTAGGGAAGAATTCCCCAGCACAGATATGATGTAATGGGAATAGCATAGACACCCAGCGTTTGAATACACCCTGCAACTTTCTTGTTTTATGATCTTGGAGACAATACACAACCCCTCAGAACTTCCATTCCCTCATCTGAAAAAAAAGGGTACCAAACCCAAGAAATTATCATGAGGAAGAATTTAAATAAGCCATAGATAACCTGGAAGTAAGAGCCCAATGAAATAATTTTTTTCATCATCATCATCTTTATTAGATGGTACTTTCTCAGATTCTTTGACCAGAAAATAAGAAGGACTTGAATAGACAATAAGACTTCTCCATGGAGTAATTGTATACATTGTATATATAAAACTATATATTATTGTCATTTCATACTTGGTGACTAGACAATGATACCCCTATTCTTTTTTTCTAGATTATCAATCAAATGTCCAGCATATAAAGATTTGAAAAGTTAAGTATGGAGTAGTCTGAGTAAAATTAAAAGTATTAATTCACTTCAAGTGAAGCTGAGGGAAAAAAGTATTTGAGGTTACTCTAGGAAAGAAAGGAGGGAGAAGAAGAGATAATTGAGAGAGAGGAATAAAGAAAATACGCTCATTATTTCTTCCTTATTCTCTGCCATTGTGTGATTTCTTTACAGGGATTAGAGCATTGACATATGCAACCTTGATTCTTGTTATCTCTGATGAAGAGTAATCCATCCCTTCTACGGTGTGTGTCTTAGGGCTTAGCAGATCGCTTAATTTCAGAAAGTTATAACAGAACCCTCAAGAAAAAACTAGAAACTATTAAAAACTGTGTAAGCAAAAAATAACGTATCGTTTTTTCTTCTTCTTCCCAGTTGAGGACTCCATTCTTTGGCAAACATTGTAAAGTAACAAAAATGTTTAGTCAGAGTCCTCAGCTTATATATGAAAAAATCATTTTCTCTCAACTGCTCCAATATCATTATCACTTTGTTAATAGGCATGCCGCATTCCTAAGTTGGGAACATTCACTCTTCCTGGAACAGGCAGGCCCCAGATTCCTCCTGGTTTCTGCTCAGTCTACCTTATCAAAGATGCCTTTCCTATCTTCCTCCTAGGCAGCAGTTCCCTCACCCCATCACTTGCTACCCTCTAATCCAACCTTTTCTTTATTTTCTTCAGAGCACTTATCACCATGTGACATCTATCTGTTTAGTGTTGTTCTCACCTCATGAGGATGTAAGCACCATGAGAACAGAGATTTTCTTTGGTTCACTACTGTATGGCGTGAAGGAGGAATTCAGTGGTTATTTGTTAAATTAGTGAATGTAAAGAACTATTGAAGGAGCAAAGGCCTGATTAGGTCTCAGAGACTGGAAAAAATTAATATCAGCACATTTAAAATAAAGAGCTTATATCTTTATTATGTAGTCCTTGTGAGTGTGTGTATATGTGTATATATACATATATACAGAGAGAATGTGTGTGTATATATATACACACATATTGAGAGAGAGAGAGAATGGCACTACTAAAAGTATAACATGCTGGAATCGTCGCTCAGGTAACTCTAGTGACAAAGTCACTTTGGAGGCTATATGCAGTGTCAAACGACCTCATTTAGGATGTCTATCTGGACAACTTCAAGATGATGTTGGTAAAAATATATTTAGACTCATAATAAGATAGGGCCCCAGATGTCCTGAATTACTGGGTGAACTGGTATGGAGCGGTACTAGAGTGAGAAATACAGGAATGGTGACTCTGACCATATCTTGGACTCAAGATTGTAGTTAAGGTAGGGCCTACCAATTACATGAATTCTGTTTGTCAGCCTTGTGGTGTTAGTACTGAATTCACTAAAACTTGGACTTGCAACTTGAGAATTATCACCTAAGCTATTTGATTACAATTTTGTGTCATTCAGATTCATGGGAGACCCCCATCTAGGACCACACCTCACCAGGAGGAGGCTGTTGAAATTCTGCTGGTGGCATCTCTCAGCATTGAATCTATTATCTCACACAGTTAAGATGTGGCTCCAAAGTTTTATATCCTGTTCAACAAGACTTAAGAATGATCCAGACCTACCTTCCATTAAAAGTAGTCAGACGACATTTGTTACTAAGCATGATCCCCTAGAGCCTCATACCCAGCAGCCAAGCTGTTCAGAGTATTCTTCCCAGTGACAGAAGCAAATTTTTATAAGTACAATTTTCTCCATTTCTTACAATCCAAAGATATATTTTAGTGCCACTTACGCACTGGTTTTCTGGAAAATGCCTGACTAACCTACCCTTGATCTGACTTTGCCTTAACTTAGCACTGGTTGCAAGAAAGATATGAAAAAAATCAGAAGGACAGTTTCTATCATGAAATAAATCGAGGGTCAAGAGTTTAGTAATGTTTAAAAGCAAGAGCTTTGAAGCTAGCCGGGTTTGTCTTATATCTGAATCTGAGAATTACAGCCATATGAATATGAGCAAGCTACTTAATATTTTAAAGCTTAGATTTCTGAACCATAAAATTGGAATAATGACAGCACCTAGCTCAGAGAACTGATGTGAGGATACTGGGTAAGTACTGGGCAAAGCTGTCATGACGACTGGGAAGAATAATGGGCGTGAAATGACTATCATGGAGCAGGTCAACATGCCTATTTCCTTCTCTTCTCCCTTCACTTGGGAAGGATCCAGTCCCTGGCACTCCCTTGTGCTACCAAAATCCTGCCTTGGTATGGCTGTTTCTGTTTCCAGCTGTCTTTAATCTGCCACATACAAGAATAAAAGCTGAGAGGAAACCTAGAAAATAATGATTACCTTGTCTTTATTTATTAAGAGCAATAGAAGAGGCCTTTTCTTAGGAATAAATGTTGAATCATGTTAGCAGAAGTGACTGCTATTATTTAATATTGTTTAAATTCAGCTATTTAGGAAATGAATTATCTAGCCAGGTAGAGAGACAGAAAGATGTAGATAGACACATAGGTAAATTAATGCTTGGATGGAAAGAGAGACATAGGATCATACACGGGTGGATGGACGAACAGATAGACAAATAGGTAGATATATGCATGGATGGTTAGGTAACAAATAGATTCAGAAAGATGAAATCATATATGGTTGGATGGATGGATAGATAGGTGGATGGATGGATGTTATGGTATGAATAAGGTATGAGAAACATCATGGTATGGAATTCAAGGTAAAGGGGAAATTCCTAGAACCCTATCTCCCTTTTGAATTACAGCCAAGCATACTTATGTTTCAAGCCTGTGATCTTCAGACTGCAGCATGGTGTACTCAAATTACAAGAAAAACCTGTTACATTTTCCTAGAAATTCTATAATCTTCAAGTATTCGGGAGGAATTTTTTGTTTTTGTTTCAAAAATCCAAATATATAATGAAATAAGGTACAAATACATAGGTATTTTTTTAGAAAAAAGCTCATGTGTTTTTATGTTAGAAAAGCGTGGCCTTAGGTTACAATCCCCTAGACTCTCCTGATGGTATCCCTTCTTTCTTCTTTGTCTTTATGGGCACTTTGGTTGAAAATTTTAGAAGTACATTGTCAATCAAAGGGTCACAACAGTTGGTGTGGTCTGAAACACAAACTGTTTACAATTTTTGTTTTCTTTTTATTTTAGCAATGTATATATTAATTTTTTGCTAAAACCAAACACGCATGCTATTAAGGTCATGCTGATCCGATGAAACATTAAGCAGAACGGGCTGTGAGGTACAGTGGAGAACAGGACACAATCTGCTATGAGTAAGAGAGAAAAAGCACAGATGCATGTCAAGGCAAATACTCAGTAGACCCGTAAAACTTCCCTTCATGGGTCTGTAAGAGAGCACAGTCAGGTCGATGAAAATTGTATGAAAATGAAGAGTCACTACTGAAGGAATTGAATAGTGCAGTGACATGGGTGCTTTCCTAAATCCACATAGGAACACTGATGTACTCTAGGAGGAATTATATTGTAAAATATACTGCCTCATTCACCATATTTGAGTATGAGTTTCTACAAATTTAGTATCTGAAAGTGTGCTAAAAATACAAAATGGTTGGGAATCTCTGGGTTAAACTTTGCAGTTTAGATCAGGAGATTTACTGACACCTGTTAGCAAAATACCATAACCAGATGGAGACAGTGGCTTTTAATAAGTGAATCTAAGTATAAATGTGTAAAATTCCATTTAAGTCATAGGGCTTTGGATGGAATGTAAAGCTATATCAAAGATGATTCAATATGTGTACATTATAAACATTTTCAGAGATGTCTTATTTTGCAAATGGGTACAGACCTCTGCAAATGGACAGATGGAAAGAATTACATACAAACAAAACTCAAGTAACATTTTTGATGAAAAGTTTGCAGATCTTTCTCAGAAATCCATATATAAAGAAGTAAATTTTTCTTGGTACATAAAAATGTGGGAAATTTGCTAAGATTCATCAGGAATTCCTGTGTATATAGTCATAGCAATCAATGAAATTTTTTTATGATCTGGAAGGTATTCTTTTTCAAAAACTGAGTGATTTCTCACCCATAGTGAACTATAGGTGACTATACAATTTACATACTAAAGTAGGACACTGTTGAGAGTTAGAGGCGGTGCTAAACCAAATTAAAAGGAATTGCTTGATCTGTACCTGGCTTTGCCGTATGCATACTGGAATGCATTCACTCTAGGAATAATTGCCGTTACCTGGAAATCATTTGTCATCCCATGCATTATATTGTCCAGCATCAAACCAGTGGAGACCCATCATTATTGCTCCAAGACAGTTCATGGGTGTCATGTTTCTGTACATCTGGAGAGCATAGGAACCAGCTGCCTTGGTTCTCAGTCTTTTCAAGAATGTTTGTGTGGCAAAAGCTTTGGAAGCTAGAGATCCAGAGCAAAAGTTAGGCTGGTTAGCTTGCATATCATCACAAAAGATTCAGGTTTTCTAAGCTTAGGATTCCTCATCTGTGACACAAATCCCATATGTGCAGAACATCCGCATAATCCTTATGGGACCAGGACTGTCAGGGAGAATTGACACAAATATGAAGCTCATGCTGCTTGCTATGCCACAAATAAAAGTCCTTAATCTTTGGCCCTGGAGTTTCATGTCTTCTGCCAGTATCCATGGATATTTAGATGGCTAACTTGTTCACTTACAAGTAGGGCAAAATACCAGCCACTTCATAGCTTTTAACACACATGGATAGGGCAAGAGCAAAACAAATAACCATTGTGATAATAATATTTAATCTGAGTCCTAGAAAGGGCATTGGACAGGGGTCCAGAGATAAATTGCTAATCCCACTAGACTACAGCCTTTTTGAGTGAAAGAACAAATTACTCCCTTTCTCTCTGGTCCTCAGTTTTCTCATCCATAAAGTAGTCAGAGGAAGGAGGTGGCCTTTTAAAGTCCTTCTGATCCTAAATTATTTGCATTTGTGATTCTTTCAGTCTGCCCATAACTCTGTCCCTCATTCCCACCACATGATTTATAGATGCATCCTATGTACATATGATATGTGCTCTACGGTATATGTGTTAAAACTCACAGAATATTAGCATGCAGAAGCTCCTTAGAGACAGTGTACTCTAGATATTTCCATAACTATGCTCTGATAAATCCCAGGATCCTTCAAAGAAGATTTGGGAACTCCAAAATTCTTGATTGGTTTATTTTTCACGTAAGTGTAAACTAGTTTTTAAATTGAAACAAAACCACATGGATACTGCAATCTGTTGCAAGCTAAATGCAACCACGTAGAAGACCAACAGTGAGGGAACATATCCTCATTGACCTTACAAAATGCAAGTGCCATACAGTCCAATTTCTAATATAAACCTACACTGATAAAATTGTTTCTTTTGACTGCTAGTTAAATGAGTTACAAACAACAACCACTTTGCAATGCTGACTTTATCAATCAGAGACATGAAACACTGATGCATTACAGTACTATTAGTCTGATGAAAGGGAGTATAACGAATTGGGGTAAAGAAGAGAAGTAGAGGCAGAAAAGCTAACTATATATACATATGGAACTATTATAACTATTTGAAGCTTATTTTCCTTTTGAGTTGAGGATCCTGTTGTTTCTTTTAAGGTCACGTAGTTGAATACTGCAAGAATTTGGAGTATGGGTTTACTACAGTAGTTTTTGTCCCTACTAGCAAAATCATTATTAAAGGTTTCCTTGAACATAAATGTTTCCTTGAACAAAAAGTTTTCTTTTGCTCTGGCTTGGCATTGCTGTCCCCAGAGATGAAGGGATGGATCTGAACTTTGGAGGAACAAGCCAGAATGGAAAAGAGATGTGTATAAAAGGCAATATGGAAAAAGAAACAATCCAATGGCTGATTCATGTGCAGAAACACTTAAACCAGTGCATCTCCGTGACTGGGGAAATGATGGCAACTTGGATAGAAACAGGAAAGTTGAACAGAGTAACCAGTTTTGAAAGCAAGAATTATGAGCACAATTTGAGAAAGGTGGAATTTGAAGAGATAACAGGCCACGTGGTATAAATCCCTAACGAACAGGCCAGAATTGAGGAAAGAGGCCTAGCTAGAAATATGGATTTGGTAGTCATCTGTGTCCACAGACTGCAGGCTTCAGATATCAGAAATTAGCTTTTATTCTTGAATCTGGAAGTGCCAGTAATGCTGGCAATTTCCTGCCACTCTTTCCAATAAAAAAGTCCACATTCTGATTTCACTGTGACTCAGTAAATTGCCTCAAATCTCATACACCATTTTCCTTGTTGCAGGGTGTCAAACCCAAATCTACCTTCACTTTAAGTGTAAAAGTTTTTAAAAACAGTGTTGTGCGTTTGTAAATTGAATAATTACATTTTCCTTTCCCTGAGCAATATGGAAATGTGAAAAAATAATAATAAATCATCTTCACCAATCAATGCAAGGAATTCAGGTTTGCAAAGCCATGTTTGAATTACTATAAAAGGAAAGGAGACCTGACAATTTCTGTGTGATTGTGAGATGTATAGCATCATCAGAATGACAAGGTAAATGCTGAGGAATATTTTTCTAAATATTGGAAGAATTGACTGGGTATTCAGCAGAAGCTAAGTGAAAATGTCAGGGTAACGATTACGATTTTGCACTTTAGCACACACTGACGATTGGGACATAGCAAGATTTGATTGTGGCTTCATGAAAGTATGAAATGGAACTTTCAGAGACATCGCCTGTACTAGACTATACTTGAATGCTCCTTTATTTTGCATGCAAGATTTTTTTTTTAATATATACTCTTTTTAATAGTATGTTATTTGGTTAATATATATGTCACACTCATTAAATTTCATACCTTGAATTTGAAGGTATTTTTTCTATCTTTGTTTCTTTGTAAGCATAAAATTATTCTGAGCTTTTCTCAGATACCAGTAAATAAGTAACAATTGTTCAGTGAGTATCTACCATGTGCCTACCGCAAGGCTGAGCATTATGGACTTTTAAGACGGAAGAAATTAACATCCACTGGGGAAGCAAGTGTAGATACTCATAAGTGTTCAACTTTCTATTCTGTGATAAGGAAGATTAAGAGTTGGGTGCAGATACCTCCTTGGTTGACATGAGCATCTTGCTTTTGATCGACAAAGACACTTATGGGAATATCAGCTTATCCTACTCCATGGCTTTACTTTTAGGGCCACAGGACACGGGTTGGTGGTGGTCAGTGGATGAGTATTCTCTTGGCAGAAGTCAAGGATTGCAGGATTCAGGTGTCTTTTGGAGTGGCTGAGTTTCTGAACAAATAAGATCCTAGCAAGAGCAATTAAAACAAGCTCTTAATTAAAAGCTTTTGGTATCTAAACTTGAGGAAAGCAAATCGATGTGGCAAGCTTTCACTCCAAGTCATATCATTGCTCTGAAGCCCAGAAGGGTAGCCTGAGACAACACTGTCTGGAAATTTCCTGAATGCCTAAAAGGACTTGGGTTGAGTTCAGTCTAGACTGGAAAATATGTCTATATTTAGAATAAATGGTGAAAGTTTAACATTTAGACAGAAAATCACTTAATTTTCCATTATTATAAAACTAAATGTATCATTCTCATGAGTAGACATCCTTTCAGCTGCTGTCTATTGAACTCTTATGAGCAGCCAGACATCTGCTGACAGCATTATCTTGGTTAAACTCACACCATATTATAGATTGGTACTCTATCCCATTTTTACAAAGGAAAAAAAAATCCTGGAGAAGTCAAGTAACTCGTTCAAGATCCATCACCTCACAAGAGGTGGGGCTCAGATTAAAACCCAAATATGCTGACCCCAAAGTCATCGTGTTAACTACTACCTGGTACTACCAAACTTGACCAGCAGTGAACTTCAGGTATTACATATGAATGTGCTAGGTAAATTAGTTCCTGACTGCATACAAGACCTCTACTCTCCAAGCATTTTTTTTTAATACCACACATCGCTGATAAACTATTTTCCACCGCTTCTAATAATAACACTATAATAATGACAATTATTACTGAAGATGGCCAGTGTATCTCTGTAATTTTCATTTTTAACGTTATCTAATGCAGTTTTTGCATAAATTCTTCTTAGCCAATAATTTATTGCTTGTGTTAAAAGAAAAAAAATCTAAAAATGAGCTTATTACATGTAAATGGTAAATCTCTTCTATTTATAGAAAATCATGTTTCTTGTGTTTTTCATTAATTATAATGGCACTGATCAACTTTAAATGTGGGCTCCCTCTACATATTAAAATTGATTTTTCTCTACATTTTTAATTCTGCAGCTATTACGTATCTGGGAAACAAGAAAAATGTTCAATTATTTTCATTATTCCACCTATGTGAGGTATGGCTAGTCATTTCTGTAGGTCATATCAAATACTTGTTCCAAAGTATTATTACTTTGCATCCAAAAACGTCAATAACAACGAGTTAGATCTATCATTTATTGAATGACTGATATGTTTTAGGTACCACACTTAGAACTTTTTTTGTACTTGGCACTTTATATCCATTGTATCATTAATATCCACGACCATCCCATAAAGTAGTTATCATTACCCACAATTATATAAGAGCAATCTGTGGATCAGAGTCGTTAAATAACTCTCCTAAGTCATAAATTAGAAGTGACAAAAGCTGTTTCCAAAACCTGCCTGCATCCTAGCACTAAATTTTTAGCCTATCACCATGCTCCCTCCAAGATACCTTTGAAAACACTGAAAATTAAACTATCTGTAAAAATAAGATCTTGAGCATGTTTCATTTTAGGTTTGCACTTCATAAACATTTTAACAGATATCCTTTGATCTTAGGGGAACAAAAATTAAAGTTAGCTGTAACTCTGTAATTTGTTTCTTTATATATTCAGTATCTTATCAACCCTTTGTTAGCATGGCTGACCTTTCCCAGCGCTGGTATTTATGTAGAGCATCATGCTTTTGTATTAACTATAGACATTTCTGTCTTTACCCCTGCACAAAATCTCTTTCCTGTCACGCTGTTAGCAGATATTTATTCCACTCTGCAAGCAGTAATGCATAAAAATAAGGCTGTAGATATGCATGTCCTTTCTCAAGCCCTAACACATACAGATTTAACCATCACGTCATTCATAGATACTTATTTCATCATGACAAGAAGAGCAACATATATAATTAATATTGATTTCCCTGATCTTGCCTGAACCCATACAGCTTTCACTGGTACAGACTGATAGGGAAACACTTTACCTCTGAAACTCTCCGGCGTTTAAATATTTAACTTCCATTTCATACATCACTAAATATTACTGGGGTACACAAAAAAACTACCAAAAAAGCAGTAATTCAAACTAAGAACTTAAGAAATCAACTGAAGCCAAAAAATCTTTAAGATTTTAAAAAGATATCACTAGGAACTTACATTTCAACATCAAATTTATATTTCAATCTCAGTGAAAGAGACATAAACATCATTACTCTTTAATAAAACCATAAATAATATTTTGTGGTATTTCCTAAATGCAATAATACTAAGAACTAGTAGTCTGTTAGAATTTACAACCTACATTCCAATTTACAAACAGATCACTGGCTCTGACTTTCATTCGCTTCTTCCTTTTGACCACAGATCTGCAACTTTGGGCAAGTTACTTAACTTCTCCAAGCTATCTTTTCCTCATCTTTAACACGTAAAATAAATCCATGGATTAAATGAAAATATGTGTGTGTGCATTATATATGTCACATTTGTTGAGATAAATATATTCATTCAATACTATCTATCAGGAAATAGATATTATATGATTATATATATATATGTGTGTGTGTATATACATATATATATCACACAAACAATGCCTGCCATACACGTAGTAGGGTCTCAATAAGTGTGAGTTCCCTCCCATTTTCTCCTTTTCATATACGTATTGTATACTAGGTACGTATCTGTTAAATATATTGTACTTTATCACGTACTATAAAGTATATGTATACTCTAAAGTATAATGTATAAATATACGTTATACTTTACCCTATACCTTATCACCTCTGTATCACACACTATTTATATAATTTGTTAAATACATTGTACTTTGCAAGGCTTTCACTCAGGGTGGGACCAGAATGAGGCACTTGCTTCATGTACAAAACTTAAGATGATGCAAAAAAAAAAAACATAATCAAGTAAATAATATTTTAATGCAATTTTTTAAAATAAGAATTTATCGAAATTCCATGATGAACAAAATATCAAAACATTAAGTAAGGGCAAAATCAATATTACTGGTCTTTCCTTTGCCTTGGGCTTTTATATGGCTCAGCCCAGCACTGCTTTCACCAGAATTACCTAAGCATGTTTCCGAGCTCTCAGCCTCTCCGTAGAAAGAATATTCAGCATGTCTGTGTTCTTATTCCAGGGCCTCTTGCATGAGGTAGCTCATCACAGCCTCATTTTTTTTCCCAGTTTGAAGCTGAAAGGTTTAAGGCTTGAAACTGGAGATAGGAATACAGGCTGAAGTATGAGCTGAGAACTTGAGGAATCAAGAATGCGAGAGGGCAGGGCATCACAGAGATCTAGTGATGAGAGAGCTTCTGTTCTAGAACTTGCCAACCTTGAAAAGCCTACAGACTACTGTCTCTCTGCTCATTCTGCTTCAACTTCCTCATCCAAGAATGATTTCTGACTGTGACATGTTTCTATAATGATTTGGGGAGGCACTAAATACATTTCTGGTTCTTAGGCCTATGAATATAACAGAGTACTCCATAGTTATTTTCCTTTCTGTTGGACTTGGGGGGGGGGGGGAATGCCTTGATGAATTACACTTATCTAAGTACTCAGCATATGTAGGCATAGAGTTGATTTTAATAGTGCTTTTGAAAAATGAGAATGGGTACATCCTCTTTCTACAATGTTTTCTTATTTCATATTGTACCTATTCCTAAATATTGAAATCAGCCTCTACTAAAGCCAAATTGTAGACCAAGTTAGTGCTGGATATGACTTGGTTTAGACTGATTCTCTCACTGAGACAAGACACATCGCTCTCTTCGGTTTACCCCAAGGGAAAGAATTGTATCACCAGTAGGCAACCCAGGAAACAGATTAACCAAGCCATGGAGTAGAATGAGTAGGTGACGGTGCTTCTATCCCTCAGTTACCAAACTATGCACAAAACATATCTGCAGTTAGTGTGGCCATGTATGCAGCATTTCAGGTGAGCTATGGATGGCAGGAAAAGACCACATGAGCCTACAGAAAGTCCCTGGTTTATTTAACAAGAATTCTGAAATTAATGGAAACGCAGTGGCTCCCCACAGCGGGGGCAGATAGGCAGCATATGGCTTTCCTCTTGCCCCTGGCTTCCCTGAGGGGCGCACATCTGCCAGAGACTCACTTCATCTGGAGAAGGCCCTGCTAGCCCTGAAAATACAGCCAAGTTCTTCTATGCCACAGTCTTTCAAGACATGGAGTCTACGACACCAGGGAGACATAGGCTAATAACCTATGTGCTTCCATTAAGGGAATATTTACAGACTTTATAGACTCTTCAGGTTCTTCTGCAAACTCTCCCCAGGAAGCTCACATTTGCTTCTGGTACAGAAAGCAGAGTCAGGTTTCCTTCACAGTATATCTGCCTCTAGAATTCTGGTATCTCCAAAAGCCATTTTCTAGAACACTCCTTGATACAGACTTAGTACATTTTAACTAGGTGGTTTCCACATACAGTTTGGTCTGAAGATAACAACAGATTAACTTTTCTGAAATATATTTAGTTCTTACCACATGCAAAGTTAAGTGCCTATTGAGTTCTCAGAGCAAATGAATGAGTTTGGACCCAGGCATACCTAATTTATAAAAGACTGTGTATTTCATTACCATGCATTAGAGTCAATTGGAATGCTTATCAAATGCAGAATTACTGGGCATCTCCTTAGATTTACTCCTGAATTATAATGTTTGGGGGTGGGGCTAAAGAATTGTTATTTTTCTGAGCCCCCACTTGACTCATGCACCCTAAAGTTTGAGCATCACTGATTTGCATCCTCGTTGCATTGACTCCTTTAGGATTTGAAGTTCTGGTTATCTTAGGAGAAGTCCGTAGGTTTACATGTTACCAGTACCATTGTGACAACTGTCTTTGCGTCCCTCAAAAAAACCATATACTCTCTCTATATATAGATAGATAGATAGATATAGATATATATACACACACACACAAACACATATACTCTAGTCATTACCCCAAGCTGAGCTCAGCTTGCCTATATCATAATGAACTGACAGTCAGGGTCAAGGGAGTCAACTTCCTAAGTGTTCATCTTGAAAAAAAGTAGGCCAGCTTTTTCGCCTTGCCTTCTCTCTTGAGTTTTGTTAAAATAAAGCCTATTCTTATCTGTGGAAACCAGCATGTTTTGCCATCTGTCTCCTTGCAGATATCAAAGTTCTATATTTTTCATTCAGCACCAAATATTTATTTCACCCCTCCTTATGATGTTTTTTCATCCTCATCTCCCCTTCCATATACCAGTTTTCTGTGATCAGATTCAATCTATGCATTGGCACATTAATCTATTCTTTACGCTTCATTTTATTCCTAATTTAGGCCTAAGGAATTTTATATTTTAATATCTTGCGACACCCTATAGGTTCCTTATTTCTTTAAAAAAATGTACTCCTTTGAAAGTGTACAAATAACATATTTGTATCTTTGCTGCTTCTTAAGTTTATTATTTAGATGCATGAAATATTACATGTGACATTAGACAGACATGCTAGAATGGATGGCTTAACTAAAGTAAGCTATTTTGTTTACTTCCATTAATACTACTGTGGTTATATAGGTGAACACATTTGAAAAACATGAGGAATATATGCTAAATTATTTTGCATTTCCTTTTTTTTTGAATTTTTGAATTTTATTTTATTTTTTTATACAACAGGTTCTTATTAGTTATCTATTTTATACATATTAGTGTATATATGTCAATCTCCCAATTTATTCCAATTATTTTGCATTTCATAGCACAAGTAAAACCAATGTTCTAGTATTGTTGATGAAAAAGAAATCATTGAGTAATTGGGGCAAAGACTGAAAATATTTAGGTTAGTAATGATTATTTGAATGTGGAAGACCAGGTATCTATTTAAAGAACAATACATGTGAACCTAAAACTGCTCTTTAAAAAAAGTTTTTAAAAATATAAGTCTATTTAGAAATATTTCATTTAACATAATTAAGGTGGGCTCAGGACGTTATTTTCATTGCTTCTACTACTTTCATGATTTTTTGTAGTTTATGGATCCCATACTTTCTAAGGAGTATCACGGGGCTGTAGGAACACATGGCATTGGTCTACATAATTCATCAGGTTAAACAGTCTATGTCATTGGCTTGGATTTCTTTCTTCAGGGTGTTCCCAAAGTACATCAGGACCCAGCTCAGCTAGCAGCAGTTTGAGATAGAGAATTAGCATATAGTTTCTTAGGGAATGGTGCTTGAGTAGCTGCCTTGTGTGAGGCCTGAGCAGAATTGCTGAGAGCCAGAGAGGAAACAGGGTCCAGGCAGTAATCCTGCGTGACTCTGTCTAGTTTGGTATCTCAGGAAAGGAAATGTCAGGATCATTGTTGAGTGACGAACACACAGACAGTGCAGATCAGTGTTGCATCTGGGGCCCGCAGCTCGCTCACGTTACAGCACACTTATGCAGAATTCCAAAGCAGCCCCTGTGGTACCAGGTAAGCATCTCACCTTCATTTCTACTAGTGTGAAGTACTGAAAAATCATTGAGAAGTTAAGACCCTTCTTTGCCTACCACTTGATGATTTACATTATTCACCTTTTTATGAGAGGGCTTAAAAATGTCCATTTTCTAGAGGGTACTAAAGATGGAAATAAATACATGGCTGGCTGGGTTAAGTATACTGAAAATGTGGCCAGAATAAAGAAAAACAAATCAACCTACAATGTAGACCAACCATGAGAGACTGAACAATATGATTTTTTATTAATCTCCCATGCCAGGGAAACAGACACTTACTAAGACAGATGAAATAGAATGTTTCCATTTGGCAAAATGCTTGGAGGTGGAGACAAATTTAAACAGTCAAATGTGAACATTAGTAAAATGAGAAGAAATGACACTGTAAGCAGATCACAATTTCTTATGGCCTTTCATTTGTCTTTTGAGAAGCAGAATAAAATGACTGTCACTGTTTTAATCGCTTGAGAACCAGAATTCTTTTCAGAGTTTTATCACTTATTGTTGAATGTACCTGTGTTATGAGTCCAAGGTCCAGGTTCTGAATCAGAGAATCATTTATTTGATTTGTGTCAGCCACAGATTGCTTGAGGAATGTCACTTTTGCTTACAGAAAACTGAAATAGGCATGGTAGGATGTATTCCTATACTTCAAGTGCATTTTAAGACAAGAGGTCAAACTCAAGTTGTCCTTAGATAAGGAAGAAGCAGAAATAACAGTACTTCAAGCACTAGATTTTTTGTGTGTAACCTTATAGGTTTATGATTTTGAGAAAATCTTATGTTACAAAAAAGATGGATGCTTAGATATAGAGAGTAACATACCGTTTTCTCTGATGATACTCCAAAAATGGATTCTTAAGAGCAGATCCTATTAAGATCTTTTCATGTTGCTAGGAGAATTGTTACCATAGAAACAATGGTACTAGTAAGCATCACTTACATACACATAACCTCAAAAGTAACTTAATTAAAATACCTTTAGAATTTTATAGTGTTGTCTTTTGCAGCATTTGTGTGTGTGGTACAACTTATTAAGCCCTTTTTTAGGCAAGCATGAGTAAATTTGCCCACTGCCAGCTTTTATTAGTTTAAATTCTCACTCACTTTGTTACACTGAAGTTTTATCTTTCTTCAGCATATAAGGCAGAAAAAAAACTTTAATATTCTCAACTCAACTGTCATTTTTATTGGGAACATTGAATCACAGCAGTGGTGGGTGCTCAGCCCTGATGGGATGCCATAATCAAATAAGAAAATCAAAGAAAACTTTGGCACTGCGACAGATTTAAGTCACGCTTTACCCATAACCTCATAATCTTGAGTATTATTTTGAAAACGCCAAATCAGAACAAGTAGCCATCCTCAAATTCCTTAAAATATGCTTCTGGATTTTTCATTAAAAATCACAAATTCTGATCAAATGGAAGAGAGTTCAGCTCAAGCAACTTTGAGAAATACTCTTCTACTTTTTCCCTTAAAAGTATAGTTAATAAGACTCCATTACACAGGTACTGATTACAGGCCCATAGTTTACTGTTCAGAGAGCATGCTAGCTCACGTTACAGATTTCTCTAAAATCAAAAGCTTGAAGTCTGAATTCAGGATGTAAAGTGTTGCCAGGAAACAAATTGGCAGAAGAGTTCCCATGTCTTGGTTGGGAAATTGTGCATTGCTTGTGGATACCCTGAAATACTGTAAGTTGGGAGTTTTGGAGGGGTATTGTGGAAGATACAGCACACCACACTTGACCACTGTAGGCTTCTGCTAATGTCGCACCCATCGTCACCTCTTTGACATACCATTTCCTCCAAAATTAGCTCATTTCGCTTACTATAGATCAAATTCCTTTTCAATTTTTGTCAATAAAGTTTGTTACTGCAACCATACAATAGACAGGGCACCAGAGTTATTTCCCCTGAATTCCAAAAGCCAACAGCAAAGCAGAGTCAATAACACCTGTTGACAAGGCTGATACATCCAACAGCTGACATAAAATACTGCCTCAATGACATAGAGAACAGAGATATGGGCCCCCAGACACGAATCTCTTCCGTGACACTCCTTAGTGAGACACTCCCTCATTTTCCCACCAGCCAGGAGGGCACGGCTTAACAATCTTGTCAGGCCAAACTGGGATGAGGGAAGGGGGCTTCTAACTGTCTCTCTTTCCAAGAATACCGACCCCAGGCATCCATGGCCCACGTGGCACAATTCCACTTACAAATGACTGAGCTAGACAGCAACCAAGAAGTGATCCTTCCACCAGACCCCTCCACCTGCGTAGTCATGACAACTGCTAACCCAGCACTGAGAACACCAGAATACTCCTTAACCCTCTTCACAGCTTGGTTCATTTTGCATTGAGAATCTTGTCTCCCAGGGAGTTATCCATGGGATAAGCCTCCAATAGGCTTTCATTTTAAACTAGCGAGAACTCTGTTTTACCTTTCCAGGGTGGAAATAGCCTCATATCTCCCTGCACCACCCAAATCAAAAAACTTCTCTATCCCATTTAGCTGTAGCTTGAAGGCACTTTCTAAGTTTTCTATCATGTCAGTGTCCTCCATTGTATTCAGGGCTTGGTAGTCTTAATAATCAAGAGTATCAGAGTCTGACCTTGCCCTGGACAACTTGCTCTCCCTATCATCTTAGAAAGAGCAAGAGCCTTGATATCAGCAAATCTCTAAGCCTCCGTTTCCATATATAGAAAATTAAGAGCATAACCTTACTCTGTAGCATTGGAGTATTAATGAGGATTGAACTAAATAATGCATATTCCAGCACAGTATCTGGAATATCAAAGCTCTTAAAGAGAGGATAGCTTCTACATTATCTGCAGAACTGGTTGGAAGGAAATCGGACTAATATCTCTAATTGTAATCAGTTTTACTTGAGCTTATTTTACAATTCACTTCTCTTTGTGACTATCATTCATGAAACTTCACTTTGCAATCTAAAATTAATTCAAGTTCCAGGTGGGTGTTTTCCAAACTTGATAAAAGGAAATACCCATGGGACAACAAATATATTGGTAAAAAAAAAAATTACTGCTACAAGAGGCAACGAGAACACTGTTGGTCATAATTTAAGTAGTGCAATGTAGAAAAATCATAAAGTCAGAGAAACCAAAAATTTTTAAAGCATAACAAGTCATCAGTTCTGCTTGCCCACCCCTTAGGGTTTTGTCCAGTGTTCATCTCTAATGTCGTAATGATGAAGCAGCTTCTGCTTCCCTTGAAAAACTCTCATAATCAATAACTCTTACTGTCAAAGACCTTTCCTGATAGACCAAATTTTATATTTTCATTCATTCTGTTCTATTATTTTTAGTTATGAGCCTGAGTACTTCCAAACTTTGTAATTCTGCCCCTCAGACTTCCATACACTGGATGGCCAACCTAGTCATTTTTTTTTTTAATCTTCATGATTTCCTAAAGATATTCTCTCACTTACTGTTCTCCTTTGATCAAATCACCAGTGCTTATCTACATCTTTTGTAATACAATGTTTGCAGTCCCTACTGTTTATTAGTGTAAGGTTTTGCAATTTCTACTTTTAATTAAATTGCCTCAGAAGACAATTTAACTTTATCCGTTTCATTGCATTGGCAAGTCCTTATTTTACTTATCTTCTATAATTCTCAGTCTTACGTATGTCTTTTAGATCCTCATAGCTGTGTACAAAAGAAGGACTCCTGAACACAAATGTAACACACATTGCACACTGTGTCAAAGCTCCTTTGGAGGGCTTCCCTGGTGGTGCAGTGGTTGAGAGTCAGCCTGCCGATGCTAGGGGATGCGGGTTCGTGCCCCGGTCTGGGAAGATCCCACATGCCGCGGAGCGGCTAGGCCCGTGAGCCATGGCGTCTGAGCCTGCGCGTCCGGAGCCTGTGCTCCACAATGGAAGAGGCCACAACAGTATCACATAGCTGAGTGTTTTGCATAGTAGTTGCTCAATAAATGTTATATTGCGTTCTCTTCTCACACAGCAAGTTGAAATAAAAGCAATAACTCTCTTGAACTTCAAAGGTAAACTAGTAAATTTTACTAAATTAGAAAAAAATAATAAGACTTTTAGAAAAACTTCTTAAATCAAAACTTATCTGTGCAAAAATTAACAATGGAGATTCATTTAAACTCAACTTTTACATTGCTGCATAAAAGCTAGCCACAAAATGATTAGCAATAAAACTACCTAAGTTCCCAAAGAATCACCAGAGGTTCTATTAACAGCATCTGAAAGAAATATTTCTACAAGCCGCGCCACAGAGGTTATGCTTTTATTGGTGTTTATTTCTTCATTTCAATTACTCTTTCTTTTCTCACTCTGTTTCTTACCGTCTTGGAACCATTTGTCATAACTACTCTTGCAAGTGCCCTAGCATTGCACTGCGGTATCAATTTCATATTTCTTTAGCAAACTTCCCATGTCAACTTCCAGATGAGTACTTTAGACTTTTAAATAAGCCTACTTAATGAGCCCTCCTATAAATTACGTTGCATGGATTTCATCCCTGTTAATGCTCTGATAAGACCTTATGCTTTTCCTTCATATAATCCATCACAAAGGTAATTATGTAATTATTTGTTTGTGTATTTCCTGAGTCTTCAGCTAAATTGTAGGCTCCATGAAGGGAGTAGCTATATGCCTTACTTACTACCCTGTCTCTATCTCAGCTCACTACTATGTGTCTAGCACTGTGTCTGGCATTTAATAGTTATACAATAAATACTTATTGAACAAGTGAAGAAATGAATGAGAAGATGGATATAATTTTATTCTGATAAAATGTGCATTAGTTTAAGCAGTTGATAAATTAATCTATGTACATCTTCACTTTTTAGTATTCCTTGCATGGTTATGAATGGCCTAGAAATATAAATATGAGCTTACCTTTCGTTCATCTATGTCTAAAGAACAGCTAGTGATTTTCCCAAACTGCTCTTAACAAAGATATTGGTGGACAAAATGTATTGGCTTTCCTGGTGAGTCATTTCTTACAACTCCATTCCCTTAATGGAGCACCCAGCAGGGAAACAGGTGCTGCGGGAATGAGTTAAATTATACCTCAAGAAGGGAAAATGGCTTGGCATTGAGGAAATAATAGCCAGACTCTTTCTTTAATAATAATTAAACAACAGGTCAATTAAGTCAAGTATCCATCATTTAGGTTAAATATCATTACAGCTGTTGATGTCTGGAGACTGAATGACTGATATAATTCCTTATATTTAAGTTTCATAGGAGATATCTTTATTAAATAGGAAAATTCTAGTCATAGTCAATAAACTAGTCAATAACTAGTCAATAAACATGTGTAGTGTTTACTATGCAACTTATGACATGTCTTTGTTTTAATGGTAATATCTATACTGTATTTAACAAGTTCAATACTAAAAGCAACTATGCTGTTTTTTCTGCATGTTTTCCAGTGCCCAAGTTGCTTGTGGCTTCTGCACTGTGGATTTTTGGAAGTTCTTTTCTCAATATTTATTTCATCAATCTATTAATTGACTTTACAGAACAGTCTCCACTCTAAAAAAATATCAAGACCTTATCTGCTCATTACCTCAAATTGCTTTAGACAGTAACAAATTCACAAATTCTATAATTTGTACTATACATGCCTAATAGTACATTATCCAGTGTTCTAAATCTATGTGGCTTTGGTTCATCTTCATTAAAAACCTGTTTTTCTAACTTTATTTAGAGTGTTAACTTTTTTAAAAATATGATTTAGTATACCTTATCATTTTGTTTTACATAAATTTTAAAGATGGTTATCTCACAGAACTTAGGAAAAATACTTAAATTAATGCTTTATTTTTTAAAAGATTCATTTAAATCATTTTGTTTATGGCAAGAACTATTTAGCCATACTGAACATAAGTCATTTAAGAATTAGTAATAAGTAACAGGTATACGTGCCAGCAATGTACAAGATGCCATCATCATTTTTATTTTTTTTAACATCTTTATTGGAGTATAATTGCTTTATAATAGTGTATTAGTTTCTGCTTTATAACAAAGTGAATCAGCTCTACATATACATATATCCCCATATCTCCTCCCTCTTGTGTCTCCCTCCCACCCTCCCTATCCCACCCCTCTAGGTGGTCTCAAAGCACCGAGCTGATCTCCGTGTGCTATGCGGCTGCTTCCCACTAGCTATCTATTTTACGTTTGGTAGTGTATATATGTCCATGTCACTCTCTCACTTAGTCCCAGCTTACCCTTCCCCGTGTCCTCAAGTCCATTCTCTACGTCTGTGTCTTTATTCCTGTCCTGCCCCTAGGTTCTTCAGAACCTTTTTTTTTTTTTTTTAGATTCCATATATATGTGTTAGCATACGGTATTTGTTTTTCTCTTTCTGACTTACTTCACTCTGTATGACAGACTCTAGGTCCATCCACCTCACTACAAATAACTCAATTTTGTTTCTTTTTATGGCTGAGTAATATTCCATTGTATATATGTGCCACATCTTCTTTATCCATTCATCTGTTGGCCATCATTATTCTTAATTCTTTTATGTATTAAAATGTTCTCCTCTTGGCAAAAACCCAATGAGATTGGCATCATTATAAACAGATCTACTTTGCAGATAAGTAAAGAGCGGCAGAAAAGGTTTAAGTAACTTTCCCAACATCACAAAGCCAATGATTCAAACTCAAACAATTGGACTCCAGAGCCCAAGATTTAAATAATTATGCTATCTACATTGCTTCTCTTTACACATATAGTATTTTAGGTCCTGGAAAAAAGGGAAAAACAAATAGCAAAAGAAACAACCAACCACAACAAATGAAAAACACTTCAGACCTCAAAGAACTTTTAATTGTGAGAGAATTTACAGCCCAATACGTCAACCACCCTTCTAGCCCTACACATATTCCCACAAAGAGACTGAACACACTCACAGCAAAAACACTTTATACATGTACCCATATACACACTTAAAAGTACAAAGCAAGTTACAGGCGGATGTAAGTTAACCTATGTGTAGGAAACAGTTCATTAGAACCATCTGAACTAACATGTAGAGATTATAAACTATATGCCAGGCCTTTTCCATATACCATCTCCTGTAATCTTCATCACTTTATAGAAGATAAATCTGAGGCTTAAAGAAGTTCAGTAGTTTGCTGAGGACCACACAGATGACTGTGAAAGAGCTGGAATTTAAACCGGGTTCTGAGTCCAAGCCCATGACATCACCACACCACAGTACAGAAAAAACTAATATACTCCAGAGACGGACCACAAAAGCCAGTAGGAGATGCCCATAACGAAAATCAGTGTCTCCACTTCAGCAATTCTGGCAAATAATAAACTTCAAAATATGGCCTTACGGAGTATAAGGTAGAAGAATGGTCAGAGCCTGTCGAAATTCACCAGAAAATATTTTCTGAACGTTATTAGATCTGACCTGGGGTTTTTGAAAAATTTAATTGTGATTTATGTCCACAAGGTAAAGGAGAGAGGAAGACTAAATAGCATATTATCTTTTTAAAAATGCATAAATCTCCAGAATGTAAATATAGTTTATAAGATGAACCTTTACAATCATCACCAAAAATAACTAATTAAGTTGCCTATTTGTTCTCCTCTTGCACATCTAAGCGAATTTCACACTTATTCTTAACAATTACCTCTTTTATTTTCCAAGCATTTGAAAACACAGGCCTTTAGGAAATAACTTTTAGTGTTCCCCTAATTGTAGATTTCCATGAAAATTAAAAGACAAGGAAAGGAGCTGAAGTGTGTATACTTTAAAGTCTACACCTGTTTTACTCTAAATTTAAACTGATTTTTCTTCTATCTTTGTGAGTGCTGAAAGTGGGGAAAAGAGTTTATTATTATAACGTTCATTGTAATGAGTATAACCTAGGTTTGAACAATTTTAGGTAGGCTTTGTAAAGTTAAACCACATTAAAAGGCCTTAAATTCAAAAGTTTGTCAACTAATAACTATGTTTCTTAGAATATGTGGCTCAGTGCCATATACTGGTAGCTACAATATTTAACTTGAATGTTCCCATCACAAAAATGCAAAAATGTCAACTGATAGAAAGGAACAGTTACATCTAATGAGTTCATGAAAATCTGTGAGATCCACATGAAATATTAATCCTAGGGATTTTAAAGTTTTAGTATTTGTAAGTCAGGATGACTCAAACTTATAGTCTTTCAGAGATGTATAAGGGAATCTTTATTTGGTGAAGTTGCAATGAATTCCCGCACTACCATATCATTGGTTTGAAATAGGAACTTTTGATGCCACATCTGGAGAATAGAATAATATAAGCCACTACAGGTAGTAATTACTGCAGGTAATTGTAATGCAGCTTGAATGGTAAACATTAATGGGGAAAAAAAAAAGATTTCTAAGCAAATAAAAATCTCAAGCATCAAAAAGACAAAAAGTTTGTGATAAATGGTTCATTTAGGCATGCAGTGCTGTGTGGGCAAAATTGGATTGCAATCATAGCCATTTCAAAAATGAAAACATTGGGAGAAAAGAAAATTGGACAGAAATGGCATGGAAATTACAGCCTTTGAACCATTCTGAACCTGTTTTTGAAGCATCGTCATGAGTGGGCAGCAAATTCCTTCCAATCTCCTGTTAAAACCTTTATGAAAGCCTAGAGACCCTGAGAGAGAGATAATCAATTCGGGGCAGACAATGGAAATATTTTTTAGTGATAATCTTCTTTTCCATAAAACTGTGCAAAATTAATTCTACGGTTAAATTGCTACTTGATTTTTCAATTGATACTTTTAATTTCAGGAGAAAATCCTCCCTAATTATCCTTGACCCGTCCAACTAAAGATCAGTTAATAAGCACATACTTCACGGTAACTATTGGGTTGGCCCAAAAGTTCATTCGGGGTTTTGGTAAGATGTTACGGAAAAACCTGAACAAACCTTTTGGCCAACCCAGTAATAAAGAGATGACACAATTTCACATAAATAAAGAGTATGTTAATGTTCCTGGTGTTATATTGTTGGGAATCTCACGGGTCCAAGAATTCTGTGATTAACAATGCACACCTAGGAATGTAAGTGGGCATTATTCTATGGAAACAGATCTTTGGCCCTTATAAATGATGCATTATAGTTTCCAAAGACATGTTGTGCTGGGTCTGTATTTGCAAAAAGTTAAATTAATTCTTACAGCTTTGAAACAATAGTGATCATAGACTTGTTCGATCATTGCTGAAATGTCTGTAATTCGATTCTAAGACATTAATATTGAAATTACCCATTGGCTTTCTTTATTAAATACTTGTAATTAGTCATTTCATAAGGGTTTTTAACCTATTTGTTAAATCCATGTTTTTAAATTAGCTTCCCAGTAATCATTTAACTTATTTCTTACAAATAAAATAATTTTAGATTATTATCTGGAAGAATGTTACATCCTGACGTTAAAAAGGAGAACTATTTGTAAATAAATATAAGAACGTTACTTTACCTTTCAGTAAATAGCAGCTTTAATCTTCTGAGAAGATTGTTTAAATCAGATTTGCAATGCCTGAAGCAAAATCTTGGTTTATTTTATTTGACTTGACTACATTCTGTTTTCATTAACATTTTCTATTTGACCTTTTGAGTTATAGACCCCTTCTAACCTAAAAAGATGTTATTATGAAAGAAGAATGTGTCTGTTTGTTTTTTATCTTTGAAAGTGAGTACTGTTTTATTGCTATTTGAAAGTATTACTTAAAAGATGGTGTGAAATTTCAAATGAAATGACAAAAACACAGATTTTTTTTTCTGTCAATGATTTTTAACTCAACTTTGGGTGAAGTAGTTTCTTCCTAAGACTCGTTAGCTATGTATAAAGTCTGTAAGCAAAATGACCCATTTTTATAACATTTTAAGGCTTTCATGATATTTTTTCTAAATTATATCTATGAAGTTTAAGAAGCATAAAATAATTTTCTAAATAGACTTTCTCTTGGATACTGGCAACATACAACACATTTTTTTTAATCTGAAAGAGATGAAAAATCTTGCCTTGGTCCTTGAAGAACCCATGATCTAATGGAAAAGATGGACAAGGGGCAAATTGAAAAATTGTATGATGACTGCTCTAAGGGTGGCACTTAAACATCACTGCCTCAGGGACTGCTAAACTAGGTTTATCCCCTTATAATATACTACCTGAGCACACTAAATTGTCCCTATTAAAAAGTACTCCACATTCTGTATGGCAATTACAAATCAAATCTGTCTTCCTGATAGACCGTAAACTCTATAGGGACCCATATCTTTTTTCTTGTTTATCATAGTATCTTCAATGTCCAGCACCATTTCTGACATGTAATAGCTGCTATATGCATTCATGTTGAATAAATGAATGAGAGTGAATGAATGAATGAATGAATGAAAGGTATAAATAGGATGTTATATTATTTAACCCAGAGCAGACCTTTTTTTTTTTTTTTTTTGTGCAGTACGCGGGCCTGTCACTGTTGTGGCCTCTCCCGTTGCGGAACACAGGCTCCGGACGCGCAGGCTCAGCGGCCATGGCTCACGGGCCCAGCCGCTCCGCGGCACGTGGGATCTTCCCAGATTGGGGCACGAACCCATGTCCCCTGCATCGGCAGGCGTACTCTCAACCACTGCGCCACCAGGGAAGCCCCAGACCATTTTTAAGTGAGAACTCAACTAAGCCGTAAAGGAAAGTCCAGATGAATATGGAGAGGGAGGACATAACACATATAAATGTACAGAGGTGACAAGGAGCACAGAGCAGTCATCTGGAATGGCTAGAATATGCACAGAAATGCGAAATTACAGTGATGCAGTATATTTTTTATTTTCATCTTAACATTTTTCTCCACATCAAGCAAGTAACCCACTCCTTGCCTAGAGGGTTTCTTTCCAGGGAAGAAAAGAAAAACAGCCAGAAGTCAATAGCACTTATTGCTTTTGGTCAGAATATAAATACATCGAAGAAATACTCTTAGTTCCAGAAGAAGGAGCATAAGGGGAGCATGCTTTGGAAGACAAAGAGAGAGTAAGAAGAGAGACTCCTTGAGACAAATCAGGAAAGCTGGTTTGTCAGTACCTTAGGATGACGGTAATGATTGTACCACAGACCCAGAAGCTGCCAGCTTCACCAAAAATTCCTGTGCCTGAAGCATGGGATGGAGAACAGAGAGCTACTGGGGTAAGAAACCCACTGAGAGACCATACTGGCTGAAACACTGGGCATCGCAGGGGTGACTAGGATGAGTAGATGAATCACGAGCAGAGGAACCTCCATGATTTGGGCGTTCTGCAATTCCCCAGGACTTCGGAATAACCTTGAGGCAATAAAGTTACTAAATTTGACATCCCCACCTGCCAGGAAGGATGGAAGCCTAGAGCCAGGTTTAAAGTACATTTAAGAAAATTAAGGGGCTTCCCTGGTGGCGCAGTGGTTGAGAGTCCGCCTGCCAATGCAGGGGACACGGGTTCGTGCCCCGGTCCGGGAGGATCCCACATGCCGCGGAGCGGCTGGGCCCATGAGCCATGGCCGCTGAGCCTGCGCGTCCGGAGCCTGTGCTCCACAACGGGAGAGGCCACAACAGTGAGAGGCCCGCATACCGCAAAAAAAAAAAAATTAAGAAATGCAATATTTCTTGTCATTTGAATTTGTAACTTTAGATTTCTTATGTGCTACTTAACCAAGAGAGTTAGGTTGAAAGGCATCATATAACAAGCTAATAAGTTTCAACTTGATTCTGAGAAGAGTCAGCCATTCATGGTTTTCAATTAGGGAAATTACAGGTTTAGATTAAAATTTTATAAACATCACCCTAATGGTAATAGAAGTTTGGATTGGATAGCAACAAACTAGTGGGAAGTCGCCCAGGTATGAGCAATATTGCAGTCAAGAGATAATAAGTTGAACTTAAGATAATAAGAATAGAAAGAAACTGTTGACATGAGAGCTATTTAGAATATAGAACCATCATGCTTGGATGTGTATGGTGAAAGAAAAAGAAATCTCAGGTGACTCCCAGGTTTCTGGTTGGCCTGGAGGGTTGAGAGGGGAGGAGGAGGTATCACGTTATCATTTGTACGACAAGAATCTGAGGAGTGTGCTCCTGAAAGAAGGGAGAAAATTATCTAGAACACATGAGAGAGGAATTTGGGGCTCATCAGTAAAGTTGAAGTTTGAGGCATGTATATGAGACCTAGCCCAGGAAATGCACAGAGAGTAAAAGGGCTGAGAAAGGAACTCTGTGTGTTCAGAGAGAGAAGTTCTGTAGATGACTGAGAAGGAGTGAGCAGAATGCTAGAAGAACAGTAAAGAATGCTATCCCAGAAAAAACGAGAGGAAAAATTTTCAGGAAGGAGGAAAACAAACGTCAACTGTGTCAGATGTGATAAAAAAAAAAAATAAGCAAGTAAAACAGATTTTGGAAAATTTGAACAAAAATAAATACCTGGCAAGGAAACTAGATTTTGGAAAATCTTGAATATGAGATCTTAGATGACCTATGAGAAAAGAATTGTTATGATAGAAGGAGGTGTGGAACCAGGTTTCAATAAGTCAAGAAGAGAATTCTAGGTGATGAAATAGATACTTTATATATAAAGTTGAATCAGAAGGGGAGATAGGCACTCAGGCCTCTAAACGGGTTTTAGGATCAAGGAAGCCAAGTGATCTTGTTTTCATTGCTGCTTCACGGGGGGAGATTGGAACAGTTAATATTGTGGAGTGTGGGAAGGGAAAGTAGAGGGCAAGAGGTTAAAGAGAAAATAAAGGATAAAGGAATGGTAGCCTGCGGCAGCAAAAAAAAGCAGAAAGAGACAAAATGCAGATAGACACAGAAGAGAAGGAAGTTAGAATCCTTTTGAAATCAGAATCACTTCACGTCTGTATAGAGCAGGAAGAAGTGAATAAAAAGTGCAAAATGTCAAGGAAATTATTGCGTGTTTGCCTCTATTTTTCTGAGAGAAAATAGGCAAGAGAGTAATTGTCTATTTTGTGAGGAATATTTTATAAGGACTTACCTATTTTCATATTATCTAAATCTCTATGATGTCTATTCTATGAGGAATTATATAGCAGAATCTCTGTTCCATGAGAGGAATTGTCTGGTGGGAGTGAGGACACAGTTTGGAAGACTGAGTTCAGAAGTGAACATAGTTAATATTGGAAGGACAGAGGGGGAGGGGGAGTTGACAGGGTAAGTGGAACACTTACACGGTAAGTTTTGCAAAGAGCTTTCCTATTGGGCCTCAACTATGGATGTTAATTTACTAAAGACCGTTTACAAAAAGCAGGAAAAAATGTAAAAAGAAGTAAGAGAAGTTGAGACCTAGGAGGAGCCTTAGGTTTCATCCAGCCATATTACTCTGCTCATTTATATGTAAGGTAACTTGAGACCTGATGGGTCAAGTAACTTCCCCAAAGCTCAGCAGTGACACAGTACTCCAGTCCCTTCCCTGCTGTAACAGAAGTCTTTCACCCCTGCAGCTGCCTCTTGATAAATGGCCTTCATCTACACATAAGTAAAATTTACCAGGAGGCTAATTTTGCAAGATCAGCAGAGCCCACAGAACCTGGAAGCCACGTATACAACCTTTTAAATTCATCGTTTTCTCTGAATCCTTACCTCCTGTTCAGTTTTCAGGAATTGCAAACTGTTTGTGGCTAAACACCCTAGTTAGTAAGTATACATACACTTAATTTCACTGGTGAAACCTCATAACTTAGTCCTTTAAAAAGGACATACCTCAATAAACATATTCTTGGGGAATTTTTACTCCAAAGATTGTTTTGTTCTTAGCAAGGACAGGAATAATTTCACGAACAGCTTATGTAACTTCTGGAGGATATGACATTACCTACCTTTTGAATACTCTTAGGCTATATTTTCTCAGGGACAGTTTTGCCTGAAATTGTTGAACAACTGCTTCCTTACTGAATTTCTGGCATGAAATGGATGTCCCAAATTGAGTTACAGGTTGTTTTTTGGTTTTAATTTTTTCAGTGATTATAAAATGCCTTTCCCCCATCCCCAACCTTTCCTATAAGTATTCCTGGTGTTCCCTATTTTTTAAACCTCCTAAAGGGGGGAAAAAAAAGAATTTTCCAAACTTAAGGCAAGTAAAAATATCACATTTTATAAATACGAAGTTTAAAAGAGTATCAGTGTGTTTCTGGTTTGCACTTCACTTTGATCCAAAGAAAAAACGTAGGAGTTTAGAAAAACTAAGCAAGCTCCAATGATCAAAGCAGGGGAGCCCACAGAAATTTTCCATGTAGGAAAGAGAAGAATTTTGGTGAATCAATATCATGTAATATTGTTAACTTAAAAAGGAAAATCTACTTTTTTTCATGATTGAAGAAATACTCAGTATCATCCAGCCTTAACACTCTCCTCAACAATTATATACATGAAAATTCAAGAAAGGTAATTGTAGTTTACCTTAAAAGGTAAACTACATTTATCTGGACATTTATCTGGACAATGAACCACAAGCACCTATGTCCGAAGTCTTGATCAATGGCCCAACACAAAACATAAATTATAGTGCAGAGTTAAAAGGAAGCCTCACTGGTGGAGGTTGGGAGAGGTGGGGCTAGGTTCCAGCCCAAGGTCTGGGGATTAGACAAATTACTTAATTTCCCAGGTTCCTCAGTTTTTGTCATCTGGAAAATGGAAGTTTTAAACTAGATAGTCTTTATGACCCCTTCCATCAATAGGATGCCAATCAACCCAAATTCTCCTGGATTCAAATTTTTAACAATAAATTTATGCCTCTGGCTAACTTTCATCAAAATTACGGTTGGGGAAAAGATCCATTGAACATACAGGAAAATTCTGTTTTACTATCTAAAAGAAAAATTGAGCTACACTTTTTAGTGGTTTATAGACTACCCTAATGCATCTATGTCACAGTATGGCTATGATTAAAAACTCAATTTATGAACAGTAGGGACACATTAATTATGACTGGAACAATAAACCTAAGCATAGAAGAGATAATATGATATGTTTCTGTATAAATTATCCCGCCATAGGAGAATGCTGATTCAAACTTTGTAGCACTGGTAATCCTTCTTTCTCTGAAATGGTGTGACTTTCAAATAGTTTTACTTTATTGGGTGGACTTCACAGATGATAAGTTTGTTTTCTGGCATTAAAAAATCATTCAGGGGCTTCCCTGGTGGTGCAGTGGTTGGGGGTCCGCCTGCCGATGCAGGGGACGCGGGTTCGTGCCCCGGTCCGGGAGGATCTCACATGCCGCGGAGCAGCTGGGCCCGTGAGCCATGGCCGCTGGGCCTGCGTGTCCAGAGCCTGTGCTCCGCGGCGGGAGAGGCCACAGCAGTGACAGGCCCGTGTACCGCAAAAAAAAAAAAAAAAAAAAATCATTCAGTTGTCACCACAGTTTCTTAGGGAATTTGCAAATTCAGAGGTCTTTATTTAAAATGAGTCATCATGATGGTGCTATTTTTCTCCCAGGGGTCTACCCATGTATTCAGTTAGATATCTGAGGTTCCAGACATGAAGTCAAGTTGCATGTTTATCAACTGAATGAAAAAGATGTACCACCTGTAAATCAATGTGGCTAATGATATTGTCTCTATTTTACAGTAAGGAAAATTGATGTTCAAAAAGGTTAAAGAACTTATAAGGCCAAGCAGATTTTAAGTGGCAAATCTGAGAATTGAGCCTCTGACTTTAAGAACTTCACGTCCAATATGTGTTCACTGTATTATACAGTCTTCAACTACCTTCTCCTAATCATTAGTATGACTGGGATTTACAGGCTTGTATTAACACTAACCTGATTCATGATTAAATTTCTCTGGTATAAGTCAGAGTTAAAGTACTCAAAGGGACATTACGGAGCGACTGAAAGGTTACGATTTGAGAAACTACCCCCCAAAAAACTATTATTTTAGGTTATTTCAGTGTTACCTTGAAATAATAACACTTCTTGAGCGCTTGCCACATTGCTCTGAGAACTTTACAGATAGGAATTTATCTAATCCTCAGAATAACTCTATGTCATAGGTACATTTTTTTCCTTCCTCTTTAACAAATGAGGAATCTGAAGGACAGAATAGTAAAATATAAGCTAAGAGGTCTGACCCCTGAGTCCATGCTCTATACCACTCTCGGGTTGGGATAAGAGGGAAAAAGATCCTAACATTTCGTCCAGTTACGTACTTATATAGTACACTTTGGTGGAAAACAGGAAAAACTGTAGAATGAAGCATTGAGAAGATATTACTGTCGGAGCATGTGATATCAAAATAGTGGCCACAGAGTGACAATGAGGAGACAATTTGAAATGCCTAGAAAAAGAAGGGTCCCTGAAGACAGATTGCTTCATAGCTTCATTTGGGAATTTGTGATGATAAATTCAGAAGAAAAGGCATATGGATCTGGGCCCTTGGAATCAACATGACAACCAAGATGTGGGGAGAAAATTGCTGCTTCTGTGCCACTGAAGGTACCCTGTAAGCTTGGACGTACTCATTACTGAATCCATTTACCAGTAAACTTACAAAAGAGCCAGGAAGTTCTCTCTACTCCCACATAAAACAGCCATACGGCCATGGCACCTCCATTCCACTCCTCCAAGCTCTTATGCTCAGGATCTGATAAGCCAGGAAAAGTAAAGATAAATATTTGACTAAATGGAAACATGAGATTGCTCTACTTAAAATATGTAACGTCTTGTTAGAGGACATACTAAGGAACGTACTTATTGCCACGGAGGGCCAAACAAATGCAAGAGATGAAAATAAAGCAAGATTGTAATTTTTCAAAGGAAGAACTGTTTAATCAAGAAGATAATAAAGTATTAGAATGGGCCGCCAAGAGGAATTGTTTAGCCTCTGTTTCTGAATATCAGAAGTGCTGCTGTTTATCCTTATTGATTAAAAATTGAGATGTCTAAAGGTAAAGGCTCCCTAGAATCCCACTATTTAATTTAAAAATCCATATTTAGCTATAAACATTGTCTTGAGGCATCAACAATACAAACACGCTTGAATTTCTCTGTTGACACTGTATTCTTTTAAAACAGAATAAAACTTTCTTTTCATATAAGGCATTTGATGCCTTTATCTAGGCGCCAAATCAACTGTACATATTTTGTTTAAAATCTGTGAATAATTTAGTAGCGTCCTCGGTTCACCAGGTGATGTCTCTAAAGGATACAAATCATGTTTTAAATGCAATTTACGTATCAGGAAATAGCCTATCAGAGTTAACGATTCCGTTAATGCACTCTTTTGAAAAATTAGAAATAGTTAGTTCAGCTTTAAAAATAGGTATTAAAATGGAATCATTTTCTCTGGCAAACTTTTAGCGGTAATTTCAGAAGAAAAAAAAAAAAACCAAAATGGAATTCTTCTGTTGCCTTCCGGCCCCTTTTGAGAACTCCCTATTTACAGAGTAGGATTTAATGAGCATTTTTAACTAACACTTGATGAGAATTTGCTAACAATTATGTAACTTGAGTATTTGATTCGGTTGCTGAATCATCAACTGTTATATGTAAGGAGCAGATTACCCAGTCATATGTTCAGTTTCTAACCAACATTTCCAGAGGAACCACATATTAAAATTCATGTGAGTCCAACCTTGGTCATTATACACCTACATCAAGTACTGTGTGCCAATTGTGTCACACATATGACCTCATACTAAGAACAAGCTTGGGCAAGGTGGGTACCATTATTACTCTTTTTACAAATGACGAAATCAAGACTCGATAGGGTCTTACAAAATGAAATTCTTTTTGAGGCTAATTCAGTAGGTCTAACTATAAAGCCCATGATCCGTGCACAAGGCCACATGGCCTCATTTTCATCAGGGAAAATCACTAGGTACTCATTTGATACACAGTTTGCCTTCATAGGGTCATTATTTGTGGGTGTGTTCATTGCTTTGAGGTAGTTTGCCTTCAGAGGCCATACTCACCCCAAACTGCATGAAAAATACAGGCTGTTCCGTTTCTTTAATTCATTTGTTTATTTATTTAATTAAAAATAGTAAAAAAATTAACACATCTTAAAGCCCTGATAGGATGCAATCACTGACATCAGTCAGAAAAGGGTCCTCCTTGGCAAGCGTTACAGCCAATTGCCACGAACAAACACTTCCAGGTCCCCTTTCCCCTCACCAAGACAAGCACGAGGTGTCCAAAGCATCATCTCCAAGATTGGCTCAGACAGGAGAGAGAGATTGATGGAGAGGAAGCAAAGGGAGTGGCGTCAGAGGAAGGTGCTGAGAAGAAGATGAAGGGTTCGAGTAGGACCACTAGCATGATCATGGAGCACAGCCATCATTCCTTCTCCTGCCACCTCTGCACCCCACGGTGCTTAGGACCCCGTCCTTTCCACTGTCAGGCAAGCTTGTTCCACAAGACAAAGTGACCTACTTACAGTTTATTGCAAGGGAAACTTTTGGCTGTGACCTTTAATAGCACAATGTTCTATAGGCATGACTATCATTCACCCTTTGCATTGACGTGTCTGGTTGGAGTTATGATACCAGGTACACTCCTTGGGCAATTAAAAACCACAAAAGACAGACGGGCATCAAGTGAGAGAACCAAAATAGCTACCGCAGGCACAGCCTCAGTCCCACCACTATTTTAAGATTTCCTGTTCAAAGCAGTAGGTGACAAGAAATCCCCCACTTAAATGAAACTCTAAGCATGCTTAACTCTCTCTGTACTTGAAATACGACCAAAAAAATAACTTCCCCAATTGACCACATATGATAAATTTGTTCTTCTAGTCAATGTTTATCTGATGGCACTATTCATTCAGCAAGTACTTGTAGAGTGCAGACGCATGTCATGAACTAGACTGGGGGTTGTTGAAGATGCAAAGAATAACAGGATATTGTTCCTTACAGGGCGAGACTTACCCTTTAACTGGGAAGACAAACAATTATAGGGCATTATACTAAAAACTGTACCTTTGTTATAACCCTGAAACTCTCCTAAGTGATTTAAATGTATTAACTCATATAATTCCCCACACAACCTTTTAGGTATTTGCTGTTAACATCCCCATTTTACTGATGGAGAAAATGAGGCCCAGACAGGTTAATTTATCGAGCTAGTAAGGGCTGAAGCTGGGACTCAAACTCAGGCAGCCTGGCTCCAGAGTCCACAATTTCAGTCACCTTGTTGTAGAACTCTAAAAATAGAGAGCGACCCTCTCCAGGGGATCCAGGAAATACTTCTGAGAGATGATGTTAGAACTGAACTCTTAAAGACAGGTTGAATTTAGTCAAAGAACGGTCTTTCAAGGCAAAACATACAGCATGTACTGAAGCATGACAGTTTGTTCAGGGAACATTGATAGTTTGTAAAGATGGCATTTAAAGTGTGTGGGAGAAATTAAGAAAGGCAGGGAAATTCCATTAGGACAAATGGGGAAGGGCCCTTTATGTTATGCTGAAGAAGTTTGAATTTTCATTCTACGAACAATACAGAGACAGCAGAGATTTCCAAAGTAGGTAAGGAGAAGTAAACTTTAAGTTGAAGTACAGGCTTGTGGATTCTGATCAAATAATAGAAAAAGTCCAATGTGGCAATTAGGTGGGCTTAGGGATTATGCAAAGATGTCATAGTCAGCATTTTGTTTTTAAGACACTGTTCTGGCTACTTACAAAAAAATCACTGGAGAGGGAGGAAACAGAGAGGCTGGGAAGGTATTCAGAAAACCATTAGCATGTTTCATCAAACCCAAGGCACCACTGATTTTAAAGTGCATGATTTTAAGAAATACTAAGAAATAAAAATGCCTACAATTAAACACCATCTATCATAAAATGCATTCCAAGTTCACAGATGTTAAAATGTAGGAGTGAGTGCATCTTAGAATCTATGAAAGGTGGTATAATGACTCAGGCAAAAGTAGGCTTAATTACTGATCCCAGTCACTGAGTTAATTGGAACCTAAATTCATTGAACAAATAAATATTTATTGAATACTGGTATGTAGAAATATAATGGAGATGTTGAGAGTAAACGGCAGTAGTGACTAAGGGAAAGAAATGATATTGGATATAAGATCTCTTAAAAATAGACTTGTTGAGCTTTGTTGTACTACTGAATGCAGAAAGGGAGGGAAGGAGCTTTAAGGATAACCATTGGAAGGCTGACAAGGTAATGTCTTTAAGACAAGTATAAAAAGATGAAAATCTTAGTCTGTGACACCATGAGTTTGGCTCTGAACATGCTGAGGTTGAAATAAAGATAGGACTTGCGTGTGGGGATGTCAGCAGGTAGTTAGAATCACTGCCTGGCTCCTGCTTAGGAAAGAGGACAGGCTTGGACAAATTGATTTAGGAAGCATCCAAGTGATGTGGTGACACCATGGTAGTAGATGGAGTCACCTACAGCAAGTCTCACCAAGAGGTGATGTTGGCTTGAACTAGGGCAAAGCCTTAGAAATAAATGAAAGGAGATGGATTCAAGAAATACTATGAAGATAAAGTTCCTCAGTCTTGATATTGATAATCCTTAAGGGTTGGGAGAAAGATGATTCCATTGGGTGATATGGGAAGTTAAGAAGTATAGCAGTTTGGTTGAAGAGGAATAAAAATTGCAATTCTAGATGTGCTGTGTTGGAAGTGCTATCAGGATATGCAAGTGAAAATGACCTAAGAGTAGTTTAAAATGTATAGTCTGGGGCTTCCCTGGTGGCGCAGTGGTTGGGAGTCTGCCTGCCGATGCAGGGGACACGGGTTCGTGTCCCGGTCTGGGAAGATCCCACATGCCGCGGAGCGGCTGGGCCCGTGAGCCATGGCCGCTGAGCCTGCGCGTCCGGAGCCTGTGCTCTGCAATGGGAGAGGCCACAACAGTGAGAGGCCCGCGTACCACAAAAAAAAAAAAAAAAAAAAAGTATAGTCTGTATTTCTGGAGATGGGTCAGATCTAGAGATATAAATTTGAGAGTCATCTCTTCATAGTGAAAGTTGCTGCTGTGGTATAAAAGACTGCCGAGAGAAAAATAGGGATGGTAGAAACAATTCAACCATAGAACTTTAAAATAAGTTACATTTAGGTGGGAGAAATAGTTCTATCTTATCCTAAATAATATTATTTAATAAGAAATGACATTATTTAATAATAAAATGCCTATGATTTATTGAATGCTTATATGTATGAGCCATTTCACATTTGATATTTATAATACTTCTAAATAACTGCATGGTAGATACTCAAATCTCCATTTCAAAAATGAGGAAAATCTGAGGTTTAGCATCTTTCCCAGGGTTACACATCTAGGAAGTGGCTGAGTGGGGATTTGAATCTAAGGCTCTTGCTTGCAAGCTCTCCTGCTTCCTAATGCACTCCCAGCCTACACAAAGCCCATCTTCATGTCACTGTCAAGCATCGCTCCTCTTCTTTACAGAGCACATGTAACAAATCCAAATGCCCAGAGAGGACACAAGCAAGTAATGTGTTTCAGAGACTTGAGCTGGATCTACCCCTAATGGTATCTGGAATTGTCTGCTTTTGACACTGCACCCTTGTTTTGACCATGAAGATATATTCTTCACTTCTACAAAAAAAAGGTTTCCTTAAAAAATGTGGTCCTCTTACTCTATTTTCATTTTTCCCACTTTTGATTGAAACATGGAAACAAGTATTTCTCTACCATAAGAAAACAACGATGTAATGAGAGCAAAAGATGCTTGAATTCAGTGCTGAGGACAATAGAGAATGGCGGCGACTTTGGCAAAATGGAGAGTAAAAGCCCATCTAAAAAGGTGGCAACCCCTCAAAGTCTTGTGTTGCCAAATCTCCAAATTTTTTTCAGGGAAGGTGGGAATTTAAAATGCTCGGCAAGGGCTTCCCTGGTGGCGCAGTGGTTGAGAATCCGCCTGCTGATGCAGGGGACGCAGATTCGTGCCCCGGTCCGGGAGGATCCCACGTGCTGCGGTCCGGGAGAATTCCACATGCCACGGAGCGGCTGGGCCCATGAGCCGTGGCCTCTGGGCCTGCGCGTCCGGAGCCTGTGCTCCGCAACGGGAGAGGCCACAACAGTGAGAGGCCCGCGCACCGCAAAAAAAAATGCTAGGCGAAACCGTCCACTTTTGATAGGATGCATCATTTTAAACACCATGCAGGCTAAAGAAAAACTGCCTATGAGTAGAATTAACACTGGTGCCTGTTTATGAACATAATCACATAATCAAACCAGTTATATTTTGTAGAGTGGATAATTAAGAAATGTTGGTACTTTACTATCAGTGGTGAATTACTAGTATGGCAAGACACTGCAGTGGAGAACCACTGAACCTGGAAGCGTTCACAGAGAATTTACAGCGTGCTTTCCTTTTTCCTTCTTTTTTGGCTTTCTGTTGTTCCCCCAACTATTGGTTCATCTAAACTAGACTGTCCTTCCCGCCCTCATGTTTCCATTCGTTTTGCAAAAACATCACAAGAAGCTATGTCAAATGCATCAGTAAATTAAAGTGTATGTATGAATAGATATTCACAAATTTCCCCACATCATGGTTAGCTGTCATAAGCTATGCAAAAAGTATGGAAAGGAACCGGGTCTCTTTACCTTTGGAGCGTGCCCAGAGGAACACAATGTAAAGAGAAATCCTTAGGAATGACTGTTCTCAGTATCTGCAATCTCCACTGAGCCCCTTGCTTTATCTTTGGGAATTTAGTGTTTAACCATATTTTAATATGTCAAACTATTTGTTTCTCATGAGAGGGGGCATGTGGTAACAATCATTGTTTGAGTCACAAACTGGATGAACTAGATTTAAATGTCATTTCTAAGTGGATTAAGAAATATTCCGTTTTTACATTCAACAAATGAGAAATGGCACAGAGGGAAATGGTGATCTAGACAGAATCCTGGTAGATACCTAAATTTATGTTGATAGAGATTTACCTTACCCCTTTACTTTCTAAGACGTTGATATAAAGCAAAAGGCATATGTCTAGAGGAGTGACCTGATGACTACCATTAGCCTTCGGTAAAGGAGTTGGTATGAGGCAGGGACTGAGGAATCTTGTGTCCGGATCCTTGTGGAAGTGGGAGAACGGCAATAATAGGTTTTCTATCACATTCAAAAATTTTGTTCAGGGATATCCCATTTGTGTAGAGAGATGTAATTTTCCTCAGACATCATCTAAGCTCATTTCATGGAAATGGGGCGGCCTGAAATTTTTGCTGCATTTCTCTTTAGAAACAATTTTTAACTCTTTCTTTATATCACGGTTAAAAATTGTAAATGAACAGTTAGGGAAAAAACCACCTCTGTTGATTTAATTATATAGCTTACATGGTATTTAAATAGCCACGTTTATTACATATTTGTAGCTTGAGAGGATTCTTCACACATAAAAGCTTTTCTATGGGCTGGGCACCATCCCAACTCAGATTTAGAATAATGTGGGAAAGGTTTTGTTCACTGAACTTATTCCAAATTTTCTAAAGTTCTATATTGTTGAAGGAGGCTATGGTTGCTGATTTTATATGGTGGTGAAGACTCTTCTATTAAAATGTGTTTCACTGAAAATCTATCCTTTGAACAGACGCATAAGAAATTTATCTTGATTGCACTGGAAGATGGCAATTTGGAGCAATTATTTATCCTTATAATGACCCAAGAGCTTTTATCATCAAGCACTTACCATTTGAAGACCTGACTCCCGTTCCTAAATAAGTGAATAATAATCTGCGTGTTTAATCCTTGCAATACAACTTAATCTTTTGCTAGCCTATTCTATGAGCTAATGAGTTTATATTAAGTGGAAACTGAATTGTCCACCTTCTCCATTGTTTATACAGATATATATTATACATATGCAACAGGATGAGCACCAAAGAACATTTTCTTTTAAACAACTATATTATAGGAAAGTTTCTTTGGCTGCTTCAGGCTAAAATCTAATTATTTACTAAAAGTTCACCCACTGAACTCATCAAGTTTTCCTTACCTTTCATCATTTTGACTACCTGACTTCTTACACAAAAACATTTTACTGAAAAAAAGTTACACTTTTACATTTTCTGGAACTTAAGAGCCATGAGACCTGTCTTCGCAAAACACCATTTTGGTACAGATAATTTTTCAGAAGGCAACTTAGTATTTTGAAATATATACCAGTTGTCAGAATCTATAAATCTGCTGGTAATTAGGTTTTTTAAATTCAATTCTGGTCAATTCTACCATAATAATTGCAATAGAATGCATTAATAACGAGCATAAAAGTTTAATGCAATGCATAGAATAGAATTCAATAGCTGATTTTAATAGTGGTCACTTCTTATTCTATGTAGGGAAGACCAAGCTCTATATTGATGTACAAACCATGGAGGCTATCTGGGAGACAGAGATGCTATACTAAAAACGAATATTTTAGGGAGAAAAATCAGGGTGTCGCATGGTCATCTAGGTCATATGGTTAGACCAAAATTTCATTTAATTTTATTTTTGCAATGCCCTACTAATGGTTCAATAGCATCACAAGCAGGCCTAAATCCTGGGTGATAACATGTTCTTCTTCCAGTTTTAGAAATCCAATTGAATAAAAATACCTATAAAAATACCTATACCTCCCTTGGTCTTGTGAGGATCAAATGAGATAATGTACATGAAAGCACTACAGATGCTATACAAATGCTAGTTGGATTCTTAGGGAAGGCTTTTTAGAGACAGCTTTGGCACAGTAGAAGGATACTGGGATTCAGTGTTGGAAAAATCTTAGTTTTACTAGCTCTGTTCCCTTGAGCAAATCATTTAAAATTGAGTCTCACTTCTGTATACGTAAAACAAGTAAACTAATTTCTACCACAGTGCTGTTTCGTAAATCACCTTCAAACAAAATGAGACCTATGATGAAAGTGTTTGTAAACGATGAAGCACGATACTGGTATATTGTTATTAGAGTGGTTATTTATTAACTATAGAGAAGGCAAAGTAATGGTTATAACAAAGTAAATTGTTTAATTAGAATATCTGTTTAGAAAGGCTAGGCAATTGAAGTGAGTTCTTTGTTAAGTACTTATCAAATGACTATCTCAGTGTCCCTATGCAGAGGGCAGAGAAACAGTGGACAAGTCCTGGACTTGAACATCTTACCATTTCAAGAAAGTAAGGCATACTTTGAGTCTCTACAAGAGGTAAAGGAAAATTTTTTAAATGTATCCACATTATTGGCCACTTGAATGATTAAATCTGTCACCTAGCTTCAATAATACTTGTTTGAGAATTAATTGTGTACAAAATATTGTCCTATGCCCTGATCTGTGGGAGTGTTTGAGTGTATGTGTGGAGTAGTTGGGGAGGGTGGGAATGAAGTTGACATGTATACTACAAAAGAGTAAACATATCGTTCCTCCCTTCCTTCGACAACCTTATTCATTTGTGAAACTTCAAGATTTTATGCTATGAAGAAGCATAAAATGAATGTCAAAAGACTTGTACCAGGATGTATTATTGAAACATATTGCACCTGCTACATAGAAACAGGTCTTTATTTTTACGAAATATAAACATTAAAAGACTAAATTGTCAGGTACCAAATATTTGTAGCTATACATTCCCCAAAGCCCAATATATTAGAATTAAAACAAAGGATTAAAACATTATGTTAAGGTCTAACACATATGTATACACTTAACTTCTTAGTCTTCTAGTGATTTGTTTAGACAGGGAGCTTAGAAAAGTCAGTAAGATCTGGTGGAAAGCCTTATTCGAGTGACAGTGTCAAGTTGTCTCACTGAGCCTCAGCTTCCTCATCTGTAAATGAGGAAAGCTCTAACTTGTTAGGTTGTGATAAGATTCAGCATTCTAGTGAACAAAAGTGACCCAAACTGTGCCAGACAAGTGCTTGGAGTTTAAGAAGTAAGCAATAATGTTCAGCAAGTAGGAATCTCCTTTTTGTTTTTTAAACCTCTTAATCCCATACCCCTGTCTTGCCCTTCCCCCCTTTCCTCTCCTCACTGACAATCCCTAGTTTGTTCTCTATACCTGTGTCTGTTTTTTTTATATTCATCCACTTGTTGTATTGTTTAGATTCCACATATTGTGGTATCATACAATATTTGTCTTTCTCTGACTTATTTCATTTAGCATAATACCATTCCAGTCCATTCATGTTATTGCAAATGGAAAAATTCCATGCTTTTTTATGGCTGAGTAGTATTCCATTGTGTATATATGGATCCACTACATCTTTATCCATTCGTCTGTTGGTGTACACTTAAGTTGCTTCCATATCTTGGCTATTATAAATAATGCTGCTACGAACATTGGGGAGCATGTATCTTTTCAAATTAATATTTTTTTCCTTCAGATACATTCCCAGGAGTGAAACTGCTGGATCATATGGTAGTTCTACTTTTGGTTTTTTGAAAAGGAATCTTCAATTTTAATAAACACAACAAATGATGTTTCAATCTGGCAAAGATGGGACACCTTGCTCTAAATTTAATTATTCTTTCTCTTTCCCACAGAATACTACTAGTTCTTACTGGTGAACCATTAGTATTTACAGAATAAAGACAGCTCTTTTTCACATTTTAAAAGCTTTCAATATAGTCACTAGGAAGACAAAGTAACGGTATTTGTTATGGTTAGAAAATAGCACACAGTTTTCTAAATTCTTTTTCACTGAAAGAAATGTTTCAGACTAGTGCTTTATCCTCAGAAATATGTGAGTTTGGGTATATTATCATGTTATTTGAGGTTAGCAAGTATGTGATGCTTGAGGTCATAACTAGCTATTGTTTACTAAACATGTATAAGATAAAGGGAGATGAGAGGCTAATTATCAATAGACTTGCCTTACATAGCAAATACCATTTTCTACTTTAACTTGGCCTCAGTGATAATAATCAGAAGTCAAGTTTCTAAACAGCTTTCCCATACCCTTTTGGGCCATTAGTCCCTCATCTTTAAAGTTTTCAATATTCTTTTCAAGACATCTTGAATACTTGAGCAGCAATTTTCCGTGTCTGCAGCAATCACCAGTTGAATGCTTTTGTGAATGGGAAAATAAATGGATTTTCAACAATGTAGATACTTTTAAATGAGAGTCCCGATGAAATTATGGATGAATCAAGGGACAGCAGAAAGTCTGTGATTTTCTGCATTTGCAAGTGTCTTTCTAAAACACGGCATCCTTAGCTCTCAACAGATATGACCCATTAATGCCAGTGCCTCAATATTTTTTTAAATAATTCTTATTTAAAAAAAATTTTTTATTGAAGTATCATTGGTTCACAGCATTATATTAGTTTCAGATATATAACACAGTGATTCAATATTTTTATAGATATACTCCATTTAAAGTTACTATAAAATATTGGCTTTATCCCCTGTGCTGTACACTATAGCCTTGTAGCTTAGTTATTTTATACACAGTAGTTTGCATCTCTTAATCCCCTACCCCTCTTATGCCCTTCCCCCCTCCCTCTCCTGGCTGGTAACCACGAGTTTGTTCTCTATATCTGTGAGTCTGTCTCTGTTTTGTTAAATTCATTCCTTTATTTTTTTAGAGTGAGAACGTTTAGTAAACAATAGCTAGTTATGACCTCAAGCATCACATGAGTGAGAACGTTTATGGCTTCAGAATTTCACACAAGAACAGTCAGTAAAGTAGCCAACTTTATACATAAACTCTCTAATTGTATAAAGGGCATTAAATATGCTACTGGTTATTGGAGGACTCCTACAAAATATTTATGTCCTGACTTCTAGAAGTCTAAATAAAAATGGTATAAAAAAAAGGTTTTAAAATCTAAAGAGAAAAAAAAATCTAAAGAGAATATAAGAACTCATACAGGGAAAAACAGAAATGTATACGATGTTATTTAGCTACCTGCTTGTTTTTGTCACTCGCATCTGTGAGCAGAACAATTTAGAGGCCCCTCAGATGCAGTGAGGCAAACAGAAGTCTAAAGGCCTTTCTGGAAGAGGATAGCATCAGCGAGGGCTCAGGGGGGATTCGTCTGCCAGGGCTGCAAGCAGATCTGACCTATTGGTGGTGTGAGATGAAGCAGCTGTCTTTGAAAGCTACTCTGGCATTTGCCATCTATGTTTCTCAGAAGGAGCGTGGCAGAAGAAGATCGATAATTAGTGAAGATGATTCCTGCTGTTACTAAATAACCACAGAAGAGGAAGAATCGTTTGACCTTCATATTAGTCACATTGCTGTTTATAAAACAGGTCTTTCAAATGAATTCCCACTCACTAATTTCATATATTTCCTCCAGAATTTAACTATTCATTCAATAGAGAGTTAATCTGACAAAACCATTGCATGATTTTCCAGAAGAGGGTTAAGATAGGAGAGTGATGAGAAACACGGGGTCTGGAGCTGGACCCGGTGGGTTTAGATCTCGGCTATACTCCTTAGCAGCTGTGTGACTTCAATAAACTATTTAGTCTCTCCTAATCTCAGTCCCCTCATCTGTAAGATCAGGGTAATGTAATGTCTCCCCTCTTATTTTAATGAGAAGATTAAATGATAGAGTTGTCAAGAAAGCACTGACAATATTTGGTATTACAAACACTCAGTAAATGCTAATTATTAAGGTTTCTAGGCTTGAAAGAGGTCATTTATTTTTAAGGTATATTTTATTACTACACCATGCAAATCTGTATCTCTTTTCTTGATTTCTGTAATAGAGGAAAATACTGTCAAAACTGAAAGATTCAAAATGAATTACCCAGGTACCTAATTCAATGAATACGTATCAATATGCTACTACGTATAACACAAGTCAGTAAGAGTTCTTGCCCTCAGGAAAGGAGTTGTGCAACTAGAGATGCCCAGGGAATAAAGTGATGTGGCATAAAAGGCATACCAACTCTTAAGATTTAAGGGGACTGGTTAATGGCGTACGTATCTTTTTCCTCCAGAATTCAGAACCATATGAGACACTTTGTTACAAAGCAGAAACTAACACACCATTGTAAAGCAATTATACTCCATAAAGACGCTAAAAAAAAAACAAAAAACATAAGAGAGGTAGGCTGAGGAATCAAGCTACTACTGTAGCTTTAGGGAGCACATTAACTGCATTACGAGGCTTAAATGTGTGACCTCAGTGTGGTTCCTTGAACTGAGCTTGCGATTCAAATCTGCAATCCTCCCTGAAAGTGCAGACTGTACCCCTGTAAGTTCACTGCACATCCAAGAGCATGCACCTCTCTGTGGGAAAGCAGATGTACAGTAAGAACCTCAGACACCCTGGGCCAAGCACGCTCAATTCCTTCTCTCACATTTATCAATAGGGCCAGGGGAAGACGGATGGAGAGAGGAAGCCAAAAAGACAGAAACATCACTCCTTTATTTTTTCCTTGAAAGAGTGCTATGGAAATTCCCCCTTCACTTGGTGGGGTATGAGAAGTGAAAATAAGTGTTCTTGTCCTAAAGGAGACAACATGCATAGGGGTTCAAAGAAGAAAGAGTCCAGAGGGTTGGAATGATTAGGAAACAATTCAGAGAGTAGATAGTACTGGGGATATGCATTTTAAAGGAGTATCAATTGGATAGGCAAGATGAAAGAACGGGGCTACCATGAGGAGCTGGTAGTAAGTCCTAAAGAAAAAGCTAGAAGAATTTTCAAGCATCAGAGAAGAAGACCCATCACAGTTGACACTGAAGTGCATTTCTAATGAACTTCGAACACCTGAGACTTTGTTAATATTTAAGGGCAAGAAATAGGCAGTCGTCGTAAGGTGTTTAAGATTAGCAAGCACATGCGGTATATATTTAAGATGATGTAACATTCTGTGGAAATAGTATATTATTAAATAGATATTGTGAGGGTCAGGCTCGATTGCTGGATAAATGAAACCAGCACCTATATCACACACTAGAATGGGTAGTAAATGACGAAAATAATGAACAGATTTATAGGGGAAAGAAGACAGAAGGCTATCCGGAAAGAAAGGAATTTTGGAATGTATAATATGGAAAGTGGATCACTGCCCAGAGGTGAAGCCCAAACCATAATTACAAAAATCATTAGAATCAGAAAATAAAGGAATTTCGAGAGCCAAATGGCAGAGAATCATCAATGGACGTTGAAGTCACTAAGAATGCCTCTAAGGATGTTAGCGAAATGCAGTACCAGCCAGTGGAGGAAGATGGACACCCATCCTAGAAGTCCTGGTGACAACGATGAAGCATTAAATAGCATAAGTACAGAAAATATAAGTGGCTTAAGAAACTGCTGGGAGTTAATTGTCTGGAATTAGTATTGAAATAAATTCTCCTGGGCTTATGGAAAATAAGAGACTAAGAGGCATCAGGGGGAAGCTGGGTTTCAGTTAATAAAAGATGGAAAGAGTTTAGAAGAAAGATTTGAGGGTTCATTACAAGGTGCAATCAAAGGCAGGCACTCAACTGACACACTATGCATGACACAGTAATAAGGGGATGGGCCAGAGTGTAAGGGACCTGGGGAAGAGGGGCAATCTAGATAGGAAAAAGGATGCGGGCATTATCAATAGCCAGGATTAAGGAAACGACGGCTTGAGAAAGAAGCTCCAGGGACCTGTTGACAGTACAGGCGGTAGCATAATTTTGTCATTTTCAGGCCTCTGGAATGGCATTGCCGGGTCACTTAGGGATGTTGAAAAATTATATTCTTTCAACACCTTACAATTAGGAATGGGAATTGGCATCATCCTATTGGCGCTTGCTGCTAACACCAATGTGGGAATTTTTAGAGACAGACACATGGTCTCACCAACACATTCTAATGTAGTCACGATGCCATCCAGTGGTTAGCTTGGTTACTTTCACAGACACTGTCCGTCTCTCTTTAAGAATATATTTTATTTTAAAATATATATATATTTTTTTATTTTATAGTGAATATTCATCTAAGTTTCAGCAGGCTTTTATGAAAAGCATTTTATTGTATCTTCAAAAACCACAGAGGAGGGATTTGATTTGTTATTTACTTCTAAGATAATGGAGTTACACCCAGCTTGTTTTCTATATGTGTTATGCTCTAGGAAACATGATTTAGCCTCTCTTCTATTGAAATTAATGCAATAAAGAACCATGAAATAATGGGCCTTACACTGTATTCAATTTTAGTCCTAATAGAAACACAATGGAAAATAACATCTGCGACATAGGCCTGGTTGAACACAGGAAAGTAATGGATATTTTCTGCTATGATTTTATGGGTGTTCTGGGTTATATCCTTCACAGAATGCTCATTGGTACGGTAATAATATGGTACATACTTTGACTTGACTTATAGGTAGTCTCAGTTTGTCTATACGTTTACTTGGGCAAATTTAGCGGGGAGACTTTCATTTGGTTGCTAACAAAGTAGGATAAATCGAGCTGCCATTAGCAGGAACCCTTCTCAAAATTTTTGTAAAAGCACAGCTTTCACATTCATTGCACATCCCTTTAAACGCATATTTTAAAGTAATTTTTAGCGACATCCTATTTGGGATATGCAAACATTTGGCAATAAAATTCTCCTTTGCCACAAAAATTCATTATTTGAATCTCCATGGTAAATTAGCTTTATGAGGTAGCTACTTTATTTTTCTATGAAGCAAAGGCAAGAATAGAGACAGTTTCATCATCTTTATCATTGTTTGTATGAGGAATCACTAAACAGTTCACCGGTGGGAAGCTATGAAAAGGCCCTTTGGTTTACGCCTTTATCGGTAGGCATAAACATAACTAAACCGCCCTAGAAAAATGTACATTAATATCTAATATTGTTTCTAAAGACCTAGAGGGGTAGCGTCACCACAGTCAACTATGCTGTACTGATGCAATATTTTAAATCATTTCAATTTGAAAGTGATTGGAGCCATTTGTCATTTGATTATTTTCACACTATTTGTCCTTAGACTGCTTAAATTCAGTTCAGAAAATACAGAATTGATTTGGAGAAGAAGACGGTATTGACATAAACGATGGCAACGTCTGCAGATTTTCAGGGCTGGGGGAGCAAGAGATCAAATGCTACCCAGACTGAGAGGCAAAACTGATGACAACAATCAAAAGAGAAAACTTTATGGTTCATACGAGTTATTGCATTTGATCTTAACTCATGCAATTACATACTCCATACTACTTATCAATATTAAATTAATGCTAAATAATTTTTCTACTAAATTCTACCATTCTACAACCTTCTTCATGCAATGAACTTTTGGTTGTTTGGTTGTTGTTACTATTTTTTAAACTTTACATTTGGAAAAATTTTAAACTTACCAAAACAATTGAAAGAATAGTACAGTGAACACACATATACTCTTTGCTTATGCCAAATGATAACTTTTTGCCACACTTGCTTTGTATATGTGTGTGTGCTCACTTTTTTTGGCTGAACTATGTGAAAATAAGCTGTAGGCACTTCATCCCTAAGTTACTTCACTGTGCATCTTAAAAACAAGAATACTCTCCTACATAACCACAATACCAGTAACACAAGCCAAAAACTTGAACATTGGTGCAATAATATTATCAAATATAATACCTAAATTTAAATTTCCCCAATTGTCCAAAAATGCACTCAATAGCTCTCTTGTAAAGGTACACTTCAACTTTTACAATGAATATCCCCAGATACCTTTTACGCAATTTTGTTTTTTGGCTGTGTTGGGTCTTCATTTCTGTACGAGGGCTTTCTCTAGTTGTGGCAAGAGGGGTCGCATGGGCCTCTCACTATTCATCGCGGTGCGCGGGCCTCTCACTATGTTGGCCTCTCTTGTTGCAGAGCACAGGCTCCAGACCCGCAGGCTCAGTAGTTGTGGCTCACGAGCCTAGGTGCTCTGCGGCATGTGGGATCTTCCCAGACCAGGGCTCGAACCCGTGTCCCCTGCATTAGCAGGCAGATTCTCAACCACTGCGCCACTAGGGAAGCCCTACGCAATGTTTTTAACATCTACGAATTCTTGCCTGAATAAGTTATTATGCTGGGTATTGCAAAACAAGGTGATTTTCTAATTTTGCCATTTCTTCTACATTTTGAGACAGCATTCTTCTGTAAAGAAGAAAGTTCTTTTCCTTTTATTTAATAGTATCACCCTGGGTTCATGGACTTTTTTAATAATTTTTTACAATCATTTTACTTTTTCACATCCACATTGTGCCAGTTGTGGCCAGTAAGGGCCCCAAAGACCAGCTCCGTGTCTTTCTGACACATGCCAACCAATATGGGGCGTATCCTTACATTCTTACACAATGAGGAGCTCTAGGCCCACCCAGTACCTTCCTTGTCCCAGACTTAAACACAAGAAATCCGTTCTGCCTTCCCTCCCCAATGGGTAAAGGTATTGAGAAACCAAAATATACTAATTTTTACTGGAATATCATCTTCTAGGCTCTTTTGGTGGACAGAGCTAGGTTTTTTTTAAAAAGAATGCATTCAAATTTACACCTCTAAGTCAAGTTCAACAACACAGGATTCTTCTGCACTTTTTTCCATTCCATATGCATATCCCTACATCTCACTGTGAGAACACCAATTTCTAACATCATCCATATATTTCTCATTTGCTCTATCCTACAATACACAAAAGCTTCAGAATTACTACACCAATAGCAGTAGTAACAAACCTGCTATGTCAGATTCAAGATTTTTAAACTATTCTTTTATGTCCTTAGATTATGTACCACTAAGGTGTTTCACTTAACAATGCATCTTGAAGCACTCCATATCAGTTCATAGAGATATCTTTTATTCTTTTTGATGGTGTTATAGTACTCCATGTTATGGATACATCAGAATTTACTCAACCAATCTCCTATAATTTGGCATTTAAGGGTTTTTCCCCAATATTATGCCACAATGACTAACTTTGTCTATTTTGTTTTGTACTTTCGAAGGCGTACCTTCAGGATAAATTCCTAGAAGTGGGATTACAGAAGCAAGGGTTAGCAAGGATACCTTTGTCAAATAGTGCCAAATTCCCCTCCATAGATATCGTGCCATTTTTCACTTGCATCATTGTACTTCTTAAAATAACCCAATCATTATTTCTCCCTGAAAACACTAATTATTTAAATGATGAACAATTAATTTTATAGAACTATAAGAATTCCTTACACACCCACTTCCTGATTCCAAACTCAAAGTTAAATTATATAGGTGGCAGATGTATATATCCACAGAAACAGAGGACTATAATACTAGACAAACCTGGACAGCTGGTATGTTTTGAAATTGTAGTATTTATGATTATTTTTCTCTTAGACTAATTAAAAATACAAAATAAAACTAAATAATTCATATAATGGAAATTTAGAGTGAAAAGAAATCTCAGAGATCGATCTTTATGAATTATATTAGAAGAAAGTGAAGTACTTACAACATAAACATGATTGAATGTACATTACAGTTATTTCTGGAAGTATGACTATCTATATAGTATATCTGCTACTCTCACTGAAAATATAATCTTCTCTGTCTTAATTTTTCTTCTAGGGTTCTCAGTCTCTGTATCAACTTTATACCTTCCTAGATTTCTAATATTTCTATTTAAACAGTTCCTAAGATCTCACAATCTGATTTCTTAGTTCCCATTCCCAGGCCAGCTGGTGTGTGGAAGACACACAGTGTGGAAGACACAAGTGTGGAAGACACAAGTGTGGAAGACCAGCTCACGTGACTAAACCACTATAGATGTTCCTCATGTGACACCAATGGGCTTTCACTGCCACTCAGCAGTACTTCCTTCTCCAGGCTCCAGACATCTGAAATTCACCTTTCTACACCTTTTCTTTTAGCTGATGACCTTAGTTTTTACTTTACTTGAAAACCAAGGGCATTCAATTTGTATTCATACCAATTCTATCCTCCCTTCCTTGTAACATCTTTATTTTCACTCTTCCTGCAGGCTAACTCTCCCCTTCTCACCTCCACACACCTGCACTCTTCCCTCTTCCTCTGGAGCTGTGCTCCATAAATCGTCTCCTTTTCAGCTTACAATTTGTTAAATCTTTCTGTCTTCTGGCAACTTCTCTTTGTCTCCACACATGCTTAGGACTCACACATTCTAACAACAGCTTTCTTCACCTTCTCAACTTGGAATTGTTACTTTTTCTTGTCCTTTCAATGGCAAAATTCTTAAAGACACTGTATTAAAAATCACAGCTTCTGTTTACTCTCTTGTCAAGCCCTTGTAATCTGGCTTCCACTTCACAGAATATGTTCTTTTAAAAGTTTCTAGTGACCTCTAAACTCTAATTCCAGTAGTCTCTTACTGTTCTCCATCCTTCTTAAGCTCACTTCAATGTTTGGTGCTATTGATTGATTTCCTCTTCAAACTCCCTTTCTGAGATCATCTGGACTCTTTGTTACCACAGTTTTCCTCCTCAACATTCCCTCTCCCTCTTGTTCACTAGTTCGTCCCAACTCCTAACATTAGGGATTTCCTAAAAGTCTTCCATAAGGTTTATTTGAATAGTTCATCAGGTAAACAACATGTTGGAAGACCACACATGAGGATGTTTCCTGGATTGTGAAAATGGTAGAATGCATATTGGGGAGCTCATTGCACAAAGCCTGAGAGTTATAGGTATATAGATAGGTTCAGATGAACTATATGGCAGCAGATAATAGATAGGCAACAGGTATATATAGGTTCAGATAATGGGCCATGTAGTTCTAAGACTATTTATTGGGCCAGTATGTATCACAATATTTGTGGGCCAGTATTTCTCAGGTAATTATATATCCAACAACAGTTTTTAACTGACTGAAAGCAGAGGTCCGAACTATAATTTTAAAACATTGATAAAATGTTAACCCTTCTTTTTAGCCTTTCTGCTAAAAAGATTTTCTTTTAATCTAATATCCAAAAGCAAACTGCATCATATTACTATGTCTAAACTGCCCTTAGTTAAATCATTAATAATCATCCATTACTTTTTAGAAATCAGCTCTATTTCTCCATTTTTAAAGACCTAAAAAATTTGAATAGGTTTTTTTCTACAATAAAAATACTGTTACAGCTTCAGTTGACATAGGTCAATTTCTGATGTAACCTGGTCTTTATAGTAATCACTCAGAATAAAAACCAAAAATGTCACATTCCTTCAGTCAGGAACTTAGGCAATATTTAATCACACATCCATTGCCTAAATTACAGTAAATATTTGTTGTGCACCAATCATATGCAAGTCTCTATTAGGACATTAGGGATTCAATCTAGACAAAAATCTTTGCCATGAGAGCATATACATTTCATCTGAATGAATCAGAATGGCTTAGATGTAATGGTATTTGTAGCTTATACCTGTCCTTCCTGTAGTGGGTGGTGCTGTATAGGGTGTACCAGCTTTAGTGAACCCACTAAATTGGGCAGCTAGGAAGATATTTATCTTCTATAAAGGGGAACTGTTCATGTGTCCATGTTCAAAACTAAGGGTGGTCTTGCCCCAGGGAACTTTTGGCAACCATTTTGGTTGCCCAAGCTGATGGGAAAGGGTTCCTACGATGCACTGGACAACCTCCCAAAGAATTATCCCATCTACAATGTCAACAGTGCCAAGGCTGAGAAACCGTGCTCTGGGCAAAAGGGCTCATGTGGCTTGGGTTCTCTCTTAGGAGAGGGACATAAACCACATTCTTCCACAGCCTTTCTCCTACTTCTGACCATACAGATCTCCCTTCAAGTTTATTTCTCTGATCTTTTTTGTTCCATGGGAAAACATATAATGTTCAACTGAGATCTGTACATTCTGTTTTTCTGGGCTGTTCTCAAGGGTCAATCAATGCTTGCTAAAGTTTTCGAGCAAGCACTAAGGTAAGTTCTGTGCCTGCTGGGCATAATTATAGAAAACAACTTCAGTTTAAAAATCTCCTAATGGGAAGCACAGGCACAATCTACAAATTACAATCTTTTTCTGGTGTGTTTGTGCCCTCAGCAGCTCACAGCAGGGCCAAATCAGTCTCCATCAGCCACCATTTTTCTAGCTACCTTCCTAAAATATCAGAAGCAACAAACCTCCCAGGGTGAGGAAACATTCTGCAGTTTTGCCTACGTGGATCACTATTTTTCGCCTACAGTGGTTATGCTGCTATAAAATAACTAAGAAGTTATTATTTAATTCATGAATAGAAGGGCAAGTTAATCATGTTATTCTTTAGAAGTGTTATATTTCAGATGGTAGAAAACTCACAGGGGCCTTGGTTGTTAGTCCAAAATTCACTTGTGTTTTTCCTTTCCTTTAAATACTGCCTAAACGTTATAGATGATAATGTCATCATTTTACCTGTATAACTCTATGGCAAGGTATAAACTAAGTCACGTAACTGTTGAACTCCGGATGGAATTTATACTTTTACTACTTGTATAATATTAGATAACCCATTTAACCTTTCAAGGGCTGGATTTAGTAATGCATTAAATAAATAAGTTGAGCTAGTATCTGGCATGAGAATCCTGGGTTTGAATTGGGTCACACAGCCATCAGCTGGTGATGCCATCAGCAAGTCATCCCACCATTTAGACTCTAGAGATTATAATATGATTACTTCGAGTATTACAAAGCTATTTGCCATTGCTTCTGTCATCACTAGATGGTTATCTTGAATGTGTCTTCTGGTTCTACAGACACAACTCAATATCACCCTAAACTGTATCTAAGAGATGATATCCAATATTCAGGGTGTCTGAATTGGCCAAAATTAAGTAGGGTTTTAAATTCTGTGTTTCAGCTTTTTTTTCCCCTAGTAAAATAGTTACACTTTGTAGGCATAGAAGTATAGGAGTGGAGATGTAATTTTTACCCCAGTGGTTCCAAATTTCTTAACATGCACATCTATTTTAGATTCACTAGGAACTAATACATTATAAACAAAACACTTCTTTTTAGTAAAGGTCGAATATTTTCTCTGAAAAGTCTCCCATCTCAGAATGTGTCTTCTTTTCTGTCCTAAAACTGTATGAGCTCTGTTATTACAGCAAGAACACCTTCACTAGCAAACGGAAATGTCACCCAGCCAAAGAGAGGTATGGAGAGCCAGGTCCCATCCACTGTGACCTGGCATTTTGGTCTGTAGTTACTGACCATCAAGAGTGATGTCGTTCATTTTTAGAAAACCCCATGATTTATTAGTCCAGAGCAAGAAGAGAGACACGTTTGTGGGTGGGTGGCTGGAGTAGATCTTGGACATCATTTCTGAATTCTGTGATTTTTCCAATTACCTCTGCTCCCAAGAAGTCAATCACCACTGCTTGTAAAGAGTAACCCATTTAACTGATAAATAACTAGGTTCTGAGGGAATATTAAAATGAAATTAAACACTACTTCATTTACACTTCACCTATCCACTTGCATTTCAATGTATCCAGACCATTTTTCTAGGCACTCTTGTTGAGTATGGTAAAATCTCCACCTCCATCAGGTACTTTTTTATTTTTATTTATTTATTTTTTTTGGCAATACGCAGGCGTCTCACTGTTGTGGCCTCTCCCGTTGCGGAGCACAGGCTCCAGACGCGCAGGCACAGCGTCCATGGCTCCTGGGCCCAGCCGCTCCGCGGCATGTGGGATCTTCCCGGACCGGGGCACGAACCCGTGTCCCCTGCATCGGCAGGCAGACTCTCAACCACTGCGCCACCAGGGAAGCCCTCCATCAGGTACTTTTGAGGTTGGATGCACGTTGGAGTGATTCTCCATGTGATATTTCACAGAATCACCAGCCCACCTTTCCAGTATCCCTTCTGGGTTAGATTTCTTCACAATACCCAGATAACAAGTAGGCAGGCTACATCTTATTATCCAGGTTTGCACTGTGGAAGGAATGGTCTGATTCTCAAGAAGCTGACACCTTTCTTGGATATAAAAGATATGTAAAAGAATAAATAACCCACTCCAAAAAATACTGTGATGGTTTACAGCAGATCAATTTGCTATAAATGTGATTTACTGCAAATCATCATAGTACTAGCTATCTTCAAGCAGTATGAACTAAAGATGTAGAAAAGTAGTATATAGAAGAAATGGTTTGAAAATACCCATGATTATGAACCAGTTCCACCTAACCAAGTAATTTATCATTTAATAGTTAGGTATTTTATAGCAAAGTTAACTATATATGCTTTTTCTATAAAGTACATCCTATATTTCCATTCTTGGCCAATGAAAATTTAAGTGCAATCCTGCAGTATGTCAGGAATTGAAGTGTTTTATGTTCTAACATTTCAGTCCCCAAGAAGAGTTCATTTTGTTTCTATAGCATTTTCCACATCATCTTTCTTTGTTCAACAAGCTCCTTCCAATCCTCTTTTCCATGAAACTACAAGATTTCTTGAGGCTCAAGGATCCCCACATATTCACATCTTCTCAAACTTTACTCTTGTCTTTCTTTGCCTGTAATTTTCTAGTATCTCCTGGATTTTACACATCAAGTATAAGATTCATGAAATTCAGTTACTCACTTTATCAGTTCTGCACATTCAAACTTCCTGGTATTGATTTCACCTTACATGCATCATACCTATAGTTGGTTTGCATTTTACTTATACCGCACATAAACTCTTTCTTTGTAAAGAGTATTTTTACAGTACAGTGGAGAGTGCGTAGGAGACTTTGGTTTTAATCCTGCAGAGCACTTTCTTTCCTCAAGCATAGAATAGAAATGTTGAAATTGTGTTCATTTTCCCAGAACTTATTATGATGTGTATGTTTTTTATTCACGTACCCTCTAATTTCTTACTCTCCCCAGGCCTAGAAAAGAAATTGAACTTTTAGAATTCTTTCTTTGAGAGAAAGGAAGTAATTTTATTCATGAAGTCCATTTCATTTAGTAAAAATGTCTCTGAGTGGCTGATTCCCCAGAGATTAAATGTCCAATAGGCAGTCAAGTAGAAAGTGGACTCCCATCCCCCTGGCTTCTCACACCATACGTAAGTGATGGTATACACTTCCTCCTACCAGCTTTCTCCTGAAATCGTAATTTGTCATTTTCTAAGGACTAAACAATTAAGGTCTGAGATTCATTTTCATTGCAAATGAATAATTAGTGAATGTCAATTTCATGTTCTCTTAGTCCATGCAAAAGACAAAAGCAGTTATGTTACAATGCTTAACAGGCTCTCTAGCTACGATGACGTACCAATTCTTGGAGATGATAAACATAAATATTATTATTGTTTTCCTCCTTAAAAGATCATCTAATCTGGTCTCATTTAAAAGTTTCCTTAACATTTGTCTTCTCTATGTATAACTTTAGGAGTGTTTTGCTAATTAGATACAAGAAATATAGTCACCTCTTCTAAACATTATTTTATTTACACTTGGTTTTAGATTTTTTATTGTTTCTTTGTTTCTCCACCCCCTTACAGCACAAGGTATCTCAAACCCCAAGCAGCTGCCGTCTGGCTTGTTTTACATAACTCTCTGAGGCCATTCAAGTGGCAATATACCAGTGAAGAATAAAAATATATATATTGGATAGAGCCCCGGAACTGCACCCAAAATAGCTTTTGAAAAGTCATTGAGCATAACAGTGGAAATAATAAGGAGGTCATAGCAGCAGCTGCTCTGGGAGCACTGGAATGATTCTCCCATCATCATGCCGCAGGTACAGGCGGAGAGCAATGCTTTTGGAACCTCCACTTTCCCCTTTAGTTTTTACGCCTATCGCTCAATCTCAACAGCTGACAAGCACCTGGGGATCAATGCCTTCAGGATTTCATAAATTCACACTAATTTTGGCAATTTCCCAATTGTAACAGTGAGAACCTTCCCCCAAGTTGGGCAAACAGCTTTAATATTTCATTGCATATTCATGTATCACCCCATGTTATTTTTAGTCTGTAAAGGAGACAGCAGACGAGGCTTCATAAAAGATTAGTAGGAGTCCTACAAATAGCTTTCTCACTGTTCTCATAGATTTGGGGGTTCTTTTCTTTTCCTAAGAGGGCAGACAGGAATTCCCTTCAAAGACAATGTATTTGGTAGTGAACAAAAGGAAAACTTCAAACCACCAAGAATCTCCTTGATATGTGAGAATATCTAATTTTGATTCCCCAAAGACAGCCAGCCACAATGTTCACCAATTGTAAGGCACCAGCTAATCTTTACTTTCTCTTTCCCCCCAGTTCTTCCCATTTGTATTATTTAAAGGGTATGTCATGTTTCATTATTTCCACATTTCTTTCTGTGAGATATCAAAATCACATTGGGAAAGAGCTATATCTTAAAAAAAAAAAAAAACAGACAATTGGAGATAATTTTTTTTGTACCGTATAGGTGTCTTGTAACTTTTATATTTACTGTGCTGTTTTTTACAAGAATTTTCTATTCCATTTCCCTTATTCATCCAGAGAGTTTTATAAGATTGTATAGTGTGCAATATAGTGAAAAGCCCAAAATAATAGAAAACATTTTTAGAATGGAGACATTCTACAAATGACAGATTTTTCCATTTTAGGCCTTATGAAAAATGGATTTGAAACTTATAAAATATGTATCTGGAACATCTGAGTGCAAGATGTTTTATTTTATTTTAGAATTCAGATCCATGATTTAAAAGCCCTTTCCTTTTTCTGAAAATAGCCATGCTGAATTGATTTTTAAGGAGAAAGAAAGGGTGTAATTTGGATTGTAACCCTTTTCTAAGGACTTACACTGTTTTCACTTATACTGACTTCCTTTATTCCCATTGCATCCTCATGGAGCAGGGAATGCATGTGTTATCATCACTCTTTTACAAGGATGAACTTTCGGCAGAGCTATAAATAAGGCTTCATTTTCCTTTGTTCCATTTCACCTTTTCAGTTCTACATCTCCTGTTATAGACGCAGTGTGGCTTTCTAGCTAACACTCCTTTTTCTATCTTGAAAGAAGGGTCTTATTATCTTATAACATCACTCAAAGAGAACTTGCTTTCCCCGCATCCCCCAGAGAGTTAAAGAAAGGAAATAATCAACCCAAATGAATGAATCACTAATGGTAGAACTTCAATAATGAATGTGAGATAGATATCTAGGAGATATCGCTGGGTATTTTCCAAGTCTTTGAAAACTGCATGGAGGAGTAGGGAAAGTCCCATTTTGTTATTCTTATGAAAACCAAAAATCTGAGTATTCAATCTCTAACCCGAATTTTATAATCTTGATTCTCCAACTTTGAAAGTAGTTCTTTCTCAGTCAGACTTCTTCCTTCTATAATGGCTGCATCAAATTCCACTAATTTTTAGTACAGTTGACGGAGTAAAAAAAGAAGGTAACTGAATATAAAGATGACTAGGTTGGAAACCAAAAATCCAAGTCTAGTCTGATTTGCCACTAACTAGCATTCTGACTTTTGGAAGCAGCTGTGCCTTTCTGAATGTATTTTCCTCCTCTAAAATTAGGAAGCTCAACAATATCTTTTTTAATGGTTCTGCCACAGTCTTCTTGGATTTAAGCTTGAACTCTACTAGGTGTGTGATCTTACACAAGCTATTTAATCTCATCTCTAAAATGGAGATGATTGCAGTACCTACCTTGGAAGGAATTACATCAAATGGAGTAAGTACTTAGTTAGATTCTAATAATTTTTAGCTATTACTTGATTTTTAAGAGCTAAATTCAAGTTACCACAGAGACATTAAACAGTTAGCATAACTGAAAAATGTAAATATGATTTTAGATATTTGTATAATAGCTGATGTTTATCAAGTGTTTATTATGTGCCAAACATTGATTAAGTCCTTCATTTGTAAATCTCATTTAATCCTCTCAATAACACATTGTAGAAGATACAATTATCTTTGGTTTACCAATGATAAAACAAAGGCTTAGACGATCACACAATCACACAAGTAAAAAAAAAAAAAAAAAAAAAAAAGGTGCCGGAGGTGGTGGCGAACAGTTTTTTCCCCAGAGTTCACTCTTTTAATCACTGTGCTATCCTGCCTTCCATTCTAGGTCTTCTGCCTTCCATCTAGATGACTAAACCCTAATTAAATGCAGCACTAGATCCTAATAAAAATAAACCTTCTCATCTCTTCAATCATTTTATAATCCCTATTTGATTTACATTAATTCTCTTCCAAACTTGCCAGTGGACTTTTATGAGGCTATGAACCCATAAAGTCAAAAAGTGTTTTCAAATCACGACTCATTATTCGCCTCCATCCTTCCCCTTCAGAATCACATATGAAGGACCAAGTTTCTTGGGAATCTCAGAGACTTATTTAGATCTAGCCTGGAATTCACCTAAAGCTAGATAAAACTGGTGTTGATAGGCCTGTAAGAGCCCCACAGAAAACATTGCATCAACACACACAAACACACACACACACCCCTTCATTTCAAATATAAGAAGTCAGAGGTCAGAGTTTTAACACCATTGTTTTCCATAGATGGTGGCAATTAAGACATTTGAAACTGCTACATTTCAATCTCCAGATCCTCATGGTGCAACACTTCACTGCACTGGGAAACAACATCTGTTTCATTCTCCAGATTAATTCCCTTCTTTCAGAGAAATGACTTTCAGCTATTTTAGATATATGCGCTTCGCTTCATTTGAGAAGCAATTTATATTCATTCAGTCACAGCCATCATTCACTAATATCATGGATTGATGGACTTAAAAAGCCTAGCTTTTCATTAGTTCTGTTTGCAAGGCTAATTTTTTTTTTTTTTTTTTTTGCGGTGCGCGGGCCTCTCACTGTTGTGGCCTCTCCCGTTGCTGAGCTCCGGACGCGTAGGCTCAGCGGCCATGGCTCACGGGCCCAGCCGTTCTGTGGCATGTGGGAGCTTCCCAGACCGGGGCACGAACCCGCGTCCCCTGCGTCGGCAGGCGGACTCTCAACCACTGCGCCACCAGGGAAGCCCTGCAAGGCTAATTTTTATAGCATTGGATTATTTTACTTCCAGTTGCTCCTTTTTCCAGGACTTTGTGTCCCACAATCATTCTTTTGATAGAATAATCTATTACATGTTTCTATCTAATCTATTACATGTTTCTATCTATCTATTACATGTTTCTATCTAAAAGGATGTGTTGATTCCCTTTGTAGTGAGAGCAGGTATTTACAAAAGCCAAAAGGTTTATGTTCCTCGTGCTAATTTGCACAGAAAGTTCTGTGAACCCTTTCAGTTAGCAATGAGACTATTAAAATATAAGTCTTGGAACAGAAAGGATCAGGAATTTAGTTGCTTGTGTAACACGTATTATTGGCTCCTAATTTGCACTGAATATATGTAAACTCATTGCTCCATTTCTTAAGTATCCTATTATTTGTTTACTCTTGCAGCTGTTACTGCTAACTTCAGATTAGTCACAGGATCTCTCAATATATTACTATTCCTTTAGCAAAAGCAATGATGATAGGGAGGGAGGGAGGGAGGGAGGGAGGGATGGATGGAAGGAAGGAAGGAAGGAAGGATAGATAGGGATCAGTAATACCTACATTTATCTAAGTCCACATATATAAAGGATTTTTCACTTGTTAAATTGTACTTATCAAGAACATGTGTAAAACAATCTAATTGTTTTGCTGTTTATAGGCACACCATGAAATTTTCTTCTGAAGCAGTAGATTCTAGTAGGTGAGGAGCCTTGGGAACAAAGAAGAGACGATTCCTTGTACTAATGATTCCTAGAAATGTTTCTAATTACAGTATGACATCCTGTATCTTAGGTGCAATGCAATTACCATTTTCTCTTTTCTTCTTCCTCCCGATACACTTATACATGAGGATCTGTGGGTTTCATTACACCAGGGTGATTAGGTAAAGATATTTGGTTGAGATTTTAAGGTAAATTTTGACTTCAAAAACGAGTGATAAGTGATTTCCTTCTTCCTGGGCATTGCTATGTCCCAGGAACTTCACCTATACATACGATCTCCTCATTTAATCCTCCCAGCAACCTGTGAGGGACCTGTTGATCTAGTAAGGAAACTGGGACATATGCCCTGTATGACTACAACTAAGACATAAAATGATGACTGCTGCAAGCCAAGTACAGAGACGTATAACAATAGCTGTGCAGAAGAAAGTTTCCTTCTATCTGAAGAAATTTTTAAAAGCTCCTTGAAAAGGTAACATTACCATCAGACCTGAGAGGAAGAAAGGTATTTCTAATGTTACTTTAAATCCTAGGACTCCCTCTTCCCTTTAGACGTGTACCACTAATGTTATTCTTGTGGTAAACAAACATAAACGAGGTAAGAATGATACCTTGGCAAAATGTGAAATGAAGACGAGGGAGCAAGGAAAAAAGGGAGAGAAGGTAGGAGAATATGGGAAGGACCTAACAAGGACTATGTGTTTTCATGAAAGAGAGATTGTGAAAGATAGAAATAAGAAAGACCTTATTCCTAATCAGTTACAAATAAGAAGGTGGGGGAGAAGGAAAGTTATGGTTTAATGTTCCCTTGATACAACCACCAGTTGACACCACCAAGGCAGTCTAGTTTATTTGTTGCCTGAGTTGACCTTACTAGTGTCAGGGGAGAATCTGTCTTCTGATCTCATGTGTAAGACATTCCAAGCTCAGAAGCTCATTTCTCAAGAGAAGAAGATGAAGTAAGAAATGCTTCAGTTATTGATGGTCTTAAAGTTTCCTAATATTAATACCTAGTATACGGAGAAAAGGGATGCGAAAGAGGACAAGGCACCTGTTTTAATGGTGGCAAAGGTGGCCTCTCTCCCACAGCTAAGCTGAGTGATCTTGCTTATGGGTGAAGTATTTTGCGAAATCATTCTGGCTTGCTCAGGGGCCAGCCTTGTTGAGTGTCTCTCACCATTCCTAGAAGGACAAAGTAACTGCCCCCAACATCACCCACAGGGTGTAAGAACTGATTAATGTGAATGCATTTACCATTTATCATTTATTCAAATATTAAGACTCACTGACCTCTAAGAGAATCAAAGTAAGCATTTTTTTTTTTTGCCCTTCCTTCCTTTCAAATAAGTTGATATCAGTAGCTGTGCTTCTCATACATGGATTCTCTAGAACCAATTCCTTTCAAAACTGTGGCCTCTCAAACTAGCAAATCATATCTGAACTAAAGTTAGTTCTATTCAGGTGGCTTTACATTCCATTCCATTCTACACAATGTCATAGTCAGTGTACTACCCTAAGGACCCCAAACAATTTCCTAGTAGCCTGAAAGAGTCTCTATAACTTTCCAACAAATTTCAGAAAAAACATAGGATAATGAAATAAGCCCGAGAAAAGATTTTTTTAAACATCCTCTTTATGCCAGGGGTTGTTCTAGACCTAAGAAGATGCAATGATGCCACTACTGGACTCTCAAGGAGTTTACAATCTAGTATAAGAAGAATATGTGTAAACCAATATGTACTAAGCAGTAGAACATATGAGACGCACTAGGGAAATAAATGAATTCTGACTGGGTGGGCTCAGAGAAGAAGGAAACAATTGACTTAAAACTTGAAGCATTAAAAAGATTCAGATAGTAAAGAATTAGATGGGGGCAGAGTTTAGGTAGAAAATTTGCTGCAACGGAGGTAAATCACTTAACAGAGCAGAAATTCAGGGGTGTTTCACACCAAGAATTTACTTTAAATTCTCTCTAAAGTATTTACTTTAAATTACTTATTTCTATATTTTCATTTTTTACTGTTATTAAGATCCATCATGACCAAAATATATCTTCTTTTGTATAATACTTGAAAAATTGATGATGCCAACTTTAAATATGTTTCTTATTTCATTACTTCATCAAATTTCAGAACGTTTTTGCTCTTTGTGGATTCAATTTGTTCTTGTTTTATTTTTCTCTATTTCTTAGGTATTTTAAAATCCCTATGTGCTGATAAATCATACAGCACGTTGGAATTACTGGATGCCCAGATTAATTTAAAAACTGGAATTTAAGTAGAAATGTAATTGGCTATAAAATATATAGACTCTTATTATGGTAATCTTCTAACTTCTTTTGAACCCTGGATTTCAAGTCTCTGCTGACCAGTGAAACTTGTCGTTTAAATTCATTCAGAAGGGTAGTGTCTTACGCAGAGTGAGCCTATGAAGCAAAAATTATCTATAGTCTAAGTGACCTTTGAAAATAAGCCTACCATAAAATTCAGTAGGCTGCTTTTTCCTGTTTTTCAGTAAATCTAACACAACGTTGAAAGAGATCACTGTTCTTGGTGAGAGACTGAGGTGAAATAATCACCTGAGCTAGAAGCCGTACTGGACGAAAAAACTGAATTGTTGCTTTTTTTTTTTCCCTGAGTAGGTATGGTTGATGTCACCTAAGTTTAATTAGAACACTACTGCAGTGGTTCTCACAGATAACCATGCATCAGTATCCCCTGGGGAGTCGTCTGTTGAACTAGCTTGCAGAATTCTACCCTCAGTAGGTATAGAGTAAGGCTTGAGAATTCACATTTCCAACAAGTGACCAGTAATGGTGATGCTGCTGGTCCAGGGATCTCACATCTGTGTCCGTGTGTGTGTGGGTGTGTGGGTGTGTGTGTGTGTTTTAAAGATACCCGTGTATGCAGCCATTTTCACAAAAAAAGAAAATCTGCTAGCAGCTACCAGCTGCAACCTTATGGTCTCAAGGTCTCCCCCATGTAACTATGCAAGCATTTTGGACCCCAGTCAATCCTTGCTAAGCAAGCATCCTTACTTCTTGCCACTCCAATCCTGATTCTTAACAACTTATGCAACTTTTTGGTTTTTGCCTATGTAAGCCTTCCCCACTTTGTAGCCCAGCAGAACACAATTCAAGTGCTTCTTGAATCTGTTGTCTCCCAGGCTATAGTCCTCTATTTGGCTCAGATAAAACTCTTTTCCATTCCAAAAAATAAAAAGATGCCCTGTATGTGTGCGTCATTCAGCCAACTACATTCTTTCATCTATCAGTCCTTTCTTTGTTTTTCAGTAGTGAATATAACCACTTCTGCCCTGTAGAGCTGCTTTGATGTGCAAAGTTGGCAAAACCAATTCTCAGCTGCTGGGAATGCCTTAAATGCTGAGGTCAAATTGTCAATAGAATCCTGCCTGGGTTGATTTAATGTCAGGAAGATAGATATAAAAGTGGCATTTCAATAAGCTACTTTGCTAAACTTTAATAACACAAATTCTGTTAACCTTGGAGCCCTGATTTAAACACAAGTAAGTGAGGAAATCCCTATTGTTAACTAAGCCCATTTTGCATATTTACTGCTATCCCTTTTAATTTGTAAGGGCATATCAGACTAATGAAATCTATTCTCTACGTACTAGGTCTTTGACTTTGCCTTTTCCACTCGTTACATTAGATGTAGATGCCTGATGTGACTTTACTAGCAGCTTACCTACATTTGGAGAAACTATGAAAACATTTGAAAAAGTGCTTGCTGTCATCCTGTCATTCCTTTCTTAACTTTCTCATTTTTTCCTATACTTGTCTATAATCTGTTTTCAAAGTCCAAAATTTTTAACTTGCTTTTTCACTCCACCAAAATGAAAATCATATCTATATTGATTTCACTATTTAAAAAATAAATGCCGTATTTTGTTGAGTTCGGTATTACATTCAGTCTTCCAGTTGTTTTAATTCAAAATTATCCTTTGTGCAATCATATACCTAAAAAAGAGAGATAACCCTGAAATAAGAGAATACAATGCAAATAAGCTGGGATAGGGGAGTGTGAGAATATAAAAATTTGGAAACGTGGCGACTACTTGACAACCAAGAAGATTATCACACTGTCATCAGCAGGCTTTGGGGTTGATTAAGGGGAAGGAAGAGGATGCCTTAAGTAGCGTGGGGAAAGACTCAGAGTAAAGATTTAGATGTAACAGATTAAAATGACAAATTCACAACTTCATCAAGTGACCTGCCTTGTTTTGTAGTCTAACTTGGAAGGAACTAAGGTAGAAAATATATAAATATGATATAAAAAATTTAAATATAAAAAATCAAATTACCTACTTCTTCCCCTTTTATAAGTCTATGTAAAGTTATAGAATACAAAGTTAAAACATATCTTACTTTAATTGCTCTGCCTATGGATTTCTTATAGGGAACTGCCTTCAGTGGCATGAAAAATCTAAAATTGCTTGCAATGTTTATATTTGAAGTCAATAAATTCTACTTATGCATTCATCCACACATATTTATTTAGCAACTTCTATGTGACTCGTGTTGGGTGACTCGTGCAAGAAATAGAGTTGTGAACACACATCCCTTGCTTGGCCTGGTTGTTAAAGTATACCAAGGAACTGCTCATAGCAATAACATGCATTGACTGTGGAAACAGAAGTTCATGGACCTATCATGCAGTGTATCAAGGTGTCCTGGTACTAATCATGGTGTCTGGGTGCTCCTGGCAAACTTAAGGAACCCTAATTAAGAATTAAAATTACATGTGGAAAAACAATCAGTCTAATCTATATATTTTTTTCCTTCAGCAACAACTACAGAGAAGAAATGTGTCCCTTTAACCTCTGAGGAGGTTATTTTCCCTTTCAACCGAGGGGGGAGATCTTCACATCAGAACTAACTGTTCTATGATTGATTAATAGCTTCCCTCCTGTTGCTGTGTGCAGCCGGGATGACATGCATTGTACACACAACAGGAGGTAAGAGAGTCAATCAATTAGGGGAACAATTAGTTCCAGTTTCTACAATTTATTTGAGGCTGTAGATGAAATTGCCTGAAAATATTCAGAACATTAAAGATCAGTGATGAAACCTAAAGAAATAAATTTATATTCAAATTTCAGAGGCAGATGCTTAGCTGACGCTGCTCTTCTGCAGATAGGCTACGTTAATGCAATAACAATTATAACTTGGCAGCAATTAATAAATAGACTGTCAAAAGCAGTCAAGTTGTGTTCATGGTTTTGGAAGGCTGCTGGTTTTAGCTTTGACATGATGTGGCTGAAGTGTTCCTGAAAAGCTCAGCGTTATTAATTAATTTAAGAATGCAATTCTGTGACTCCCTTTCTATGGGTCTTAGGTTGGAAATTTCAGGAACCAATCATTCAGTGCATCTTGCTGTATCTTCTTTGGGGTCCATATTTAATTCATATTTGTATTTAGAAAACTGCAATATGTAGGAGTATTCTAAAATTTATGAGATTGATGCAAATACAACCAAGAAAACATGAGACGACTTGAAGTAATGTAATTTGATGGGATCCTCACATAGAATTCTAGATTTAGCCCTCGTTGCAATATCATGGTATAAAATTCAAGTTAGGGGTAGAAATCAGGTGGGCCAAGGGTGATGGTCTAGCTCCAAGTGAACTTAAAGTTACATCGCATGCAGTATAATCTGCAAGTCTGAGCCTAGGGTCCCTCTGGTCCAGGGAATGAGACAACAGAAAGGAATAAAAATGGTCAAGAACATTTCACTGAGAACAGTGAAATAAGCAAAATGTTCAATAAATGTAATACAAATTCTTTTTCTTTTAAAGCAAGATATAAGAAGGAGTTTAAAGCCATAATTCTACCAAGTTTTAAGCTTGGAGATTTTCTTATCCTTACTTAATAATCATCAAAGCTACCTCAGGCCAGAATGTAAATCCCTGATCAGTTTCACGTATCTACTAGTTTGTTCAGATTTCAGTAATGAGTAAATAAATTATTGATGTTAACATGTGTGTATGTAATAATATTTAAAACCCAAACACATTCTGAGAGTAATGCTCTAGAGTTACTCAAATTTAATCCCTCAGAGAAAATGTACATTTTTTAAAAGGTAGCACTGTTACTTTGATGAATGCATAATCTCTTGCTGAAAACTCTGATGGAAACAAATAGGACAGCTAAGAAATAAGGCAGGCAAATAATATCACTATCACCCAGAAAACAAGGTAATACTAACAGAGAAAATTAACTCTAAATATTAAATCTATCTCTAGACCAAAACAGGAAAGAATTCATCTCATCTCACACAAGTTTTCCTAACCTTTAAATAAAAATCTGGTAGAAATGTGTTAGAAAATTCCATTTTGTAATTCGATTCTAGAAATTAACTAAGAAGAAAAGCAAATTGATATTCCCAGCTCCTTGTCTGTGGTGTTTTAGTACTCACATCAACTTTCGTGCTCTAACTAATTTTATTAATCCCTCTAGTTAATGAATAAGTAAATCAAGAGCAGGGAGAAAAAGAATCCATCGATTGCAAGAACAGTAGTAGAACATTTTTAGAAGTGGCCCCCAGCTACGAAAGTGATCTTGTCAGCATTGCTTTGCTATCTAGTTAATATTCTAATTTCTGTTTTATTGTTCTTCACAGAGCAAAATGTTTCACAGTTAATCTTCCACGGTAGTTTTGTTTCTAAGCTCTCTTTAAAACATGGATTTGGCAGTAGCCAAATATTTGAAGATAAATTGATTTCATGCAATACACAGAAAACAAGTATGTTATTGATATAAATGGTTTATTTGTAGAATTACATTAAAGATTATTTTGAAACAGCATGATCCCTCTCTGGACGGTATTAGAATTTCATGCCTAAATCAAGTTGAACATTAATTTATGTGAGTTTCTTTGTCATTTGCAGTAGTAATGAATGTCTCTGAGTGGACTGTCAGGGGAGGGACTGTGTAGATAACAGGTTCAAGAAAAAAGATGCACGTGTGAAGTTCACGTGGGAAGAAATTGCTACAGATTTCTCTCTTTTATTCCTATTCTTAAAGGAAAATACTTAAATTTAAGGACATCAGTCCTTTTCTTTCAATCTGATTGATAAAAGCAGAAGACTCAGCCCTAAATTGTAAATTACATATGCAGTCGAGCAAATGCCCAGACATGATGGAGACAGACCACAGTAAGAAAGAGGAAGGCTGCATGAGTTTGGGGAACCACAAACCTTGGACACTGACATTCTGAAATCAAATGACATTCTGATACCGATTTCCAGGCTTTTTCACTAGGGCAGTGTTTATAATCTTAACCAGCATGGCCAAGGGAAAAGTCTCAAGGGCAGTATAGACTCCAGTCATTGCCTACGTTTTTTTTTTTTAATTGAAGTATAGTTGATTTACAGTGCTGTATTAGTTTTAGTTGTACAGCAAAGTGATTCAGTTATATATTTTTTTCAATATATTCTTTTTCAGATTCTTTTCCCGTATAGGTTATTACAAAATATTGAGTATAGTTCCCTGTGCTATACAGTAGGTCCATGTTGGTTATCTGTTTTATATATAATACCGTGTACATGTTAATCCCAAACTCCTAATTTATCCCCTTCAATGCCACACCTTTCTTACTTCATCTGGAATGCTGTTTTCTCATTCAGAAAGCTATTCAGTCTCTGATGATGGATTTCTACAAAGTACCATCTGAATCCGCTGATTTCTACAGAGACTTTTCTTCTAACACCCTCTGCAAAATGCTGTCTGGCTTCTTTACTTGTTATCATGAATAACAGCATGATTTTGTAGATACGTGTTCTCTCTTTCAACACTGAATGCTCCCTATCCTTTTTCTGTCTACCAGCTGCCTTCTCTCTTCACTGTCAGCATTTTGTGATGAAAAAGATTCAATGACAAAGTGTGCCTAATATTGTGTAGGGTTTACATTCGCTCAGGATTTGAAGCAGGCCCCTGTTCGTATTGTTCAAATGCCGTGTCACCTCTGCTAATCCCAATTCTCTCCAAAATGGAACTTAATCTGATCTAACATGCAAAACTCAGAAATGCACCCAGAGCCTGCTTGTGACACCAGAGAAAAATGAAGAATGGTGGGTAAATTCACCTAACTTCACCTAAGCTGATATGGTTCACTCCCTCATACCAGGAAAATGAAGTATCTATTTATAAAAATTTTATAAGTATATATCCTAAAAACAATCAAATTTCTACCATACTGGGGTAGGGATTGAGACTTTGTGCTGAATATTGCAAATACATACATGAATAAGACCCTATCCCAAAACTCAAGGGGCTCAGAGGCTGGTAGGAAAAATACATACATAAGCAGACAATCATGACATAATTCTAGAAATGCAATAAAAATGCACTAAAGTCCTCATTTTTTCCCTTTTCCAACATAAAGTAGAGGAGTCTTTTTACATATTGAAGAAAAGGGGGGGTGTTTTCATCAGAAGTATAGACAGGATTTCTGTTCCTGGTGGCTTATTAACCACAGAGATTATTTATGCTTACTTCCAAAAGCTATTGAAATGGTAGAAAAGATATGAAAAGAAAGGGGTGAAGTATATAAAACTCTGGGCAACATGAGAGTACATTAATAAATCAGAAGTTGAGACACTTCCAGAGGATAGAAGGCATTTCACAGTAATCGATCAAGACAGATCTGAGAAAACTGTAATCCAGAAGTACTTGATGAAAATACAGTCCAGAGAGAGGAACCATTTTCCCCAGCCGGCCCTAGATATTTTAACAAATTGATCCAGCACTTTTGCCTAGAGAGTAATTGCAATGGAGTAATTTATTAGTGGAGAATTGCCAGCTCACAGCTGGGCAACCGACTCTAGTTTACACAGAGGTAAATAAGGCCACTTGGAATGCACGCTGAGTAATGCGGGGAGAAGTCTGGGAACGGTTTAGGACCAAAACAGAAGCAGAGCCAGGTATTCTGAATCTCAAAAGGATATTAAGAAGAACAGGAATAGCCCCTCTGTCAGAAATAAAACATGGTCCACTCCCAGAGGAATGCCTTCGTCACCTTGATAACGAGGTCACTCCTAGCCTACCTGCTGCCCAGGCATCTGTAAGAGAAGCCTGGTCATCAGTACACTCCAACCAGGTGCACTGAGCTCCCGGTCAACCCCTCTATTCAGAGGAGAGGCTAACAGGAAGAGACTTGCCCAGTTTTGGAGAAATCCATAGCAGTCCCTAATACTAATCAACACAAGGTTCAAACACAGACATTCTGGCTTCAGAGCCTATGCTCTCATCTAGCACATAACTGGTCTAGATACGCATTGGCCCAGTATACCTAACTTAGTAACAGAACCTGCCCCCCACACCTATGTCATATTTCCAATTATTGAAGGGAATTTTTTTAGTGTCAGGCAAATATCCAATTGGTGAAACAGCTACCTATACAGATATTGAAAAGGTAAAAAAATCAAGGAAATGTATCTTGGAACCAGAGCATTACCACATGGACCAGCCATTATTCCATGAAGTCATCCTTAGATCCGATCCTGGCTCTTTCTGATTCTCAAAACTTTTAATTTCTGAAGCAGCAGGACCTCTAGAAGCCGCATGGTATTCGGGCTAATGTTCTTACAGCTGTATTGGAATTGCTAGTGCTAGGAAAGGGTGATTCCCATATATGTACGACTTGGAAATTGGGGCTTCTAAATGGGTGCCTAACTCTCAGTGTCCTATAACACCTTGCCAGGGCCACAGAGCTTCAGAAATTTTAACCAGTTTGACACAGAATCCTGAAAAATTCCTTTGGTAGCAGCTGCCCTTTTATTGAAAATTTGATAAATCTGAACTATATATTTAGATCCTACTCCATAGAGAAAGGGGAACAACCTCCATCGAGAAACAGAACAAAAATTTTTCATTTCTTTCTGAGTCTAATTGATATTACTATGGGAGCAGAGGGTGGAGAGGTAAACAGAAAAATGTGGCCATATTCCAGGATCTGGCCTTCAAAGTGATAGACTTAGAAAATGATTTTGAAAGTTATCTTTCAGTGTGACTCACACTAACCAATTCACAAGAGACTAATGTATAAACTAGAATGCCAATATTTGTTCAGGGACTAGATATCTAGGCATGTCTTACCTGTACATTCTTTCCTAGCAGAGAAATCTGCATGCAAATAATACTATGTTAACTTCATGAATCAGAGCAGGAGAAGCTCCTTGCATCTAGCTCTGTAATAGGGATATATCAATATTTGCTACAGGAACAAGATGATGATGCTGACCATCATCATCATCATCAACACTGCATTAAAACAATTGTTATCAACTACCACTGAGTGCCTGCAATGTGCTTATTCACATTTTATCTAATTTCATAATAAATATATAAGTTGTATACTATTATCCTTTTTAACAGGTGAGGAAACACTGGCTCAGAATGCAAGTAATGTGCTCTTGTTTTCACAGCTAAAAAAGGCAAGAGACAGAACTGAGATCCCTCTCAAACTGGCCATCCTAGAGCTCATGTGTGCTCACAAGGTCCTTAACAGTACCACTTACCTTGTGAAAGTCTCCTCTTCCCTGGATGGATTTTATCTCTTTTTTTTTTAACACCCTAATTCCTACATTTCATTATGAATTATTTTTCCTTTAGGTATGTTGTTATTACTTTCACCTGTGTAGCTTTAAAGTTTCTCGTAGAGCTATATTTTGCCTGTTCTTTCTGCCTCTAGCCCTGATAATTCTGTGATTTGAAGTTGCTGTTGTAGAAATCCTTCTCATATTTCAGTTTGATTTTATAATTTTACTCCGTTAATTTTAGTGGTGCTCTGCTGGCATTCCTACCTTTTCTTTCTTTGTTAGGCACAAAACTTTCACACGGTCCTTTTGGTTTGGGGGTTTTTTGGTTGCGTTCTTTCTCCCTGATTTTGTCTTTGATGCCAAAGCCCCTGAGTGATTTCTACAATCAAAATCTTCAGTAAACAAGTGGAATGATATTAAGTCATATCTCCTATTTGATTCTATATTTCACCTTCTAGAATACAAGGTGACTTTTAGTTGATTGAAATCAACACTCATATTTTATTCATGCTATCAGTATACTTTTATCTTAGTAAAAGTGTTGGTTTATCTGTAATATGATATTCAGTGATGAATCAGTAAGAGTGTGCCCTCACTCTGAAATGTCTCCTTAGTCAGTTGGATATTAATTGCGATTCAGCTATTGCTATTACCTGTTTTAAGGAAAAGCAGTTGCATATTAATGGCGTGGAAGAAAAAAAGTTTGGCTAAATATAAACATTTTCTCCCAGTAAATGCATCATCGTTTATAACCAGATTGATGAAATGAAACATGTAGTTGTAACCATCAATGATCTTGAGCTACACAATGGGGCAAGTTGCAAATCTTCCCTGTACCTGTTGTTTCACAGTAAGGTAGAGATGCTTTCTACTTAAGAATATTAAAAAATTGTGGTAATATGGCATTCTGAGAGTAAAGGTCATCCAACAACTTTCAAAGAGGAAGATGGGCCATTCAGGTCAAGTACTTTAGATTACTTTTCAGTTTTCTTTCAATATGTCATAATATCAAATTATTCCTATGTTTGGAAAAAAGCCTAAAGAGATAAGACTCCCTACAGAATGACTTTTTTTTTTTTTTTTTTTTTTTTTGCGGTACGCGGGCCTCTCACTGTTGTGACCTCTCCCGTTGCGGAGCACAGGCTCCGGACGCGCAGGCTCAGCGGCCATGGCTCACGGGCCCAGCCGCTCCGCGGCATGTGGGATCTTCCCGGACTGGGGCACGAACCCGCGTCCCCTGCATCGGCAGGCGGATTCTCAACCACTGCGCCACCAGGGAGGCCCCAGAATGACTTTATTTTGATGCAATTATACTGTCTGTAATTACTAAATCTACAATGTAAAGGCAGTTTGACTCCATATATTGCTGTCATTAAGCCAGAATGCCTGTTTATTATGCAAACGAGAGGGTATTTACAGATTGTGCTTTTGCTGAACTCTTTCTTTGAAGACCTAAAATGTAAACTGCTATATATTCATCTGTCTTATCATTGAGCCACTCAAATGGGAATGGCATGAAGTCCAATTGTTGGCCAAATGTAAGTTTAAACAAAATAAAGCCTACAGATACTGATTTTTATCAAAGTCATATTTTTCACAGTGATGCTTAAATGTGAGATGAGGAGAAGCCAAAGAAAAGGAATCCACTAAGAAATGCTTGGAGAGTGTGCCATGTAAACGACATAATAGGGTACCTGCCTCTCAAATATCCTTTCCAAGTGTTTGGCTCCCCCGATTTACTTCCAAAGTGCTCCAAGTGGATGAAGGCACAGTTGTACAATGTCCAGTCACTCACACGTTTTGATTAATTATGGACACATTAAAAGGTAGAGCATTTAATTTGAATACAATGTACAAAATTAGAACCTTACCTAAACCTTTTAAATCTTCTAAATTAGATAGAACCAATCATGAAGCCAATTTTCTGGTATTCTGAATAAATTCAATTTGTATTAATCTAGCACTTTAGGATGCTGGGCAATGATCTTCACCATAATTCATAGGGTGTAGGGAAGATACAGCTCTGTTCTGAATAGGAGAAAATGTAATGAGTGTCTCATAGACTTATTGAGCATCAAAAATTAGGGGTCATGGGCTTCCCTGGCGGCGCAGCGGTTGAGAGTCCGCCTGCCGATGCAGGGAACACGGGTTCGTGCCCCGGTCGGGAAGATCCTACATGCCACGGAGCGGCTGGGCCCGTGAGCCATGGCCACTGAGCCTGCGCGTCCGGAGCCTGTGCTCCACAGCGGGAGAGGCCACAACAGTGAGAGGCCCGCGTACCGCGAAAAAAAACAAAAAAAACTAGGGGTCAAATGCACACACAGGTAAAGGGTATTAGCAAGCAGCCAATAAATACCCTTTTCTACTACTATGCTAGGCATAGCATAATAGAAAATAAGCCGATAGAAACAATTTTATTTTTGTTATTGTGGAGATCATATTATAAAGTATTTGTGTATGCTAGCTTTTGACTGCAGGCAACACCAAATGCAACACAAAATGGATTAAACCGTAAGAAACACTTATCTCCCATTGCAAGAAGTTCCCAGGCGTGGTGGTTGTACGGCTAAACAGTACAGCAACTCAAACCATCTTCAGGGTCATGATTACTCCCAACTTTCAGCTCCTTTATCCATAAAACACCAGCCTCTCCTTCACTGAACAGTTCTCTCATGATCACAACACAGGTACAGGCAGTTCTAGCTGCCACACACAAATATAACACCAACCAGCAGAAGAGAAATCACTTCCTGTGTATGTATTTTCAAGAGTTAGAAAAACTTTCCCAGACATCAGCCAGCAGACTTCCTCTTATACACAACAGGCCCAAACTGGATCACATGGCAGTGCTCAAACCAACCATTGGGAAGAAGTATGGGATTACCAGGACTGACATATAGACTAATAAAATTTACCCATGAGTGGGGGATAAGGAGTAGTAGTTGCTTATCTAAAAATGCATATCTAAAAATATGGCGTATCTGAAATCAGAAGGAAGGAATAGCTGTTAGGTAAGCAACTGACCTACGATCTTGCTTATTATTTTTTTGTAAATTGTATATATTGTTCATTCAAGTCTCCTGTCACCAAATTAGTTCATCAGCACACAACAGAAGGTCGAATTCAGGAAGAATAAGCCAAATCACTTTTTATACTTCATATCTGATATATTTAGCATGTAAACTTAGACTTCAGGCCCAACTATACTCAGATATTTAAATCCTGGTGGTTTTCTACCTGGTGTGTTCTCTCAGTTCAGTCTTTCATAATCATTTCTGCTAAAGCATATAACACATTGGATTTTAACCATCTGTATGCATCTGTATGTATTCATTTATTAACGAGGCAGAATTCCACGGGCCCTGGAGCCAGCTTGTTTCAATTCAAATCCTCTCTTCAGCACTTACTAGCTGTGCAACCTTTGGTAAGTTTCCTTATCTATGAACGACAGATAGTACTGCCTGACTCATGGGTTTATTTTGTGAGCATTAAATGAGCTTCTACGTTTCAAGCTCTTATTTTATTCATTTACTGTTTTTAACTGGAAATTGCAGAAATTTCCGTCATATTTAACAATCTGAACTGTGTATAGACTGATTTTAAAGTTTTGCTTCCCTGTGTGACAAAACAATGACAGTTTGCACACCGTTTGATAAAAGAGGGCCTTGAGTCGCAAGCTTACATTTTCTCTCAAGTGCCTGTAGCTCAGAAACAGCAAGAGTTCAGAGCTGGGTTTCAGCAAAGCAATGGAGAATGGGAATTCCAAATGATTATTCTGTTGCTGCTATAGAAAACATTTTGACAGTCAGTTTGCTTGATCCAGCTAACCTGTACCACTTCCCAAACTGCCAAAAGCATCTAGTTTTATCTTACTGTACAAAAGAACAAAACTGTACAGAAGAGGTAACTTCAATTAATATCGTACACAATGACATTGTTGATGAAAACTATGCTAAACTGATCCATGTAAGATTTCCATTCCATCTCTAGGTTTTCATATCTACCGGTTTTATCAAAAAATAAAAAAGGGAGACTTTGACACTGTATCATTTTAAAAATGCTACAAAATGCACTTGAAGTCTTTATAATGCATCTGAAAAAGCTCTTTTGCAATCTTTTCTTGATCATGACCCTGCCATTCTTACCAAAATCTTGGGAGGCCCTTTAAAGCTATACAATTTCTCCAATATTGAGTGGTGCTTTGAAAATAAATTACAGTTTTTGAAACTGCATTAGTAGAGAAATGGGTGTACAATAAATGGATTACTAGAAAAACAATGTTAAATTTGTGAATTTATTATTAAATGCTTTTAGAAACATCTCTGATATCCCAGTTTCCAAGATTTCTTTCCCTATTATAGGTGGGAAATTTTCAATTTGTCTAAGAACTCTTGCTTTTCTGTATCATTATCACAGTATTTCAGTACTTGGGTCTTGACTTGGATATGTTTTGTTTCCATTCTTTTATTCTCTATATTATAGGTCTAAGGGGGGAAATAATCTAGCAATGAATATAGTTTTCATTTGGCTCAGAGATTCATTTTTACTTTAGCTAGTTCTTCTGAAATTTATGTTGACTATAATTGCTGAATATAATTGCGGTGACTGATCTTCTGGGAATGAGAAACTCAGTTTGTTTAAAATTTTATACAGTCTATTACTTTATAATACATTATTTGTAAACAATGCTCGTGCTTTCTCTTCATTCTTTAGGAAATCTCTATTTCATGTACTCTAAGAAACCACTAATTACAGGATGCAGCATGATTTTATATACCACTAAGAAAAAAATGCTGCAAATTAAACTATGTCCAAAAACGGTTTCCTATCACTTGAATTTTTATTTTGTACTTATTGAAAGGTCATTGACTTACTTAGATTTTATTTTGTGTCATTTTTGTGCATACAAACGAGGAAAATAAAAGAGATGGGTTAATAACTTGCAAAGATTTCTAAATCTGTCCTCAATTCATAGTTGATGATGCCCATCTTTTCTTACAGACCATTTTCCTTTGGGCCATCAATAGTGTTCGATAAAGCATCTCTTTAAATATTGTTCCATTAGTGCTTCTAAAGCCTTCCAAGCTGTTTGACTCCCATTCTGCTAGTTTTCAGTGTATAAGCTTACAGTAGAAAGCTTCAGACACAGCCAGGATTCTGATCCCTTCCTCAAATGGCCTTTAAATGATTTGTTACTGGGATATCAATAGGAATAAGAAGACAGTTGAGTGTGCACAGGCCTGGCTGACAGTGATAGTGAGATGCCATATGTTATAAGACAAATAAATCCTCATTTCAGAGGTGTAAAAACATGGGGGAAAATGTAATGTGGAAAAAAAATGTATTCAGAGTCGAATGTTTTAATCTCTCCAATATCATTGAGTCACCATGGCATTTTTCTAAACCTACACAATAGGGGTCTCACATCACTCTACATCATCAGTTCTTTCACTTCACACACATACCCAGTTATGAATGCAGAGCAGACTTAGTAACAGAATTCACCACCTCTGGCTATAAATTCAGATATTCCAGGAACAACTAAGCCTAGTGAACCCACACAGGTTTTACTTCTAATCGTGCTTTCTTGATTACAAGGTACAGATACTCAGATTACTATCAATATTAGTATTGCAAGATACTACGTACTGAAACTCAGAACTGAAAACCAAGCCAAAGGAAGCAGGACAGCCAGAGGGATGCGGCTGCCATGGTGGTCACAGATTTGAGCCCTGGGATCAGCTGCATTTGGGGCCCTGGTCCCCCCACTTATTAACTCTGTGACAATGAGCATGTTTCTTCTCTTCTCTACGCTTCAGTTTCTTTAGGGTATTTCATAGCTTCCATTCCTGAAGGAGAGAATCTTATTGGCCTCACTCACCTTTTCATGCTAAACAGTGTCATTGGCCTCAGGCCAGCATCTAAGTGAGGTGCCCTTCAATCAGGTACTCATACCTCCTTAAATCTGCTGTGCCCATGGCTCTTGGGGGGCGATCATGCAATCTACATGGACTCTTTTCCATCATTAGAGTCTGTAAGCAGGACAATTTCAGTGGAAAGGGGCTATGGGTGGGCATTCACATCTTAAGTACATCTCCCACCACCATCTACAGGATCCACAGTCAGATCTCTCCTCAGAAAAAAAGAAAAAACAGTTGAAAAAAATTTTTAATAGATACAAAGAATTTTGAACAAATTGGACCAGCTTGGAAATAAGCCCTAGTAATAATGACACTTTTGCCAAAGTACATTATTATTTTTTTAAACAATGAAAATTAGAGTAAGACAGGAAAATAACTGAGTTCTTATTATTGCCAGTGTCCTTCCACCTTTAAGGAAGAGAAATCTTGAGGAACTGCTTTTGCTTGTCTTGGGGAGACAGGAATGGAAGGGGGTAAACACTGGACAATCTGGAAAACTAAATTGTATAAGATAAAAATAGGAAATAATTCACACTGAAAATATGAAAACCAGAAGTTGGTAGTCCATTCCAAAGTCTAGTAGGAGTAGCTGACCATTTAAAAGTTTGACCTCTGGTTTTTAATACAAATGTTGCTATTCTGCTCTTTGGAGCCCCTAACATATGTACCCCTCTCTGCTTACTCCTTTTGGACCCAGATTTCCTAATTCCTGGTCCTACGGTTTACTTCTTATACATGCTTTGTCACCTGCTCCCTGGCGATCAGAGTAGTGTTTCCAGTTATCTAACTATGTCAGGAAGGTAACTGTGAGTTGTAATTTACCACTATTGGTGTCAAGAGATGCCATCCTGGGGTCTGTTTGAGTTTCCATAATGGCAGGAAAAGGCAGCCAGGAGAAACTCAGGGGCTGTCTCAATGGTGTGAATTGGCATCTTACTCTCCTTTTCACTGACTCCACACAAGGCGCAGCACTCAGGAGACACACATAACAGGCATCAAGTACCCAGTACATGATAAGTAAGACATAGCAGTAAATAAGTATGGTTCTCCCCTTCGGAGGAAGAAAAGAAACTAAGAAAGAAAGAAAAGACAAAACTAAGGAGAGCAGGAGGATGTCGATTGGAGAGGAGAGACGGGGGCGGGGGTGGGGGCAGAAAGATAGGAGAAGGAAAACCAACATAGCTGTAGGAGGCTGCAGAGAGCCAGGCTTGGAAGAAGGGACAGAGAACACATAACAGCACCTTCTATGGGGCCAGGAATGGGAGACCATGGTGATGGTTTCCATGGGCGTTTACTTATTTCCAAGCTCATCAAGTTGTACACATTAAATATGTACAGTTTTTGTATATCAACCATACCCCAGTCATTCAGTATCTCCTAAGGGATTCTTAGGAGATGCAGCTGGTGAGTGTTCAGTACTCCTCCCTCCTCACATTTTTCCAAAGACACCTTCAGCATAATAACCTCTACACCTCTTCAGGGTTTGTACTGTGATATTTGTAGGACTGGGGAGGAATGTTGATGCTTTTTGCAAAGTAAAGCTAAGCAGGCCCATTTGTATTTGATTTGCAAAGGCATCTGTGAGAGATACTGGCTGAGAACCATACTCTTAAGCAGAATTCTCGCTGCACCTCTTTAGGAGACTTTTGTGATGAGATAAAGGGGTAAAATCTGGAGGTACCTACATCTATTTTGAATCAATAGATTGCAGATAAAGGGCTCAGGAGCCTGTATGTTTTATGGTTTCATAAAGGTAGGCTACGTGCTATGCTTCCATTTGCTCCAAGGTCTGATAAACAACCTTTCATCTCTCTCCATTTTACTGGGACTAACACCAGAAGTCAGCTTTCTCCTGCCATGACAGGGACCATACAATCTCTGGCTGTCCTCCTACTTCCAGCAAGAGAAACTATCTAAACCAAAGAGACGCTACACCTCAAGCCTGACATTGCAACATTTGCAAACTCATAGAGGATTTTGATCATGCTGCTAGAGTTCACTAACTGCCTAAGGATCCTTGGGTTTGGAAAGAATTTAAATGAAACTTTTGACAGTGTTGTTTTTTTTCCCCCAAAAATCTTTCAGAGTGGGTATCATAGGTGGGATTCCCAGGGAAGCTGCTCTAAGTCAGAGGTAGCTTACTGGGGAATGCTTTTCATGTAACGGGGTGGAGAAAGCAAGGTTTAGGCAAGATGCAGTTACCACAACCTTCAGCTGATCCTACAGGGGTCTTCAGAGATTAACCAAATTAAGGCAGGGGGACGTGCCTTTACACCAGCATCCTAGTCATTGCATGGGGGCCGTCCCTGGGGAAGTGGGTTTAACCTTGGACAAAGCAGTTCCCTTTAACCAAGGGTGACTCTTTAGGAGAGACTCCTCAGCTGTGAGCTGTCAGAGGGCCCTGAGACTGAGGGCCTCATTCCTGAAAGGGAGGGAAGGAGGCACAGGGCATCTTCTTAGGGTTTTCACCTACACTTACAGAAGGTCAAGGGAAATTCTGATGGAATAAAATGACTACATTCTGCCCTTCATCTCAAAAATACTTTATAACACATTCTGTGATATCTCCTGGACTCTGTAATAATTTCTGCAAGAATTACTTTCAGTTTGGGGCATTTCTGCATTCAAAGACTTTTTCTTAGTAATAATATATTCTTCAATATTTCTTTGACCTTCTTCTCCTGTTTGCTCTTTAATTTTGCATGCTATTATGATAAAGTACAATGCTTAAATAGAGATGGAAATAGTTCTTTCAACAAAAATCATTATGTGTATGCAGTATGATAGACTGTCTCACTGTAAAATCCAAGAAATCCATATCAATTTATGGACCTAGAGACAGACATAATTAAAGTCCTCCTAAGTAGAATAAATGTAAGGGACAGAGGGAAGTTGTCATGGCAACAAAAAATCCTGATTTTCCTCATTTTATACCACAAATGTATTAACTTTTATGATACCTTAAAATTTCTTCTACATTCTGTTTTAACCAGTGGCCATTTTGCATATTATATTTGCTAGATATGCAGCTGAATCCTTCTTTCTTGCAGTTTAGCTTTTTACATTACATTGTAAAGTTTGGTGTTTTTTTTTAATCTGGTATTGAGAAATCTCTTTCTGGAAGGTATAGTTTTCTCAAGAGCAAAACAGTTTTAAAGGCCTTTTCTTCTGTGTAATTTTAAATAATTCAGGTTTATAATATACTGACAATATAAACATATGGGAAAAAAACAGAGTATCCTATCACAAGGTTGACATTTTTAAGTGTATCTTTCCAACCTCTTTTATACAAAAGATCTTATCTAGAGAAATTGGACATACTTTCTATAATGTCTCATAATTTGCATTTTCATCTAATTCTCTAATGTATTTCCAGGTTTGTAAATGTTTATCTTTAAAATAATTCTAATAACATTATTTTATGGATTACCACAATTTAAGTCTCTCTGTTAGGTAGTTTCTGGTCTTCTAATACTATAAATAATTACTACAAACATCCTTATATTAAATGAATTCTCTACTGTGAATTCCTAGAAAAAGAATGAGTGCTTCTACAGCTTTTAACATGTTCTCTTACTTTGGCCTCGATAAAGTATTTTTCAAAACTATGGTCTTTACCCATTGCCAAGTTTTTTGTATCCTCACCTTCACATCTATATTTATCCTCATTTACAATTAATATATATTAACTTTCAGTTTTTTGACTATTTGTTAAATTAAACACTTTTTTTTTTTTTGGTAGGAGGGATTTTCATTTCTTTCTTTTAGAATTGCTTGCTTGTGTCCTTTGTACCCAACCTTCTTCTAGGCGGGAATTTATTTTTCTATTCAATAATATTTCTCTTGGCACATTCAAGATGTTAAATTCCATTTTAACAAACTCAATGACTATACCTCAAAATTAAGCAGTCCCTTTCCTATTAGTAAGATGACTTGTATTTTCTATTTACTGCTAAACCAATTCAAAAGAAAATCATAAATACCTTTCCAGTGCTGATTTAATTGTTTCATAATACTTAAATGTTATTACTGGAATAGACTAGTGGAAGGAACTGTGGATCAGGCTAAATCTGTGTAGAACAAATCGCTTAACCTCTCCACAACCATTTTTTTTCCCTGTAAAATATGATAAGTTATTTTTCAGGGTTGTAATGAGAATTGAGGATATTATACTTGAATATCAATGCCAGCATTTTGGCACATAGTAGGTTCTTAATAAATGGCATCTTTAGTTTTTCTTAGCCTCATTTAATGTTATTGTATCTTAACAGGTCCCTTAGCATAGTGATTTTCCAAACTGTAGGTCACAAACCAATAGTTGTTTGTGAAACTAATAAATATAACGAGAATTTTTTACTAAAACAGAATAGAATGGAATGTATCAGAATATCTCACACATAGTAAGGGCAAGTTTCTTTATGTGAAATGTGTTCCATATTTAACATATAGGGGGAGAGTGTGTATACTGGAGCACAATACAATGTACTTCTTACTAAGGGTCATAGTCCAAAACTTCTTCAAAAAACCCACTATTTTATTAGATTTTAGTCTCATAGCGTACAAGTCCCTTATACTAGTAGCTAGGACACCTAGGTTCAAATCTCAACTCCACTAATTACTGCTATCTATCTTTGAACCAATTGCATAACTTCTGTATGCCTTAGTCTCCTCACCTGTAAAATGGGTGCTAATTATACCTATCTCATGGGAATGGTGTGAGAACTCTATGATTTCATATATCTCAGCCACTTAGCAGATCCTCAATAACTGTTGGCTGTTTTTTGTCAAGACTTGAGTAGAACATAAATTTTTTTACTAAATAAACAAGCAATGCCACCTGCACTAAAGTACATAAGAGAGTATAAAGTCATCACATTAGTCAGGACTGAATAATAAGCTAGTTTTTCCACCTGCAAAATGATGCTTCTTGATAAGCATCTTATTTCCATAAATATGCATTTTCGAGAGCCATGTAACTGTTCTTAGTTTTGTTATTTACAAACACTATCTCTCAAAATATAAAGGAATGAAAATAAATTCAACAATTGGTCTTTCTTTGTCAGTATAGTAGATCCTTAATTGCCCATTATATCTTTATAATTTGTGAAAGACCTCTAATTTCACAGTGGTATACATTAAGTAAAAGAAGCACTGTCTGTATATTTCTTACATAATCTTTTCTTGATTTTTAAAACAATCAGAAATGGTAGGGATAATATCATTGGCTAGTAAGTTCCAAGTTTATAGATTTTACCTTTTTTTTTTTTTTTTTTTTGCGGTATGCGGGCCTCTCACTCTTGTGGCCTCTCCCATTGCGGAGCACAGGCTCCAGACGCGTAGGCTCAGCGGCCATGGCTCACGGGCCCAGCCGCTCCGCAGCATGTGGGATCTTCCCGGACCGGGGCACGAACCCATGTCCCCTGCATCAGCAGGCGGACTCTAAACCACTGCACCACCAGGGAAGCCCTAGATTTTACCTTCTTTTGATAAAACACCTTGCAAGCTGTACCTTATGTCTGAAGAGAATTCTTTCTGGAAATTATAGAAACATTCTTTGCTTCCTTCACAACAACAACAAAAATACTGCTTAAGCTTCAAGTGCCTTTTCTAAATGTTGACTCTGTTTAATAAAAGCCTCATTTTTCCCAAAGCCTTTAGATCATTCAACTTATATATACAAATGTTTTATATATATTACGAAATAAATAAATACGAAAATATTTATTTATATATATAAATATATATATTTATATATATGCCGAAATAAATAAATATGAAAATATTTAACAATCCAAGAGAAAGGACCCAAACATCTCCGAGCACAAAAGCTATAAACAACTGTGTAGCCCGTTGGAGGGAGCAGCCGAACGTCAGGCTTATCCCAGCAATGATATCCCACTTCCAGAACATGACAGAAATTGAGCTGAAACAGACAATATACCTTTAATTTAATGATGACACTGTTGTATTTAGCTATTCTATTTAGCACAATCACTTCCTTTAAATCCCACAGCAAACCATAATTCCTCAAATATCCTCAGCTATCCTGTGGAGATAAGTAATGATAATCACATCTGGTGATTCTCATAGCAGAGGAACAAATTCATTTTTTAATACACACAGATATTTTATGCATATGTATGTGTTTGTGAGTGTGTAGTTGTAGTCTTGCTAAGTTACATGAAATACGAGTGAAGGCATCATCAATATCAATAGCTTCATCTAGGTTGTGCGAACAGTACTCCAGATTTTTGCAGGGAGACAAGAGCCAAAGCTAAACAGAATCAGAAAATCAGGGAAAGCTTCTGGAAAGTGACCCTGAGTTAGAAAAAATAAAATTTTTTCACAGTCTGGAAAAGTCTGAGCTGCCAAATGCTATTAGGGAGGGATAGATCAATCAATCGATTGATCAATTAATCAACAGAAGGAACAAACTTGCATGCCAGACATTGTGCTAAATTCTTTGCATGGATTAAAACCTTACATACTTGGTATGATTACTCTCCTTTTACAAATGAAGAAACTCAAGAACAGAGAAGCCCTGAACCCCTATCTGTCTAATTCTACCCCTTAGGATTGTATTAGTGGCTACTACTGAAAAATTCAAAGCTTTGAAAAGAGAACTAATCTATTATAAAATTTGATTATCTATGTGTCTCAGCCTCATCCTTGATCTCCTTTCAGGAGACCCAAAATCTCTAGATTTTGATTAAGATTTTAATAAATCCCATACATTGGAGATTATTCTACTTTCACTAAGTATGTAAGTAGGCGTAATTAATGCACAGAAGGTTTGAATTCTATAAAAATCCTTTATCTGCTTGCTCGTTACTTCCATTTCTTTGCAACTCAGAAGGGCTTTATGGGTCCATCAACTTTCCTGCTGAGACTGTGAAGTTAGGCCCAGGCCTATTTGTATTTATCTATTTCTGCCCCAAATCATGTCCACTCTCACCAGCACAGTCTGAAAACTTACATCACACAGTAAAAGTATTTAAGTCCAGAATACGTTTAGATTGGAGAATATGACTTCATTTGTACCCCTTTAGAAGACCTCCCTTACATTTATACAGCACTTCACAGGTACTAAGAAAAATCTAGGCAGGGCAGGTTTTGATTCTTCCTATTTCAAAAGATGTATTAATTAAGAAGTTTAATGCCTTGTCAAACTTCATTTAGCTAGTGAAGAAAACTAGAACTGTTTTCTGTATTCAAGGCTAAGATTTTTTCACTGACTACCTTAAGGATTCATTTTTTTAAATATTTTGAAGATTTTTAAATAATTGAATAAATAATTTATATTATTAATTATATAATTCAATAATATAATCAAACTAAATAAACTGAAATAATTAAAGTCATGTTTTATCATCAGCACCTTAGTCTATATAGTCAATCATGCCACATTTACAGTGGCTTCAAAAATTCAGCGTAAGCTGGGACAAAGTGAGAGAGTGGCATGGACATACATACACTACCGAATGTAAAATAGCTAGCTAGTGGGAAGCAGCCGCGTAGCACAGAGAGATCAGCTCGGTGCTTTGTGACCACCTAGAGGGGTGGGATAGGGAGGGAGGCACAAGAGGGAAGAGATATAGGAACATATGTATATGTATAACTGATTCACTTTGTTATAAAGCAGAAACTAACACACCATTGTAAAGCAATTATGCTCCAATAAAGAATTAAAAAAAAAAATTCACCCAGCAAGACAAGTGAATTATTGATCATAGTATTATCTATAGTAAATGTCAAAAAAAAATAACTGGGCAGAAAGCATGCTATCAATAAATGAGATTCAAGAACTAATTTCTGTATAACATTCAGGAATCTTAGAGTATCAGTGTTACAATAGTATTCTTTACACCCATTTTAAAATTTACTAACATTTTGAATGTGCTATCTTTTATAATTTATCAACACTTCCAATATAAATATTTGGTCTCTCCTTTTCGGAAACGCAAAACATTTAGAGTATAGAGCATGTATGTTGTCAGCAATTGTTTCATGGACATTTCAGTAGGATATGGGTTAAAAAGTTAAATCTATATAGCAAGTAATTGCCTGTATAAATAACTAATAGATTTGACAGTTTCATTTTATTGTTAGGAGAAAATGCTTTCAATAACTATGTCTGGTCTTACCTTCTGGGGAAGAACCTTCTCTGTGGTTCCATAAATATTTCATGAACCAACATAAAGCAATATGCTAATGACAGGCTGTTTACCCAGTGAGCAGATGTGCCCTCTGATGTTTTTTCATCTCTAGAATAGATCTGATGTGGGGTCAGTTAAACCATTTTGAATTGTTCTTTTTTTTGCTTCCCTCCCCTCACAGTTTCACCTGAACCTAAAATGGTGAGCGAGAGTCATCATGAGGCCCTGGCAGCCCCGCCAATCACCACTGCTGCGACTGTTCTACCAAATAATGCCACAGAGCCAGCCAGTCCTGGGGAAGGAAAGGAGGATGGCTTTTCTAAGCTGAAGGAAAAGTTTATGAATGAGTTGCATAAAATTCCATGTGAGTATTGCATATTGTTACTTGAGTAAAAATAAATGGTTGAAAATCAACGTACCCATTGGGAGGAAAAGAATTCCTCTTAACCTAAGTGTACCTTTGATTTTTTTATTATTGGAATGGTAGTATTCCAAAAATAAAATGGAATATTCTTGGAAATGGAATATTCTTCTTAAGGATTTAAATATACTTAATAAATGAAAATCCAATTTATAAAAAAAACTATCTTGTGTTTAATGTAGGTGGGCTCTTTTTTTTAATCTTCTTCAATGTCTCTTTCTCCAGAGAATGTTAACGTTTTATGTGTTGTGTATTTTAGATTTGTATTTATGAAATCATTCCATTGTAAAGATTATTCCTAAGCAATAGCTAAAATGTACTTTCCCATTATTACAAGTTTGGTTTTCTTTCACTCATCTGTTAATATTTCAAAAGCTTTTGCACACTTTTTAACATTTTCTTTGTTGTCATTGGGAAAGAAACAATAACCTGGACCTAAGTTTATTTGTGTGGGTATAGCACTAAGTCCAACCAGCGCCATTTAATTTAAATCATAAACTACAGGTTGTTCTTTTTTCTTCAGAGATGAACATTTACTATGCACTAGACACTTCTCTAGGTTCTGGGAAAGTAAGTTTTGGCCCTCACAAAGCTTTTATTCTAGTGGGGGAAAAGAAATAATCAGTAAGGAGGCAAATGTTTATGGTACATCATGGTGAAATGGTGAATAATATAAGGAAACAGAAGGAGAGTAAGTGGGAAAGGGAAGGGGGTAGAGGGTAAAAGGTTATTACTTTTTAGGATTATCTGAGCTGATTTCCTTTGTAAGGAAACCTGGAGGAAGTAGGGGAGAAAGCTCTAAAACCTGTGTTATACAAAGGCCCTTAGGCAAGAGTCTGTCTGGAATGGCAAGGAGCTCAGTGTGCCTTCCGTAGAATAACACAAGGTAGAGAATGGCGGAAGACAAACCTGAGGCCGCTATATGGAGCCTAGTGAATTGTTCCAAGGAAGCTGGGTTTTACTCCGAGTGAAATGAAATGGCTTCGCAACATTCTGAGCAGAGGGATCCCATGATCTGACATAGGTTTTTCTTAAAAATCACTCTTGCTGTTGTGTTGAAAATGTGCTTAGAGGGGCAAGGACAGAAGATAAAGCAGGCTGTTGCAATCATCTAGATGAGAGATTTACCAAAGCTATAAGAGTTATTCTATAAGGACATTGAGAAACTAAATGAAAACTACAGGGAATCAATTTCTTATCCTCCCAGGAATTAACAACTTGTTCATCTGTTTGTCCACCTTTAACAAATCCAAGTGCATCTGAGAGACACTCTTAGCTCAGTTGTCAGTAATTTCCATTCCCAGCATGAAGTTCCATAACCTAGGGAAGAGGGAGATGGTCCAATAGAGCGATCCCTAGGATGGAGAACACAGGCTCTCAGGTTCTCTTCCTTGCTCTGCTGCTGAGCTGATGGACTGATTTGGGTATCTTTTGATATGACTTTGAAGTCATAACTACAGGGCAAAAGCCAAATGCACCTGTCATGGGGGCAAACTCTCCCTTGAATATTTTATCGAAATGCTTGCTCTAAAAGAAATGTGTTAGAGGGAAGCAGAGATTGAAAAGAACAACACCAAATCAAACGCGTATTCTGCCTTGTCTTCAACACCATTTCCTTCTCTGGAAGAGTAAACAATATGAGAAGCAATGGCAATGTCGATACCAGTGAGATTTAATGTTCCCCGTGTATCCACACACCCATTCTCTCATCTCCTTTAGGCCTTCACCCAATAGCATCTTCTTAATTAGGACCTCCCCAACCATGCTATTTAAAACTCTAACCCATTTACCCCACCCAATCTTTGCCAGCATTTCCTGTCCTCTCCCTTGCTCTCCCTTGCTTTATTTCTCACTGTATTACTTAGCACCATCTGAAATGCTATGTATTTTATTATCTGTTGTTCAGTTGCTCTGGCTCTCTCCAAAATAATGTAACCTCTATGAGTGCAAGAAGTTGGGTCTGTTCTATGCATAGTTTCATCCCTGGTGATCCTTAATATATACGGGGCACTCAATATCTATTTGTTGAGTGAATTAATGAATGAATCAATGTTGATTTAACTTATATCCTGAACCACCCACTCTTAGATTTTCAGGCCTTAAGATGCTGAAAATTTAAAGCATATGAAAAAATTTAAACAAAAACGTCCTACTGTATGGCATAGGGAACTATATTCAATACCCTGTGATAAACCATAATGGAAAGGAATATGAAAAAGAATGTATAAATATGTATAACTGAATCACTTTGCCGTACAGTAGAAATTAACACATTGTAAATCAACTACAATAAATTTTTTAAATTTAATTTCTAACACCAAAGAAAGCATCATTTCAATGCTTGACTGTGTCATTCACATTGAAAAAACAAGTTGTTTCCATATTTATAGTCATAACTCCATCATTTAGCCTTCTCCACTTAGTGCCAGCTATTACTTTATACTTTCCTCCCTGTGTATCAGCAGGAAAAGAATCAGCTGGGAAAAAATATCTATGCAACTCTCCCTTCTTTTTTTCTTTCCCTTGGCTATTCTTATTTCTTTCCTTCTTCCCAAGCCACTATCCCATTCCTGTGTTTCTTTCTTCGGCACTGGGAATTAGACCAGGAAATCAGCCTTCCTCCATGGAGATTTGCTTTGACCAGCAACCTAAAATAATAGAATGTCAGAGGATCTAGGTAACACCTCTAGAAATATTATGTTGCTGGCTCTCTCCTTGATTTAATGGGAAGAAACAACTGAGATACCTAAAATTTTTAAACGGTTTGGTAAATAAGTTTAGGAAAACTAAATAATAAATACAGCCATGCAGGTTTATGATAAATATTGTAACGGCGTATTTTACACTTTCATTTTAATCCATCACAATTTTTACTGCCCGTGTAATTGAAATTTCTAATGGGATTTATACACAGAGAGCAACACTCAACAGAAATGAAACAGATCCCTAAATCAAATTCCTTTAGGAGCATATGTTAGATAAATGTTATCACTTTTGACTTGGCATAATACGGTGATGCTAATGACAGGTAACAAATTAGAATATTAATTGATTTCCGTCTCTGAACTAAATCTTGGCTCTCTGGCAGATGTGTTTTTTGCAAAACTGATAGCAAACAGCTTTAGTCTGTCACTTGAAATTCCCACTTGTGAAAAGAGAGGTGTCACAATGGCAAGGAGTGTGCATGTCATTAGTTGGGTAATCTGCAGAGTCCAGCACGGAGCATATTCAAAGCAAATTGCCTGATGATAGCATCCACAACACCACAGGGGTTTCAAATAAAAAAAGGAAAAGGAAATGCTAAATGCTGAGCATTTTTATCTTTCAATTCGTTCTGCACGCTGTTATCTAAATGAAGCAGACAAGGTTTTTCAGAATGTTTCTTTATTTTGCAACTTTGATTTTAATATGACTAGGGCCATGGTTGGTTTGTAAAGCATGAACTTGTGTCATCCAAATAGCTGTGATTAAGGTTTTGATATTCATGAGCTTCTTGAAGTAAAGTGCAACTTTTCTGAAGCACAGCAGAAAACCAAACAGCCAGAACTTGACTTTGAGTCTAGAATAAGAGCAAGTGGGCTAAGCGTAGTTATGTGATTTGTGCAGAAATACTATTGGATAGACAGTTTAAACAGGGATTAAAAACACAAGCTTTGGTTACAGACTGCATGGGTTCAGATCTTAGCTCTGCTACATCCTAGCTCTGTGACCTTGGGAATTATTTCATCTTTCTGTGCTTCAGTTTCTGCTGGTATAAAATGGGGGTTAAAAATAATATCTCCATCATCGGGTAGTTGGGCAAAGGCATCAATGCATAGGAAGTGCTTAGAGTGTCTGGCACAGAGTAAGCATCCTATAAGTGTTAGCTATTATTAGAGTCTAGTTGTCATTTTTAACAAGTGTATTCCTCTTTCAGAAAAGCCCTCTATTCAGGTCAGACACCCAAACTGAGAAAATTCCAGAAACTTTGCAGCCAAATATTCAAGCATTGCCTTCTTTAAACACGTTCCAAGGATGCCTGTTCTAGGAAAGACAGATTCCTTCTTGGTGTTTCCTCTTCCCATCACATCTAATTTTCTTTTTTTCCTTTGTAATTTCATTTTCTTACTCCCTCATTCCTTTTAGCCTACAGGTATGCTCAAAAAAGTCCACATATTTGCAAGGGCCTAGTGAAATGCTATGCATCGTAGGTGATTCAGAAATGTCAGTTTCCTTCTTTCATGCTCTAAGATTTTCTTCTTCCTTTACCTCCTCCATCACCCACCATTCTCACTTCCTCCTTCGTATCTACATCAAACTGATTGGAAACAACAATCTAGATCCTGACATCTATTTCTTCAACTTCCATTAACAAGTCAGCTTCTTCTGCTCTGATCTGCATTGTCAAGTACTATTAAAAGGGTCACCAGGTACCTCCTTTTGCACAATTATGAGGGTGATTGTCAACCTTCATTTGGTCAGATATTTCTGTGTCGTCTTTATGATCAGCGGTCATCATCTGAAAACTCTTGATTTCCAGGAGTCTACTCTCATTTCCTCCTCTTGCCTCCTTCCCTCCTTATTCTCTTTCATTGACTGGTCCTCCCTTTTCATTATCTTTCCTTCCCTGAAGTGGTAGATGTCATGGTTTCCAGGGTTCCATTTTTAATCCTGTTGCAATCTTATTCTCTATGCTTTCCCTGGACCATCTCATTCCCCTGGCTATTCAGATAGGAAATCTCACTATTATCCTTGTCTCCCTCATCTATTGCACCTCCAATTCCATACCCGCATTCATTTAAGTCCTGTGAAATCTCCTCCTAAAAAACCTCTCAAAACCAGCCAGCACTTTGCTTTCTCTCTTCCTGGATTCCCTTACCCAATTAACCCTGACACGTTTTTTTTTTTTTAATCACTCAACCAGTTCAGATGTTACCATTTAGATAAGAAGTTGCCTCATTTCCCAAAGCAGAATTGTTTGAGTCGTCCTCCAGCCTTCAAAGCTCTTCATTAAAATCTTTGTCTTGGTTACCTTGTTTTGTTTGGTTATATCTGTCTTTCTCACTGAAATGTAAACTCTTCAGAGGCAGGGACAATTTCTTACACACATTCGTATCCCCAATCCCCAATTTGAAAGTATCTGCCACCAGGCTAGAAACTATACTATAGGTATTACCATATTACAAGTATTAACACTACACCAAATACTGTGGTTCTTGTGCCATGCTTGGAGAAACTATGATCTAGAAAGCAATAGTTTTCAAACATTTTAGCCAAGGATCCCTTTGTTCAAATAAAATATTATACGGAAACCTATGTACAGGAAGTCAGAGCTGCCTTGGTGAGTAAACACATCTTCCTCACTCACCCTCCCAAGGTTTATTAGCAGCAACAAAGACACCTGGCTGTATGGAACACAGTTTGAAGGCAGTGGCCTCAACAAGTGGTAGATATATCAATGTTATCCCTCACAGCAATAACCAGTGAAACTCAACAACCAGTAGTGATATAACTGGTTAAATATGGCATAAGCAAATATTCATCCATGAGGAAAAATGCAGTCCAGTAACTTTGTTTTCCCTCGTGGGGCTGCAGAATGAATATAATGCTACTGCCGTATGTTAGTGTCAAGAACACAATGTTAATTCAAGAAGATAATTTCAAGAAACGTAGGAAGAGAACCCTTAGGAACATATAGTAATACCTAGCATGTGAAGAACAATAATTATTGTAACGATTGCCAATGTTCACTGAGCACTTAGCATGGGCTGTGCATTCTGTGAAATCAACCTCCATTCTGCCCTGTAAAATCTCTACTAGGTGTGAACAATTATTATCCCCATTTTACAGATAAGAGAGCTGAAGCCTAGTAAGGCACACATGGTGCAGGTTGTAGGTGCAGGGCTGTGGCAGGAAAATTTTTGCAGTTTTTTTGCCTTCACAAAATATCACAAAGACTGCAAATCACCTCCACTGTTGCTTATCTCCACTGACTTGAAACTCTTAGGGCTCTATGTGCCTGTTCAGAGATACTGGTTGGTATTTGATGTTCATCTCTTGTTATTTGTTTTACTAAGTGAATACTTGGAATACAAGTTTAGTACTAATTCAGAGTTTCTCCTTGGCTTGAAAGGCAAGTGTTTATTCACTTTATGTTTCTGCATTTCTTTTATTGGACTCACTCTAACACACTGTCATGTGAATAAATAATCCATTACTACCTAAGTACTAAGAGTTAGATTCTGTTGCATTGTATAGATGAACTCCTCAAATATCATCCACTGACTCAGCTTCCGCTCTCATCTGTTGACTCTGTACTTCTCACACTTCAGAAAAGCACTGGCTAAAATGTTAAGTGAGATTATTCATTGTTAACCTCTACTAAATGGAAATATCTATGAGAAAAAAGTTACAATGCTGATGAGCGTTACTTTCAGAGCAAGTGCTTTGCAATATTGAGTTACTTCATCAGTGCAATGCTGAAGGAATCTACTTGGAACAAGGACACTTAGAGATAAGGGTTGCAGTTCACAGCACAATGTAGTGATTCATGCTTACACTCAATAAATGGTTTTGTTTATTTATATCATTTTTCAAGTTTAACTCTGATTCAAAATGTAGGAAATGCATACGTGTATATGTAAATACAATGTGAATTCAATGTGTGTGTATTGAGTTACCATGAAAAACTTAATCCTAGGGCAGAAAGTCAGTTTGGTTCTTAAAATTTTGAGTTGGCACTGCCCCTTATAGGATATTATGAATACTCGTTGGGCCGTTTTTATTGTGCTGATAAATGAGCATGAGGGGCAGCTACTGGCATTTAGAGGCCCTGGGCCCGGGAACCCACACATCTTCCAACATGTCAGACAGTTTCGCACAATGAAAAGTTGTTCCACATTCTGCACAAATTTCACAATCTCCCTGGGATGTGCATATGGAAGGAACCCCTGTTTATAATTATCTGAACCTAGAATGACTTGACATAAAAGGTTAAAGTGTTTTCTGCGTGGCTCTGATATAAACTGAATATTCTAGCTTTTATTCTAATGTTTTCCTAACCTCTGAAGTTTCACTTGCTCCTGACTTTTTGCAAATCTTCTGTCTTATTTCATTAATTCCAAACATCCCTTTTAGCAGTTGCAAGCATTTGATTACTTCATCGTGTCTTCTAGTAAAGTTTTGTCTGAAGATTTTTACAGTGAACTGTGAATTATTTCATTACAAATTACTTTATTATTTCTCCTATATTATAGTTAGCACATTTTATTCATTTGTAAAATTTATGTGGGTATGTTGTATTATCTATTATTTACTCTGAGTAAAAGGATTGTTATAAAATATTCATTATACTACTGATTTTAAAGAGCAAGTGTGTAATCTGACTCTATCAACATCCTATATTCAATGTATAAACCTAACAAAATTATAGGCTTCTGATGCTGTATTTCAGGAAGGTTGTTTAAATGTGTCCTTGAATTTTGTTTCCCTCTTGGAAGCCTATTATGCAGAAAATTCCCCCAAGAAATTCATGCCTTTAAAATTAATTAGTGTTGTGAGATTTTATAAGCCTCCAAAGCATAGGTAATACAGAGTAACAGTAAGCACATTAAGCCACCCAGTTAAGATCTCAGCGAAGTTTCTAAACCTTATTTAGCTACATTCTCTTAGCATTTCAAAGATATTAAGTAAACACACCTAAGAAAAATAAGGGGAGTGAACAATATTTTGGACATATATTAAAAATAGCTCAGGAGGTCTTCCCTGGTGGCGCAGTGGTTGAGAGTCCGCCTGCCGATGCAGGGGACACGGGTTCGTGCCCCGGTCCGGGAATATCCCACATGCCGCGGAGCGGCTGGGCGCGTGACCCATGGCCGCTGAGCCTGCGCGTCCGGAGCCTGTGCTCCGCAACGGGAGAGACCACAACAGTGAGAGAGAGGCCTGCGTACCGCAAAAAAAAAAAAAAAAAAAAAAAAGCTCAGGAATCACCTTGCTGAAATACTGTACCAATAGATAAATACATTTAAAAATAATTTTAAACATCTATTTCTCACCACATAGCAGTTGCATGTCAAAATACAGGCTACATTTTCACTCAGGGAAGTCTGACTATAAATGCAAATCTATAAAGAAAACAGCAAAAGGAAAGAAGCTGAGAGACTGCCGTTTTCGCCTATTCTAATGACTATGTAGACCTTTTATTGCACTGCTGACCTGTCAGGTTTGTGCCAGTTTCTATTAAATTAGATAAAGAATTTAGAAGTGGAAACCAGAGGGAAATTATGCGATGTGCCATTATCTTTTTAGCACTCGGCTTTATTTTTCTTTGTTTTGATTTTCATTTCTGAGAATACTATAATAAAGAGATTTGAACTTGTTTTCTTCTCAGTCCACATACCTCCTCACTCTGCCTTTTAAGTGAACTTAGATAACTTTGAAATAAAGATTAAGAAGATATTGGCCCAGGGCTTCCCTGGTGGCGCAGTGGTTGAGAGTCCGCCTGCCGATGCAGGGGACACGGGTTTGTGCCCCGGGCCGGGAGGATCCCACATGCCGCGGAGCGGCTGGGCCTGTGAGCCATGGCCACTGAGCCTATGCAAGATATTGGCCCATTTAAAAGTTTCCTCACCAAGCAACACTTTCATTGAAACCACTGTACTGGAGGAATCTCAAAATCACTTCAACCCTCTGCCTTTTTCTCTTTCAAGCTTTTTACATACATACAAGTTATTTTTAAAGGCAACAGTAAGCTACAAATAATAGAAATATATTTGACTAACAATTATGCCATTTATGGAAAGGAGTGTGTACCTGTCCACAAAAGCTTAGAAAAGAGCCAGGATCTCATGGTAATAAACTTTAATTGATAGAGTTAATGGTTCAATGCCTTGCAAGTAAAATTTTATTGCAATAATGTTTTTTCATAAGGATTTGAATCAGATTCGTTAAAATCAGTAAACTATTGCAGTAGATTAAAAACACTGCTGTTGGGCTTCCCTGCTGGCGCAGCGGTTGAGAGTCCGCCTGCCGATGCAGGGGATGCGGGTTCGTGCCCCGGTCCGGGAAGATCCCACATGCCGCGGAGCGGCTGGGCCCGTGAGCCATGGCTGCTGAGCCTGCGCGTCCCGAGGCCGCAGCAGTGAGAAGCCCGCGTATCGCAAAAAAAAAACAAAAAAAACACTGCTGTTATATAAATATTACCCCTAGATTCTTCTGTACACTTCAGTAGCCTTAAGTTTTAAGACTTTGACCATAATTCTAAATTAGTCACTCAGAGGCTCTGGCCCAGTATTAGTTGTTAACCCGCAGTAGGGGAGCACTGTTTGCTACAATAAGAGGCCAGAGGGTGAGCTCTGGAGTTGTTCTGCCTTGGTTCAAAGTCCCAATTCTGCCATTACTACTACATGACCTTGGGCAAATCATTTAATCTCTCTGTAAAATGAGGATAATAATAGTACTTACCTCTGGGAAGGTGTGAGCAGTGAAGTATTAATATATATAAAGTGCTTTAAACATTGTCTGGAATATAACATGGGCCATATTCAAAATTCATAAACTCCTAATGCGTATTTATATAGCTCCTACTGTGTGCTAGGCTGTGTGTGCCATGCTTAGGAACTAAACTAAAGCACATCATTTTAACTTGTTTCTGGCTTCGATAGCATTACAGGCTCAGAATTTTTCTACCAGAAGGACCTCTAAATTAAACTGTCTTAGCAAGACATCAACAGTATTGTAAGATATGATATGATTTTTGCATACATTCCAGTCTCATCTGCAATTATTCACCCTCACACAGTTTGTTTTGTCAATACAGAGACTCTTAGAGTTACTGAATTTATTATGCACATTGTCCCATGCTTCTAGGTCTTTGCACAGACTCTCTCCTCTGCCTGAAATTGCTTGCTGGCCACTGCTTGTCTAGCTGGACTACTTTTAGTTATGCCTAAGGGCTCAACTCTTTTTTAAAGGTCTTCCTGTCCTCATGCTACCAATCCCATAATCTAATATTCATCAGCAATTCTCCCTCTGTAATAAGTCTGTGCTTTACATATGTTCATAATTTTTACTTTCTATTTTACTTTTGTGTTTTCTCTCTTAATATGAACCAGTCTACGTGAGATCAGAACACTGTCTTTTCATCTTTGTGTCTCCAACCTCAGCACAAAACTTGGCTCATAGTAGGCAGAATTATTATTCTCCTTTAGCTCAAAAGATCCTACATAACTATATTAACAAGGAAAGGACTTCCAATCCTAGATACAGAGGACAGATTGGCAGAAGCCAGAGGCAGGCGGTGGGGTGGGGAAAATGGGTGAAGGGGGTCAAAAGGTACAAACTTCCAGTTATAAAATCAGTCATGATGGACGGATGGGGAAGTAAGTTACAGCATGGTGACTATAGTTAGTAACACTGTATTGTATATTTGAAAGTTGCTAAGAGAGGAGATCTTAAAAGTTCTCAACACAAGACAAAAACATTTCTAACTGTGTGTAGTGATGGATGTTAACTAGACTTATTGGGGTGATCATTTCACAACGCATACAAGTATTGAATCATTATGTTGTACACCTGAAACTAATATAATGTTATCTGTCAATTATATATCTGTTTAAAAAAGGGCTTCCAAAGGGGTATCACTGGAAAGGGGTAATAATAATAATCAAAGGTGAAATTCAACATTATGCTGGACTGAAGATGGGCCACCTTCCAGATCCCTTTTGCTTTCCCCTCAACCACTCAGCCCTTGACAATCATCTTTTCTCACCTTTGATTTTTCTCTCCCTTTGCTCAGCCTTTGCCATCTGCTGTTTTGTTTTCTTTCCTCCTTGCCTGTGTTGTATCAAAATGTTAGGAACTGTTTGATTCTCTTTGGCCTGGTGGCAGCCCAGTCTGATTCATCGCTGAGATACAAACCACCACCCAATCGGTCCTCAGAGTACACAGCTCTCCCCACAAGTATTTTTATTCAAGTGGAGACCTGGGACTTAATACCAGTTTCATGTTTTAGTTTTTAAAATAGTGCACGGTCCTGCAATGCCCAGGAAACAAGATGAGCTCATTTCTCTCAACGATTGCTGAACCACACAGCCTGGTTTCCTGTGCATTCACCGAGAGAGTTCAAAGCTATCGCTGAGTGTTGTGTTACGGCAGCTTTTACCACACTGTGTACTTTTGTGAGGTTTTCTCTGCTGAGTAGCTGTTTATAGGAAACTTGTATGAGTCTCCCTGTTTCACTTATCAGCCACACAAAGCACAGCCCTTTGGTCTTTGGGGGATCGTTGCTGCCGATGAGGCCACAAGGTGGATATCGTTTGAAGTGGTGCTTCAGAATGGCCTTGCCAGCCATCTTCTGCCCACACTAACTGGAACCGTTCCATATCACCTCACCTTTCCACGACTGCTGTCATCCATCCACCTGTCTTTTCCATACCTGTTAATGTGGCTCTGATGTGATTTACCTGGCTGTCTTTCAAGTCCTCATCAGTAGAGACTCTGTTTTGCTATTTTGCATTCCGTAGCCTTCACCTCTAACAGCAACGCTACGGATGTGAAAGCCCAGGAACTCTCGTAAGAGTTCAAGTTTGATGATCTTTCTAAAAGTTGAGCACCACGTGATTTCACCAGTGCCTCAATTACTGGAAAACGGATCATTTCCCGAAGTCAGTTCTGCTGCTTTTATCCTTCATGGGAGCTCGATGTACCTTTGCTTCTATCTGGATTCCCTGATTTGGCCATTCATTCAGCCAGGGAGAGTGGACCTGTCTGTACAGACACCCAGTGCCATGTACCTTACCCTTCCTGATACTCTCTTCTCCCTTGGTTCCTGACACTTTAATCCTCTTTCGTTTTGAGTGTTCTTTTTCTCTTTGCCTCCTTCAATCACTGATAGGTACTTTCCAAGGACCTGCCTTTGGCATTCATCTACTGCTATGATTTCTTCATAATTTCAGGACTTTCAGTATTCTCTTTATGTAAATCATACTTCTAAACTCAATCCCCAGTCTTGATGTCTTTACTGAGCTCTCCCCTTTTGTTCAATTAACCTTATTAAGGAATGATTTACGTGCAATAAGATGCACCCACTGCAAATGTACAGCTCTGTGCATTTCGACAAGTATATGAAAGGTAATCACCCCTCAAAAAATGCCTCTAGGCCCTTTCCAGAAATTCCTGCCCTGGTTCTAGGTGATAACTGATCTGCTTTCTGTCACTATAAATTATTTTTGACTGTTCAAGCATTTCATGAAAATGGAACTATGCACTGTGTCGTCTTTTGCATCTGGCCTCTTTCACTGAGCCTAGTGTTTTTGAGATTCATCCATGTTCTTTTATATACCAGTAATTCATTTCATTTTATTGCTCAGTATTCCGTTGTATAGATATCCACAATTTGCTTATCTATTAATGAAAGTTTAGATTGTTTTCAGTTTGGAACTCATAAGATAAAGCTGCTGTAAATATTCCTGTGCAAGTCTTTGAGTTGATAGAAGTTTATGTTTTCTCTTGGGGAGTACCTAGGTGTGGAACTGCTGAGTATTAGTATAGAATTTATTTTTCTTTATGTAAGAAAAAAAATTGTCAAACTTTTCCTAAAATGACTGTGGTATTTACATCAGTGATGTATGAGAGTTCTAATTGCCCTGTGCCCTTGTCAACACTTGGCATTGTTGGTCTTTTAAATTTTAGCCATTGTATTACAGGTATCAAGTATATCACTATAATTTTAATGTGCATTTCCATGGTAACTCAAAATAGATTATAGATCTAAACATAAATATTAAAATTGTAAAACTTCTAGAAAACATAGCAGATAATTCAATGGTCTTGATACAGGCGAAATTCTTTTTTCCCAGCTTTAGTGAAATATAATCAATAATATAACATTGTATAAATTTAAACTGTACAATGTGTTGATTTTATACAAAATGATTACCACCATAGCATTAGCTAATACATCAATCTCATCATATAATTACCATTTCTTTTGGGGCTGAGAACATTCAAGATCTACTTTTAGCAAATTTCAAGTAGATAATACAGTATCATTAGCTATAATCACCATGCTATACACTAGATCCTCAGAACTTGTTTGTCTTATAATTGGAAGTTTGTACCCTTTGGCCAATAACTCCCCATTTCTCCTACCCAGCAATAGTCTGCCTAAAAGGACATCAAAACCATTAACAATAAAAGATAAAGGTGACAAATTAAACTTCTTCAAAAGTAAAGACTGCTTTTTTGAAATGCAGCACTAAGAAAATAAGGCAGGGGGCTTCCCTGGTGGCGCAGTGGTTAAGAATCCACCTGCCAATGTAGGGGACACAGGTTTGAGCCCTGGGCTGGGAAGATCCCACATGCCATGGAGCAACTAAGCCCGGGCACCACAACTACTGAGCCTGCGCTCTAGAGCCCATGAGCCGCAACTACTGAAACCCGCGCGCCTAGAGCCTGTGCTCTGCAACAAGAGAAGCCACCGCAATGAGAAGCCCACGCACCGCAACAAAGAGTAGCCCCCACTCACCGCAACTAGAGAAAGCCCGCGTGCAGCAACAAAGACCCAGCGCAGCCATAAATTTATTTATTTATTTTTTAAGAAAATAAAAAGGCAAATCATAGACTGAGAGCTCTAGAGTATCTGCAATACATAGATTTGAGAAAGATGCTGTTTCTGGAATATATTTTTTTAAAAAACTCTTACAAACCAATACAAAAATGAGCAAAGATTTGAACAGATATTCAGTCAAAGAAGATATACATGACCAATAAATTCATGTAAGGATCAATTGCACGATCATTTACATTCAACATTTTTAGTCATTAGGGAAGTGCAAATTAAAACTACAATGAATTTCATTTTTAAAGCTCTCTTTAAGATCCATTCATCTGTATATGCCATTTGCATATTTTACTAAATTGAAATTTAGTATATCCCAACTAAACTCACCTCCTTTTCCCCCCAAAAAATACACACACACCTCTACCCTGAAGCTCAAAACCCTAGCATCATCTTTGATTCTTCCCACTTTTTGTCCCCATTGTCCAACCAGGTAACAAGTTCTACTGCCTCAATCTCTGCCTTCTCTCCTCTCTATTCTCACTGCTGCTTCTCTATTTGGGCCGTCCATCTGTATTACAGTTATTAGGACCTCTTAAGAGATTTTCCCATAATTATCTTCCCCTGTTGGCCAATCCACTGTACATAAATCTTCCAGTTGTATCTTCCTAGAGCACAGCTCTGAACACACCAGTCCCTTGCTCAGAAACCTTTAGTACTTTCCCCCTTATCTGATTTTTGAACTCCTTTATTTGCCATCCAAGACCCTCTGTAGTCTAGCCCCAACCTACTTTTCCAACCTCAGTCCAACTTCTTTGAACTGAACTATTCACTGTTCCCCAGAGACATGCCTCCATTTCCTGCTTTTGTACCTCAGTCCATGGTGTTCCTACATCTGAAATGCCATTACCCCCATCTCTGCATATCCAAGCCTTCCTAACCTAAATGATAAGGCTCAATTCAAATGCCAGCTCTTCCGTCTTGCTCCTCCTGAATAACCATTTTACTCTTTCAATATACTTATCTTCTACCATGTAGTATTATGCCCATATCTTATCTTCCTTACCAGATTTAAGTTCTTAGAAGATAGCCTCAGACTTTGACCCCTTTTTTCATATTTTAGACTACGTGCTATGTGCCTTACAAAGGATAGGCAGTCAATAAATGTGTATGACCTGGATGAATTGCTTGGTTGTAGAATACAAAACAGAGTAAATTATCATTCCTGTAATCTAGTAGGAGAGATAAGATACGCAGAGACAGTAACAGTGTAAGACAGTAGAAATGTGTAGAGGAGTCATCAAAGATGAGCCTGGAAATGTAATTTGGAATTAGGTTAGAGAGGGCCATCAATATCAGGCTAAAGAGTTTAGACTTTATTAAATCGTTAAAGAGGAGCCAGGAACCATTCAAGATATTTCAACACGGAAGTAACATAATCATTGTTTTGTTTTAGGAACATCAATCTGACAGCAGTGTGTGGGCAGGAGAGATTACAAGGGGAGAGCCTGGAGAGACGGACCAGGCAGGAAGGAGGCAACTGAAGGAACAGTAGAGATAATGAAAGTATAAATTGATGTGGAAAGGAAGGCACAGATGTTCACACTCTGTGAACATGCAGTTGACAGACACTGCAACTGGATCTGAGGGTGTGTAGGAAAAAAAGAAAAAATATAATTCCAGAGTATCTGGGTGATCATTCCCCAATGATGCCCTGTAGGGAATGGGAATGCAAGGGAGAGTTCAGCATTGGAAATTGAGGTTTGGGGAGTTGACCACATATAAATCTAGGTTGTGAATGTGGATAGTTGACATAAGTAAGAATGTGTGGGATGGGGGTGGAGGGAGTCAATGATAAATTCTTAAAATAATAAAACTCATGGATGAGTAGTGAAATTGATGGCAGGATAAATGAGCTGTCAGAGAGTGGTGGGTAAAGCAGAAATGCAGAGTGTCATAGAAGCTAAGTAAAAATTTTCTGAGAAACAGTAGCCAATCTGGTTCAAAAGAAATGTATTGAATGTACTGCTTGAAATTCGGAAAAACAAAAATGACTAAAGCATGCAATCTACCCTTACCATGTTTTCAATATAGTGGGGGAGAGGGAGCAGATACCATCGTCATCATCATTACCAGTATTTTTGAGTGATTAATACAGGACCTCATCTATGTATTAAATTATTATTCCTCATAACAACCTTGTTGGGTACGTATTTATGATTTTAATTTTATAAAGGAGTAAAGCATCTCAAAGATATTAAGCAAAATGTACTCTGGTACAGGGCATAATGAACTAAGGATTAAAGAAGGGTGCAAGTAAGCAAAGCACAAAGGAAGGAGAAATGGTACAGGAGCAACAGAAGGAGTTAGTTAAGAAAGAGGTGCCTTTTGAATTAGGCCTTGAAAGAGAGGATTTATACAACCGAAGAACTGGACAGAAAGCCATTTCCTACTGAACAACATGAGTCGTGAGTGCCATCACAGTTTGATGGTTAACAGTTTGGTTTGGTGTGACTGAATTGTAGGACACATTGAAATGATGTTGATGCAAATCGTGTGACCCCATTTTTTTAGAATATTTAATGCTTGGCTAAACAGGTCATACTTTATCCTGCAAACCATAAACCTTTATGGGATTTTAAAAAATAGAGTGTAGGTCCAACTAATCTTTTTTTTTCTTTCTTGATGATCAGAAGAAATAATAACATATAAACATCCAGGCATGGCAAATGCTGCAAATAGATCATGGAAGCTTATGCTTGAGAAAAGGTCAGTGGATGTAGAGCTCTTTGTTGACCTTGGAAAGCCTTGTTTCATTAGACAGCTGGCTTGCAGGGTGTGAGGTGAGGAGTTAAGAAGTGAGAAAGTGGTGTGAGAAAGTGAAAGCAGTGAGTGTGAACTGTTCTCTCCCGTGATGGGACAAACAGAATGACGGCTCGTGCACTTAGCAGGATGAAGGGGAACTGGATAAGTGTTGAGGCAGGGAGCAGAATGAGATGAAATGACAGAGACTGTCATTACCATAGGCAAAGTGAACTCTTTCCTGGCTCATTCTGAACGCCACCACATATCCACACCCCATCACACATCTCTCCTAATTTTTTTGCAACGGAAGTTACTTGTAAACCTGGGACAGAAAAGTTGGTGACAGTCCACTGAGAGCTTCAGTGTTAGAAACTCTTCCCAATGCATTCAAATGACTAATTCACTGGGATTATAAAGTGTTGCTGAGACCACAGACCAATATGTTTGCACTATTTTTCCTTCTTCATTGATCAGAATCTCCCTTCCCCTGTTCTTTCCGTAAACCTCATGCTACGGCACTTGCCAATTTTGTTCTTATGTGACAGCTATTTGTTTTATTCTTCCAGGTTAGTCTAAAATTTTTTTTTGGTGGGGGGAGGCAGAAATGGACATTCTCATATATATTGCTGCTGTAGATACTAAATAATTACTTATTGAATTAATTTTGGAGTCTGTTTCACTATTATAAATACATGCAAAAAATTGGTTTGCAGAGAGATATATTAGTTTCCTACTGCTGCATGAAAGCTTACAACAAACTCAGTAGCTAAAAACAATACACATTTATTGTCCTACAGTTTACATGGGTCAAGAATGCAGGCACAGTTTAACTGAATCCTCTATTCAGGGTCTCACAAGATTGCAATCTATGTGTCACCTGGACTCCGGAAGAGCGACTCAGGCCCCTCTTCCAAGCTCCTTCAGGTTTTTGGCAAGAATCCATTTCTTGCAGTTGTAGGACTGAGACTCTCAGTTCCTAGAGGCTGTCTGCTTCTTCAAGGCAAGTGGAAGAACATCTCTTTCACCTCAGGAAGGGTCTAGTCTCTCTTGAAGGGCTTTCAACTGACTAAGTCAAATACACTCAGGAAAATCTTTCTTTTGATTAATTCAAAATCAACTGACTTAGGACCTTCATTGCACTGGCAAAATCCCTTCACCCTTGCCATATAAAGTAACTTCATATCACAGGTCTTGCTCACAGTCAAGAAGAGGGAATTCTACAGGATGTGTACGTAAGGAGTGCTAAGAGGAATTTGGGACGTCTTGGGAGCCATCTCAGAATTCTGCCCACACAGATATGGAAGGGGAAACAGAGCATTAGGAGAGAGCAAAATAATTTTTCTTTAATGAAAAAGCAATAGATATTTCCTTTTCTATAGTATCTATTTGTACTATATACATTTTTTTTTTTTTTTTACAAAATTAAGAGGATTTGAACTGGAAAGCATCATTCATTCTCATTTTGTCCATTTCTTCTTTGGTGGCGGGGTGTGGGGGGCAGATTCCATTATGACCACTAATACAGTATATTTTCACAGGGTTAGCAGCAGCAGAGTTAAAGTGCTGAGATGTTTCAGTGCAGATTCTTTGGTATCTGAGCAATGTTAAAGGGAGTGCGAAAGCTAAAGCAGTTTGCTGTTCAGAACTCTCAGTCTAGCAAATTTTTCAAAGGTTATATTTTGGTAATGACAATGAGTTCACATCAACGGGTTTCATAATGTCTATGAAATGAAAGATAGGGAGAATTAGTAGCCAAGGTCATTCAACTACTAAGTAGCAACAGAGGATTCAAACCTAAGCCTGGCTTTTAACTTGAGCCCAGTCCAAATCCATCCAGGTTCTTAACTCTTGCAAGATGCTCTCTCCTCCCAAAACACTCATAATAAGACCTTGTGTTGTATGTAATAAGTAACTTGTGTATGAGGGTGCTCATATACATCCTCCCAAAATTCATATGCTGACACCTAATTCCAATGTGGTGGTATGCGTAGGTGGTCCTTTAGGAGGTAATTAGGCCATGAGGGTGGAGGCTTCGTGAATAAGATTAGTGCCCTTATAAAAGAGATCCCAGAGATCTCCCTTGCTCTTTCTGCCATGTGAGGATACAGTGAAAAGGCAGCTGTTTATAAACCAGGAAGTGGGCTCTCACCACACACACAGAATCTGCTGGTGCCCTGATCTTGCTTCCAGAACTGTGACAAATTTCTGTTGTTTACTAATTACCTAGTCTATGATATTTTTGTATGGCAACCTGAATGCACTAAGACAGGCTATTTGCCACTTTTCCCCTTGTCTCCAAAATTTGAAGACAATCAGTTTCCCATTTCTTCATTTTTCCATGACATTTTTTTCTTTTAAGCTTGTTAAATGAAATTTCGTAAATTACTCAAGTATAACCACATGCTTGCTCACATTTCAGTATCAAGCACAACATCAGGCAGTGGGCATTTTTTTTCACACTGATGCAACTGTTCTGGTAAATTAAGAAACTTGTTAAATCCTTCTTGTGTCTCTATTTATTAAAAATACTCTAAAACAAAATCAGTGCAGCAAGAATGCATTGGAGGACCTTACTCAGGAGCAAGGATTGCAGATATTGGAGATGCAGTGCAGAAAATTTCATCCCTCTTCCCCATTTCCAAACTCAGCGATCGCTTTGTGAGCGCCAAGCAGGAGGTCTCTGAAGTTAAGCCCATCCCAGAATGGCATGCGTTGTTGCTTCTAATGATTGACTTTACTTGAAGTATTAATTATCAAAAGTCTACTCTCTAAAAGTGCTATGTATCCTTATCTCAGAAAGGGAAAGCAAAGTTAACAGGGCCATCAAGGAGTGGGAGGAAAGGCAATTTTACAGATTTAGTTAGCATGGAAAAGGAAGAGGGGAGGGGAAGAAAATGGGGGCAGGGAGTAAAGTTACACCTAATAAAGCTTAAGAATCTAGTATAGCTTTTATGATGTAAAAGCATGATGCTCTATCATGCTCTGTCATAAAGTAAAAAGAATTAGTTATCCATTTACCCAGTTTCACCGTGGACTCTACTACCACATTTTCAAATGTGTTAGAACAATTGATCAATTCATTTCAACTCCATTCTCTGCAATTTGAAGTACTGCAGTGAAGGCTTTCATACTGATAATTACCAGTGTTCTCTGCTCTTTTCCAGGCCTAAAATTAAGGTGCCTTTGTTAATACCTTCATCACTATCATTGGCTTTGCACATTGCTACCCCCTTGTTATTTTTACAATTTGCTAAAGCTTTTTTTGTTTGGTAACCTTGATCCTCAAGAACTTTCTGCCTGATTTCCTTTACACAGTCCTTTAGCAATTTTTTCTCTCTTCATAGAAATTCTCATTTCCTGTATACTAATGCAGAAAACACTACTATTTGATCATAAAACTAAAGGGATCTATACTAACCTTTCCTCCCAAGTTTTCACATATTTCACTCTAATTCTTGTTGGGCTTCTAATTTTACTTTGAAAAGATTTTTTTCTAAACTGAGATTTCTCTCTTTAGTTTCTTTTCTTACGTGGCAAAAATGGAAAAGCACTTTAAATGTTATTCTAAAACTTAGTCTGTGAAGTAGGTGGCAGTCTTAGCAAGAAAATGTAATTCCTGGAAATTGTTTCCAGTGAGTGATAGCTGTTGTAACTGCGAAATCTAGTGTAAGCAATGAGTTTTTTCACCAAAGGAATGACTCAAACTGTTATATCTCTGTGTAGAAGCCATGCTTTAAAAAAATACCACCTTCTCGTTACTTGGAAACTCAAATATAAATAAATAACCTTTAACCTTCCTTTGATTTCTTAAGTAGAACTTTATATTTTTGTGCAGAGTTTTATAAGAGGTAATGTTTATGGGAAGAAAAATATAGCTGCAAAAAAACTGTAGTAAAAAAAAGAAAAGAATTATGACAATGATAACAAGCTTTTGCAATTTTGTTAATTCTTACCAAGATTAAGACAAACTTTTCGGAGGAATAACTCAGGAGGAAGCCTCGAACTAGTCTCTAGTTTCACTAAAAATGGTATTTTATAGAAACTATGCAAAAACTTAGTAGACTATAGATTCTGGAGACCAGAAGACATATTACTGGTCAATCCCAAAAGATAAGGATCCTGTTGAGAGTAGTGGGTACAATAGATGTTTTAGAACATGGCAGTTGTTTTAAGCATGAAAATTAAAGGTGCAATGAAAATCAAAGATGATTAAAACTTTAGGCCTAGGGAGAGTTGAGAGAATGGGGGAGCAATGATTAAAAACTGGACATTTTGAGCATGTATTCCATAATGGGAAATGGAAATGAGACCATAAAAATGAATAGAGCCCAGTCATCGATGGCCTTGAATTCCAAGTGTCACTGGGGACCACTGAAGTATTTTGAGCAGAGAAGTAACCTGGCCAGAGCTTATGCCATTTCCTCTAGGCTTCTGTTTTGGAATGAACTGGGGAAGGGAGAGGCTGAAGAATGGGAATCGATTAAGAGGTGATCCAAGTATTCTAGGCAGGAGGTAATAAGAGCCTGACCTGACTAATGGAAATAGAAATTCAAAGAAGGAAAGACATGTAAAATGTATTATCGCCTTTTCCAATCTGGTACGTATTTTTGCCCCCATTCTCCGGTTCATGTTGGCGGTCATTCCCTCATCAGTTCTAAATGTGTGAATTCTGCACAGCCTTCGTGATACCTCATAATGAGGCCATTCCAATTCTTCTAGACTTTCTTCTATTATTTCTCTGAATTTATTTTTTTACCTTTGTCTCTGAAGCAATTATCATTAATTCTATCTTTTATCATAGTCACCTCTGTTGACCTCTTATCTCAACTATTGTGAGTTCCTAGAACACTGAGATGATGCTTTAGTTTCGGTCTATCACCCTTATCCAGCCCAGTGGCTAGAAAGTCAGGGTTCAGTATAAGGGTGACAGTATTTGCTGGGGGTGTTACGTGGATAAAGTGCAGAACTAGCAATATACACTTGCTGGAAAGTCAAAGAATAACAGCAAGAGTTTCAAAGGAGGGATTTTTTTTAATTTAAAAAGTTTAAATCTGTCCCTAATTCCAAGTGTCATTAGAGATAAGGCAAAGTGAAGACAATTGATATAGTGATTATTACCTGTGAAATTCCAGAGTATTGTTTTTATAGAGAAGATATTAAGACTTCAGAAAAGGTGTTCCAAAGTCAAGGGCTGTCAGGCCTCTTCGCATAGCTATAAACCAAATGCATTCTCATTTCTTCCATTTACCAGTACTTCTGGTTCACTGTTGTTAAAAAGATATCAGAAGTTGCAAAATAGCAACTTATGAGGTGCCACTTATGGAGTAGAAATGCTTTTCACATAGATAGGCTTTACAATGTTGTCTTTGAACATTCTTGGCATAAACAGGACATACTACTGCTGAGATATATAGGGTATAATGAAACATAGCACAAAGTCAAGGACTCACAACTCTTTGCTAAGAGAGAAACAATTTATGAGGCATTATTAAGGACGGTGGGGTTATTACCATCTCACTAGCAAATGGAAAAAATTAGATCATATATTCCCTTCACACATGGCAGATTGTTTTGCAACCACCTACATGTTGGCAGTTGATCATCACTCAGTATTGAATGAGTGCCTGGTGTGTGCTCAGTGACCTTCAAGAATGCACAGCAATGGCAGTGGGGGAGAGTCACAGCACAACAGATGCTTAGCACACACAGACATAGATACTCAAAAGGCTCACAGTCATACAAGGAAAGAAACACACATTCAAAGAGTTGGAGAACACTTTCCAGGGCAGGGGATCAAAAAAAGCATAGGAAACTATAGTTAAAAGCATGAATTTGCACTGAAAGGGGCACACAATAGAAAAGTACTAAGAACCATCTTGTAGGATGAAAATATTCCTCTTGAGAAAGTACATTTTCAGTTGGGATTTCAGAAAATGAAGGTCAATAAAGATCTTATCGGTTAAAAAGAAAATAGCAAAAAGTAGTCAGACTGGTTGAATCCATTTTTTAAAGTTCACTGAGGCTAAACCAAGCCCATTTGACCCAGTTAGTATCACAGGACACTTTAATCCCATTCAGGATGCCCCTCGTTGTAGCAAGTGAATTAGTCACATGAAAAGGATGGTGCAAGACTAATGACATTTCTATGAAAATACTCAAAGTAAATTCTCCATTGATGGAGAGTAGCATTTTTAATAATGAGAGGAGTGAGATGGATGGAGAGTACAGCAAGATTAGATTTCTTAAAAAGTATGTTATGAAGAAACAAGGACTCAGTAGAGGGAGAAGTTGGATTGGGCAGTTGATGGAGAACCTCCATTGCACCTGATATTCTTAAAAGGGGAAAACGTACATACTGGGAAAATAAAAATTATTTGAATAAGAATGTGTAAGCCAGAGACTTCTCTTGTCTTCTTACTTAGAAATCATCATAGCAATTCGGGTATGAAATATCAAAGGCATGGAGAAGAATGGTGTTTGTAAAAATGAAGAAGTCTGGAGTCTCAAAAATGCCAAAATGGCTGGCCAAAAAAAGATAGAGAAGGCAAAACTAACCCAAGAATAAAACCAGAAGAATGATGAAGTGATGATATGTTTAGCAAAATGCAAAAACTTGAACAGCAGCTCAGGTTGGGTACAGACAGGCAAGACAGGCTTGGTTCTGGAACATTTCTGGTTTCAGATATTGCTGAAACAAACACCTTTGGGTCAGAAGTTGAAGTCAGCTGGAGACCCTTGACATATAGGAAATCATAGTTGAGAGTTAGCCTCAAAAACAAGGTAGTTAATGGGATCAAATCTAACATAAAAATGATTGTACAAAAAAAAATCTGTGAATCTAGCGAGAATTCATGAAATCAATTAATTCTGTTTTCAGAGGTAGAAGATCGTTGACAGAAAAAACTGATTTCATTTTATGTATATATTTTTTGTATTGTCCGTCTCTCAAGCATGTTCCCTGGGGCTATGTGACTTTTCCAGGCTCACAGGTGTTGAAGGGTGACAGCTATGTAACTTATCCCCTATTTTCCTCCTGTTTTCCCAAAAGTCTTCCATCCAAAGAGTTGGAAGTGTGGATGGTGAGAAGACAAAGCCATCTAGAGGAGACAGATCCTAGGGGACATATGCAACTATAATGAGGGACTTGGTGCTTAATCAGATAGATGGAAAAAGATCAAAGGTCAATTATTTAGGCAAACGCCCAGCAAAACACTAAGCAAAGCTAAGTGGTAAGTATTTCCAGGAAGGAGGAGGTGTTAGCAAGAGCGGAACCAGAGGGATGATCTCACTCTTCTGGATGGATCAACAATAGAAGATTAGGTCCCCAACCCTGGAAAAACTGGAGTTTAAGACTTCTCATCACAACAGCAGTTTAGAAGAATAAAACCCCATTACAGAAATTGAACTAGAATGTTAAATATTAAGGTTTTGAAGGCCAGACTCTGGAAGTGGATCTCCACATCAGAATAAGGCTAATAGATAGCTGGAATTCCTTAAAGCCCCCAAACAAGAAACCGGTGAGGGTCTGGACCATCTAATAGTAAAAATAGTTCCCATTAATTTAGTAATTATTAAGTGCTTTACCTGAATCATCATATTCAATCCTTATACAATCCTATAATATAGGTATTATTATTTCCATTTTAGAAAGACTAACTTGCTTAAAATTATGCAGCTAGTATGTAGCCAGGAGGATGCAAAATCCATAAGTGTGTGACAAAAAGAGACTACTGCCTGGGTAAAAGGAGGATTCAGAACAAGAATGAACTTGTTATAACAACACTCCTCCTAGAAGTCCTTCCAAGAAAGAAAAGGCCATTGCTGAGTATGTCTGCCTTCCAGGATAAGTTACCTCCCAGCATGAGAGCTCTTAGCTCCTGTTCTCACAAACCCTTATCTATTAATAAAATCCCAGTATGTAAACATAGTCCTACTACTGCCATCAAGGACTCCTCTGGAATACTCAAGGTGAAGTCCTCTTATATATCAATATATCAACTCCCTTGAGTCATTTAAAATATTTTAAATTTGAGAGCAATTCTCATGCACAACTGTGATATATCTCTGGAGATGTCTATATTGCTGCAGTATAGATAGTTTCTAATAAAAAATTTATGAATGAAATGTACAAGTCAGTGACTTAGAGTAATACACTTTGGGTCATTCCATCATAATAGCCCAAAACTAGAAGAGTCTTCACACAATGAAATGGGTGATCAGCATTCTTTTGGTGAAACCCAACGCTAATTTGTGTACATGATGAGTGATGTTTTTGGTTCTTGGAACTAACAAATACCCACCTACCCTGGCTCCCACATAAATGTGTCCTCAAGCTCAAATGATGTCATCAGAACTCAGTTTCTCTCTTTTCAACCTTTAGCATGGATTTCTTCAATTTTTACTTCCCTCCTAGGACGGCATTGTCCACATGGCAGCTGCCCAGCAGCTCACGGCTAACATTCAGCCAGTGTAGCAACGCTCAGTATAAGTGACTTTTTCACTCATTCAACAAATATCAATACATGTTGAGTGCTTACTGTGTACCAGCATTGCTCTAAATGTACAGATATGTCAGTGAAGAAGAGAGAAAAATCTTTGCCCTTGTGTTATCTTTTCTAGATCTACTATTTGTAAGAATAGTTCCAGGTACAACTACTTCAACATCATGTGTCCATCCATGCCGCAGTCATTATGCTCTGGGGGAATGGAATGTTCTCGTTCACCAGACCTACAGCTTAAACCCGTGCTTAAAGAAGGGAAGACAGGATCAGTAACATTCAAATCACCTTAAGACTAAAAAAGAAGAATTGGGGGTGCTTTTACCAAACAACAAATGTAAACCTAGGAGGAAAATTTTTCAATTAAAACTCCAAAATCCAAATTCAGGGAGTTTAGATGAAGAAATCTCCCCTGAAAACAAGTAGAACTTGCTCAGATAAAGTTTTTGAGTCAAATTAAGCTTCCAGAATCATCCAGTCTAGACGCCTCCTTGTTTAGTCCATGAGCACTAAGGGGAAAATAGTCTTCCAATGAAGAGTATATGGGGTAGAGTCGCACTTCCAAGGATAATAGCTATCTTCAGTCATTGTCTGAATATAAGTTTTATTTATATAGAGAATTTCAACATCCACCCAGTGAATAGCTATGGGCTATGCGTCCTTCCTTCTTGCCACAGACGGTGGAAGTTATGTTCAATTTTGTCTCACCCCAGGTGAGGAGAGCTCAAGCTATTAGGGATTGAGACCTCAGGCTTCATAATTTATAAAATTTATTTTGCTCTTCTGTGTCATGGAAGAAAAACTGCCCCCTGTGCTTTGGGAAAATTGATTCAAAATTTGATTGTCTAATATACTGACTCTAGATAACTGGATAGTAACTGATAAGATAAAACTTCGTTAGGAAATACTTATTTTTTCCAACAATAATATAATGGTAGCTGTCCTTGTTTATTTTTTCTTGACGTGCTAGATGACAGGCAGATAATAGGGGTGTGTGTGTATTGAAAAGCAAAGTTATTAGACATTTATGACATGGTTAAGAATGGTGACTTTTGCAGCTGAACTGCCTGAGTTAACATCATGACGCCAACATTAAGCTACTAAATGATCTTGAGCAAGAAACTTCTCTGAAACAGTTTTTCAGAGTATGAGAGTAATAGCACATTATAAGATTGCTGAACATATTAAAGGTATTAACAGACATCAAAACTCAGCACAACAGCTGATAGATAGTTAACATTCAGTAATTTTAGTCATCATTATCTTCGTCATACTCAGGATGCTTTTTCCTGCCAGTAACAGGATTCTCATCTTAAGCTGATATAGGTATTGTCAGTACTGACTGTCCCTCCTTAGGGGCACTGGTATAGTTGCACTTCCTCACCTTATTGTAGGCGAAGCTGTGTCACTAGTTCTGGGAGGTTAGGTTGTGGGTGAAAGTCACATGTGCCTCTTCTGGGCTAGAACATTTGATTCAGATGTGAGAACACCCAAAACTCTTCCTTCTGGAACCCAAACCAGCAATTTTGGAGATGTACTTGCTTCATAAACCCACATCTTTGAGTGACTACAATAAGCAGAAGCCCCTGCTGCTGCACAAAGGCCTCTAGCGTGAATGAGAAATAAGCCTTTGTTGTTTTAAGTCCCTGAGGTTTGCTGCATAATCAAACACATCTTGACTGATGCAAGCAACTTACACAATGAAGCATTTAAGTGTCTCATATAAAATAAAGTCTTGGGGTAGGCAGTCCCAGAGCTAGTTTACAACCAGGAGCTCTGAGTTTCCTTTGACCGTCTCTGCATAATTGCAAGATGGCTGTGGCAGCTCCAGACACCATACATTATCAATATAACAATCCAATCCAGAAGGAGATGGTGGGGGAGAAAGGCAAAAGGGGTCTTTTTCCCTTGGTGCTATCTCTTTTGTCAGGGAAAACATTTTTCCCAGTAGTCTCCCGCAGATTTCCCTTAAATAGTATTGGCAGTACTGGCTCTTATGTCCAACTCTAGACCAATTAGTGACCAAAAAAAAAAAGGAATTACAAAACTGATTTAATTCAATCGTAATTCATCCCATCAATCTGGGGAAGGGGCCTGCTATTCTTGAGTATACTAATCCCTTGCATGATACCTAAACAAAATCGGTATTCCTTAGCAGAGAGTGAGGAAGAAGAATGGTTATTTGTCTAAGCGACCAGGAGTATCTTTCCCAAGAGCAATGGCCTTTTACAAGACTTCTTGTAAAACTAAAAGAGGACTTTTTAAATGACTTTCTGAAATGACCTACTTACTGTCAATGAAGTTGTCCCAGGAGAGGATTTCAAGTCTACTGAGAAGACTGAGGTATGCTGGTAAACCCTTCTGCTTGCATATTTCGGTGGACAGTGTGGATTTCTAAAGAGGCTTGCTCAGCCCCCTTGTTAGACAGACACCTAATAATCTGGTGGACACTGAAGTATGTTAATAGGGAGAATGTGTTACATGAATTATTTAGATTATGATTATCCCAACGTTAAGCAGTTCTTGAATTAAAATATATGCCTAGGATACAAAATGCATAGCAGCTTATTTTGTTCTAAGGTGAGAAATGTAGGAAGAGAAGAGGTTACCAGAGAATGATGATCGACTCTCCAACCCCCTTATGGCTTTGAAAAAAATCACAATTTACAGTTTAAAAGCATGGATTCCAGGTAAAAGCTAAAAGTTGGTGACCTCCATGTCTTTCCAAAACATGATCACGCAGGACGGCAAGAGAAACAGCAAAACAAATTCCGCCTTGTAGCACACGTTTTCCTTACTAATATTTGCAATTCCAGTTTCTAATAGCACAGGTATATTTAATTGCCTCTGAATGTTGGAATGCAAACCCATTTAGTGTTGAAAATAGGAGCCCAAAAAGGAATCGCAGGCTCTGTTGGCCTGCAGAATCCCATAGCTGAAGGCTGATTTTAATGTATCTGGGGAATTTTTTTTAATTCTTGGCTATCATGCTTACTTTAGAACAGCATTTAAATTATTAAACCATTACCATCTCAAGCACAAATGTCTTGCCGACACTTGTGACTTCTGAGTTATTTGTGTTACCATTTCAAGAGTTCTACTGAATATTTTGAGCACGTCTAGTGGTGGAAATGTATATTTTTCTCATGCTCCAGTTCCAAGCTCTTTAAAAGGGGCTGGTCAATAAATCCAAATCTTTTTTTTTTTTTGACCAAGAGATCTCTACCACTGTTAATAGTAGGTATCCTTCCAAAAGATTCCTAACAATAGGAATCCTTCCAAAATTGTAATGCCAATTACTCTGCCTGATGCAGAAGAAACGTGCTATTCATTAATCTGTTTCTTATTTGTTTATCCTACACTTGAATTTTCATCTCTGAGTAGCAACATTACAACACTTAAATATTAGGATACTGTACTTTTTCCCTGTATGTATCCATGATTCACCTTTAAGTTAACTTTAAGAAATCTCAAACCTAAGCTTGCTAATATAAACTTTAGTATTCTTTCCAGCAGAGACCACTTTACTAACAAAAATAGCTTCTATCAACTTGCTAGAAGAGTCTCTGTGTGGCCATAGCTGAGATAAACGACATTGAAGATGTAGAGCAAGAGACAGTTTTGTTAAATTTCACCTTAATAGACATTTAGCAGCATGTATCAAAATTCACTTTTATCCAAAACTGAAGAAAATGTATTAAAAGTTAGAATAAGACAATAACTCACTGTCAACTTTGTTGACAAAGGTATATTAATTGAGATGTGGAAAAATAGTCAACTTCTATCCTTCCAAAACTGTCAATCAGCATGTTTGATAGTTGGACACTTGACTTTGGTTAGCACTCACGTATTAAGGTTAAATTATGTGTTAGTTCCATGGCTGGTACTAACTAAACTATTATCTTGCCAATGGTTATTGCAATGAGGTCACACTTTTGGTGCAGAACAAACAGAAACCAGGAATCTATCATCATCCCACTGGAACATTACTGTTAAGTGAACCAAGAAAGAAAGAAAAGCATCTCACTATTAACCTCAAATACTTTTGGAAATGGATGTTCGCATCCATATCCTCTCTGATAGCCTGGGTTATGGCCTTGGAAGTGAAAATCCCTTGCTGTGTACATAGTGGGTCAAAAGAGTAGGAAGAAAACTAACTCAAATGTTTTAAGATGCCTCACAATGACACCTGAATTTCCTCTGATGCTTAGCATTTTATTTCCCTAAGGGTGAGACTACTTAAAGGAGAAAAAGATCAACTTCTCAGATGAGGAAGCAAATTAAACAGTTAATAGAAATAGAGATTATTTTGTTTTGCTTTGAAAATAAACAACACATCTCATTCTCAGAAGACGAGCAGCTTAAAGTACACCTTTATTTTACGTATCCCTACGAATTGCACATTTAAGAACACTACAGAATAATGATTCTGATTTATTTGGTTTCAAAATGATTGTGACAGTGTTGGAAGGCAGGGTTTTATGTTTCCTTTCTTTTGTTTTTCTGACTTAGCATCCTGACTTTCAAACAATCCAAATGAAGTGAGGATGCCAACTAGACAAGGCATGGAGGTGGGAGACTCCAGAACCGCATCACTTTTGTTAACTAGGATAGTGCTTCCCAGGATAGACAGAGTGACTGCTGAACTACATAGAAAACACAAAGCATGGATTTCTGGGCATGTGGGATGTCTTTAGGTAATTTGAGAGACAAATCACGTACGGTGCATTGACTGCTCTGCTGTGGCTATTTTGCTGAGGCTATTTTGACTCTTAACACTGAAAGTTCAAACTGCTGTTAAGATTTCACTATAATGTGTGCTGTGGTTCTCTTAGGAATGAAGAGTTAAATCTACAAAGTTCCTAAGAACACTTATGTAAAAGCATAAGGAAATGCACAGGAATAAGAAATTAAAAACACTTAATTTCATGCAGAGTTTACATCTTGGGAAGAGACAGGAAATGCAATCAGAGGTGGTCCTATGTGGCCTCAGCAGTCATCATCTTTTAGTTCTTCAGCTTGGTGTGAGGTAAATGAACATCACACTTTATTCCTTTTTGCTTGACTTAAATTGTAATAATGTCTGAAAAAATTAAAGTCCATGTAGTATCATGGGAACATTCATAATGAAAAAAGCTGAATACAAAATTGCATGTGCTGTGAAGGCAACTCTAAATATATGTGTGTAAATGAGGATAAGAAGGGAAAACGTTAAGAGGTGACTTGATAAAATAATAGAATTATGAGCCATTTGCATGGCAATTGCTGCGAGATATGATTTGAAAGTTTGGTGATCAAGAAAGGGAAAATAGGGCTTCCCTGGTGGCGCAGTAGTTGAGAATCTGCCTGCCAATGCAGGGGACACGGGTTCGAGCCCTGGTCTGGGAGGATCCCACATGCCGCGAAGCAACTGGGCCCGTGAGCCACAACTACTGAGCCTGCGCATCTGGAGCCTGTGCTCCGCAACAAGAGAGGCCGCGATAGTGAGAGGCCCTTGCACCGCTATGAAGAGTGGCCCCCGCTTGCCACAACTAGAGAAAGCCCTTGCACAGAAATGAAGACCCAGCACAGCAAAAATTAATTAATTAATTAATAAGAACACCGCAATCAACAACATTAAAAAAAAGGGAAAATAGAACCTGAAGAAAATGGAAGCTTCTTTCACATAAAACAAAGGAAATGTTCAGTATAAATCAATTTAAATATTCAGTATATAACCAATTTGAACCTTGGCTTTTTCTTCCTCCTCTCCCCTGTATTCACCCCATCATTTTACACTCTTTCAATTAAAGAAAAATTCTTCCTTTTCTGAAAACATCTAGAGTTAAAATTCAGAGTTCTACAAGAAAATATAATTCAGAGCTCTAAATTTAAAGCAAGGTGAAAGTGCATCCACAGTTTTTAAATATTACAAACACAATAACTGGCATTCAGCTGAATTTCCTATTTATTGCATATTCTGAATTTGATATAGTCTAACACTTGTAGGCTTAAAGCTTAACTGAGGCATGTAAAATAAGACAACGATTAAACAAAAGGAGAATTTCTCACTTCTACCATAACTGTGACATTAGGAAAAAAACTCAGCTTTACTTTTCCAAAGGGACTTGATTACATGGAGATATATGTGACGAGGAGCAAACACACCTCAGAAAGATTTAGAAATACTTATTTTTCCTACAGGAATTCCCAGCCAGAAAGCAAAACTTGCTGAGTCTAACTGGCAAAAAGATTCTTCTTTGTTCTAAGGTAACTGTTCCTTATTTCCCATGGCCTTGAATAAATTCAAATGCAGCGGTTGTTTTGCTAAAACTCAGAGTAGAACCTCTCATTTACCTACTATTGTTCTGCTGCATTTACTTCATTCTGATCAATTTCAGTCACGCTCTCTTGGTTGCTTTGAAATTGGCAGGTATTCTAAATGAACATCTTGTCAGGACTGGTGGAAGTAAATAAGCAGTTAGAGAAAAAGGCTATTTCATTGAACTGCAAAGAAAAACAATCTTAAAGACTTTGTTCTTATTCTCCTGCCTTTAATAACGCACAGTCATAATACTACGGAAACCTTCTGAGAAGAAATTTTTATTGGTGGCTTTACTTCACCATACATGCGCACCAAAATGCCTTCAGAAACTGATGCCCAAGGTGCTCCCTCAGAGGACCACAAATACAATAAAGTTCCGTTTGAGTGTAAGGCTACTTTAACAAGGAATTCAGATTTAATTAGGAGTTTGAGATTAACATATACACACTACTATATATAAAATAGATAATCAACAAGGGCCTACTGTATAGCATAGGGAAATATACTCAATATTTTGTAATAACCTATAAGAGAAAAAAGACTTTGAAAAAGAATATATGTATGTATAACTGAATCATTTTGCTGTATAGCAGAAATTAACATTGCAAATAAACTATACTTCAAGAAAAAAAATTTTTTTTAATACGCAGGTTTCTCAAACAGGAATTAATATACTTTAAAACCATAGGCTTAAAACCCAGTGAGACAGTGTAAGTGATGGCCAGGCATCATCGCCAGCCAAGCTTCATTGCCTCTAAGATTTCATGAGCTATGCCAGATCTGCTCTTTTTTAAAAAATTCTTTCAGTACATATCAATCCTTAAAATTAAGAGATTTCTACTTCTCTGCCCCCAATATTTTCAGTCTCTTCTGCTATACTCTGTTTATTTTTACTAACTCTCCCTTCATAGAAAACAGGTCTTTAATTCTCTTATAGGTCCCACTGGCTAAGATTTAAATGTCTTCTTTACTTGATGCTGGATATGCCAAATTACCTATATTCCTTCCAACTTGTAGCAATTACACTGGGCCAATTTTCTTTTCCTTTAAGTTATGACAGGCAAATAGAACCAGGGCTCTAGAGGAAACCCAGCAGGTTTCATATAGTTTATTGCTTGGGTCTAATCATTTTAAATATGTTACCAAGAAATACTTTCAGGATGAAAAATATTAAACTTTAGAACAGAATTTGATATATATTTATTTTTATATAAAATTGGAAAGAGAACTAGCATTTATTAAACCTCATCTATCTGCCAAGTGTCAGATGTGTTACCTCATGGAATTCTCTCAATTATTATTGTGGTATTATTATTCCTACTTCTCATGGAGAGAAATAAAGGCTCAAAGAAGAAAAAGACTCACTGCGCTTTAAACTCAGGGTTCTTTGACTCCAAACCTCTACTACCTTTTAGTATACCACGATGAGTTGAAGTAATATATAGAATTATAATTGATTTTCTATGAATTTACTGTTTCAGTTATTAAATTTCAAATTTATTAAAATTCACGCAAAAACATTTACCTTTACTAAAAATCAAATTATATTGACATCATGCCAAAATAACTGCTTTATGAGGAAAATTAATCCAAATCTATTCCCTTCTAGAAAGGTAAAACTCTTAGGTGTTGCTTTAGAACAATAACCAAATAATAATTATGTTTCAGCCATTTTAGAAACTTATTTTCCATTACTGTATATTAATTATGATTCTGATCAGTTGTGTTAACAAGACTTTTTCTCCTTATACTTTGAGCTTTTTTCCAAGAAGTCTATTTTGTTTTATGCCATAGTTGGACTTTTGCCTAGAAAATTACAAAATCACTTAAAACGAACAGTATTTATCCCGTCTTTCTGAAGGAAAATACTTCTAACTCCAACCTCATGACTCTCCCCTAATATTTTTCCAGCCGTAGGTGTTAGCATCTGCTGTTGTAAAATCTTTGGTTTTGATTGGGGGAGACTGGGGTGAGGGCTAGAGCAAAGATCACTTTTTACATTAAACATTACATAATCATTCCACATGTCCAATTACACAGATGACTGGAACTTTACAAAACAATCTACCTCCTTAAGCTCATCTTAATCATTTTCACATTTGTGTTCTTGAGATTCTACCTGAAATTCTCACCCTTACAATCCCTAAATAAGGCACCTGACACACTTCTCACCAGGTAGGAACCTGGTGGTGACAAATGCTTTCTCTGCGTCCTTGTGAGCACTGCTGAAGCTGAGATAGGTCTCAACTCTTCTTCTCCTGGAAATGTATGCAAGCCTCAGACCACTTACAACCTCCCCTCCCTGTTTCACCATTTAGATGACTGCTCAGAGACAATCAGAAAAAGTGCCAAAGAACGTATCACCCCAAATGACTTCCCCAAACTCCGTACTGTATTCTTCCCTCTCTTGACTCCCCCACATTATCATATATGCGTAAAGCAGCCCACAGAGGCGGTAGAGTGAATGGAAAAGAGAAAACCAAGGCACAAGGCAGCACCATGTGCTTCAAGAAGGACCAGGAGTGATGTCAGGAACCCTGGGTTCAAGGAGGGAGCTGACCCAGGTTAACATAAACATAGGGTCACTTACTGCCCCTTTTGCAGTGTCCATAGAATGCGTCCTTAGTTTTCTTCCATTTGTCTCAAACGCATGGTAGGACTTCAAAGAGCACTGATTAACGAAATGACTTACTACACAATCAGTTGCCGCTTTTAAGTCAGCTGAGCTATTCTCTGAGGTTAGTGGAATGCTTTTTCAATAGGAGATAGCGCTCTCCATTCTTTTTTTTTCCCCTCAAGATCCTTCTTCTGATAACCTGTTTTATGTTGAGTGCTCTGCTATTTTCTTCCTTTCTGTCCATCAATATTTAATTTAAAGTAAACATCTTTTTCAGAGATAATAGTTTGACCTTTAGTCAAAAAGATTTACCCACATCAGTTCACTGAATTCTCCATTTTTATTATTTCATTTAAAATCATTAAGATGAACTTCAAATATAAAATTTTTTATTACTTGAAAGGCATTTGCCTCAGTATGTTAAGAAATGGATCTACTATCCTTTTCCAAAGAATCTTAGGAGGCCACTAGTCTAGTAAGACAATTCTATTTCTTCCAAGCAATATCTGGATTTAGTGATCCTCCAAGCATACATGTTAATATTACAATATTTGTGCAGCAACCGGGTTCTTGACTTTGATGGTTACGTATAAGTAAAATACTGGGGAAAAAAACAGCTATCCCTTCCATTAAGTTTCATAGCTTTCAATCTTTAAAGAAAATCCTCTATTTCACTATTTTACTAAATCATATTAAAATGTAAATTTCAGCTACTGTTTCAATTCTAGTCAAAACCACCAAAAGAAAACTATAGGCTCCTAACTTAATTTTCTTGAAAATGAGCAAAGACAGCAGAAAATAAAGGTTTTCTGTAAATGAATATGACATTGGAATGATTTAAATAGCAAAGAACCAAAAATTGTGATCCTAGATAAGTTTAAATCCCAACACCGTTGATTGATTTGAAACAGGAATTATCAGAAATTGGATTAGTAGAAAGAGCTTGATGTTCAAAAGACTGAGCTCAAGATTGGGCCATGGTTTCTTCCCAGAATCTTAGGACAGTCATTATTTTTGGTACTTTAGATTTACCATCTGTGAATGAGGATATTACCTAAATGAAATAATAAACCCAACTATTTTATAAATTATTCAATGGAAACAAATGGTATAAAATCAAAGTTGGTTCTTAATAAAAATTGATCATTATAACTTAAATGTGTATGTAAATAGTTACTGAACAATAAATGCTGAATTCAAGATAGCTTTTCAGTCTCTTATAATACTTGGCCAATTTTTAAGGAGAAAAAAAAACAGCATCAAGAGCATGTTGTTATTAATGCATAAGCACTATAAAACGGGGAGTGTGTTCAAGCAAAATCTACCATTTAGCCAGTAGAAAGAGTAAAATCTTTCCACTAATATCTTTACTGCTTAATAAAAAGGTTTACCTCAGGAAGTGTTAGCTGGGCTGAAAAATTACTGAAAATACGAAGCAGTACATGTTTATTTCCATTAATACAAACTTAATATTATTCTAATGCTGCTTGCACTATTTGAATAATATAAACAATTGTTGGCCAGTGCAATTCTGAAGGACAATTATTTATGTTCCCCCAAAGTTTGATCTATTCATTCTATTATTTATCCACGAATAGCTTGATGACTACCAAAATGCTTTGCATTTCAGTTTTTCAACAGCAATCTTTATTTTAGAATGTTACCCTGACATTCGGATATATTGTTAGGGCAGAACACTTTGAGCGTACTGGAAATTGTACAATACATACAAAATTGCTTGTAGTTCATCTTTTATCCACGTAACGTTCAGAACTTGTTTTTTCTGCCAAGTTTTAAGCATTTTCAAATTGTGAAATTTCATCGGAATTGCTGGCAAATAATACTGACATTTAAAACTTTCCTTCATATTATCTACCATTCTAAGCACTTTGCATGTCATAAATTTACATATCACAAGTCAGAGTTTATATCATTATCTCCTTGCTTCACTCACCTCCCCTGTTACAGAGGGTAAAACTGAGGTTCAGAAAGTTTAAATAACTTGATCAAATTGATTTAGCAATTTAAGTGGCAGAACTTGGAGTCAAGATGCATGATCCTTATTATATCTGATGTTGCCCTGTTACGATTATCAATAATATTTTTTGACAAATGATTTTCATTGATTTGGCATAAACAATTAAAACTTATTTCAGTTAAGAGAAACCTGACAGTAATATACAAATATGTTCACAAAACTAAACTCTTCTTAGAAGTGATATAATTAGTGAATATTTGCTCATCTGTCAATGTGGACACGAGAGAATGCCACAATATATAAGAAGAACATGAAAATTGAACCCCAAAGACTTAGGTCTGATCTCAACTCTAAAAGGAATCACATTACAGGAACCATAGTTCAGATCCTCAGTGTTCTGATCTGTAAAATGGAGAGTATGGTATCCACTTTAGCTACTCTACAATTTGGCTTTTAGGGTCAAATCAGTTGAGGTAATGTGAAAGGGTGTCATCAAATGAAAGAACTATATAAATGAGAAATTGAATTAGGAAATACTGCAGGGGTAGGATATAAGAAAGGAAAAGGCATACCAGCATTACTAGTACGATTTTAATCGAATCTTTTAAGGAGATATATGACATAAAAATCATTTAGAAAAAATAATTGACAGAAAAAAATAAGCCAGTTTACTGCTTTTTCCATAGTCTATCTGGAATAAAAAATAAGGGATGCTTGCACAAACTTTCTAAATAATCTGGAAAAGTTGATGTATGTATGAAGGTTTATCATGATTTAATCTGTAGTATTTTTTTTTAAGTGTACGTTTTAGTTTCAACAAGGTGTCCAAGGAACCAGGCCCTATGTATAAACAGTATTTGAAGAAGGCTGTCTCTGCCTCTAATTATACTTTCATTTATTCAATAAGCATTTACTTAAGACTTACCCTTGTACCCAACCCAACTGATACTTCATAGAAGGCAAAGGAAAGGAAGATATCAGTATCCCTCTTCAGATAGCCTCCTCATGTTGAAGAGACAAATCACAAAGCTACTAGAAAACAAGGATCAATACGTGATAATAGAAGGCATAAATGAATGTGGATGAGAGACAACGCAAAGGGCTCCTGTGTGGTATTACTCAGGTAGACATTTGGAGGAAGTCTATTGGGAGTCATTCAAAGGAAGAAATAACTGAGTTTGACAAAGAGAAGAGAATAAAAGGAATTCTACATTCTTAGTGGACATCTGTGAGAATCTACAAAGACCAACAAGATTTGCAGGGCCTTGAGGTCACATGCTCACTGCTGCGGTGCTTAGAAGCACGAGCTCTAAACAAAAGAGAAATAATATTTAAAAGGAAAAAGAAAAAATAAAGAAAAAGTCACCATATACAAGATTGACCAGCATAGGGAAACCCCGTCAAAAGCAAGAACAGGAAATAAATCAAGGATCTTGGGAGCTGTAAACGAAAAATGAAAGTTCACATCCAAGAACCAGGAAACAAAAAAAAAAGAAATGACGCTACAGATTGTGAATTGGACACATAAAATTGCCAAGGAGAGAAGCAGACTGAGATAAACAGAGAAAACAACAGTTGGAAAGGAAAATTAGTAAGTGTGGTCTGTAGCAGCAGCGATCCATCGGATCATCAAGGCAAAATGTCCTGTGGATAGCTAGACAAGTGGGCGGCTTTGCTTTCACTGTTGTCTACCTGTCACTTTGTATAGTGATGAAATTAATGAACCTGACGCTTCCCTTTCATGACTGGAAAGACTCGAATGTCCTGCCCTTCTTCGCTCATGCACGGCAACCACACAGTTCTCCTGTCAGTACAATCAAATCTCTCCAAGTTACAGGGAATTCTGAAAACGCATCGTTTGCTCCTAGAATAATAAACAGGAAATACAGGGGAGAAAAATCCTTCCAAAAAGCAGGTAATGAAACCAAACGGCCTTTTTGTTTGTCTCTTTCTTCTGTTATAAAAGAGCATAGGGAAGCAGGGAATATATCCGCCCATTTACCTGACGTTCTTTTATCATAATTGGATTTCATTCTAATAACATTAAATTTCTTAGTAAAGAAACAAGTAGACTCTCAACTATTGAATTATTCCAAAGTTAACAACGGGTGCTATATTCAATGCTTGGAAAAGTCTTTTTTTTCTTGGCATCTTTGCCGAAAACAGACAACAGATTAAAGACCTAGTTGACCAAATTCAAAGCATCAAAATAAAACCAAGTACTAATTGGATCAGGATCCAAGAGATGCTTAATTTGAAGCCTTAGCAAACAAAAGTCAAGAAGAAAGTTAGCTTCCGCTATGGGAAGAAAAAACCCGAGACATAATTTTTCTTAGTTTTGAACTTAGAAATCAAAACTCGAGAGAGAGATGCTACAAATGTTACAGGATAAATGGATTTCCCTTTAACCACAAAATTGTGTCGCCCACAGCATGATTGAAAACTGTTACAAATTTCCAAGAGCTTCAGCACTGATTAGCGAGTGAATTGCCTTCATCTCTGCCAACTTACCTGGCATCCCTCTATGTTTACCAACACACTTCTCCCTGGAGGCTGCAGAGAGCAAGTTCCGGAGTCAACTCTGGAGCCTTATCTAAATCCCCTGAAAGCTGTGAGGGGAGCTTATCTCTGCCTGAAGACCCAGTGTCATTTTCCATGTCAAGTTGCAGACATTCCAATATTGTGAAGATATGGATGACTTGGCCTCATCGTTGAAAGCAGACGATTATTACAGGCATTTTATAAAATTAATTATTTGGTTAATACCTGTGCAGATAAAATGGACTTCAGTCGACTAATTTTTGTTACCAAGACTGATCCTTGCATTCAGCCAGAAACATCAATAACCTTAACAAGTTATTCAGCAGGGACTGTGAATTTGTTCAATAGAGCAACACATACTGAAATCAGATCGATGGATAGAGGTTCTGGTAAAAATGTATCAATGTATAGGTTGTGATTTTGTGCATATCAAAGCAGTGTATCTTACTGAAGTCTTTTTATGTGTTAACTTTATTAAATTTTAAAGTTTTTAAAAATAATTCTAAACTAGTGCTCATCGGACAAGTAGAATAAGATTGCTGTGACTATATAGAATTAGAATCTAACAAAAGGCCTCATTTAATTTGGCATTTAACATGCTATCTGGTATTGTTCACAACTGCTTCATGTCTGTTAATCAAATCTGACCAACTGGACTGGAAGCTGATTAAGAAAATTGTTTCAAACCTCACTATTCCTCCAATGTGTTGAGCATTATCGTGTTAAATAGACATTCAAATGGATGAATGAATGAGCGAGCCTCTCTCCTACATTATTTTTTACGCAATCCATCCACCTTAAAAAGCCACGAGTAGCTGACTCAAGTCAATGACTTGGATCATTTTTACAGCATATTTATACAGACACATCTTCCAGTTTGCTTTCTGTCAGGGGCTCATATTGGAAAACTGAACAGAACGACATTAGAGGAAATGTGAAATGTGTTCTTAAGAAGGTAATTCTGAAGGGTATTCAGGGAAGGCCACGTGTGTTTACCTCAAAGAAATGTCTTTCCATTTACTATGATAAAAAAATCTAATGTAGATTTTCATAAGTCCGTGTCTTATTGAGAGCTTTGTTTAGCAAGGTAGTCACTGGGTGATAAGTTAGATTAAAAGGAGTCTAAAACCCAAAGGAAAGGAAGGAGAAAGGAAAAAAGGGAAGGAGGGAGACAGACAGGAGGGGAGGGAGTCAGGAAGGGAAGGAGGGAAGAAAAGAACTGGAGTCCCCAAAACACTATTTTCACTGTGTACCAAGCAAGGATTCAAAGCTCACCTCAAGACTCACCTCCTCCATGAAGCTTTCCTTGAACTCTAGGACCTTTTATCTTGCTCTTCTCTAACCTGCTACCTGCCGAGCCCACCTACTCCACTGAATTCTGTGTTTAACTCTGTATAGGCTCCTGTCTCCTGTAGTTTATTCCTGGGAGTTAGTCTTCATAATCTCCTAGATAAAGGGGCCCATCTTCTCTGGGTTCTGTTTCCCCACCACCCCCAGCATAGTATAAGCACACAGCAGACTGCCCAGAAGAAATAAGTGAAGGGTTAAATGACCAAATAAAGACTACATTTTCCCTAACTCACTAATCTTGAATTTTACTCTGATGCTCTCAGAAAGGAGTTTTTACTTCAGAATCCAATGGTCTTCTAGACCTAGGGAACTGTAATCTCCACAAGGGTACCACACACTCCCAATTGTGTGGAAATTTAAACCAACACACAACACACACATACACACATCTTCCCATCAAGAGCCCATAGCTTTTGTCATATTCTAAAAAGAGCATACAATTCAAAGGGGGCTTAGAACTACCATTCTAAATAGTGAAGAAAAATAAGTTTAATACCCAGAAGCCAAGAATGCATGGTCTTTGAAGCCATTTCGGTCTATAATGAGAAATTCTTCATTCTGACCTTTGACTGGTTGGTTTAATCTTAAGCCATATCCTGAATTACTTCATACACTATTTCAACTCTTGCATTTAACAGTCTGTCTCCAGAGGTGGTTAATGAGTGTATTAATCCACATATTTGCAGAACTTTTTTTTCCATTTGCATTCTGTAATTTAGAAAAAGCTTTAAAATGCAAGGCTTATTTTCTTTTTTTTTCCTTTTTTTTGCCAATTTTTGAAAAATGATTATCCTTGTCTGTTTTTTAATAATTATTTATAAACAGTCTAAAAGCAAAGCTCTGACATATAGATTATTTTTCCTACTGGTTAAGAGCAAAAATTATTATTTTTCTATTGTATTCTGCATCTTGCATCAACGTATAATGATCTAGAAAGATGGATTGTATGGGGTAAAACTGGAAGTTGGCAAAAATCTTCAGTAAATGTAAGAATTAATTTTTATATAAATTATTCATAAAATGAATTACACATACCTTAGTGCAGTGGTGAGGCATCAAACAAACAGAGAGACATCAAAAGTAGAAAATGCTTGAAGATATTGCTGAATTTTTGCAGTGGCCATAGCAATGATATTACCTCTGTATCTTGAGGCTCTTGGCTCGCATAACAAGAATTGATATAAAAGTACAAGCTTACATTTCTCAGAGAGGAAAATATGGCTCATCTTGTGAAAGAGTTATGAATTTAAGGTTGTTTCTTAATATGCTAGATGGGAATGAAATGGAAAGATAATGCAGAGCTGCTCCAGAAAGACAAAAAACAGTAAGTTTTGTCCTCGATTAAACCTTGAACCCAATGAGTAAATCCACCAAAGTTTGCCAGCCTAGGAGACTGCAGTAGCTAACTGGGAATGAGGAAGGAGAGGATCAGAGCCGAGGACATGGGATTGAGTAGCTGACCCACAGGAGACACACATGGGAGGGTGGTGGGCCTCAGAGACTGTCCACTTCTCTCCTACTTGAGCTCAAGAATGTGGGGACGTGGGTTTCTTTCAAGCCATTTACTGAGCACCATTAAGCAGATAGTACCGAGTCAGGTATTTCAGAGAGGGGAAAGAAAAGTCTCTTTGGAGGTGAGAGCTCAGAATTAGAAGAGCTTGAGCAGGCCTCCCCTCAGCCATAGGGCACTTTGTGTAAATTAGAAAAAGCTCTTCTCGCCAACTGCTCATTCTGTAGGTCTGAGGCACAACGCACGTCTGATGAGTAGATTTCAGATCTGGGAGCATAAGGTTGACACACATGACTGCTATCAGTAATGCTAAAATTCTCCCTTTTATAAATGTACTCTCTGAAATACCCTTGTTCTTGGTGAGACTTTTATCTTTGATTTCACCATATATTAAGGAAAAGGATATTTCTTGCTCTATTAAAGAAAAGGATATTTGGAGTGTCTACTTTTTCTTTACATATATGTCAGGGCCCCTTAAGTAAATAATTTAAGAAATTTATTTACTGCCAAACTCCCTGTGGGGGGGGGGGGGGTTGTGGCAGGAAATGAGGCTTTTCAGTTTGAGAGTTACATTTTTATTGTAGAAAGAATATTTACTTGCTGAGTTCATCAATAAACATACCCCTGGAGTTCTAAATTTGTCCACAGGGGCATATTAGCCATGTAGTTTCTACCTGAAAATGTACTATATTATGTTCTGAGTACTGAGCTTGGCAAATACGGAAAGTTACTTTTTTAAAAAAGTAAATTAGACCTAGATTTAACACCTGGGAAGTCAATAGAAAGCTTCATGATTGCAGAAACCGTGCTTAGCACTGTATCCCAGACCTGAGAAAAATGCCTGACACACAGTAGATGGTCCATAAATATGTGTTTGATTAAATAATTACTTTTTTAAACGGCCGACTTCCCATGAAAGGACAGCCTCTCTTGATAAGGGAAAACAGTTGTTTGGGGTTTTTCCAACAGAAGACCAGCTAATGAAAATTTATTTCTAACTGGTTCCAAATTAATTTTATTGTGTTTGCATTAAATATCCGTGCTTCATGTCATGAATAATCTACAAAGAGCTGAGTTTTAAGTCAGCAAGAAGTGAATTTCATGTGTAGGAAGGAGTTTATTAAATACCTTTTATACATTTTTTTTTACAGGTTTGTCTTTTTATTTTTACATTATATGTCATTTTTATGCCAGTCTAACAAACCACCCAGTGTATTATACCACACAGTCCCCATTTCCCACTGGCTGGGAGGGGGAAATTTTAGCAAATATATGCAATATTTTTATTTAAAAATCTGTCAACACTCAGTGAGACTTGTGTTGAGCCTTGAAAAGTAAGTATTATTTAAATGACCAAAGAGGAAGCAGAAAAGCCATTTCACAAAAGAAGGCATCTGCTTTAGAAAAACATGGGGGTAGAACTGAGCAAAGTACAATGAGTTGCCCTGTCTGACGGGACTACAGGTGGTATAGGAGAACAGTGAGAAAGAAAGGTGGATAGGTGGGGTGGGCCAAACACAGAGGACTGTGAAAGCTATGCACAAAATGACTGAAAAGTATGTATGAGAAAAGTTGTGCTCATAAACAACAAGGTCCTGCTGTGTAGCACAGGGAACTACATTCAATACCTTGTGATAAACCACAATGGAAAAGAATATGAAAAAGAATGATATATATGTATAACTGAATCACTTTGCTGTACAGCAGAAATTAACAGAACATTGTAATTCAACTATACTTCAATAAAATTTTCTAAAAAAAGAAAGTTTTGTTCAATGACAATGGATGGGTAAAATGGAGAGAAGAGATAACTGATGGGAAGGGAGATCAGATGGGAGGTAATGTCAGGCCCAAACCTTCCAAGTCAAATAGATGTAAAAAAAAAAAAAAAAAAAAGAAACATATAAAAATGTATCAAAGAAATGACAAGACTTGCCAATCAGTTGGAAATGGGAATTAGAATTTCCACGTGGTTCCAATGTCTAAGGCAGGAAATTATAAAAGCACTGACAGAAGCCACATAGCTGGTTTGAGAACTGGTTTGAGAAGATGATGAAAGATTCATAGGGAACATTTCCTAGACAGTTGGGAACACGGTTCTAGAGAACAGAAGAAGGGACGGTAACTGACCTACAGTTTAAGGCATGGGAAATGATGTGCTTATTAACGAGGGAATGTGAAGATGAGCACAGAGCTAAACGCCTTGAATAAAATCTCCATCTGACACTGGAGATTGGGAAAGGAAAGAGAAGAAAATGTCCGAGCCACAGAAGGAGGTGCCGGTACGGGTAGTAGAAACAAAAGCAGAAGAAATTTTCAAGAAGGAATGCATGATCAAGACTTTTTCATACCACTGACAATGTAGTTTGGGTTTAGCCAGAAGAAAATCATTGGTTATCTCTGAGAGAGTCTTGAGTGCACTGTTAGTATCATGAAAATGGTTGCAGAAGGCATAGATAAAAACGGTGAATAAGAAGAAAAGATCACCACATATACAGAAATAGCCCACATTAATATTCCAATTGCACAGTCATCTATATGCAGCATATGTTATAAATCTCTTGAGGTCTGCTTTGTCTCTATTGAGTTTCCTATTGCTGCTGTAATTACTTACTACAAAATCACTGGCTTAAAACTGCACAAATTTATTATTTGGAGGTCAGAAGTCCAAAATGTGTTTAATTGAGCTAAAATCACATTGTCAGCAGGGCTGATTCCTTCTTTCTTCCCAACTTTAGTGATAGGTAATTAACAAATAACATTGTATAAGTTTAAGTTGTACAACATGATGATTTGATATACGTATATATTGTGAAATGATTACAACAATAAGGTCATTTAACATATCCATCACCTCACATAATTACCATTTTGTGTGTATGTGGTAAGAACAATTAAGATCTCTCTAAGCAAATTTTAAGTATACAATACAGTACTGTTAACTACAGTTACCATGCTGTACATCAGACACCCAGAACTTATTCATCTCATAATTGGAAGTTTGTACCCTTTGACCAACATCTCCCCATTTCCCCTACCCACCCCCAGCCCCAGGTAACCACCGTTCTACTCTTTGTTTCTATGAGTTCCAACTTTGTAGGTTCCACATTTAACTGACATCACAGAGTATTTGTCTGTATGACTTATGTCTCTAACTTCTCATTTAGCCTGATGCCCTCAAGGGTCATCCATGTTGTCTCAAATGACAGAAGGAACCTTTTTTATGGATGAATAATATTCTATTTTCTTTATCCATTTATTTTCTTTATCCATTTATCCATTGATGGACACTTAGGTTACTTGTATATCTTGACTATTGTGAATAAAGCTGCAGTGAACATGGTGGTGCAGATATTTCTTCAAGAGAGTGATTTTTTGTTTCCTTCAATAAATACCCAGAATGGGATTGCTGGACCACATGGTAGTTCTACTTTTAATTTTTTTGAGAAAACTCCATAGTTTTTTGTTGTTGTTGTTTTATAACGACTATGTGAACTAATTCTTCCCGTTGCGGAGCACAGGCTCCGGACGCTCAGGCTCAACGGCCATGGCTCACGGGTCCAGCCGCTCGGCGGCATGCGGGATCCTCCCGGACCGGGGCACGAACTCAGGTCCCCTGCATCGGCAGGCGGACTCCCAACCACTGCGCCACCAGGGAAACCCTGAACTAATTCTTTTGAAGCTGTAGGAGAGAATCCCTTTCCTTGCGTTTTCCAGCTTCTAAAGGTCACCTACCTTCTTTGGTTCATGGTCCCTTCCTCCATCTTCAAAATCAGCAGCACAGAATCCTCAAATCGCTCTGATTCTGAAACTCCTGCCTGCCTCTTTCACTGAGAAGGACCATAGTGAATACACTGGGTTCATCTGGATAACCTAGGATAAACTCGCCATCTCAAGATCCTTAATCACATTTGTAAAGTCCTTTCTGCTATGTAAGGTAACATAGTCACAGGTTCCAGGGATTAGAATGTGGACGTTTTTGAGGACTCATTATTCTGTGTACCACAAAATCTAAGTTAAAACATCAGAAGCAGAATTGACTTTGACTTAATTCTTATGCATCGGTTTACCTTCAGGTTAAATGATATGTGAGATTAATTCATTAACTAGAAGATGAAAATAACACTTTTAATGGAGAGCTTTTACATTAGTCTATTATTTTCTGTTGAAAGGTCCTTAAGTTAAATGCTAAAATTCATGTTATAAAATTCCATTTAATGATAGTTGGGTAGCAATAACTATAAGCTGATAGCTTTCTGCCAGTAGCAATATTTTGATGAGCCTATTTTTGATTGAAACTATATTTTATATTTAAATAAAATAAAGAAATCACTCTTAGCAGCATCTTTTGCTGTTATTTTTTTTCAAAAGTAAAATGTCCTATTAAACAGGCTTCACAGCCCCACAAGGACTTTTCCTTTGTATACATGTATAATATGCATATTTTTAACCTAATGATGTAAAAATATATTTCAGTTTCTCCTACTATTCAATCTGTAGTTTTTCCTTTATAAAATTGAAGGGATAATGAACAAAACTTCTGTGAAGATTACGTGAGATTTAATGTATGTAAAGCCATAGCACAGCTGCTGGCCCATAGTAAGTAGGTCTTCAATAAATTTTTAGCGTAATCCAAAATATATTTCATGAGATTTGCTCACTAATATTGAAACTTATTTCTATAAATGCTACAAAGTAATAATACTGTGGATGGTGTTTCTGACTAAACTTACAAAATTCTCGAAATTTAGTTGCTCTACGAAATAAAATAAGATCGTTAGCACGAAAATTCAATTTAAATAACTGCATTTAATTTAAAATGGTGGTTTATAATTATTCAGTCCAGTTTTCATATGGGTACACAAAATGATAGCATTAAGGCTTTTTTAAAATTCCATCTAAAGGTACCAGTAAGTTGTGAGGAAATTTTTGTTTATTTCATATATTCAAAGTTAAAATTAAGCTATTCAGAAGATCAGCTGAAAGCAAATCTAGAAGACAGCAGCACTATAAGAAATAGAAGTCAAAAACAAAAGTTTTTTTCAGTGATTATAATTCACCTTCAAGTTGCACTATTTCAAATTTCTTCCTGTAATCCTATGTTCCTATCTCTTTACCTCCTTTAAATAATGTTCCTGTGCCGTCACTGTCTATTTTCTTTTTGTTAAGTTGTCAAATGATCTCTGTCTTGCCCTGTGTAATTTAAGAGACTTTTATGTAGCTCTCTGAGAGAGTATCACGCAAGTCCAACTAGGAGAATAATTTACGAGGTTCAAAATGAAGGGTCATTATGCTACTGTCTCACCCGCAGTGAATACACAGGCTCTCTCCTTCACGCATGGCAGGGTTTTAACTAGATCAAAAGAGGTAGAAGCTTTTAAATGAAGTATTGTGAATGCTATCATTGGTTACATAAGCTCCCTTTACATTTTTTTAAAAATATGATTGCTTAATGAGATTAGAGACCTATAAGAAAGCATGTCTTTGGGTATGGGCTTATCTGTAACTTTCACACAAATCTTTCTTTAGCTGAAAACACAATTTCAGCAGTTATGGTTTTATATGTCCTTAGGGTAACATCTAGTCATCTTTCATAAGCTAGAATAATATGCATAGTAAGTCTTCTTCACTATGAAGCTGAATGCAAAAGGAGCCAAGAGAGCGGATTTTCTCAGTTTTGAAGTTAATTTTGAGGTGTTTTTACGTCATCAAAGTACTCCTACCTGTGTTCAGCAATCATTGATACTAACGATGTTTATGTAGCTAGAAGAAAATAGCACTTTTTCTTACCATTTCAGTAACTAATGTCTTTTTTGATTACAACAGGCAAATCTAATTACTGCTTCTTGTGATTAATCTCAATAGTTGAATGACTTTCTAGGCAAACTGAAATCCTCCGTGTTTCCATGAGACCTGATTGTTTTATAAGCACATGTGTAGGGGATGCCAAATGAGAAAATAGAGTTACTTTTAGTAGCTGGACAACGTGTCATAGAAAAAAATGCTTGAGTGTCTTTATTTGTGTGTGCTTTATTAAACAGACCCTGTGAATCGGAAGTCTACGCTCTTATCTAAAAATTCTCTCTTCCTCCTCTCAATTTCTTAGCATATCCATCAAACTCCTCTCAGTGTATTCACCTCTTTCTTTTTATATATTTATTGATGTGCATTTTTTATGCCCCCATAGGTACTCTGAGCTGTGTCACCCACAGTACTTAGCCCTATGCCTTGAATATTTTTTTTAAAAAAGCTAATATTAATTGAATTCTTGCTGTGTGCTAGATGCCATTCTAAGATTTTTTAGTCTATTAACTCAACCTTGAAAAGAGATGAAACGGGTACCACTATTATCTTCATTTTATAGAGAGGGAAACAGCAATTCAACACACATAATCTGGCCAGTTACGAAGCCTGTAAGTGGCCAAGCCCGAATCTAAGCCTGGGTTTATAACCGCTGCCCTACCTCCAGAGACCCTGCATGGGTAAATCTCCCCATGATCGACTTTCAGAGCACCAAGTCCTTCTTCCTAATCTTCACTACTTTTAGGACTTTACATTTGTCTTTCTGTTGTTTTGATTAATATCTACCCCTTCCACTGTGCCCAGGGCATATTAATAGAACCTATAGTATTTGATAGATGAGAAATAGCAGCTAATATTAAGTTTTTGCCATGTGCCAGGTACTGCATCTTATTTTAATATTCAGAAAGACTATCAGGTACCCACCAATTTACCTCCACTTTAGAGATGAGGATACTGAGACAGAGAGAGGTTAGGCAACTTGCCCAAGGTCACACAGCTAGTAAAATGGTGGAGCCAGGGCTTGAACTCAAAGGCCAGACTCCAGAGGTAAGCTCTGAAGAAATGAAGGAGTGGATCATTGAAAATCTAGCTTGGAGGGGCAGGGAAAGCTGTAGGGAGGAGATGACATTTGGCATGCCTGGACGGGCGAGGGGGAAAAGATAGAAACACTCTAGGCTGGGGAAACAACATGGATAAAGCAATGCAGAACAGTGTGCCTAGAGCTCAATAAATACGCATGAGTGAGTGAACAGCTATCTTTACGGCCCATGAATTTAAAGGTTTTGCAGATGTAAATGCTTTATTACTAACAGTCTCTGCATTTGTTTTCTTTCAGTGCCACCGTGGGCCTTAATTGCCATAGCCGTAGTCGCAGTCCTTTTAGTCCTGACGTGCTGCTTTTGTATCTGTAAGAAATGCTTGTTCAAAAAGAAAAACAAAAAGAAGGGAAAGGAAAAGGGAGGGAAGAATGCCATCAACATGAAAGATGTGAAAGACTTAGGGAAGACCATGAAAGATCAGGTAATGTATTCATTCCATGTTTCTTCTTATTTTATCAAAAATTTAAGAATAGACAGTTTATTCGTTTATGCCAGATAAATACAGAAATAAACAATATCTGGACACTTGTCATAGTTTTAGAAATGCTTTGCAATCCTTTCAGTCAGGACTCAACATCCCAAAGTACAATGGAAACGTGTGGTTAGGGTTTTCCAGTCTCCTAAGCACATAGACCGGGAACGGGCATCCATGACCATCAAGGCCAAATTGGTAGGCCCAGCGTATTGGAATGATACCTGAACATTTGTATTACATCTGTTTAGCCTCTCTTAATTGTGCCTAGAGCTAGAGAAACAGAATAAAGAGTACCTGTTCTTCCTCTTGGGCGGGACATCTTTTTATCATCATCGCTGTTCATAATCACTGTTAAATACTGAGTCTTATAGCTATTTATCACACTTGATGAAAGCTACCATCCCTATACAAACATCCAGCTCAATTATGAGCGCTCAGGAGTAATGAGTTATACAAGGCAAGTGAGAGAAGTATGAGCTGGTTCTAAAGAATGGGGTAGAATTTTAAGGCAAAACTCTTCACTTAGGGACAATTAGAACCATAATGCAAGTTATAAAATCCATCTGGCTGAGTTATCTTCCCAAGCCCAAGGAAGCAATCTGAGTGTCCTTTACACTATTATCTATCTTTCCTAAACGAGCTAGGTGATTTGGTTCAGAATAAAGTCTACTATTAATAAGTATAATAATTAAATGTCTCTTCATTTCTCTATTGGAATCATATTCATATTGGATATTTCTAAGGAACAACTTATTTCATATAAAAAGTAGATGTAGGGACTTCCCTGGTGGCATGGTGGTTAAGAATCTGCCTGCCAATGCGGGGGACACGGGTTCGATCCCTGGTCTGGGAAGATCCCACATGCCGTGGAACAACTAAGCCCCGTGCACCAGAACTACTGAGACTGCATTCTAGAGCTCACGAGCCACAACTACTGAGCCGTGTGCCACAACTACTGAAGCCTGTGTGCCTAGAGCCCATGCTCCACAACAAGAGAAGCTACCACAATGAGAATCCTGAGCACTGCAACAAAGAGTAGCGCGCTATCTACAACTAGAGAAAGCCAAACTAGAGAAACCCAACGCAGCCAAGAAATAAATAAATTTATATTAAAAAAAAAGTAAATGTGAAGATTTTTCAGAGAAATAACATTTTCAATTATCAATGCTTCCCTTCAAATAATTCAAAATTTCTATTTATTCCCTAATAGCAACATATATAGGCAGTTTTATAAATTCTTATTATACTATTAATTGAACTCTTAAATATGTGAATCTCCTTAAGAACAATTTAGTTAAGGAAGGTATTTTTAGTACATTTGTGTAGTTATCCACACACTCAGGACACTAATCCCTCTCCCCAGCCTGAGTTTTAAACACTTTGTTCAAAGACACTGTAATGTCTCTTGACAACAGTTTCACATAGGCTCATTTTTCACTTGAACTTCTGCTTGGTTTCAGAGCTGTAGAATGAATGCTATGCCTGCACTCACACTCGGAGAGCTTCATCCTGAGCTCAGAGTATCAAGGGTTATATCTTTCTCAAAGTTTCTAATCACAGCCACAGAAGCCCAGGTGCCAGTGTTCAACCACAGATGTCTAATAAGGATTTTTCTTTTCAGTTAATTTGTTACATAGAAACTGAAGCTTTAAATCATGTCTTGTTTTATTTCAGCATTTTCCGTAACCAGCAGGACGTGATACAGATTTCTTTAGACAACATATTTGGGAGATTAATAGCAGTAGTAATAACCTTCTAGATGGACATGGATGTACTGAATAATTTGTATGTGAATTTGAGCTATGTCTATGAAACATTGGAAATATAATACTATCATTTTCATAACTACATTAAAATTCAAATGTGGTTTTCATGTTTGCTAGAATTAACAGTTTAAAACACTAAATAATGTTAAATGATTACTACAGCATTTCTTCCTAGGACAAGAAATTTGTATTTTTCTTTGTGGAATTTGTTCTGTATGATGTAAGACTAATTTATAGGATAGTAGCAGTGTTTATTACCCCTATTATGACATGGATAAATGACCAAGATCTCAAAAATAGTAAATACAGAAATCAGTAACTTGTACCATTTCACTCCATATAAGAACTAACAGAAATTCAAATTTCAATATTCATGACTATATGTCTCTATGATAAGATTTTATAACCAAGGAAGAATTTTTAAATATTCTGCAATAACAACAAAATGGTAATGATACATAATATTTGTATACAGAAAAGGATACATATTTAAGACTTTTATAATGGCTTAAAACTTAAAAGCACTAAAATTACAGAGGGGCAAAATCAACTTGCAAAGTCAGAGGTCTGGAAAGGTCATTTCTCCACGGCTTTTACTAACGTGTGTGGATATTTAAATTTTTATTTCTTCCCTCTGTGTCCTCCTTATCTGTATTATGTCTCATGACTGTTCTGGACTGTCCCTTGCGGTAGGTTTCCTCTGCTATGAGACACCCTTAGTCAACGCTCAACTACATTTAGTGGCCTGGCAACCGGGGCTCCGCAGCTGAGGGTGTACCATTCTGACACACATCAAGAGGCTGAACTAAATTGATTTTTTTTTTAAGATAAAGGGTTTTCATTTTAAGATTACTGATTAAATAGAACAGTATTAGAAAGCTCAAGTTTTAATAGATGGGCACAGAAAGAAAATGTAGTGTCTTACGCTCCCTTTTTAGCATGTCTTATTAATTCCAAATCTGAACAATTTAACATAGAATGAACAAATGCACCTTCTGATGGTTTATCCAAGTACAACTAAACACCTTTTGAATGTTGAATCAAGCCAGAAGCATGTGCACTAAATTTTTGAAATTTAAAACAAGGTCTTTTTCCCAACACAGCTTTTCCCACTACAATTTATCAAACTCTCAGAACTGCTGGGCTTACATGCATTTTCCTCTGCATTTTGTCCCTTGGTGCGTGTGGTGGGGAGACTACTGCTCTTGAGATATTATAATAGCTGCTGATTTAATAGGTCTTAATTTAATGTAATGGTACAGAAAATGTCTTGCTTAAGCTTGGCCTTTGGGACAAGAATAGACTTAATCACGTCACTGATAAAACAGCAGCACTGAGAAATTATCAAAAATTTAGCCCTATTCCATGCAGAATAATTGCAGAAATGGTCATGCACCTTTCATTAGGGCAAAAACCACTTAGAGAGAAGGTGATTTAATAGCTCAGCTCTTTCAAATGACACTGAGCTGAAACATATGTAAATTGTCAGTTCTGAAAGAGATTTTGAAAAAGTATTTTAATCCATGAAAATTTTTTTATGATGGAGTGGTGTGAAGATTTTTTCAGACAAAAATGTGCGTTAAATAGTTTGCTATTAAAAAAAATTAAAATTTTACAGGAGGCAAATTACCTACATTGCCATTTTCTCAACACATCTTTTCAGACAGTATTAAAGACTGACGCACAGCTGAGGTTCTGAAAGGGCAATGTGGGTTCACTGCCTCAAGTCCTCCCCTTAAATTCAGTAGTCTTTTCCTGTCACTTTACTATCATTTTTCTATTAGCAACACCCCAAGTTAAAAGATCAATATTAATTTTTAAATAATTATGTTGTTTTCCTGCCTGTGGCTATCAGTAAAGCAACATTTTACTATTCAAGGAAACATCCAAGTATAAACTTCCTAATTAAATGGTGTATGGCTCACCAGATTTGAAAAGGTTTCTGCACAGATGTAATAATGGCAATTTCCAATTTTCCAAAGTCATTGTAGGCTCCTGAAACTTTTCAGGAAGAACAAAATGGGAGGCATCTCCAACTACAGCTCAACTCTCTGCTTCAGCTCAACTCTCTGTTTATCATCTTCCCACCCTAATGAGTTCTAGTAAGATGATGCCAAGTCTGTTTTTTAGGATCAAATTAGAGTTAGATGGCTAGAGCCAAATTGCAGTCTTGTCTGTTCAGAGACTGAGGGTGTCATTTTGAGGCACCACTGCGGGTCTCTGTATGAATGGATAAGTGAACAGAAGAGATTTCTCTGAGCAGAAGGAAAAAACCATGTAGTCTGGGAGTTGTGGGAGGTTGGATGGTAGAGCTATAGTCTAATGACTCTGAAGCCTTTCTGAAGCCTGATTATACTTCTGTGCATTTGAGTTCTAGAAGATTTCTCAGGTTTAATTTGATCACTGACAGGAGTTAAAATTCTTTTGCTTTGGGCTTCCCTGGTGGCGCAGTGGTTGAGAGTCCGCCTGCCGATGCAGGGGACATGGGTTCGTGCCCCGGTCTGGGAAGATCCCACATGCCGCGGAGCAGCTGCGCCCGTGAGCCATGGCCGCTGAGCCTGTGCGTCCGGAGCCTGTGCTCCGCAATTGCAGAGGCCACAACAGTGAGAGGCCCGCATACCGCAAAAAAAAAAAAAAATTATTTTGCTTTGCTTTGTCAGAGATATAAAGCAGCCTACCACTCATATGTCTTATCTTCAATTTTGTGAGATTCTATGGTAACACACACACACAAAGAAAGGCAGTGAAAATACCATAACCAAAACCTAGGAGAGAATATTTGTGGTATATAACAACAAAAAGATTGAGACCACTAAAATACAGAGCCTCTACAAATCACTAAGAGGCAAACAACCCAATAAAAAATTAGCAAAGGATGTATTATATATACATATTATACAAAAGATTATTACACAGGTAGTCCCCAGAAGAAATAATACAAATAGTTCATATAAAGGTTTTTAAATTTTTCAACCTCAATAGTGTTCAGGAAAACGTAACATTTTATCATTTTTCATTTCGAATAACTATTTATAGATTTCTAATTTTTTTCTAATTCTTTAAAGCAATAAGAATGCACACCCCCTAGAAACAAAACTTCTAATATTTATAATCTTTATAACCTTTGATTTTTTTGAGCAAACTTTTTGCATTAATTGGGAAAATACATTATATATTTTTATTTTTAATAAAGAGGACCATTTGAATGAATTTTATGAAATTATGAGCTTTCTAGTGTTTCAATTTATATTACACTTAAGTTTTAGGTTATCAGGAACATTCAATTGGTTTAAACTCAATTTTGAGAATTCTGTGCCATGATTTTTGCTTGTTACCACAAAATTAATTTTTATGCTAATTTCAGCTTGACAGAATTGCAAACATAACTCCTTTTACCTTTTGCTATCAAACAGACCCGTAAGTCAATTTAATTCAGCCTAGCTTTCTGTGGAGCTGTTATGAAAGTAAAACAGTAAACTTAAACTGGAACTGGGGTAGATTTTTCTCCAAACATGCATTTGCTGGTGGCATGTTTTTTTTTTCCTCTTCTCCCATAACCATTACAAACGTATACGCAAAACTCAGGAAATTACAATTTTCTAAGAATCACTTACTCAACTATCTTTTTCATAGGAAACAAGGCAAGAAAAGGCCACCCATTTCATATAAATTACTCCACTGCATGTAACAAGGATGTTTTACATGATGCTTAAGATCTCTTTTAAATTACATGAATGTGAAAACTGGCCTGGTTAATAGCATGTTTATCATACCTCCAAAAGAAGCGATTTTATCAGAGCCAAATATAACACAAAGTTGACGTTTTCTTTGCAACAACTTTACATTTTTTGCTTGCAATATTCTGAGGGGCTATTTCCATTGCTTCCATGTTGCTTGCTGATTGGGGGGGAAAAATTCCGTGCACACATGGAATTTTAAAAAAATATGGAAGCAGCAGATGTGAATGTGTGTCAGACAAATGGAGATTTACAGCATCTCAGTGCTTGCTTCTAACAGCTTGGAAGTATAACCACAGGCCCAGTGTCATTTGAGTTCTGATGAAAATTCATTTGAATTCACATATAATCCATTTCCCTACTCATAGGCCCTGAAGGATGATGATGCTGAAACTGGATTGACTGATGGGGAAGAAAAAGAAGAACCCAAAGAAGAGGAGAAATTGGGAAAACTTCAATATTCACTGGATTATGATTTCCAGAATAACCAGGTCTGAGGGGGAAAATGTCTTGTAATTCCATTACGTTTTCTGAAATTACCAACTAGAAATTGAAACAAGATACTTCTTAAAACATTTGGTTTGCTACGAGGGGAAAATGCAATTATCAAAGCTATTGATGAAATCATTTCTAAGTACAGGCGGTCCCCTACTTGCTAATTTAACTTCTGGTAATTAGAATCCACAGTGTTCAGCCGATTACATCTACTTATGGCACTTACAGCAGGCAGGCAGAATACAAATTAACTTGAAGCCATCAGTCTGATTCTGAGAGCTCCCAGTCACAGATCTCTCAGGCTGAGCTACAACAATCTTCCTTGGAATTCATGGATTTAGCTCCAAACAGGGCAAGGGACCTTTGAGTTAGACCACCAATTAAGCCAAAGTCTTCAAACAAAAATTAACCATTTGATGAGGAATCAAAGATTAAAAAATTGACTTTCCATGAATTTCAATGGCAAGAATGCCTTATGTAACATGATACTGGCTAAACCTCCTAGCACAAATGAGTTAACGGCTCTAGAAAAGTAGAAAGACCATCAACTTGATTTCTAATGCCTTTGCATGCTGCCCTGCTTCCGGAAAAGTGACAAGGAACTAAAGGTTGCATCAAAACAGTCCCTCCTGCTTTAAAAGCCGTGAAGTGCCCCCTAGATGAATGATAATACTAGCTGGCTTTTATTAACTGCCTGCTATAATGGTAGCTCCAAGATAAATGTTAAAAAAAAAAACAAACCTCTACCTAAAAAGACCTTCCAGGGGCTTCCCTGGTGGCGCAGTGGTTGAGAGTCCGCCTGCCGATGCAGGGGACACGGGTTCGTGCCCTGGTCTGGGAAGATCCCACATGCCGCGGAGCGGCTGGGCCCGTGAGCCATGGCCGCTGGGCCTGCGTGTCCGGAACCTGTGCGCCGCAGCAGGAGAGGCCACAACAGTGAGAGGCCCGCGTAACGCAAAAAAAAAAAAAAAAAAAAAAAGACCTTCTAGGACCCATGACTTTGATGAAGATGTCTCTTTACCTTCTGAACTGTTCAAGAAATTTAAAAGCTTAGATAAGAATTAGCTGAGTTAGAGATCAGGCTCTTAAAAATCTATAAGACACAGTTCTCTTCCGACTAGGAGAGGTTTAAATCGATTTCTCCAGTTTGATCAGTTCACTGACCTTTCGGGGTGGGGAAGAACTTGATAGATGTAAATAGAGTTACTACCTAATGCAGCATGTGTTAATTATGTCTAGTTTGATGAGGAATAAACAATAAATAAATCAAACACCAATACTCAGCTTTGGTGACTTATGTCCAAAGTCAGTAATACTGTGAGCTCTAAACAATGGCAGAAATTCTGGACTTTATTTAGGAATTGACTGTTCAAATAATGTCTTCACTTTTTGAAGTGTCCAGAGGGTTCCTCAAAAAGAACATATTGATACGTACCACCATATAATAAATAATTGTATTTAGTTAGCTTCATTATAGCCCTGGCTCATTATTTTATAATACATTCCAGAAAACTGCATGTTGGTTATAGATACAAGCTAATAGGTATGGAATTATACAGAATTATAGGTATACCATTTCTAGTTAATTAAATAGGGCATTTGAGGTCATTTTTATCGCTTCTACCAAAATTTGATTAGGGATTGGTTGAGAGCAAAACTGCCTATTATTTATGTATTCTAGAGAAGGTCAAGGTCAACTTACATTATCTTAACACAAAACATCTTTTCCAGAAGTATAACCTGCCTTTATATATGTAGTCAACAATTTTCTACTAATTTATTCTACTTTCATATCTTCCAGTAGAAATCTAGTGGATCTCATCTTGGTTAGTCATAATTTTGAAACTTCCACGTTGGCTTTGAGTACTCTAAGTAACATTTTATAAGGTAGTATTTTTAAGAATACAGCACTGAATTTTTTTTACTCAAATATAATTCGAATGCATTTACTCTTCCTTTTCTAGCAAACCCAATTTAGAAGGTATTTCATTCAGACGATCTAGGGTATTCTACCTGATAAATTATTTTAATAGTATGCATTTATTCTTCCAAATGGTCTCCGCTAATCTGATTTATAAAATGATTCCTATGAGTCATGGAAGATAAAGTCTGAGGAATTTCGTAGATAAGGCTGTAATCAAATATACACACCTGCTTACCAAAACTAAAAGACAATCCTAAAAGTCCTCTAAGAATCCTTCATGGTGGAGAGAAATGTGATACTTATCTCTCAAGCAGAAGTCAGAGGGGGGTTGGGAGAAGTAATTCCACCTCTATCAACAAGATACCCCCAAATCTTTAAAGTACAGATGATCAAGTTTGAAAGAGTTTAGGCTATATCACTAGTGCTTTCCCTGCCCCAAAGAAAAAGTATTACAAAAAGTGAGGAGAGAATATAATCTTGCTTATTCACATTGCTATCCAAAGGCAAATTCCAAATACCAACTTGGCAAACCTAGAGATGAACTGTTTGCTTTACTAATCATGTCTTTATAAGCTGATGTCTATTTTAACCATTCTTTGACCATCGGTCTACGTTTTGTATACCTACAATCCAGCATTCTTATTGCTACTGTTGTATGATGAAGTCACAAAGATCTTGAAGCATTAAGATGGAAACAACAATCTTTAAGGGTATTGGTCTAGGTTAAAACTTGAGCCAACTAGCCAAAGTGCACATGGTGGGTCCATTTTGTAGAAAGTGGATGTGACTTTTTCAAGGAGGTGACTTGCTTTTCCACTCTATTGGTGGAAAAGATACAGACTCAACATTTCAGACCCTGATGTGAACAGCTATGATGTGACTGCATTTTCTGAAGGGTATATACATTGAATAACAATAAGGGAGTCTACTTTTGTTTCCCATATGGATCTAAACCAGTCTGTTGACACATCATGTCTGATGGCAGGGCATCAGAAGAGTCTGCTCACACCTTCTGTTTCCTTTGCAAAAACATTATCAGTGCCAGCCAATACCGCATTCATAATAAGAGATAGGAATGTATCACTGAGAAAACCAGATGTGAAGAAATGCAGAGATTTCTGCTGTATTTGAAAAATATCAGAAACTTAGTCACTTAGCATTAAAAACCATAACTGTAATCTCCCCTTCCTTTATATGAAGCTAAAATTATATTTCTTTGACCCCATGTCCTATATTTAACACAGAATTTAATATACAATAATCATTTTACTCTAAGTTAAAACAAGAAGGAGCCAGTACCCAAGTAAAGGTCAAATATGATAGAAACTTGAAAATCTTATTTTTATCTCAAAAAGCTACCAAATTCTAAGAAAATTTCTATTTAGCTGCTCTGGGGCTTTGGTTCAAAATAAGAATTTCCTACTTTATAATTACAAGCTTGTGATTGTTTAACAATTTCTTTCCACTTACAAATCATGCCCTGGAAAGAAAAATAATGCACAAGGGCTTTTAGCAACTGGAAAGTTATTTGATTGCAACCCTTTTGCAAACATGAATTCCATATTTAACTGTAATCAGCAACCTTTTAAAAGCCTCTTTTGTGTTTAAAACCAGGCTTCCTAGAGCCTGCATCTGTCATAATTGGGTTTCTGAAGTCTATGCAGCTCACTTCATTTGCCTTCTGTGCTCAGATTCAGAAGAGAATAAAAGTTTATTAAAAGCAAAGAACAAAAGGGAAAAATCACAATATGCAGCAGTGTGAACACATCAATCTTTTCCAACATGTCCACCAATGCCAGTGTTTGCTGTATCCTGCCTCTCATTTCAGCTGCTGGTAGGAATCATTCAGGCTGCCGAGCTGCCCGCCTTAGACATGGGGGGCACATCTGATCCCTATGTGAAGGTGTTTCTGCTGCCAGATAAAAAGAAGAAATTTGAGACAAAAGTCCACCGAAAGACCCTTAATCCTGTCTTCAACGAGCAATTTACTTTCAAGGTAATTTTTTTTTTGTACTTACTAATGAACTTGTCCTCTGTTGTTCTAGATAACAGACTGATCTCATCCTGACACATATAGAGACCACTTGACCACTTGTTCAGAGACTCACAAATGATTCTATTCAGAATATTTAAGATTCTTATCTTCAATGTAATGAGGACTCTCTATTGCATTAAAATTTGGTCCCAGTAGGATTCAGCTCAGCTATTTCAGAAAAGAATATGGACTGGGATAGAACTAGGATGTCATTCGTATCTAAAAAGTGAGTTCAGCTTCAAGTGTGTCTGTGGACCTGAACGTTTCCCCCCTCTCTAAAATAAAGCCAAAAGAACTGTAAACTTTTTCCAGGTTTCCAAGTTCCTGAAAATAAATCACGACCACAGAATAAAGTAAGCTGTGCAACACTATTTAAATGGTACAATGAGGTATTACTCTCGTTGCAAAATTTTTTGTGTACAGGGGAAATTTAAGTATTCTAAAACATTCTGCTTAACCCACCAATAAAAAGAATATGAACCTATTGTTTTTTTCCATCTCTAGCATTTTCCTCTTACTCTTGGCTCTTCCCTGGTGTTCTTCATCTTGTTGAGACACCTCAATTAGCAAGCAGTAACAAAGAGGAATTCTGGCCACATAATAACTCAGCAGGAAAAGGTGCTTGGCAGGTCTCAGGCATCTCTGCATATACGAGTAGTCTCTGTAGTTCTCATCTTGAAGTCATGCATAAAAACAGTCTTTTGGTAGATATGTTTAACACGTGAAATTTTTTGAAATGCATTACTTAAAACAATACATGTCTGTGAATATGCCAAGGAGCAGATTCAGAATCACCTGTCTACCAGTCAGCCTTAGCGATAGCACGCACCTGACATTAGCAAACATCCTGGTATGAAGTAAAATGGATGAAACTGAGGGCGTGAGTCATTCCCATGAACCTTGTTTCCAATTTTGTAAAAGAGCGGTATCTTTCTATTCACTCTAAAATTAGAATTTTTAAGACAAAAAAAAAAAATCCCTCATCTACTGTCAGCAACTCTGTTTAAAATCTATACTTTTCTAAACCCAGATAGTTAATGTAGAGTAGCAGTAAAAACCAGCTTATGAAGAACTAATCATTAGGGTCAATATACCACAGGACATACAGTGAAAACGAAACAAAAAAATATTGCAAAAGGTAATTACAATCCTTCTGTTTGACTATGTATTGATCTTAATTTAGGTCAGTAGTTTCTAACCACAATTTAGTCAGCACATTCTTAAATTATTTGAAATACTGTGGGGCTTTGTTTTTGTTTTGAGTTATCTATACGTTATTTCTTTTAAAAAAGTGTATTGCTAATAATTTTTAGTAATGTCTATAACCTCAAGAATTATAATCATTGAGATTTTGAAATTGCCTATAAAATTTAATAGGTTCCATTTTACTTCAGGAGTGTTGATCACATCAGAAATCAATCCAAAGTACAATATATTTTGATAGATTTGAGAAATATACCACCGTTTCTAGGAACTAGTTAATTTTTCCCTGTAGGCCTTGTAGATTATGCATCTTAAATGCCAATAGGCTGTATGATACAAGAATGGAAGCAAAACAGTTTAAAGAGGATTGGCTTTAAAATTGAGTTCAAATCCACTGAACATGAACTTGACATGCCCCACATGAAATGCTCCTTCTTTTCTCCACAACAAACTACCATTTGAAAGAGCTACTCATCATTCAAACAGTAAATATTTATTAAGTGCCTACTGTGTACCAGCACTGTGCTAAATGCTTTACATGTATTCGTTTGGCCTCAACCAGCCCCTGTGAAATAGACACTGTTATCATCACTTTTTGATGGATGAAAAAGCCGAGGTTTATTTACTTGTCCCAGCGCCGTCAGTGGGAAAAAGGGGGAACCCAGGCCCAGACCTGCCTGACCTCAAGCTCAAGTTTTTGACTAATGCCCTTTCAGTACAATCACCAAAAAATCTAGAGAGATTTCAGAAATCAGATGAAATTTTCAAGAGTTCATCCCTACTCTAAAATTCCTTATTTCTTCCTTTCAAAACTGGCTCTTTGGAAGGGTTTATTTTTTCACTCTAAAGTAGAAAATGTGCTGTGCCTAGTTTTTAATCATAGTATTTTAATCTGATTCCAAATAGATGACAAATGATATAAAATAAAAACTCTTTGGAAAAACCAAAATTTCTTGTATATATGCAGTCAAATATTCTTCCTTCTCCTTTCCTTCTTAATATACAGGGTTAATTGAGAAATGTTTGCTGGAGCATAACACAACTATTTACACTGATAAAATAATAGCAAGTGTCTGAAAGTTGATCAAACCTTCAATACAAGTCTGAACAATTTCTTAATTAGGCATTTCTTCCCGGTTACTGAAGTGTAGCTTACTTGGATTGCCCTGCTTTCTCTGAATATTAAAAATGTCACTAATAAATATCCCAACCCATAGCATCTGTCCCAGTTATATTTGAACAGCTGGAGAATTCATCAGTTCTTGGCCTTTTGCCACTGCTCATCCTAAAGAGTGTCGTACCTAAGAATGAACTTCAAGATCTGGATTATAATGCATCTCTGATATTCAAAACAGCAATTTTCTAGTCAGCTCTTGTCAATCAGTAACTTATTTTAAGGAATAGGTGAGGCACCTTGTGAATTTCATTCAAGTCCTTGCAGACTCCTAGCATGCCTGTTCACATATCACTGCTCCATTAAACTATGACATCCAAATGGCCTGAAAGAGCGGGAACTCTCCTCAATACTCTGTAATGGCCTATATGGGAAAAGAATCTAAAAACAGAGTGGGGGGCTTCCCTGGTGGTGCAGTGGTTAAGAATCCACCTGCCAATGCAGGGGACATGGGTTCGAGTCCTGGTCCGGGAAGATCCCACATGCAGCGGAGCAACTAAGCCCGTGTGCCACAACTACTGAGCCCGTGTGCCACAACTACTGAAGCCCATGCGCCTAGAGCCCGTGCTCCACAACAAGAGAAGCCACCGCAATGAGAAGCCCACACACCGCAACGAAGAGCAGCCCCTGCTCACAGCTAAAAGAAAGCCCGTGCACAGCAACGAGGACCCAACGCAGCCAAAAATAAAATAAATTTATTTTAAAAAAAGAGTGGACATATGTGTGTGTATAACTTATTCACTTTGCTGTACACCTGAAACTAACACAACTTTGTAAATCAACTATACTCCAATAAAATTCCTTTTAAAAATGAAAGAGTTAGTAGAACTTTTGAAACAACTTATCTACCCGGTTAAGTTGCACCCTGACAGTATAACTTATCATAAAAATGACAACAAAATATTCTACAAGAAAAACTTATTTATATAGTCAAGTGCAATTGGCTTGGTTTATTCGTATATTAACCTTGAAGTGTTTCTAGCCTGACTAATAGTATGAGCTATTATTAATAATACTAACAGCTTCTAGAACTTTGGGATAAAGTGATAAATCACTATGGTAAGTCCTCATTTTCTCCCAAGTAATTTAAGCCCCAAGCAGTTAGTTAAATGATTCAATTTAAGGAAAAAAACCCCAAAGCACAAGTATCTCCCTGTTCTGTTTATCCAACATAAATATTAAAATTAAAGACTATAAACAGGTAACATGTTTTAAGCATTTTTTGTGACCAGATGTTTTGTCCTCATCTTTTTATTTAGGTGCCGTATTCGGAATTGGGTGGCAAAACTCTGGTGATGGCTGTCTATGATTTTGATCGTTTCTCCAAGCATGACATCATTGGGGAATTTAAAGTCCCCATGAACACAGTGGATTTCGGTCACGTAACTGAGGAGTGGCGTGATCTGCAAAGTGCAGAGAAGGAAGAGGTAAGAAAAACATTAGCATTTCTAATGTGACAAGCCGTACTCGCCAGTTGCTACTCTCATACTAACCTATTGAGAGCTGCCGGGGTGACGTGAGTGATGTGGCCCTACAGCTTCTGACAGTGAGCAAAATAGGGTCAGGGGATTGCATAACCTCGTAAAAAAGTATACTGATCTTCTGGGTCTTATTTGAAAGAAAACAAAGGTTTGTGCAGGTCTACAGATAATTCCCTGGGGTTGAGGGGACAGACAGACAAACACACCACTTCTAAAAGCTTAGAAATTACACACACACACACACACACACACACAATCTGCTTCTTTAAAAGGACAGTGAAAAGTCATCTTTTCCTTTGTATTTTTCCACAAAGACTTTGTTTTCTACATAGATTATATAGCTATTAAATAGAAATGAAATGGCACTTTTTCCTTGATTATTTCTGCATATTATAGACAGTTCATTGTTTCTCCTAAAGATATCAGAGCACAATGGGTAAAACGTCAAATAAAATTCACAAAGGCAGATATTAAATCCACTTTTTAAGTGACTCACATTTTTACAGTATTCTTCACATTGTTTTGCCCCAGTTTTAATAGGTTAGCCCAGGATTTTTCTGTGATTTAAAGAAGGGAATTTCAGTAGCCTTAGTGCATTTAAACTGCATAATAATCAATTCTATTTGATTATGCTATGCCAGCCTGACACTAGTGCTTTTCTGAGCCAGTGTCTCAACAGGCCAAAACCAGAAAAGCAAACAATTCTTAGCTTCTCTGAATTCCTAAAGCAACTCCTTTTCCAGCCATTTTTTTGTTCCTAACATGGGTTTATAATTACCCAAGGGATTGCCAACAGCCTTTGTCATTTAGGATCACTAGACGCCTTGGATTCTGTAAGGTGTGGTCACTTTGGGGCCACCAGGGAAATCAGAAAGTAACCCAAGCCTTCAGAGAAACTCAGCCAAGAACATCACCTGGGAATCCTTTCAACCTAAGGTTTTCTGTAACCATTATTACTATTGAGGTTTTAGAACAGGTTTATTTATTACTATACTGAAATTGAATTTTATTAGTGCTCTAAAATTATTACTTCGTTGTCAAAAAAAAAAAAACGAGTCAAAATTATTTGAGTTAAGCTCTGCTTTTTCTTTGGAAGGAAAACGTTTAGTCAAAATTAGATTCTTGGATATTGAAATAGATTTACTGCCCCTGTGGATAGAACCACCCAAGGATAATATGGAGTTTTTAAGTTTTACAACTTATTTAAGTAGTTCTTCCCTATGAGTAGACCAATATCTATATTAAAATGCAACATCTGTGTGAAAAACATTTAATCCTTTAATCATAATGTTGCTAGTCATTTAACAAAGTATGACCTGTTTCACTGAATTTTTATATTTTATTGACATATTTGACTTTGTAAGTTCCTTGTGGCTGGGGGATAGGGGTGGGACCATAACAAGTATTATTAACTGATAGATTTTTGTTAATTGATTATTGGTTGGCTTCTTGGTCGAGTATCCAGATAGGACCCACTTGTCCTTCACAAGCCCACCTGTCCAGAGGGCATGGCTCATGTCCTTCCCCCCACAACTAGTCACTATCAAGTGGTATGGGATTCCAAGACTACACCCCTGGGCTTCTGAAAAGTTGGTAAATATTTTTGTCTGTGTTAGGAAATGTAATCCATCAAGCCATTTTCTTCTTTAAAAAATTCTTTGAATACAGGCAGAGTTTGATACTTGACACTGAGCTGACAGGTATGACGCTAGAATCTACGAGTTTAGGTAGACTGCCCAAAAAGAATCACGTTTTTATTCTCACCCCCTGAATTGCCCGTTTTCTCTCTTTCATAACTTTCTTCCTCCTCATCTTCTCTCCCTATGAAAGATTTTTTTTGTGATCCAACTTACTCAAAATGATTCACCAGGGCTTCCCTGGTGGCGCAGTGGTTGAGAGTCCGCCTGCCGATGCAGGGGACGCAGGTTCGTGCCCTAGTCGGGGAAGATCCCACCTGCCGCGGAGCGGCTGGGCCCGTGAGCCATGGCCGCTGAGCCTGCGCGTCCGGAGCCTGTGCAAACGTTTATTATGTACTGCTATATTCCTAGAACTGTGCCAGGTGTTTAAAAAAAAAAAAAGAAACGTGAAAAGGGTGGACACTGTTCTTGCTTTCATGGAGTTTAGTGCTGCCTCACTTTCCTCCCTCACTCCAGTTTTTGCCTTGCTTATTGCCAGCTAGACTGATTTCTAGTAAAAGTCTTGCCTTTAAGATCAAACACTCCTGGGTTTCAATCCCTACGGATCCATTTACTAGCTCAGAGATCTTAGACAAGTCACTTATGCTCTCTAAACTTCAGTATTTTTTTTTTAATCTAGTAAGTGGTCTAACATTATCTTATTTTACAGATTAAATAGGATAAAGTACCTAGCATGGAGTCTGCTATTTGACATATTCAACAAGCAAGAGATCTCCCATTCTTTCTTCTTGACCAATCTTTTTTGTGTCCTTTCTTTCTTGTGCTTTCATCTCCCTATTTGTTCTACTCTTTTTCCTCTATGTGTATTGCTCTACTCTTTTCCTCACCACCACTGTACTTACTGAATGGCTCTGGAGATTTTTAACGGGAAATAATTCTATAACTATACTTTTAAACCCTGGAGCCTTTCCTCTTTGGTATCTACTTGGGAATAATTTTTGGTTTTCAGTTGAGTGACTATTTCCTTTTATCATGATATAGGAAACCTTATAAAACAGATGTCTAGCTTACAAAGTATCTCTGGATAACTAGATTCAGGTATAAACTTTCTCCTAATAAATAAGATTCCAATTACATGTTATGTCTAAAGAATTACTTCTCACTGATAACGTGCTGTCTTTTCATCTACTGTTCACTAACTAGAGAAAATTCTAGTTGTTTGAATAAACTGAAGTCTTAGATTGACTTTAGTTCTCACGGTTTCAAACAAAATTCTTTTTCCATTTTATATGAGCAATTTTGTTTAAGATTTTTGTTTTGCTTTCCTCTAAAGTGTTAAATCTTCTTTTTAATGTCATAATGAGTGAAAGATACCAAAGACAGCGAGAAAAAGGAATTCAAGAAACAGCTTTGGAATCTAGAAACTGAACCGCTAGTCATTAATAGTCTGTTCAAGGAGAGACTTGGATTTAAACGGGTTAAATACAGCCCACTAGGATCCAACCCCAGGGTTTTGATAGCATGGGGTAGGCTTTGTTGTTTAAAGTTATAAAATATAAAAGTCATAAGATGATGAAGCAATTACGTAAGTTAAAGGATTATGTGTTATCTTAGTAAGCAATTAAATACGCGAGCAATTGGGGAGAAACTGGAAAGGAGCCTTATCTAAAAGTTACTAAGCACATGTTTGAAACACAGGGGGTGTTGAAGAGAGAAATTAGGCCAGAAGAGCTTCAACAAGCACACAACTCCCATTGTTAGATTCTAGCCCGTGGAGAAAACCTCTGTGCTGAAGTTTCCATCCTGACTTTATGACGTTTTTATGACTAACACAATCCAAGTCCCCTCCCTTACTAGTAGTTCAGGTTCGCTAGCCATTTTTTTTTTGTTTAATGTTGCATGACTGATGACCCACTCTCCTTCCACCTGCTAACAGGTGAAGATGGAATCTGACCTTGCAAGACAGCTAAACCTTTCTCTTCCTTTTGTCTCTTTAAAACAGAAGTCCTTTGAGTTTCAAGAGATGGTTACGCATAAAACCATTGTCTTAATTTTCCCCCTTTTCAGGTTAAGGCCTCAAACATCATCTTTATAATCAGTATATACAGTTCTTCCACTGGTAAAAGGCTTCTAACATGTATAGCCTCAGGCTACCTGGTGAATTTTTAAGATTTTCTTCATTTTAATCATTCAAGAATATTTATGTCATCCATAAGTCAAACCTGAAGCCAACCTCCAGATATTTGGAGTAATCCATTCTTTTAATATTTTTACTTAATTACTTCAAATATTATGATCAATAGCTATGACTCCATTTTCTTTTTTAATGAATTTTATTTATGATCATTGCAGCAACTGTATCAGTCCTGTACCCCAGCATCAAGTACATCTTCAAAGCATTTAGACCCTTTTTATTTTAGCATTTGTTCCTAATTTTTCATCCCTATGCCTTCCACTACTACTTTTTAATCCCTAAAAACAGCATAAAATACCACCAGAATGCAACTGGATCCCTTTTTTTTTTAAGGAGTCTGTCTCATAACTTGACCAGTACTATTTTGTCTCCATTAGAAAATGTCCATCACCTCTGCTTTGTGTAGAATTCGTTAAAGAGTGATTTTTAAATGAGATTCTGTAATCTAGTACAAATGGAAAAAAAACTGATTGCTGAATTAAAACAAGTTGGGACATAATTTAATTAGGACCCAAGCAGAAGGGAAGAGAAACTACTTTAGTGCCTTAATAGAAAATCAGTTTTGCAAGAAAACTTCACATTTTTAAGTCTAATTAGAAAAACATTTAATTCACAGAAAAGCATTTGGAGAATACATATTCAATCAAAAATCCAAAGTTTTTTTAAGCTTATGATAAGTGACTTGATATTCCTTTGGAATGCGTTCAAGTCATTATTCCTTATGGCAACTCTTTTGTCCAAGGATCATGAAAGAACTGATGCTGTTTCTAAGTATACTTAGCAGTCAGATGGTAGCTCACGCCCTCCAAGAATCTCCGCACAACAAATTAGTGCCCTGAATGAAATCCTCATAAAAGGTTAAGTGCAGGAACTTTAATATGGAAGCCAGTAAGAATCTACCTTGTCACTCACAAACTATCACATTAGAGAAATGCAACAGACACTCATTTTGACCCCCAGCATTCCAGGAAGGTATACTTATTTTTACTTCTTCATCGTCTGTCTTCCCCACTGGACTATAGGCAGCGTATCTATTGTTTCCAACTGTGAAACCAAGTTTAATCACAGAGGCAAGCACACAGTAGGTGTAAAAAAATATTTTCGAATTAATGAATGGGGCAGAGTTGCTTATTATACATGAGAGATGCTTCAAAACTTCCATTTTAAAGTCCATGTTATGGTAATTGTGTTCTTATTTTACAAATGAAGTCTAAAGTATTCTGAAAAACCATCAATAAAGTATCTTAGCACCAAACAATGAAAGTGATTTAGTACCCTTTTGTCTTTTCAGTCTTTTTATATCAAATGGAGGCAGATAGATGCTTAGCAAAGGCATTCTAATTGTTTTTGTTGATGGTCATGAAAATGATGAGTTTCTCTCACTAATTTTTTGGGGGGAGGTGAGGGGTAAAGGCTTATTCAGGATCTCTTTCCTCTGTATAAACCTTTTTATCCTGTTTCCATGATGCATGGAGAGCTTGTGGCTCAGCTTAATTTAACTTCTATTTAAAGTTAAGATTTAGTTAAAGCTCTGATTTGAGTCTCTGCTGGCAACATGGAAATTTACCCAGAGGGAAATGGGAAAGAATCAATTCCAAGGAGAAGTCCAAGAATATGAACAAAATCTAAGTTTATTGTATCTAGAATATTTGTTGCTAGTCAGATTTATAATAAAATAGATATAAAACAATTCAATAATATTATATGAAGACCATGATATATTTTAGTGTACTTAGTATCTATGTGTCCATTTTGTGGTACGTGCAACATAATAGTTTCCCTTTAAACTAAGTAGAGTTGCATTTGATTTCTTGATATGTCTTTGGCCATAGCTGTGGTTTACTTGCATCTGAGTTTGGTCAGAATTTCAATCACCAATTATAACTGTATTGCTATGCATAATAAGTATTGTCGGCTTCATGATGTGGTTTCTAAAAACATCATAGGAAAGAATAACTGGAAATATCCTTCTAGTGTGTAGGACTGTAATTTGATTGCCTTTCTAGTTAAAAAGCCTTTTCAGGCACAAATGGATGAAAACAAATTCTCACTTCACTGAGATTCTAAATGAAAATTTGGTATCATTTGTCTGCTAAAATAAAAGCGTGGGAACTGTGAGCTTCAGTTTTATTGGGGACTTAACTGAGGACTATAGCCCCAGAGACAGCCTCTCAGATAGCTCCAAGGAACTCTCAGGAGGACATAAGGGGGGAGGTTAGTATATACGTGATCTTGGCAAAGAGGTTTGGCAAGCAAAAGCACATCTCTGTAGAAGGTTGCTACTAGCCACGAGGAAAAGATATCTCAGTTAACGATTTTAGTGCTTTAAAGTATGGGAAGATGCAAGAATTTGGGTTCATAAGATTTTCTCCTGAAAATATCTAACTATCTGAAAGCCTTGTTCTGCCAGTTTTCCCAGAGCACAGAGGGCCTCATTCCTGATCTCCACCCTGAGCTCCTTTCAGGGTATGTTAAAGGTCAGCAACTCCAGTAGCTAATGACTCAATCCTTGTAGAACCAGACAGCAAGCGACATTCTTCAGTTGGCCCTTTTTTTTTTTTTTTTACTGTGAATTCCCTAGAAAAAATAAATTTAGACTCTAAAGAATTAAGTGGAGGGAGAGACCCTGGACATTTTCAAAATGCCCTTTGACGACCTCCCATGGTTCCCCCATTATCATAACTTAACCTACTGCATTACCCTCCCCTTCACAGCTGTCATGGCCCAGAGGCCTGGATTTCCAACCCAGCTCCCTCGGTTCCAAAATTCATCTTATTAAAAGCTTCCCTTAACTTCTCTACCTAAGTTATAAACACCAATAATAATAAGAGCTACTATTTACTGAGAATCTACTGTGTGTCCACAAAAAAACTTCACAACAGTCTTCAAAAGTGGCATATTAAATCTGTTTTACAAAATGAGGGGAAAAACAAACCTGAGCCCAGGAAAGTCTAAGTAGTCTGTCCAGGTTCACACAACCAATGCCAGAGCTAAACTTCAAACACCGGTCTTTCTACTTCACCACTCTTTCTACTTCACCATACCATCTGCTTTAAACAGTGTCTCTCAGTCTCTTTAGCCTCCAAGTGTAGCTATAAACTCAACTTAAATGCAACAACAAAAAAAAGAGCAAAACCAAACTGATACAAATTAGTTTTTCCTCAGCTTTGGCTTGTTTATTTTGGAATTTCAACGTTTGGTCAATTTTCTTTGACAACATTCAACTGATTAAAATCTACATATATATTTTCCCTCTCAAATATTATAATACACTGCAAATGTAACACAGCAAAAGAAAAAAAAAACAGTAAATAGCTATGGCATTTTTGTTTCTTCTTCATAATATTTCATAAATACTTAGCATGAATTCCTGTCCAGGATACAAAGTCCTAAAATTCAAAGGTCCTGTCCAGGATACAAAGCCCTAAAGTTCAAAGGTACTCATTAACACAAACATGTTATTATTCACTCATGATTGCTGATGAATTTAATGAAGGCAGAGGGATTTTGCCTTCCAATAAAAAAAATTCATTAAATAGAATTTAAATTCACATTCATTTATTCAGAACATATATTGAATATCTGTGAAATTACCACTGTAAAGTGCATGGAATGGAAGATTAAGATTCACATATGGGAAACGGTCAATAATTGTAGCAAAATTTCGTAATGAAAATTAACAAAAGCAGTTTTGTAAAGAGCCAGATCTGAAGTATAAATTACTGGGCACCGTATGTTTTAGGCGCAAAGAAAAGGTACGGACAGGGAGGGTCCGTGGAAGAGTTGAAAAAAGTGAGCTAGTCTTTCAAACTGAGTAGATTTTGAATAGGCAGAAGGAAACTAAGAATGCCTTCCAAAAGTTAAGAGGTGAACAAGAGACAACTGACAGAGCTAAGACCGCCAATGACAGGCCCAGGTAGAAGTAGAGTGAAAGCTTGAACAGATATCCTGAGAAAGAAGACTGAATGAAGTAGTTTAGTGACAGTTTGTCCCTTACAATGTCAGACTGATCAACCTAAACTCAGGACGCTAAATAAAGCTCGTAAAACTTGTTCTTCCCAAGGACAAGAGCTGGAATATGAAAGCCAGCCCCACCTCTATGCCAAGCACTCTACTAAGTGCTTTTCTCACATGATCTCAGGTAATCCTTGGTGCAGTCCTATGGGGTCATTCTTCAGATCCCTGTTTGGGATTGGCCAATCCCCATCGGCCCGGTGCACCCAGAAGGTAAGCACCAGAATAAAGATTTAGACCTAGGTCTGACTCCCAAACCCATTCTCTCTCTCCTCTGCCATATTGCTACTTAATTGACTAACACTCAGTGAGTCCAAGGATATTGCCAATCTTGTTTCTCTTCTTATCCCCAGTGCCTGGCACTGTGCCTGGAACATCCCAAGTGCTTAAATAAGTATTTCCAAGGGAATCGGTTGGACAAATTAAAATAAAAATTTTCTTTTACAAACATGCATGAGTCATACCACCTTCAGAGAATTCATCTTTGAAGGATACCCAGTTATTCCAGTTGTACTGCCTATATGGTACATATTTTGAATTCCAGCCCCTCTCTCCAAAATTCTTTCTCAGTATACAATACAGTCTTCTCTCTGTCCTCAGTTGTGGCCTGTCTTTAAAAGGTAAGTTTGATTGAAATGGTCATAAGCTGTTTCCAAGTATGACCTATAAGGTGATGATCCAACTGAGTAAAATAGTTTTAGTTATTATGATCAAGTAATGAAGTGGATATTCTTGTGAGACTTCTATTCTGACTCTGACCAAAATGTTTTGAGCAATAACATCATTATATAGTCTCTCAAATGGGTCACTATAGGAAAAATCATCAAGAGATATAAGTTCTGGATACATGTAGTGCCAAGGAAATCTGTTTTAAGAGAAACTAGTGTAGGTGTTAGTTTTCTTTTTTATTTAAAGAATAAAGAGTGAGAGTTTTCAGTCGAACTTTAAATACAGCAAAGTGGTTTAGAAGCATGGATTTCATGAATATAGATTGGAGGAGCATAAAGTGAGGAGTGGGAATTGAAACAGGAATGAATAGAAAACAAAAGAAGGGTGAGAAAAATGATATAGACAAGTGCAATCTTGCCTGTATCTGGTTGTTTTACTATTGAAATAGCAAAGAGGATTCTGAGTGGGAAGCAGTGTCATCAATGCAGGAGAATGTCTCGTTCTGTCCTGTCCTCCAATTCCACACATTTGGATCTTGTACAATGTCATCTTTTCTGGTGGTTCATCATATGCTTTGGAACAATTTTTTTTATTATCTTGTTTGTGACTTCTTCAAATAAAATGTTTTCACCTTCTGCTTTACTCCTGCCTCGCTTTGAGCAAGCCAAATGTTTGTATTGTGAATCTTTAATCCATTACAATCTGTTACCCTGCAATTAGATGAAATGTCAGCAATTCAGTTGTACTATTTGTACTAAAGAATAAGGGAGAAGAATGAGGACTTGCTGATAAACAAGAACTTAAATAATTAAAGGATGAAAGAGAGGGAGCCCGCATACACACATGCAAACCTACTTGTTTTACACGTGGCTAAGGTTCTTTCCAATTGTGAACAAGAGGCCTTAAATACTGCAAATTACTTTTATTCCTTCATTCTTTCATTTATTCAACATATATTTATTAGGGCTCTTTTGTGAGCCAGGGACTGTACTAGCTTCTAGAAAAACAGTGGTGAAGATAAACAGACCCATTAAGCGTAGTCAATTATACTTTAATTATGAGACAGTACCACAAGTAGATAAAAGCTCTGAGCCTGGGCTCCACCGATGTGTATCCAACCATGACTCCACTTACTATTGGTGTCCTTAGGCTTGTTACTTAACCCTTCTGTAAAATGGGATTAATATTACCCACCTCCATGAGTTGTGATACACTCTAAAAGATAATTCATTGAAAGCACTTAAACAATACTTGGCACCTAATAAACTCTCAACAAATACTAGGTTTTCTTATTATGGAAGACACTGATCAGAGCCTTTATTTCCTTGCCACTGAAAAAGCACTGCTCTGACCACTAGACTTATATACTTTCTTTTGTGAGGAGACTGAGACAGCCTTAGGGTTCAGAGGACATCAGCATACAGTTCTGATGAAAGACAGGATATCCGAGTTTAGCTCCCATGTGTGAGAAACGGTGGATGAAGACAGACTGTGGGTGACATGGAGAAGAGGTCACAAGGCCAATCCAGGGTAAGGCTTAGCACGCATGAGTGGAAGGTGGCACTAACACAGTGTGGCCCCAATGACCACGCACTTCTCTATGCTCTGACACCACAAAAAAAGAATTCAAAGTCCAGGCCCTACTAAATCAAAAAGACTGTCAGTAACAAGTATTGGTGACGATGTGGCAAAATCGAAACCCTCACACAGCTCTGAAGGGTGTAGCCGCTTTGGAAAACAGTTTAACAGTGTCTCAAAATGTTCAACAGAGAGGATTCCTATGACCTAGCAATTCTACTCCTAGGTTTATACTCGCCCCCCAAAGTGAAGACGCATTTCCACACAAAAAAATTGTAGAAGAATGTTCGTAGCAGTATTTTTCACAATTGCCAAAGAGTGGAAAGAATTCAAATTTCCATCAACTGATGAATAATTAGACAAAACATGCTATAGTCACACAGTAGAATATTATTCAGCCATAAAAAAGAGTGTAGCACTGATACGTGCTACAACATGGATAGATCAGAACAGCCAAATCCACAGACGGAAAGCAGATGAATGGTTGCCTAAGGCTGGGAGTTGCAGGGTGGGGTGGGGGGCAGTAGAGGAGGAGGCATGAGGAATGACAGCTGGTGGGTATGAGTTTCTTTGTGCGCTGATGAAAGTATTCTAAAATTAGATAGTGGTGATGGTTAACACAACTCTGAATCTACTAAGATCCACTGAAGTGTATCCTTCAAGAAGGTGAATTTTCTAGTAGGTGAAGTATAACCTCAATAAAGCAGTTTTAAAAAAAAAATGTTATTTCAGGCACTGAAACCCTAATCATGGAAGCATGATGTTCTAGGTTGACCTGGGGTTCCATCTGAAACAGAACTGATGTATGCTGGGAATCCTCTCCCAATACTGTTTCCAAAGTTGAGGGATATTTCCTCAAAATATTCCAGTCTCCCTTTAAATCAGAACATGTGTCTGCAGGATCCTGCTCTTCACCACCACACCTCTTGATGTAAGGTCAATACTAAGACCCCTTGGAGAGATGAAGAACCCAGGCTCAGGCCACGTGGCTAGCCAGTGAGAACTCAGGATTCAGACACCCTTTTTCTGATTCCAAAGCCATTTTCTACTAGTGTACTCTCTCGTAGGGTAGAAGCTTTAGGGTTGCTTATCCTGACACAAGAACAATGTTCTAAATATTAGAACTACCCACTCCCTTTTGCAGTCTGCCTTCCTACGGTAGATTCTCAGAGATTCCTCCAGTCATTTCCTTGCTCTTTTCTGTGCCTTGACTAGCAACGTCATGCCTTTTTTTAATGGAGGTAGAACTCAACATATAATAAAATGCAGATATGAAGTGTACAGTTCAATGTGTCTTCACAACTGTATACACCAATATAAGCACCACTCCAATCAGGTTGCAGAACATTTTTTTACCCCCGAGAAGTCCCACATGCATCTTGGTGTCTATACAGGAATGCACCGATACTTACTCTAATGGGATTCTATCGTTTTTTCTTCCTCATTCTCACTAAGTGCCCTGATAATACTCAGCATCACCTTGATCTTTAACCCACAGCGTATTGTTTCCGCTGTACCGTACGACTGGCACCTCATTACACACATCCCTGTTTTCTAAGTGTCAGTGCCAAGCCGCTTTGTGCCGTTACATAAAAAGATGCCTTGTTTACCTGTTTTGTTGTCTACAGGAGTATAAGCTCCTTGGAAGTAAGGAAAGTATTTACTACTTTTGCACATCACAGTAATTAGCTCTTAGGAGAACGTGTGGCAGGGATCAAATGAGGACAGATCCCACCAAATCCCATCAACCCTCTGAGCCTCATTTCCTTATATGTAAAATGCTGTTGAAAAATGTAGAACGATATGTACTTACGTGTTTGAAATTTACTTTTGTTTTTTCCCCAATGATTTTTAGAAAATTCATAGAGTTGTGCAACTATCAGAACAACCTAATTAAAGAACATTTCCATCACCCCAAAAAGAAACCTTGTGCCCATTTGCAATCACTCCCATTCCCAGCCCTCATCCCCAGGCCACTATTGATCTACTTTCTGTCTCTATGGACACTGCCTATCTAGACACTGCCTATCAACGTAATTCTACAGTATGTGGCCTTTAAAAAGTTATTTTTCAAACCCAGGTCTGTCTGATGCCAAATGAGTTCCTCAAGTAAACAGATACATTGAGTAGAAAATCACTTGCTCTTTGGGGGAGTGGGGGGGAGATTCATGGTTTCCAGTACCATTTGGCAGTTTCAGGAGTATTTTTCCTCTCACTGTAGCACCACTGACAGTCTCAGTATCTCTTTCACTCACTCCTGTCCACTCTTTCCAGATTTCAAGTGCCTGAAGAGAAAGAGGAATGGCACCTAAGCTTTTGGGAAGACTGATGGGAGGTTTCTGTCAGTCTACTGCAAACAAAACTTCTGCCACTTGGCGTCCCCTGCCAGCCTTATCTCCTCTCTTCTCTCTTTTTATCTCTTCAGGAGAACTCAGGGAACAAATAAACCATTTAGATTGCTTTTTTGCTCCCTTTTAAATGTCCCCCAAGCTGCTAATAACGTGCAGTTATTTTCTCCCTGATGGAACACAGCGAGACTGTGAAGCAGGCATGTATGTCAGGGTGCTCACAGGGTCTTACCTGGCCCCCAGGAGCTGGCAGGAGTCCAGCTTGGAAAACACAGGAGAGCACCGGGCAGTAGGAGGACCCAGAGCACAGCGAATCCAGCCTTGGGCAAACCATCTAAAACGCTTAGAGAACAGTGTTCTTAGGGGTAATGCCCTTCATTCTAAACTGAGCCCCTCCTTTCAACATCCTTTCTGAAAGTAACTTCTAAATCAGTATTTTTGGTTTTGGGTGGAACATAATGAGTTTATATGCAAGAACAATTTGCTGGACTTCAGATAACACTGAAGTGGAGAGATGAGGATTTGTGAGTGAAATGTGAGGCCCTACAGACAATTCTATTAGAAGGGAAGAGTTGAGGTCTATCCCGATGGGGCTTTTTCTGTAAACCTACATCGTTGGAAACGCCTCGTAGATTAACGGTGTGGTTTCCTTTACTCACAGAACTACATGTTAGATCTGTGGGAAAGAACTACAAGACAGAGCTGCCAAGTGAACTATGAAAAACCTAACTTTTTACCTTAGGTATTGGCATATCCCAATGATCTGTACTGTTCTAGGGTGTGATGGCTTAGGAGGGAATATGATCTGAACCTCATACATTTTTAGAGGGTGTCAAACCCTCTAAAAAACCCTGGTTCTGCCTGTCAGAACCAGGCAGATCCATCTCCTGACCCTGAACATGGTCCTAAAGTAAATCGCTTGAGGAAATTGGATCCCAAAGATTACAGGTGGGGAATTTTGAAGTGTGTCCATATTTCATTGGAGATCAAAGAAGCCTAACTAAAAGAATTGTGGGCTGACTCACATGATAACTTATTTTTGAAAGGGCTGTTTTATCTTGAAGATTATGAGTTAGGAGAAACTAAGGTGATTGGCAGTGGAAAGAATCAGAACGTGTGAAATTCCTTAAAAATTTATTGACTTAAATAACTTTGTGTTACACATAATTTAAAAAAAACTCTTTAAAAAAAGGGAAAAAAAATTTTTTTTTTTTTTTAAAATACTTCTAGTCATGTCTCCTCATTCTCTAAGCTGCAAACACTCTGGAATGTGGTGAGAGGTTATTTAGCAAAAGTTAACCAACTGCTCTTCAGTTTAAGGTGTTACTTCTGCATGTATAAATCAATATTCTGACAAGGAGCTTCCCTGAATTTTCTCCTTCTGCTAGTGTAGGAGGGGAACTTTTAGGAACCAGCATAGTGTCAGGAGTTGTCTGTTCTTAATTGTATCTCAGTGTCAGAAAGCAAAAATAGAGTGAGATTAGAATATTCAAATAGGTCAAGAGTCTGGAGTTTTGTTTTTTGATCTTTGAACATATTTTTGGATAGCCTAAGTCATAAAGAGAGAATGTAGACAGTAGCCTTTGAAATGCTTGCCTGATTTTAAAAAAAAAAAAATTACCATCAATGTTTAACTTAGAATTTGAGGACAGATGTGTGCTGCTTCTTGAGGTCATTGGCTTTCCAAGTCCCATCATGTTGATGCTTTGTTTATATTGAGGCCACATTTGAAAATTACATCCAGGCTATGGAACCTGAGTGTCACAGTAGGATTGCCTAATTTTAGGGGAAATTATGTTATCTTTTTTTGTTGTTGCTGCGGTACGCGGGCCTCTCACTGTCGCGGCCTCTCCCGTTGCGGAGCACAGGCTCCGGACGTGCAGGCTCAGCGGCCATGGCTCACGGGCCCAGCCGCTCCGCGGCATGTGGGATCTTCCCTGACCGGGGCACGAACCCGTGTCCCCTGCATCGGCAGGCGGACTCTCAACCACTGCGCCACCAGGGAAGCCCTCTTTTTCTTTTTGGTAGACAGTATTTTCAAAGCTCCGTTAGCTAGAAAAACCAGGTAGAGCACAAACTTAGCTTAACTGTGTTTAAACTCCCATCTGTTGAGTTTGTGTGGGGGGCAGATGCGTGTTAGGTGTGTTATCTCATTGATTCCTCACAGTGACACTCTGGGGTACGTACCCTCCATATCCCCAACGGATAGACAAAGAAGCTGAAACTCAGAGAAACTGAACAGCATGAGGCCATGCAGCTAATGGGAGGCCTGGGGTTCCGACATGGTCTGACTCCAGACACACATCACGCATCACATGGGATCGCCTCTAACTGAAAAAGAGGTCACAAGGCCTGCATTAGGGATGATGTTTTAGTCTGCAAACGCACACCCGCTCTGCACACACTCCGTACTTTGTTCCTCTTACTCTTGCGCTCTCAACTCTAAGGCCTCCACCCTACTGTGCGAAGAGGGCTACGACAGCTTGCCTCAGTTCAACACCAATCCCAATTCCCAACCCTCTAGCTGTCCCCCAGCTTCCTGGGTCAATCTTTCTATGACATAGATCCATCTGTGACAGATCCACCTAGGATTCACATGTTTCTGTTTCCAAGTCTCTCTATTCCCCATCTTCCCATCTGTTTCATTCCATCCTATCTCAAGTTCCCGGCAGGAGGAAGTCATTGCTTCCATCTCTTTCATCACTTTTCCTGATACCAGGTACAATGGTGAACTTGGAGTTGGACATCTGCCTGGTAACTATCCCTAGGACACCAAAGATCAATGAAACATTTTCACGTTCTCCAGACAGTGTTTAATAAGGTATACTTGAATCTAAGAGACAGTTCTTTGTAAAACAAAGTATCTTTGTCTGCTTAGAGTTTCCTAAGCCCCTGTGTATCACAAAACAAGAGAAGCTCCTTATTTGCACCCTATACAGAAGATTTTGAGCTCTGTAGAATTTCTCAATATTTTTGTCACTCCCGAAATAATTCTTAAAGAGCAATGAATCTGCCAGAAAGGGCTGATTCCTTTATGAGGTGCTACAATTTGAAACATGGCACTGACCATCCTGCGAGATTGCCACTTCAAACCCTTCTTACAAGAGAAAGAATAAGAGGGAAAGAAAATGCATGAGCTACCTCTCACCAAACCAGATGATTACTAAGTGCCTGTCATCCAGTTTCCAATTTAGCCTTTCTTCAAATCCAAATATTTAATATTTTGAGAATAAAATCATACCATTCCTGCCTGGAAATTTATGTCATCTTTATATGAATTAATTTCACATATACCTTAGCCAAATTTTTAAACACTTTTTATGTTAGGTCTGAATTTTAGCAGGATAGCTAGCCTTTATTAAATGAGCAGTGGCTGGTGTCATTGTCAGTCATGACTTCCAAAAACCTCGTATCAGTTGGTGGCAGACCTGGTTTCCTGCACAAGGAAATCATCTCTATCGGGGGATTTCTAGAGACCTTGATTCTCACCACCACCCCAAAACCCCAGCCTCTTCCACCTGCTGGTTTATGGTCTCTCTCCAAAAATCTCCTGACTTTGTAATTCGAATTGCTGATCCATTCCCTTGGGAGGTAAAACAATTTACATATTTAATTTATATATGAAATAATTAAACACATTAGCTCAATTAAATCTCACAGACTTGTGTTATACATATTACACTAAACGTGCACATGAGGAAACCAAGACTCACAGAGGCTAAGAAACTTGTCTGAAATCACATAACTAGGAAGTAACGACCAGATGTTTAAATGGTTTGCCGAAAAGTCCACGTTAATTACTATTTATTCTATTTTTAAATTCCAAAGTGGAGCAGGGACTCCACGTCAGATTCCTGGGGTTGAGAGTTAGGAACGGTTCAAGCCACGTATAAAGGGACCTGGTAATTCACTTAGAAAAGAAATGTAGCATGCGACAGTGGTGACCTTTAAAAACTGGGTAAGGGTTTTCCCGAAGTAGTAATCAGGATCAGAAGGGTGCCTATTTAAATAGCATACATGCAGTTTGAATTCTTTTTCTTCCTTTTTTGGCGTGCTGGAGGAAAGAAAATTGTTTATCCCAGTGACTGTGACTTCATATCCAACAGTGCTGAACCTCAAGAGAGAAAAGAGATGAGACAGCTGCATTTTAACAAGGTTGATTTAGGCCAGAGCTGCTGTTTGGGGCCTCTGGTTTGAGTCCGAGATAAGTATTTACCAGGATGTACTGCTATACAAGTCACCAGCAAATGATTTCACGGAAGAACCCAGTACACAATCACAAGGATCAACCCCCCTTTCAGATCCTCATGTTCGGCGCATAATGAATTCAGTGCCCTGGGCTAGAACTTAAGTAACTGGGAGCAAAACCCAGCTCATCATGTGTCATTTCTACAGGAAGATAATGCTTGATACATTATGTGATCTCCTGTATGTGAAGCAGGAAGCCACTGTCCAGCCATTAGAGTGTCAGGACCGAAGACAGAGAGAAAGGCTGGGAGCCCAACAGGGAGGGTGTAGTGGATTATTTCTCTCTGGGTGTTGATGTGGTGACCTGCCATTGCCCACTGCCCTTCCCATTCTCAGCATACTCGCCCGCCAATGTTCTCTAAGAAAATGCTTCTGGGTGCCTCCTTTCCACATAAAATCATATGTACTTGGGCTCAGAACCGAGAATGGAAATGGTTCATTTCCCAAATGCAAGTTCTGGCCCACCTGAACAAAGATTTGTACGCAGTAAGTTAAAATCTCTCAAAGAGTTTCAAGCGTCAGTTTTTCAAACATATTCTCGGACTGTGAAAATTAAGGATTAATATATCCCTGAATGGAAACTGCTAATTAACATCTTCTATGCTTTATTCTTCCTATTAAGTCTGAGATTATTTTCTTACTTTTAAACATACTGCATTTGTTTGGATTATCTTTTTTTTTAATAAATTTATTTTTTTTAATTAATTTTTTTTTTTGGCTGCATTGGGTCTTCGTTGCTGCGCACAGGCTTTCTCTAGTTGCGGCGAGTGGGTCCACTCTTCGTTGCGTTGCACGGGCTTCTCATTGCAGTGGCTTCTCTTGTTGCAGAGCACGGGCTCTAGGCATGCAGGCTCTAGAGCACAGGCTCAGTACTTGTGGCATGCGGGCTTAGTTGCTCGGTGGCATGTGGGATCTCCCCAGACCAGGGCTCGAACCCATATCCCCTGCACTGGCAGGCAGATTCTTAACCACTGCACCACCAGGGAAATCCTGGATTATCTTTTGTGTCCCATATATTTCAGCTTTTATTAGTTCATATTTGTCCCCCCAAAATGTAGGTTAAATAGGTGATAAGTAAGATTTACACTATCTGTTTTTATGAGTTTAACAGTAAATATTATTAATATTGCTTTACATTTGTGTGATGCTTTCATGTGCTCTAGAGACTATTGGGAACCAGCCCTGTGTTTCCAAACCAAATTCTCTCTCCCCTCAAGTCTCAGGGCTGTGGCATCTATGGAAGTTGCCTATCTATTTTGGGCTCTTAAAATAGAAGAACCACAATCTTTCTCTGAGAGAACTGAATAATCAATGTCCATTAATTGGGGGTAAGATATCCATTTGAGGCAGCTTAGAATGACCTTCTGAAGCGACTAAAGCCTAAATAAAAAGGCGTTTAAATGTGGCATGGAAACCAAAGATACCCCTCCTGGCAGAGTGCAGTGTTGAAACAGCTACCCCAAAGAGGCTACCTCTCTGGAGGGTTTTTAAAAATAAGCATTGGGGGCTTCCCTGGTGGCGCAGTGGTTGAGAGTCCGCCTGCCGATGCAGGGGACACGGGTTCGTGCCCCGGTCCGGGAAGATCCCACATGCTGCGGAACGGCTGGGCCCGTGAGCCATGGCCGCTGAGCTTGCGCGTCCGGGGCCTGTGCTCCGCGGCGAGAGAGGCCGCGACAGTGAGAGGCCCGCGTACCGCAAAAAACAAACAAACAAAAAATAAGCATTGGGTCATGGATTTATAGTCCTGCTTCAAGGTAAGGGGACAGACAGGGCGATCTCTCATGGGATCTAGCAGCCTGGTGATTCATCAAAGAAGGTGTTTAAAAAGCAAAACCGTGAAAGAAAAAGAGCTGTAGCATCAATCTAAATCAAGGCTCACATGTACTTTCTCTTTTTTTTTTTTTAACTTCTAATCTCTGCCTGCATTTTCATAAGACCTATCACAGTAGGACATACCCTCTACAATTACTTTGACAAGCAATGGTATCAGTACTTAGGTTTTTAGTCTCTTTCAAAGTAGTCAATTTTTGACAGTGACAAATAGCAGAAACTGATTCCTGAAGCTCTGACTCCAGTCATAGATTTGGAGAGTTGATTTAGCAGAGTGGCTTTCCGTATATTAGCCCCTGGCTAACTTTCTTGGGCAAGTGCGCATAGGCAGCAAAATTTCAGTGGAAACTTACACAAACGCAATAAAAAACAGAAGTTATATCGTGTTGACTTTTCTACCAGGTAGATTTAAAAAAAAAAAAAAAGTACCAGTTTTTTAACAATCTATTTTTAATGACAGTTATATACAGCAAAATATTCTGCCCAGAGATGAGATTTCACACTGTAGAGTTCTTGCAAACAGAAGCAGTAACAAGCTGAGCCTCTGGCCATCCTATCTAAACTACATAGAAATTCATATTCATGGAAGCCAACTTTAACTTATAATTTCACACATTAAAATGGGCTTAGTGCTCAAAAATAGGAAAGTGGCTAATTACACTACCACTTAATGGAATATTAGGCATTAGACATAATTATATGGAAAAATGCTTTAATATGTTAGGCAGAAAAAGCAAAATATAAAATTTTATACATAGATACATATGCTTGTGTTGTAGGTTTTTTAAACATTTGCATATGGAAAAGATAATTTGGGGATCTATGAAAATGAGATTATTGTTTTAGGATGCTAAGATAGTATTTTTGGTCCAATTTTTTTTTTTTTTTTGCGGTATGCAGGCCTCTCACTGCTGTGGCCTCTCCCATTGCGGAGCGCAGGCTCCGGACGCACAGGCTCAGCAGCCATGCCTCACGGGCCAAGCCGCTCCCACGGCATGTGGGATCCTCCCGGATCGGGGCACGAACTCATGTCCCCTGCATCGGCAGGCGGACTCTCAACCACTGCGCCACCAGGGAAGCCCTTTGGTCCAATTTTTAATGTACATATATAAATGTAAATATACACACACACATGTACATTTGATGTAACAAATGACCACTTTTTCAAAGTTCAGTCTAGTATATTTTTTTTCTGCACAAGTTTTTATTTTTTTTTAAGTGCTCTACCATGAGTTTTAAGAAAATGCAGGTAAACCCACATGTTCCCTCCTTCATTCACTTCTCTGCTCATAAGACCCCTGCCAGCTGCAATACCCAGATATTGAATGGGTTTCCATTTTAACTTGTATTCAGCTGATAAGTTTTTCCTTTTCCTTTTGTCCAAATGAGTTTGCCCCAGAAATGTTCCCCTAGATTATTCCACAAAAGCATGTAGTATTTACCCTTAAGTAATTAGAAAATAGGAAGGCGAGAATAGATTAACATTTAAAAATAAGAGAGAGCACCCCTGCCGTGCTTCTGTGGCGTTTGAGATGTGCAGTATCATACATGTGTTTCGTCACTGGCTAAGTGAGAAATCTGGAAGGGGCTAGGAAAAGTTGTGTGGCTGCAGTAAAATCTCGACTGACAAAGAGAAGTTTCTGTGGTGAATGTTTCCATGCCCTACAAAGGAATGGGGCAAAATAAAAAGATCAAGACTTATACCTCGGGTTAATGCAGCAAAAACTATATTGGTAAAAAATTTCAGTGCCACGGAGATGCCATCACACAATCACATTGATCAAAATGCTTCCCTGAAGCATGGATTTTCAAGCGTTTGCATTTTTCATGCCAGCCAACTTCTATTCTAAGTAGCCATCAAGTTTTCACAACCTTCTCCTGGCCACCTCCAGAAACTGTGGTGGTTAGCAGGTTTATTCCACTGCAATGAAACCGAGTAACCTTTAGATATTCTTCTATAATATCTGAATCCCAGTTACGTATCTTTACAGGGGGAGCCTGAGACTGAGGGAGACTGAACCATGAATTCATTTCTACATGACCTTTGGCCTGCTTCTGACAGCTAAGGAGATTTGACTTCCTGGCTGGCCTGCTAGAAGCTCAGGGAATGAGACTTCCCAGTATTTACTATGTCATTTTCTAAATCACAGTTTCAGACAGAGTATGATGTAGTATACCTCCTTGGTGGGGAAAAGCAATGTTATGGCCCAGAGGGAAAAAAAAAAAAAAGCATATGCCCTCATTCTTGTTAGATGTGGAAAACAAACCATCGGGTGAACAGGAAAATAAATACTGTTATGCACCTAGCTTCATACCAAAAAGATATTACTTTGTTGACCTTGCTTGCCTTTTCAATGCCAACTTCAGGTCTATTTGTTAATGCCAGCTTTGAGTAATTCAAAATGTATATAAAACCATTTTCATGAAACCTACGGTTCATGGAAGACAGAGGAGAGGTTGTCCATTTCGTGTGAGGCCTATGATTTCCCTCTTTCCATACTGATTTATATACCTGCAGGGAGGACTCATGGATCAAGAAGGTACACCTTGGTTCAAACTGCCTCTGCTCTTCATGACTGTGCAAACTTGGAGAATTCAGCTAACCTCTCTGTGCTTTAATTTCCTTATGCCTAAGATAGAGAATACAAAACCCTATCACAATGGCAATTATACCTCAAGAAAAACCCTCGTCACAGACTACTAATAATAAGATGCTACATGTGAAAACATCCAGAAACCAGTAAGCATGCAATGAACACTAGCTTCCTTTCTTTTTTTCTCCTTCTACACTCTTAGCTATTATAACTTACACAATAATTGTGTTACTTAAATTCCCTACTACTTCTTTCAAATACAAAGACCATATTTACTGATACAGGGGAACAAATACATAAAGCTTAAATCATATTGTGTCATCTTTTTAAAGGGTAGTCCAACAAAATGGGACCAAGATTTTCTTGCCATCCGTAGACAGTTCATTTTAGCCTTTTTTTTTTTTAACATCTTTTTTGGAGTATGATTGCTTTACAACGGTGTGTTAGTTTCTGCTTTATAACAAAGTGAATCCGCTATGTATATACATATATCCCCACATCCCCTCCCTGTTGCATCTCCCTCCCACCCTCCCTATCCCACCCCTCTAGGTGGTCACAAAGCACCGAGCTGATCTCCCTGTGCTATGCAGCTGCTTCCCACTAGCTATCTATTTTACATTTGGTAGTTTATATATGTCCATGCCACTCTCTCACTTTGTCCCAGCTTACGCTTCCCCCTACCCCTGTCCTCAAGTCCATTCCCTAGTAGGTCTGTGTCTTTATTCCCATCTTGCCCCTAGGTTCTTCAAGACCTTTTTTTTTGTTTGTTTAGATTCCATATATGTGTGTTAGCATATGGTATTTGTTTTTCTCTTTCTGACTCACTTCACTCTGTATGACAGATTCTGGGTCCATCCACCTCACTACAAATAACTCAATTTCGTTTCTTTTTATGGCTGAGTAATAGCCCATTGTATATATGTGCCACATCTTGTTTATCCATTCATCTGTCAATGGACACTTAGGTTGCTTCCATGTCCTGCCTATTGTAAACAGTGCTGCAATGAACATTGTGGTACATTACTCTTTTTGAATTATGGTTTTCTCAGGGTGTATGCCCAGTAGTGGGATTGCTGGGTCATATGGCAGTTCTATTTTTAGTTTTTTTGGTGTTGTTGCAGTAGGCAGGCCTCTCACTGTTGTGGCCTCTCCCGTTACGGAGCACAGGCTCCGGACGCGCAGGTTCAGTGGCCATGGCTCACGGGCCCAGCCGCTCCACGGCATGTGGGATCTTTCCGGACCAGGGCACGAACCCGTGTCCCCTGCATCGGCAGGCGGACTCTCAACCACTGCGCCACCAGGGAAGCCCTATTTTTAGTTTTATAAGGAACCTCCATACAGTTCTCCATAGTGGGTTATCAATTTACATTCCCACCAAGAGTGCAAGGGGGTTCCCTTTTCTCCACACCCTCTCCAGCATTTATTGTTTGTAGATTTTTTGATGATGGCCATTCTGACCAGTGTGAGGTGATACCTCACTGTAGTTTTGATTTGCATTTCTCTAGTGATTAGTGATGTTGAGCATCCTTTCATGTGTTTGTTGGCAATCTGTGTATCTTCTTTCAAGAAATGTCTATTTAGGTCTTCTGCCCATTTTGGATTGGGTTTTTTTTTTTTTTTGATATTGAGCTGCATGAGCTGCTTGTATATTTTGGAGATTAATCCCTTATCAGTTGCTTCATTTGCAAACATTTTCTTCTATTCTGAGGGCTGTCTTTTCGTCTTCTTTATGGTTTCCTTTGCTGTGCAAAAACTTTTAAGTTTCATTAGGACCCATTTGTTTATGTTTGCTTTTATTTCCATTTCTCTAGGAGGTGGGTCAAAACGAATTTTGCTGTCATTTATGTCATAGAGTGTTCTGCCTATGTTTTCCTCTAAAAGTTTTATAGTGTCTGGCCTTACATCTAGATCTTTAATCCATCTTCAGTTTATTTTTGTGTATGGTGTTAGAAAGCATTCTAATTTCACTCTTTTACACGTAGCTGTCCAGTTTTCTCAGCACCATTTACTGAAGAGGCTGTCTTTTCTCCACTGTATACTCTTGCCTCCTTTATCAAATATAAGGTGACCATACGAGCATGAGTTAACCTCTGGGCTTTCTATCCTGTTCCATTGATCTATATTTCTGTTTTTGTGCCAGCACCACACTGTCTTGATTACTGTGCTTCGCAGTATAGTCTGAAGTCAGGGAGTCTGATTCCTCCAGCTCCATTTTTTCTTTCTCAAGATTGCATTGGCTATTCGAGGTCTTTTGTGTTTCCATACAAATTGTGAAATGTTTTGTTCTAGTTCTGTGAAAAATGTCATTGGTAGTTTGATAGGGATTGCATTGAATCTGTAGATTGCTTTGGGTAGTACAGTCATTTACAATGTTGATTCTTCCAATCCAAGAACATGGTATATCTCTCCATCTGCTTGTATCATCTTTAATTTCTTTCACCAGTGACTTATAGTTTTGTGTATACAGGTATTTTGTCTCCTTAGGTAGGTTTATTCCTAGGTATTTTATTCCTTTTGTTGCAGTGGTAAGTGGGAGTATTTCCTTAATTCCTCTTTCAGATTTTTCATCATTGGTGTATAGGAATGCAAGAGATGTCTGCGCATTAATTTTGCATCCTGCAACTTTACCAAATTCATTGATTAGCTCTAGTAGTTTTCCAGTGGCATCTTTAAGATTCTCTATTCATAGTATGTCATCTGCAAAGAGTGACAGTTTACTTCTTTTCCAGTTTGGATTCCTTTTATTTCTTTTTCTTCTCTGATTGCTGTGGCTAAAACTTCCAAAACTATGTTGAATAAGAGTGGTGAGAGTGGGCAACCTTGTCTTTTTCCTGAACTTAGAGGAAATGGGTTCAGTTTTTCATCATTAGGAACAATTTGGCTGTGGGTTTGTCCTATATGGCCTTTATTATGTTGAGGTAGGTTCCATCTATGCCCACTTTCTGGAGAATTTTTATCATACATGGGTGTTGAATTTTGTCAAAAGCTTTTTTCTGCATCTATTGAGATGATCATATGGTTTTTCTCCTTCAATTTGTTAATATGGCTTATCACATTGATTGATTTGCATATATTGAAGAATCCTTGCATTCCTGGGATAAACCCCACTTGATCATGGTGTATAATCCTTTCATCTATGTTCATCAGTGATATTGGCCTGTAGTTTTCTTTTTTGTCACATCTTTGTCTGGTTTTGGTATCAGGGTGATGATGGGCTCATAGAATGAGTTGGGGAGTGTTCCTCCCTCTGCTATATTTTGGAAGAGTTTGAGAAAGATAGGCATTTGCTGTTCTCGAAATGTTTGATAGAATTCGCCTGTGAAGCCATCTGGTCCTGGGCTTTTGTTTGTTGGAAGATTTTTAATCACAGTTTCAATTTCAGTGCTTGTGATGGGTGTGTTTATATTTTCTATTTCTGACTGGTTCAGTCTCGGAAGGTTGTGCTTTTCTAAGAATTTGTCCATTTCTTTCAGGTTGTCCATTTTATTGGCATATAGTTGCTTGTAGTAATCTCTCATGATCCTTTGTATTTCTGCAGTGTCAGTTGTTACTTCTCCTTTTTCATTTTTAAATCTGTTGATTTGAGTCTTCTCCCTTTTCTTCTTGATGAGGCTGGCTAGTGTTTTATCAATTTTTTTTATCTTCTCAAAGAACCAGCTTTTAGTTTTATTGATCTTTGCTATTGTTTCTTTCATTTCTTTTTCATTTATTTATGATCTTTATGATTTCTTTCCTTCTGCTAACTTTGGGGGTTTTTTGTTCTTCTTTCTCTAACTGCCTGAGGTGTAAGATTAGGTTGTTTGAGATTTTTCTTGTTTCTTGAGGTGGGACTGTATTGCTATAAACTTCCCTCTTTGAACTGCTTTTGGTGCATCCCATAGGTTTTGGGTCATGTTTTCATTGTCATTTGTTTCTAGGTATTTTTTTATTTCCTCTTTGAGTTCTTCAGTGATCCCTTTGTTATTTAGTAGCATATTGTTTAGCCTCCATGTGTTTGTACTTTTTAGTTTTTTTCCTGTAATTGATATCTAGTCTCATAGCATTGTAGTTGGAAAAGATACTTCATATGATTTCAATTTTCTTAAATTTACCAAGGCTTGATTTGTGTCCCAAGGTATGATCTATCCTGGAGAATGTTCCATGAGCACTTGAGAAGAAAGTGTGTTCTGTTGTTTTTGGATGGAATGTCCTATAAATATCAATTAAGTCCATCTTATTTAATGTGTCATTTAAAGCTTGTGTTTTTTTATTTACATTTTGGATGATCTGTCCATTGGTGAAAGCGGGGTGTTTATGTCCCCCACTATTACTGTGTTACTGTCGATTTCCCATTTTATGGCTGTTAGCATTTGCCTTATGTATTGAGGTGCTCCTATGTTGGGTGCATAAATATTTACAATTGTTATATCTTCTTCTTGGATCGATCCCTTGATCATTATGTAGTGTCCTTCTTTGTCTCTTGTAATAGTCTCTATTTTAAAGTATATTTTGTCTGATATGAGAATTGCTACTCCAGTTTTCTTTTGATTTCCACTTGCATGGAATATCTTTTTCCATCCCCTCACTTTCAGTCTGTATGTGTCCCTAGGTCTGAAGTGGGTCTCTTGTAGACAGCATATATATGGGTCTTGTTTTTGTATACATTCAGCCAGTCTGTGTCTTTTGGTGGGAGCATTTAATCCATTTACATTTAAGGTAATTATCAATATGTATGTTCCTATTACCATTTTCTTAATTGTTTTGGGTTTGTTTTTGTAGGTCTTTTCCTTCTCTTGTGTTTCCTACCTAGATAAGTTCCTTAAGCATTTGTTGTAGAACTGGTTTGGTGGAGCTGAATTCTCTTAGTTTTTCTTGTCTGTAAAGGTTTTAATTTCTCCATCAAATCTGAATGAGACCCTTGCTGGGTAGAGTAATCTTGATTGGAGGTTTTTCCCTTTCATCACTTTAAATATGTCCTGCCACTCCCTTCTGGCTTGCAGAGTTTCTGCTAAAAGATCAGCTGTTAACCTTATGGGGATTCCCTTGTATGTTATTTGTTGTTTTTCCCTTGCTGCCTTTAATATTTTTTCTTTGTATTTAATTTTTGATAGTTTGATTAATATGTGTCTCAGCATGTTTCTCTTTGGGTTTATCCTGTGTGGGACTCTCTCCACTTCCTGGACTTGATAGACTATTTCGTTTCCCATGTTAGGGAAGTTTTTGACTACAATCTCTTCAAATATTTTCTCAAACCCTTTCTTTTTCTCTTCTTCTTCTGGGACCCCTATAATTCCAGTGTTGGTGTATTTAATGTTGGCCCAGAGGTCTGAGACTGTCCTCAATTCTTTTCATTCTTTTTTCTTTATTCTGCTCCCTGGCAGTTATTTCCACCATTTTATCTTCCAACTCACTTATCCTTTCTTCTGCCTCAGTGATTCTGCTATTGATTCCTTCACACCCCCCTCACCATCTTCCCCAGGGTTCCCCCATCACCACTGGACCCCTAACCATGGGTGGGTCACTCTGGGTGTACAAACTCCTCGCTTTCCCAAGCCGCCCCTCAAGGGTGCTGTCCTGGAGGTCCAGCCTTTACTTTTGCTCCCCCTTCCCTCCCTCCCACTCCCTCAGGACCCACGCGGCTGGAGGGGGCCTCAGTGGGCAGAGGATCAGGTCTGGGATCTCAACAGGCTCCCGGGGGCCCAAGTGGGCAGGGGAAACCTGGCCATGCTCTCTTTCTGATCCTCTGCCCTCCCAATGGTTCACCAATTTCCCTCTTCAGGTGTGGGATCCCTTCCCCTCCCCCAGCCGCCCCTCAGGGGCGCCAGTCCCGTCCCGCCTCCACTTCTCCTCCCCCTCACTCCCCCCATGCCCCACATCCTACCCAGTCACTGGGGGTTCCTCCCATCCACTTAGGTGTCCGTGGTCCCCCACAGGTGCCTGGTAGGTGCCCTAGTTGTCTAGCCTAATTATTGAAAAACTCAACTATTTTGACTTTTTACAGTGTCTGGCAATCCAGAAAACCTTTAGCTCGGATTAGCCGGACTACAGCATGGAGAAGGAACGTATTCAGGCTGAGAGGCCCGTGACAAGCTATAGTTAATAAGTTCTCCATGGTGTCAAAAGTAATAATAGTAACATGCCTTTGTGAGTTAAATTAATTTTGGTTTGTGCACTGGCCTGCACATAAAGGTGAATGACATTTCCAAAAATGATCAGGCAGGAGTTGAGAAAGCCAAGTGGTAAAGCAGAATGAGATGCGCTCACTAGAGCAGGGCCGCTCACTGCAGGCATCTGGGGGCACAGGCAGAGAGATGCAGGGTATTATTACAGCAAAGGTGATGCCGTGGGGGGAGGGGTTGTTTTAGTTCATTTTGCCCTTTACGAAAATTCCGGAAGAGAGATTGTGTCTTTAGAGAAACTAGAGATGTTTGACATCCTGGCTCCCTGTTTGGTAATGAGAGAGCATCTTCCTGCTAATCTCTGATTTCAAGTGTCTTCAACCCACAGATATTTTTTTCCCTCTGCCTGCAAGAGGCAGCTGACTGGTAATAGCTTTTAAATGAATGACCCGTCAAGTGGCATTTTAAAGCCCTAATGGTTGTGTTCATTTCAGAGACTTCTTAGGAACCCCACACACATACCCTGCCACTGGCACAGATAAATATGCTGTCTGCAAAGAGTTAAAAGACACATGTTGAACCCAGGAAGAAAAGATCTTAGTATGACCGACGTAGCTGGTGTGGTATCTTGTCTTTTTCTGTTTGAGCTCTAATAGTTCAAGGGTTGCAACCAGAAATCAAATTATAAGGAAAATGAAGATTTCCCTGTTAAGTGATTACTATAGATAGGAACTATATAATAGTTTATATTATGTAATTATATAATAGTTTTATATAATATATTATAATAGTTTATATATAAACTTAATAGTTTAAGGAGGAGCTATATAATAGTTTAAGGAAGCTGTGTGTCTCCTCTTACTATAAACTTGACAATTCAGTCTAGGCCTCATCCTAGAGTAATAAGTCTCTACATTTCTTTCATGTATCTGTCAACACATTATTTTTCCTGTCTGTTCAGGAGTACTATTGATATACCACCCAATTTTTAAACTTGTATGTACAAGTTTCTTTATTTCAATAAAATTAAGAGCACTGTATTCTAGGCTATACATATTGTTTGATATCCATAGCCATCCTACACACTCTTGGAAGTATTCTCCTCATTTTATAAAGGAAAAGTAAAGGGAGTACCACAGTCATACGCCCATTAAGTTACCAAGTCTGCATCTTAACTCAGGTCAGTCTGAGCCTGTGCTCCTGTTGACACATAACCATAAAAACCCTTGCCCTGTTTTCCAGCAATCAATTCACTGTATGTACTAAAGGCTTCCTATATAAGCAACTATGTTCTGTACCTTCTACATTTAACTATCCCAAGCAAAAACACATCAGCAAAGGAAATAGCTCCTTGGTGGAAGATTTTTCATTAATCTGATGCCTCAATTCAACAACATATCTACAGATCATTCTATGCTGGGCCCTGGTGATACAGAGATGAATTAGATACAGTTTTTCCACTCAAAGGAGTTCATAGGCAACAAGGAAGGGATGATGCTGTCTGGAGGTGAGGCGTTCAGAAGGGATGATTAGATATGAATGAGGTGGGTTATAAAGGACGATTAGGAATTCAACAGGTCAAGAATAAGGATTTCCAATCAGGGGAAGAAGGGTGAGCATCTGAAACATTCAGAGAGAAATAACGTCTGGCTACGATCTAATGCATGTGAGAGGAGAATGATGGGGGCAGGGGCTAAGCCACAAAAATAAATAAGGGTAATATTTTAGTGCTTTGAATTTGGAAGTTAACATTTTACTCTGATAGTTGGCAACCAGGAGGGTATTAAAGCTGCCAGTGGCCGTATCAGCTCTATGGCTTAGAAAGCTAATCCTTTGGCAGCATGACGATGAATTGAAGGCTCTTGCTTCCAGAGGCAGAGTTCATGAAATTACGTGGCAGTGAAAGTAAGAACTCAAATTTGGAAAGGTTTTTAAGATATGATTTATAGAAACTTGTTTTCAATTAGACAGAAGAGTGAGGGCTTGAAAGCCATTGAAAGTGATTCCAACTCTAGCTTGGTTAACTGAGAAGTGAGCAAACGAGGCAATAAATGAAATTACAGAAAGATGCATGAATTTTAAGGATACACATTAAGTTCTATTTTGGACATGTTGGTTAAAACAGAATTCATTTCCATTTTAGATCATATTAACACCCTACTTCTCCCCCATCACAAACTTGTTTAAGTGCTTTATATATCGTATTTTATGTTCTCCTATATAGTACCCTACCCAGCATCAACCTGCATTGCTTAAATTTTCCTGATTCCATCATCTCCTTAACAGTCTAGTATTTTTCTAAATTGCTTATAAATAAAGCCAGAAGGCACGTCCTTTTTTCAAAGGAAAGAAATCTCCCAAGGAAAAAATGTCCTGAAGAACAGAAAGTGAAGAAAACAACCTTCATCCTTGCCATTAAGCTAGTACCTTTTCTAGCTTCCTCAGGAACTTCCTGATTTCCATTTCCACTCCTCCCAGTTAGCAGCCAAGTATAATAAACCACTACTAGCACCTGCTCCTTCCTGTGCTGATCCAAGCTCAAGGTCACTGAGGGGTGAAGTGGGGGGACAAAATCCAAGCCACGTTTTACCCAAGGATAGGATTCAGTGGACTTCAACTCAGAGAGACCCACTGTGTGAGGAGACCCTGAGCTCCCCTGCAGAAGGAGGACCTCAGGTGGGGCCCAAGTGCAGTGAGATGGGCATCTCCACATAGACATCTTACCAGGTCCCACAGCTGGCTGTCCATGTCCACAGCTCTTCTGTGTGTCCAAGAACAAACTCCTAAGAGGGCTGACTGAGAGCGAGAACTCTGTATCAGCATTCATATGACATTATCCTTCTGTTCATTAACACAACAAAAATATGAGTGTCTGCTATGTGCCAGACACTGTACCCCGCACCAACTGAGTAAGGAACACACAAAGATGGATATAATTGTATTTTGTAAAAACTCATTCTTAATTTTTGATGGATAGAAATGCTACGAATAAAATAACGAACATGCACTGTGCACTTAAACCATATTCTAGGCATCATTCTAAGCACTTGGTGTATCTCCTCTCATTTGATCCTCACAACCACCAGTTGAGATCAGTACTATCATTATCCCCATTTTATCCAGGAGGAAACTGAGGCTTAGGGAGATGAAACAACCTACCCTAAGTCACCGAGCTAGGAAGTGACAAACCAGGGTTTCAAATCTAGGTCTATCTGACTTTAGACTCCAGCTCTAAACCTCTACTACCTGTAGCCCAACAGGTACTTCAGCCACAGATCCATCCCTATACCGTATCCACTGACCTCTGGCCACATGAGAACAGAGAATACAGCACTTATCATGTGTTTAGAGAATGTAGCTTGCTTTTATATTTTTCTAATTCACTGCTTGAAATAATCCCTTTCTTGCATTTATTTATCCTCCTTTTTGCAGAAAGCTTATCCTTCTACCCACTTTTTCCTTATTTGACCTCACCAAATCCCTGTGAGAAGAATATAATTGATTACCCCTTCTGATTCAAGATGATGTAATACATCTCCTTTTAGTCGATACATTTAACTCAGGCAACCTCAGGAACGGAAAGGAGAATCAGGGAGCCTGTGTTTGGGACGTGCTTCTGCTCCTCTGAGAAACCTTTCATCTCAATAGTCTGCAGGTATACATGGAAGACCTTGAGACGGTCATTCAGAAATTGTAGCCTGCTGACTCCTGTACACTCAGGAGGACATGAAAGCAATTGCAAGTTGCTTAACAGGGGGTGCAATATTAGAGATGAAGAATCTGGCTATGAACACTTCCACCAGGGAAGCGCTGCCATGTGACATTTTTTTCCAGTTCAGCACCTTGTGCTAATAGTATCTTACAGGCTTAGTATTAGATACTATTGAACAATGATTACCCAATATAAAAAGAAAATTAAAATTTCACGAGATTTGCCAGATAGAAGAAAAAGCATGGACTTTGATGCTTAACAAACCTGTGTTCTGGGTTCTAATAACCATGTTACGTTAACAAAGTTACTCCACAGGGCTGAGCCTCAGTTTGTCCATTTATGAAGTAGAGACAATGATAACCTGTACTCCATGGCTGTGAAGATATGGAATAAATCATATGAAGTATCCAACACATAGAAGCTGATCTGTAAAAGGCAGCCCGATTTTTTTTTTTTTTTTTTTTTGTGGTATGCGGGCCTCTCACCGCCGTGGCCTCTCCCGCCGCGGAGCACAGGCTCCGGACGCGCAGGCCCAGCGGCCATGGCTCACGGGCCCAGCCGCTCCGCGGCACATGGGATCCTCCCGGACCGGGGCACGAACCCGCGTCCCCTGCATCGGCAGGTGGACTCTCAACCACTGCGCCACCAGGGAAGCCCGGAAGCCCGATATTAACAATGACTAACATTTATTGAGCACTTCCTGTGTGCCAGCTTCTGTATGCACAGCACGTGTATATTAACTCTTTAATCCTCACAACAGTCCTTTAGTTTATTATCATTCCCACTCTACTGATAAGGATACAGAGTCCCACAAAGGTTAAGAATGTCCCCAGATCACAGCTAAGTAAGTGATTGGTCAAGATTTGGACTCGGCAGCCTTACTACAGTATTAACTGTGGTACTAACTGTCTCTAAAAATCAGTTTTGAGAACCTCATACCTTTTAGGAATAAAAGCTTAACCTCCAGTCCATTTTCCTTTCTTGATGTACCTTATTTGGAACCATAGGAAACTCTTTCTCAATGACCCCATGAAAAATTGTCTGTGGTTACCTCTGTAAGCTATTCAGTTTTACCCTCACACACAAACGAGTATTCTTAATTTATACTAGAAACAACTTCTTTCAGAAAGATTTCCCACCTGACCCTGTACCATTGTCACCTACAAGGGACATCATTGGCTCACTTCTCTGCCTTTAATTCACTCTGGATAAGTTTGAAAGTAACCCTTTATAGTACAATACATTCTTTACATTTTTTGTGTTTTTTCCCATAAGCTTAAACCTATAAGACTCCTCTATCTTCAAAAAGTAGTCATATGTATCTACGATTCATTATCTTCAGACAAATCTTTTCAAATATTTCAAGGACTCTGACTGCCTAAAGGCTTTTTTCAGATAACAATTTTTTTGGTGTTTTTTTTTTTGTTTGTTTGTTTTTGCGGTACGCGGGCCTCTCACTGTTGTGGCCTCTCCCGTTGCGGAGCACAGGCTCCGGACGTGCAGGCCCAGCGGCCGTGGCTCATGGGCCAAGCCGCTCCGTGGCATGTGGGATCTTCTTGGACCGGGGCACGAACCCGTGTCCCCTGCATCAGCAGGCGGACTCTCAACCACTGCAGCACCAGGGAAGCCCTACATAACAATTTTATACATATTCTTTTTAGCTTCAAATTCAAAATGATGTCCCTTAGATTTCACATATTCTTTCTCTGAGTCAAAAGATTTTGGGGGGTCATCTGAAGTATATATGGTGATTTTTTTTAAATTTATGTCATTTTTACTTATTTGCCAAAAATATGCATGAAAGCAATGGAAATAAGGATTACCTCAGGCTCTTAATTTGTCCCTTTGCAGAATTTATTGAACAATAATGGTTACTACTTTTCTAAGAAAGAGTTCATGGAAATCTGCAAACTACTTTAAGGTACAGTGTTGGCAAACATGCTTTTATGGGATTTCAAATGTGAAAAAGTTCTTTTTAAATTTTTATACTGGGACATCCCTTGTGGCACAGTGGTTAAGAATCTGCCTGCCAATGCAGGGGACATGGGTTCGAGTCCTGGTCCGGGAAGATCCCACGTGCTGTGGAGCACCTAAGCCTGCGTGCCACAACTACTGAAGCCTGCACGCCTAGAGCCCGTGCTCCGCAACAAGAGAAGCCACCACAATGAAAAGCCCATGCACCACAACGAAGAGTAGCCCCCTCTCTCAGCAACTAGAGAAAGCCTGCATGCAGCAACAAAGACCCAACGCAGCCAAAAATAAATAAATTTATAAATAAATAAATCTTTAAAAATTTTATATTGATCTCCATTAACAGGATATCACATAATAAAATCCGAGATGAAAACCATAGATAAAAACTAAATCCTAATAAAATGATAAAAAAATCACCTGATGAAATTGGCCAGAAATTTATGGGCCCGTTTTCTCAGTCACATTTTCTAGAAGCTAAGTTTCCTTCATTAAAAATACGATGTTCAAAGTTGAAAACCAGAATGCCATTACAAATAAAAGAGGAAAATTATCACAGTTTAAAATGCCTTGAGTTAGTTGCATAACACACATCCTTAAAAATTCTTTTAGTCGTCATTTCGCATAAAAAATCTGTGATGTCCTTTACATAACAATAAAAACAAAACCCTGACATCTCAGCAGGTCACTCCAGCTGTCAGTCTGAATACATGCAAAATGAAGGAAATAAGATAATACCTATGTGCTTTCTTTGTCTGAAGACGATAGCTTCCAAGCAAATTCACATCACACTCATTTGCAGATAAACTATATTTTTGCACTGTGTGATGTAGTGACATCCACATTTCCATGCAAGGGACCACTGAATTCCCTAATGATCTGATTTTCTTAACGATGAGCACCAGTGAACTTTCCCCTAGGCAAACCAGATGGAAACGAAATTGTTTCTGCAAAATGAACAATTTGTGAAATGTTGGCAAATTGAATTCCAAATATACTTAGAGATGATCTTGACTTCCTCTGTAAGTCTGCCACAACATGCAGTGCATTTAAGGCCTACATGAGAAATACACTAATTATCTGCATAACCTTTAAGGAAAAATAAATGAGAACAGAAGATCACCACTGGAGAGAGAAAAGCCAAACTCTGATGAAGTAGTAATGTGTAGATGGGACCGTTTCACTAAGAAACTGAGATTAATGTAGATGTTCTTAGAGGTGTTCACTTATCACCTTTGAGATTGGTGATCTATTTTGTGAAGGGGGTAACTCAAGCTAAGCAAATTTCTTCACATTGTTTCAAGTCAGTTACATAGCCAAGATGAAAATATAAATTCAAATGCCTAATCTATATGCATATAATTTGCAACTCCATATATTTTTATCTTTATCTGAAAACTGAATTAACTGGGCTGTTCATGAGAAAGATTTTGCTTCCATTATCCACAATCTGATTATATTACTATTTTCACAGTGACACTGAAACTATCAAGCAGATGCAACATACTTGTGGTACAGAAGATGGACTGTACTTTTCTCTTTATCTCAATAATCCTTACAGGTCTCCTCGTATCCCATCCATGGAGGGTTGCAATGCCCCTGGAGATGGCCATAGTCATAATTGGGATTTGTACCTATTCAGAAATTCAAATATTCCACCTCAGCTGTTATATCATCAAGTAATGAGGATTCTTTTGCATCTTTACAAGAGCCAGCTACTCAATGTCTAATAAATAATGAAGTAGTGGAAACTATTTAAAAATGGTTATTCTACTGATATTAACCTAGTAAGAAAATGATATTAATACATCTCATGTACAGGGTTAGTATTTCAAAGCTCTTTTCTTTGATTTCATTTTATTCTTACCAGTTCTTTACTAGAAAATGTAGTTGCATTATTATATATAAATCTAGTTAGAGTTTCTCTTCAAGCAAACTAGCCAAATTCCCAGTGTTATTCGCGTATCATTTTTAAAACCTATTCCCAAACAGTAACTGTTTTCTCTTTGGCTCTTTTATGTTTTTGTCCTGTCTAGTTTTTCCGCTAATGATATTTATCCATTGTCCTTGGCATGTCTGCTCTCTCAGAAAGCTTGATCCCCAAGATTCCACTTCCATATTCTCTTTGCCTTTAATAAGAAACCCAAATGATATCTTAACTCTAAAGAAACTTTATTGTCAGCTATGTGCTCGACAGTTTTTTGTTTTTACATCACTAGTGCATATAGCATAGCTTTTCATTTCTTCCCCATCAGAGTCTTGGCCAACTGATTCCAAATTTTTCTTACAATAGCACAAAAACTAAAAATTGGCATTTCCTCTGTCCTATCCCTTTTCTACAGTAAGACACAATGGCTCTTGACCTGTAACTTTATATCGACTTTTAGCCGTATGGCAGACACTTTGTTAGGCAAAAGTGATGAAAATATAAGCCTTGTTTAATGAAAGAGGCACATAGGGAACAGGCATCTTGTGTGTAATATTATAAGTGCTATACTGAGAGTTTAAAAAGGTGTCATTGTAACAAAAATAGGGAAGAAAAGCCATTCATGAGAATGTCCAGAGGATGACTCAGTAGAGATGACAGCTGAGAATTAAGAGGAGTCCAGTAGTAAAACAAAGGGAGGGAGTTATACCAGTTAAAGGAAGCAGATGTCCAAAGATATGAAAGCACAAAAGAACGTGGTGCAATCCACAACATGCAATAGTTCTTGTTCTGTTGCCTGCAATCCAAAATGAATCTGCTTTCGTGTAGTAACATTTCTGTTGTATAAGTGTGCATCTCCTTTGCTATTTCTTTATATAATACTTTTGTCGTTTTCCTTTGTATGTCCATGGGCTTCATCCTCTGCTCTGGTGTCATCTTCATAGGTTGTCCTTTGTATTTTCAAAAATCTGTTCAAGTGAGACCACCCTTTCCAAGAGTCTGTCAAAAGGGCGGTTGTGTTTAACCTGAATCCTCCTACTTCTGCTCTCTTAATTCTTCTTGCTCATATAGATTATGAGAACCGGAACAGTCAAAAAGCTGGTCTTCTTCTTCCCCTGCTACACGTTCACACATCTAACCCATAATCCATCCCTTTCCAAAAATCCATCCCCCCACTCCTGTGGCATTCTTCCCCTACTGATGGGTATCAAGAACCCCCAGACCAATCCCTTCAGGAATGTTCACTTCCCCCTTTATTGTCAAGTACTTGCACTTTATTGGAAGATAAAGTAAACAAACTGGCTTTTCCCCCGACCCCTTACTCTCTTTTTCAAGTTTCTTTTCTCTCCTCTATTCCTTTCTCTATTTTTTCCCCACTGCCTTGCCTCTCCAACCTCAATTTATTGGCTTTTTTTCCCGTCTTCTCTCTTTTTTGAAGGCTCCCATTTGCTATGGACAGCCCCCTTGGCAAGCTGAAGCCGCAAGTGGAAAAGCTGGACTTGGCCCCTATGACCTCCCTCACCTTGCTTAAGTGGCTTTTCTCCCCTTGCAGCTTCTGTGTGACTAGCCTAGTGCATAGCGTGCTCTTTTTGTTGCCTTCTTTTTGGTTCTCTTCTCCGTGATTGTAAGCTCCTCTTGGCTCACAGGTGGGTCTTACGTAATCCTCACGGAAAGAAAGAGCAGGCACGATTCATCTATTTTAATGGTGCAGGAAGAACTTGCTTGCAGTGCCCCCCTGAGGTGGTTGGTGGCAGAACTCAAGTCCACGGAGCATTTACCTTCCCTTTCACCCAGACCTCCCTGAGAAGAAGGAAAACCTTCCTGGGGCAATGGTGTCTCCTACTTGTGTGGTATTACCATTCCTTCTGGATTTCTTGGTCACCACCCCAGAACTAAAAAGGGAAAGTGTTCTTTGGATAAAACAGCACCTTGGCTTCTGAGTTCTCTCTGTCAAGACCCTATTCCCCCATGGTACCTTTCACGTTAGTTAGGATGCACCAGTAAACGTAGCTATGGAGTGAGAGGTCAGGGTACTAAGTCTTTGCAGTTGTTGAGTATGATTAGTAAACATTTAATGCTGCTCTACCAGAAAGACTATGTATAAATCATTCAAATGCTTATCTCTGCCAGTAAAAATGACACATCTCAGAGTTGAAAGTGCCAAACTATGCCTTCCAAGGATTACCTGGCATTGTTTTTCATGACTGCTCCAGCACCAATGGCCCACCTTCTGGCATATTATTTATGTATAATGGCTTCCTTTATAATTGCCTAGGTCAAATTTGCATTTTTATGTAGAAATAGGTTGCTCATATTTCAAAATTACTTAGTATCCACACTTCCGGTTTAAAAGAAGATAACGCTGGTTCCCATAATCCAAATTTAACTATTTGGAAGAGGCCCCAAAAGTCACATGAAGACAAGAAAATAGAATATTTAAAATTGGGTCTGACCTAGAAAATCAAGGACATGTAGCTAACAGAGAGAGAATGTTAAAGGGACAAAGCAACGTGGTCTCTTTAGATACTTTCCACAAACGTTCTGCATTATTTCCCTTCGCTTCACATGTCCTCATACAATTGGGTCATTCACCTGGATTCCTACTAGGCGCTCTGACTGACTAAGGCAGCATCCCTAGCTATGGAGACATACTCACAATCTTGGCGTTTTTGCCCGTCTCCACTCACTTAGATAAATCTTCCATAACCCAAAGAACTGTCAACTAAAATTTAATACCATGATGGATTGCCATGTCATCCTCTAGGGGGCAAAACAGCGTTTCATATTATTTTAAAGGACTCCTAGAGATCTAAAACTTTAGGGGAAGGGAATGAATGGTGGAATTTCAGGCCCCAAAGCACACTACAGAATGAAGAATCTTTTGACAAGGACATTGCCAGGACTCACTTTCCATTCTACATTCTGGTCGCATTCCCCTGTCCACCACTCGAAATTCTCATTTGAAATTAACCAAAACAAATTCCTCTACCTTCTCTATACTGGTCCTTCCAAATATATATTTCTAAAATGGCACTAATCATTTTATGTTGAACTTTTGTTTTTATGCTTGTCCCCCTCAACACAGAATAAGTTTCTTAAGGTCAAGGACAAGTTTTCATCATCCATTCTTCCTAGTACCTTGCACCATGACTGACATATTGAAAACACAAAATAAGCATTTGGCAAACTGAATTAATGAAGTATAAGCATTGCTCATTTTCTACTAACCACAGAAAGTGAAATGGATCACTAATCATACTTTTGAAAACACTGTTTAGAATTCATTCATTTATTTCTATTAATTATGTAAGGCTAGGCTACAGTAAGAAGTTGGCCCAAACATGTAATGGTTCAGCAAAAGAAATTTATTTCTTGCTCACTCAGTAGTACAAAGTGGTTCCACATTGGCAGGTAGGGTTCTTTTACTGTGCCATTTGGGGATCCTGGCAAACTGAACCTCTGCCATCTACAGCACGTGGCTTCGAAGGTCACAGAGGTCACTGTCACAGTCATAGGGGAGATGAAAGATCATACAAAGTAGTTATGGGGGATTGAGTCTAGAAGGGCACACTTCACTTCGGTTCACAGTCCATTGGCTAGAATCCAATCACAAGACCTCATCCAACTGCAAGGAGGGCTGAGAAATGTAGTCTAGCTATGTGTCCAGGAAGAAGAGAATGGATTTTGACAAACAACTAGCAGTCTCTGTCAGAGTTGAGCACTCAAATATGCATGCATTCTTTGTCTCAATGAATATGTGCTAATCATATCTTATATGCCAGAACTATGCATACAGATTAAAAGGGTACTGTATAAAGATGGTCAAGTTCATGTAAGTGAGATGCAATCCAATAATCACACAAATCAATATCTGATTGCTGTATATCATTACAATTACTGGGCATGATTATAGTAATGATAACTATAGTCAAAACTTCAAAAGAAGAGTATAAGGAACCACTAAAGAATATTTAAGAAAGGCTTTACTTAGTCTTGGAGTCAGGTAAGGCTTCTCTAAATAAATGTTGAGGTAAGGTCTGAAAGATGAGTAAAGGTTACATAAAAGGGAGAATAACGAAAGGACAGAATGTGTCAAGCAAAAGGAACTGTTCATATGGTGGTGCTAAGAGTACAGTTAACATGACTTATTTCATGATATGAAGAAGCCTGATATGAAGAGGCTGAGGAGTAAGCAGGAACAAGACATTGAAGAATATTTTAACTGGTGGTAAAGTTGTGGATCTTTATCCCAAGAGAGACAGAAGACCTACTTGAGGATTTTAAGTAGATTTGTTATTTAAGAGGCCGACTCTGCCCACTATATTCCAGGAGTAAATTGGAGGAGGACAATTTAGAGACTATTAGAATATCCCAGGTGACAGATTATTGGATTAGGGGGTAAATACTCTAATATTGAAATATTAGAGATTTATTGGAAAACGATGGAAACAAGTGAACCCACTTGAGAGATTTCTAATAGATAAAATCAGATCTCTAAAGAAGTCAATGGTCAGTGATAATGCCCAGTTTTCTGGCTTTAGCAACTGTTTGGAGGCGGTTACCAATACTGAAATAGAGTGAACCAGGCTTGTGAGAAATGTAATGCAATTCAGTTTTTGGCATTTGAGTCTAAGATCTTTATTTAACGTACTAATGTGGAAATGACAAGGGAGCAGTGGATATATAAGTCTGGAGTCCAGATAAAAGATCGGAACTGAAGAAACAATCTTGGGAATCATTTCTGGATTGTAACTGAAGCCATAGACAGGGACAATATCAGTTTAAGAAGAAAAGAAATGGGCTTGGACTAGAATCAGTGGCCAGAGAGGCAGATAAATCAAGAAAGCCTCCAGAATTACAGAATCCAGGGAAGAGAGAGAAGTCAACACATCCTGCTGAGAGTTCAGGTTAATGAAACCTGAAAAATATTTATGACTTACCAAGATGGATGTCATTTGAAAACTTGGCAGAAACAATTTCAATTCAATAAAGTAATGGAGAAATCAGTAGAACATGAACAAATAGGGACAGTGAATGTAGACAATTCATTCAAGAAGTTTGGCTTCTCTAGATAGTGCCTATTTCGACCACCCTCTTCCCTATATATGGCACTATGTATGGGGAAGAAGGTGGTTGAAATAGGATTTTTGTTATAATAGCAAGTGCTCACATAGTACGTTTTATGTGCCAAGCACTCTTCTAATTACTTTACTTTGCCTTGTATTTTACCATGTTTATTTTGTTCCTTGGTTTTGTATGCTTTATTGTGCCCTAGTATCTAGGACAGTGGTGGCCCATAGGAGATGCCCAATAAATGTTTGATGAACAAATAGTTAATGCCCATGTCTCAGTCCAGTGCTCTCTCCATCACTCTGTACTGCACTGTACTGTTATTTTTAATAGGCATTTTGATTTTCTATTTTCATCATTTTTAGAGCACTTCAGAATATCCACTTTTCTGTTGTTAATTCTTATTTCTAATAGGACTACAAGTGTATCTCTTCATCAAAGTAGAAGTTAAAGATATAGTGAAAAAAATTTGAAGATGTAAATCATAAATAGAAATCTGTCCTTAATTAAATTACATATATATTATACTTATAGAAGAGTAACTTGTTTAAGCGCTTAGAGACTTTGCCCGTGCATCCCTGTGCCTGGAATATTCTTGCCCTGTCCTTCAAGGGGTTCACATTGACTCTTCCTGTGGAATCTTCCCATCTCAGCTCAGGTATTTTCTCTTCAAGCACACTTACATGTCACCAATCCCCCATATATACTAGCTCTAGCTGAAAGGGGAAAGCTGGAAGACTTGTCCTAAAGCTACATTTGCATGGCAAGCACATTTGTTTTACAAAGAATGTTTATTTGGGGTGGCTGGAAAAATTTATCCTTGATTATTGGGGGTATAAATCTCCAAATAAAGTCTTCCTTCCTTAATTCTATCACTAGACCCTGGCAAGTTTCAACCTTCTCCTCTTTGCCCCCAGAGTATTTGTGCCACCTGTTCAGTGCAGTTAACACATGATATTGTTATTCTGTTTAAATTTGTCTTTCTACTACATTCTGAACTTGTTTAAAGTCATCTTATTCCTCTAGGTATCTATGGAGCCTAGACTAGACCCTGGAAGAGTTTATGATGGAACTTAATCATTGCTTAGTAAGAAATGAATAGTTGAATGCATATGAAGTTAATCAATTACATGGTAACCTCACAAAAATAAGTATTAAAAGAAATAACATAGTCTCATTCACCTGAACCATTTACTGTCCATTTGCACGCTAGGCCAGATTCAGTCTTTTTAGCCTGGGTACATCCACAGCAACATTTCACACTGTGACCATCTGGACCATTAGATGTAAATACCGATTTGCAGATACTTCAGGGGTAGAAGAGTAGTTATGGGAATAAAAAGAATTTCAAAGATACTACCACACAAAGGATATGTTTAAAGCCACCCTACCTGTTATTAAAATTAAAAACCTGACATTGACCTTTCCTATAAACGAATAATATCTTTGTATTTTTACAAATGGAGAACACGCAAATAGTCTAGATTTTCATTTTGAGAGATTGGACTGCCATTTGTCTGTTACCTCTAAATAGATGCCCAACCTCAGAAAAAAACCTTCTATTCAGAGAGAATATCTCCAGTTTAACACATAGAAAAATCTTAAGATTAACATAAATAGAATATGTCCTTTTAAAATGTCACAGCATTAAGTCAATTCAGGTACCTTTTTAAAACTCATTCAAAAGTATAGCATTTCCAACAAGTGTGTGAACTTAGCCCCATTTGCAAAGATCATTAAAGTGAACACCTCTCTCTACACATAAAATGATGGACGGTGCTATAAAAAACAGCATATATTCATTTTAATCAAGCTTTTTATTTACCCAATGGAGATGACCTCTGTTCTAGTATCTATAATGCTTTTCAAAAAGGAAAGGTATTACTGTAGTTGTCTATATTAAATCATTAATTCATGTCTACTCTATTCAGTGGATGCTTTTAAAAAAATATCAGAATTATCAAGCTGCTCAGAACAAAGGTGCTTTCTGATTGTCAGCTCCATATTCTAAAAGAGCAGGTTAATTTCTCTGAATCTCACAGTTGGAACTTTCTAACACTAACTGGCAGTTTCCACCTAGTGATCAAGGCAATTGACTAAAATAAATTATACATAAAGCTGAGATTTCTAATAGTAGTAAGGTCCCTTCATGAGCTAATCATACCAGCAAAAGCACTCATCTGTCGGCTGCAACCCCATAGGGTCTTGAAATTATCGTATAAAAACTGCACTTCCAAGAATGTTTTCGTTTCCAGTTTCATGAAAGGACTAACTGAGCCATGTCTACAGAACTAGGAACAAAGAAAGACCTCTGAATATATTCATTAGTTGACTTGTTGATTAACTAGAAACACTGTTGATATATCGAGTACTAGTGTCCATACTGTTTACAAAACAAGACTGGTGAGGCTCTCTTTTCAATGCAATCAACCAACAGTTATTTCTAAGCCCCTATCATGTGCCTTATTAGGTAGTATCAAGTACAATCCCTCTTCTTCTGGAGATTAGGGTGAGGGGAACTCGCAAATATGAATAGGGGAAAATATCTCTAGGCACCATACTACTGGCTATAAAGCAATTAATTACTAGTAGAAATCCTTGTGCACTATGGAGTTACTTAAAGATATGGAACTTGGACTAGGGCTTAATGGTTAGGGGTAATTTAATTAGGCATAATAAGGGACTACAGACAGACATTGTAGATGAATTTCCTGACTAAGCAAAAATCTGGTGATGGGAAGGAAGATAGCTCAGAGACGTAGTCATTGCTGTGGTGACCCCTACACACACACACAGTCTTGCACCATCTTCATGATGAAGGCATTTATTCCACTGGCCAAGAGTGTTGATGGCTGACACTCGTAACAACTGAGTTGCTCCTTCTTAGAATCTCCCTCACAGCTGAGGAGGCCCTGGTCCAAGATGTGGGGAAAGGCCACATCCAAAGACCGGTGGATTCAGGAGCATAAAAGTCATCTCTTCAGAATTTAGAACATCTCTGAAGAGCTATTTTAGCTCCAGAACTTCCCATAGGATCGACTGAGGCCTTTGGTGTGACTGCATCATAGCCCAACTTCTCCACCTGAGCCATCCTGCTTTCTGCATTCTCCCACAGGTGTTGATTCAAAGGACACATCCCAATCTCCCATTTGCAAATCAGTTTGCTTCCATGAAGAACCCAACCTGTGGATACTGAGGACATTGACTATAATTGATAGTAGGGAATCTGCATTTATTCCATCAATAGGAATCATACAGCTCTGCTCTGTGCCAGCCATCTCTTGTGGATCTCATACTCTGGTGGGGAAAACCTCAACAAAATAGAACTTCGAGCAATATGTGCTAGGATGAAAAAAAAAGCAGGGCATGGGGGTAGGTAGTGTGAGTGTTTAGGAGTGGATGGAACCTCTTCAGATAGCATGGCCATATAAAAGGTCTCTAAAGAGGTGATATGTAAAGCAGAAAGCTAAGCAAACTAATAGAACAATCCATGATAGTATCTGGGGGAAGAATATTGCAGGCAGAAGGAAGAGCATAGGCAAAGGGTCTGAAGTCAAAGTGTACCTAACGGGTTTGGAGGAGAGAAAGTAAGATCGGGAGTATAATGGTAGGAGATGGAGGGGTGAGACCCCCATCTATAAGGCCTTTAAGTGTAAGGAATTCAGATTATTCTAAGTGAAATGGGAATACATTGAAGGGCTTTGAGTAGGATTGTCTCATGACCAGATTTCCACTTTGAAAAGATCAGTCTGCCTTCTATGTGAGGAAGAGTCTAGAAAGGAGCAAGAGTTGAAACAGAGTGGCTATCAGGAGGCTATTAGAGAAGTCTAGGTCAGGAATTATGTGATGCTTTAGACTTAAGGTTACCAATAGTCATGGTTTGCCTGGGATCGAAGTCTCCCAGTATACAGGACTTGTGAGGCTTAAACCAGTAGAGTCTTGAGCAAATGAGGGTGGTTGGTCACCCTTCTTGGACTAGAATGATGACCCTATAAATGGGGAGATACAGTCAAATTCAAAATATATTCTGAAGATTGAGTAGGTAGTGAAGTTGAAGAAAAAGATTTGGATAGTTAGGGCAAAGAATAGAGCTTCTTGAAAGCCAGGAAGATGGGTTTGGACCTTTGAAAGATTAGCTTGGCATTAGTATGTGGTCTACATTGGACTTTGGTGAGACTATGACTTAAAGAAATCTTTGCTCAGACTATTTCAAAAGAGATGACAGAAGTATTTAGGGCATAGTCTCACAGAGTGGAAATGGAGGTGAAGGGGATAGCGGTAGTGGTGGAGGCCATGGTGTAGGGTGATGGTAGTAATGGCAGCAAATGGTAGAGATGCAGGTCATATTGGAAGTGGAGGTGGTGAGGGTAGAGGTCATGCTGATGATGGTGGTAGAAAAAAGTGAAAGAAAAAAATACAGTTGAACATACATTACCCAAAAAAAGAAATGTCAAGACTTGTAGGCTGAATGACTAGAGGAAAACAAAAGGTAAGGTGGCCACTGGAAACAGATGAGTTAGCGACCCTGACAGGTAAGAGTGTTGAAAAGGCAAACAGTTGAGGGGAGGGTTTGCTGATGAACATCCATTTAGTAAGACAATCTAAAAGTGAAAGAATATCCTAGTGGGCGGTCAGTTAGGAATATTAGTTTCTACCATTCCAGATGACAGTCTGACACTAAAGAAAACTCAGGGGCTTCCCTGGTGGCGCAGTGGTTGAGAGTCCGCCTGCTGTTGCAGGGGACACGGGTTCGTGCCCCGGTCCGGGAAGATCCCACATGCCGCGGAGCGGCTGGGCCTGTGAGCCATGGCCGCTGAGCTTGCGCGTCCGGAGCCTGTGCTCCGCTGCGGGAGAGGCCACAACAGTGAGAGGCCTGCGTACCGCAAAAAAAAAAAAAAAGAAAAGAAAAAGAAAACTCAGGATCAAGTCAAAAGACTTTGAGCATTAGCTCCATGCTAATGTAAACCTTATGTAAACCGAGTTTAAAAATTTTAAAGCACTGAAAAGCAACTTCAGTTGATTAACATAAAAATACATGCTTAATTTGGCATACCAATTATGATGATTTTATGAGCAAATGAAATCTTACATGTTCAAGTTCCTAAGTTAATGAATTAAATGGAGATCTGTAAAAGGTGCTAAAATAAGTACTTTTCTCTATTTCCCTTTCTCCCAAAATATCCACTTTGAAATCCAGTCACTCATTCTTCCCCCATCCCATAGCTTTAAAATTAGAGGTAACTTGACATATTTCTTCTACTTGAGGTATGGTTTTTTCAAACTGCAACTGCTTTCTTCTGAAACTAAATATGTAAAATCTTAAAGATTCCCTAGATATCCTAAGATTGAAGAATAAAAGTATACTAGAAGTTATGACAACTCTTCGTTTAGAACACCTGAGATGCCTATAAAGTGTGGAATTAGATTATGGGCCACGAAGAACGGTGTCATTTAAGAGAGAACGGCTGATTAGGATGCTTAGAGTGACCTGGTTCTCCAGCAGTTCCCCAGGAAGGTTACTGTGGCAAATAGACTCCTGCAAAAAGAACCCTTCTGATGAGCATTTCTGAACAGGAGTTTTGTTCATTTACCTTTGTCTTGTCTCCTAAGGTTCAGATGAATTTGTCCATCCTTTGTATTAATTTCTGTGCTATCGAGGCCCGTTCTGTATTTTCAGAGACTATGAAATGTAATCTAGTCCGCTAGATTCTCCTGATATGTACATTAATTCCTAGGGGTGAGTAGGCACATTACAAGTAACTATTATCTACACTAGTGGAAGAGAGGTATGACCTAGATAATTCAAAATGAGGGAATTAGCTCCAATTTCCATATATTTGCTTTTTGAAAATATGTGGAAAGTGATAATTCAGGGAAGGACCTTGTCTTCAAGGAGTTTTTAGTCATGTGGGGAAATTAAGACACGCACAGTAAGACCAAAAAGTCCCCTTAGTAACGTAAGAGATATGTGGGTAAGGTGCTATGGGAACTCAAGAAATGAAAGAACCATGGCTATACACACATGTGGTGATATTTTCAAAAGCATTACATAAGCAGAAAGTACCATTTCTCTCTTCCTCTCTCTCTCACGTGCGCGCACACGCACACACACACAGACATTGAATATATTACTTCTCACCTATCGATAAATTATAGAACAGGTAGATACCCTTTCCTTTTTGAAAGATGGATTTAATGAGTACCCCCCAAAAAAGGAACTGCATTTTCTTAATTTGTTGGATTACATCTCGGCAGTTAATTTAGCCAATTTAACATATGTCAAGATACAGAGAAGGCCAAAAACAGCCAAATTAGGAGTACAACAGGAGAAGACCTGAGGATATGGCCTTCTGTACCTCACTCCTATGTTAGAAATCTATCTGCAAAAGTCTGGCACAACCATTACCTTCTTTGGAATTACTATTGGAGGGGAGATGGGCAGGGAAAAGATGCAAAGAAATAAACCCTGATTTGCCATACATATACTTAATGCCGTATGTCAGTGAGCAGTCTAGCACCTCCAGCATCTGAGAATACAACAAACTGCACACCCTTGCCCCCTCTCTCATGCATTAATATGAATGCAAAAATCTTCCTCATGTTCAATTACCAAAGTTCTTAGTTATCCTAAAGAGTAAAACACTTAAGGTGGGAGAACCCATAGGCCTCTTTTCTGAAAAAGGAGAAAGTTCTATATAGCGTCAACATTTTAAACTCTTCAGTTATTCAGAGATGCTCAAATATAGGATTGGTGAATGTTCTTGAAACTAAAATATGATACCAATGAAATAGCGTGAGGGTATATGAGAAACTTTGTGTTACTGTGTATTTCACTTTTGTGACCCACTGCTTAGATTTTTATAAATTTTAGGATAAGGAAAAAGAAAGTTAGACCTCACTTGAAATGAGTAAAACTAAAAGTGCAAAAACTTATATACGTTTTTGCCTTTTTGCCTTTCTGCTATTAGGAATTTACAATTTCTCATCAATAAATAGAATTTAAATGGAACATGGAAACAAGTATTTTTCCCCCAAAAGTCTAAGTATTACACATAATCCTATTTGAAATGTCAAAAGACAAAAAAGTAGGTAGGTTGAGTCTACCAAAAAAGTGTTAGGCTCTTTTCAAAGCTATTTAATCAAGTTATTAATTTTTGCCAAGAGTTTTGCAGTACTATTCAGAAAGCAGTCTCTAAAAAATTGTCTTGGTCCCATCTCCTGAACCATTGAATTATGGATATATTTTGATGAATGTTAAAGTATAGATGAGCTAATTAAAAACTGAAATGAGTTAGAGTCACTCTTGATGATACCTTAGTGAATGAAAGACCACTGGGTAAATGCCAGTGAACGTTAAGAGTTTTCAACTTCTAATTGTCATAATCCCCCTCCCTGAGGAGTTTACAGTGTTTATGTACAAACCACATTCACCTTTATTTGAAAAATTACTTATACTTTCTTATTGGTTTTCATAGCAAGAGAAATTGGGTGATATCTGCTTCTCCCTTCGCTACGTACCTACTGCTGGCAAACTGACTGTTGTCATTCTTGAGGCAAAGAACCTGAAGAAGATGGATGTAGGTGGCTTGTCTGGTGAGTCTGATGTTTACTGTGTTTTTTGATGCTGTTTCATCGTGGATACCGAATGCACAGCACACGTGCCGCGATGCCCCACTCCTTAATTGGTCACAGTTCTCTTTCCCATGGAACCTGGAAGCAGTTTCAGAATTCATCCCAACACAGAGACCCAGGAAGCCACTCTCAATTTATTAGAATTAGCAGAGAAGATGAGACCTATTTTCCCACTTCACAGCCCAGGTATCAATTGGCAATCCTATAGCTCTGAAAGATGAAAAACTGCTTCTCTTTTGAAAGGCAACACCTATGACCAATTATAATTTTGTTCCCTTTTTTTTGTTTTGTTTTTTGGTCAAAATTCATTTATGATATGAAAAATACTGTTTTATCTGAGACTCATTAGGTTAATACTTAATTTATATAATAAAAGACAAATATTAGGTAAGTATATAGCCTAAGATAGTTTTTAGCAATACTGTTTTGTGTGAACATGCAGCATTTCAAATATATGTGAACAATAAAATCTGAGGGTGAATCCTCATGGTAATGCATTTATTCTCTACAGCTTGTGTTGGGGATGGGGAAATTTGGGGATTTAAAGTTCTGTAAAACCCAATTTTAGTTTCAAAAAAAGTGAGTATATTCTTTTCTTTTTTTTTTTTTTTAGGTGAGTAAAGTATATTCTTTTTTTTTTTAACACCTTTATTGGAGTATAATTGCTTTACAATGGTGTGTTAGTTTTTGCTGTATAACAAAGTGAATCAGCTATACATATACATATGTCCCCATATCTCCTCCCTCTTGCGTCTGCCTCCCACCCTCCCTATCCCACCCCGCTAGGTGGTCACAAAGCACCGAGCTGATCTCCCTGTGCTATGCGGCTGCTTCCCACTAGCTATCTGTTTTACATTTGGTGGTGTATATATGTCCATGCCACACTGTCACTTCGTCCCAGCTTCCCCTTCCCCCTCCCCATGTCCTCAAGTCCATTATACTTGCTCAAAAGCAAAGTCAAATGAAGGACTTGTCATTTCCACAGCGGAACACAATTGTTTTTATTTTCTTCTCTGTGTGATTAAATCAGTTATATTCTTGATCTTCTAGTAACTAATTAAAGTGTGAGGAATTTTCTTGATATGGCACAGGGTCAAAAATAGACTATAGTTGCCATTGTTCATGGCTATGGAATTAGATCCAACATGACTGGTTATTCAGTGCTTTCTCTAATAAAAATATTGCAAACTTCAAAAGGTCACCCTCATGCAGCATGGTGATTTTATATTATAAAGTGTAACAGCTAAAATATGCTAAAGCTAAGGTTCCACCTACTGAACCACTAATTTGTCAACCAAATTCTCCTGGTGCCTAAATTTACTTCTCTTTATAAATATATTGCCTGGGGAATCTGCACGACTTCTTTCATGTCACTAAGACCCCATTTAAAAACTTGCTGCTTTCATTGCCTAATGGCATTAACAGAGCAAGTTTAAAGCAATAAGCAGTTTCTTTCAAAAATGTAGAGTATTTACTGTGCCTAAGATGCAAAATATATGCATACACCTATGTAAGTATCTATACACATCCACCTTTTCCTGGCTCTGTCCTGTAAAAAGGCCTAGAAACAAAGACTGACCTAGTAGCCATGACCATCCCAGAACCAGAAATGGTGTGAAAATACAATTTCTCACTAGAAGAACCTGGAGCTTATTGGAGAAATGGTAGATTCCAGGTGTGGCAAAAGAAGGTATACAAGACAAGCCGAGAACATCTCATCATACCAGAAAGCAAGGAAACTATCAAAGACTAAGGGAGTCATGTCAACAGGCTTAAGAGTCACCTTGAAGAGGCTTCCACTGGCCAAAGATGTGATCATTTGAACATCAGTAATGATAATAAATGCAATGTATTTAAACCTAAAACAAAAGAGTATTTAATGTGCAGAGAAATTTTTAGGCACGAGAACAGTTTACCCCCAGAATTCTACTTAGTATCTTGAAGTCTGACTTCAGACGCCTTTGACCTTTCCGCTTCCTTTGGTTCGATAGCCAACTATCATCATCTAGTTCTCTGCATCCTCTCTCCCACACTTCTTTCCAAACTCCTATGCCAACCACCTCCTCATCACCTCTATCCAGTGCTCTCCTGGTCTTCCTCCCCATTCACCTTAGCACCCTTCATCAGAGTTCCAGAAGCAACTCTACCATGAAGCCAGTAACTTCAGGGTCCCTTATTTGTTCTGTCTTCTCCCAAAGTCCTAGAAAGGAGTCCCCATGGTCACAGATAGATATTTCACCCACAATTTGTTAATCACAGTTTGTGCCTCTTGACACTCTCACGCCTCTTCCATCATCCATCTCTCTTGTTGTTCAGCAGCATCAGAGATGCTACAGGCATTTTTGAGGTTTAGCTATGGGAAGTTGGGTCTAGCAGGACATTATTTATGTGGCTTGCAGTCATAACCATGTGTAGTTGGGTAACTGCTAGGTATCCCAGTGAAGGAAGGGCTCCTGGCATGACTCCTACTACCCATTGGGCTAACTCAACACTGTGACATGGAAGGGGCAAGGCCAAAGGTCATATCTAATTCAGTCTTCGTAACTCTATAAAAGAGAAAAAAATATATTCTTTTTTCAAATGCCAAACTACATTTGCTGAAAATAGCTAGTTAACTGGAACCAAAGTGGGCTATTTTCCCAGGGTTTACAATTATAGTAGCTTCACAACCCACCTAACCCAGTTCCACCCCTAAATTTGAAGTACCTGGAATGATTTGGTTGAACAGTTAAATATTAAATTAAGGATATTTAGCCTTGAAATATCCTTAAAGAGTCCTAATCATATGGGCTTCCTGCTGCCTGTAAAATTAAGTCATAATCACTCAGGTCTACATAATATAGATACTTCCAGATTACACCCCACCATATTTCTATATTTGAACCAAGTTGACCAGCACACTGGTCCCCAGAACAGGCGATGGGATTTGCTGCCTCCACTGTTTGCTTAAGTTGTTTCCTTCACCTGGAATCTCTTCCATCCACCAAGGAAGGTCTAGCTAAACCCTATCCATTCTTCAGGCCCAGCTGAAGTCTTATTTCCTCCATCCATTGAACAACTATGTATTGTGTCCCTACTTTATGTTAGGCATTGTCCTGAAACCAGGTTTACATCAGTGGACAAAACAGCCAAAGGACCCTGCCCTCATACAGATTACATTGTAATGTGCGGAAACAGACAGGAAGCCAATAAATAAGAAAAGCACGTTGTACACCAAGAGGTGATAAGTGCTATGAAGAAAGCAAAGCAGGGAAGTAGAATAAGGAATGTTGGGGAGAAGCTTTAAATGAGGTGGTTGGAGAAAGACCCGTGAGTAGGTAACCTTTTGGCACCAAGCTGGAAGAGGTGAAGAAGTGAGCCATAGGGGTGCCTGGGACAGACAGCATTATACGTGGAGGGATTCCATGAAGCCTTTTTTGATCCATCCTAAAAGAACAAATTTTTTCCTTTTTTAAGTGCCAGGAGTTTGTTTACACCCTTCAAACATCACGCTTCTCTGACTAGACTGTGCTCTATATTTATATATCCCACCATTCCCACACTGACTGGTAGCACTGAGCTGAGCTGCTGAATGAATAATCAATTATTTACAAAGGAGCTATGGCCTGAAAAAACAAGTCTTGCATTTCAAATTTGTTTAACCTACTTACCGTTAAAATGACTTTAAGCACTTGGATGGTCTGTCTCAAAGTAAGTTGACCTATGTCCAAGGAGACCAAAATTATATAATGAGGTCCTTCCAGGTAATTTGAATGCCAAACTACATTTGCTGGAAATGGCTAGTAAATTGGAACCAAAATGGGTTTTTTGCCAGTGTTTAAATCCCAGTCTCCCACTGTGAGCAATTTGACATTGGACAAGTTATCTAGCTTTTAAGTCTCGGTTGCATTATCTGTAAAGTGGAAATAATTAGAGAATCTTATTTATAAGGTTATTGTGAGAAATAAATGAAAGCACACTAAAGTGCTTACTATTATTGTCATTATTTCTATTAGTAACCTTATCAAATCTTGGGCTAAATATGCAAAATGTGAAAGCAACCAATGGATAGTTTAACCAATTCCTTGATTTAGTGGGAAAAAAGCTTGATGGGATTGGCTGGTCAATTCAGACAAAGAGATATCAGTAGACTCCTGTATTCTAAGTCCCAATATCAAATTAAGACAATATATGGGATTAAACAAAAAATATTGAAGAAATAGGAACATTTTTAAAAATAATTTCTTACGACTCAACACAGTTTCTTTCTTTTCTACTGTATGAATTCAAAAAGCATGGCCTCAAGATTTTGCCTCTATCATATACCCAATATAACAAGCCATGCAAATCCCAACTCTTACCTTACAGTGACAAATTTGATTGGACCATTCACATATCTACAGTAGACACTTGAGCTTTGTTGCTTCCTGTTCTAGCGCTCAAGTATTTGAGCACCAGCGAGGGTTTCCGAATCTAGCTATTTGTATTGAAATCTTGAGTCCTGCAGGCTGCAAGGCTGTTCGTCAGGTGCACGTATGTGCAGTGGGAAATGAGCAGCTTTTGTGCCCTGTACTTGGAAAAAACTCAAGCCTTCGGCCTAGTAACCACAACTTAATATACATCTGCACTTTTGGAGTAAATCTCCCTTCAAATAAATGTTTTCGTAAAAATTGAGGTAGAGTATGAAGAGTGCCTTAGTCCATTCAGGCTGCTATAACAGAACACCATAACATGGGTGTCTCATAAACAGAAATATCTCACAGTTCTGGAGGCTGAGACATCTAGGATTAAGGTGCCAATAGGTTCTGTGTCTGATGAGAACCTCCTTCCTGGTTCACAGATGGATGTTTTCTCTGTGTCCTCACGTGGTAGAAGGAGCAAGGGAGCTCTTTGGGGTCTCTTTTATAAGGTCACTAATCTCTTTCATGAGGGCTCGACCCTCAAGAGCTAATCACCTCCCAAAGGTCCCACCTCCAAATACCATCGCATTGAGGACCCTGTTCCAACGTATGATTTTTAAGGGGACATTAACATTCAGTCTATAGAAAAGAGGTCTAAGAAATTGAAAGCATCAGAAAAGTTGAGAATTCCTAAAGGTGTGAGGTTCTATATATGTCTTGCATTTTTTAGCTGTATAATGTTTATATTTGAATTTCTACCCGTGTAGAGGCACAAGTCAGAAATAACTAGATACCCTGCTCCTAATTTCTTGTCCCTGGATATGTTACAGTTAATCTTCTCAGGTTTTTTTTTTTGGTCACCCCAGAAATTTGAGACTTCTGAGTACAGCTTTAAAGAGGAATGTCAAGACTCTAAATTCAGTTTGGGCTTTATATATCACAAGTTAAAAAAAATTCTGAAAGTTTTCCAACGAGTACATAACTGTTCCAAGAAGGAAAGACAAAACTTCTGAACCAACAAAATGGAAGTGATAGTAAGCTTTTAAGTTTCTGTATTAGGGAGAAGTTCTAATTTTCAACTTTAATCTGAAAATTGTTTTCAAGTGTTAAGAAGTCATTAGCACATAGTTATAAAACACTCTACTAATTTAGAAAACCTTTTCTAACTTGGTTTTCTCATGTGGTCCTCAAGATAGACCTGTAAGGTAGTTTCTGAAGGTGATATTCTCAGAAAATTGAAGCTTAGAGACACTAGACAATGTACGTAAATCATCTTGCTCCACGTCTGTCACATACGTGGCATTCGATACTGGCCATTGCTTTTGTCATTATTGACATTCAAAGCCACCTAATGTGTAGATTGTAGAGCTGGGACTGAAGTCCAGGCCCTACAATTCCCCAACATAGAACATCTCAAAGACTGTTCCATTTCCCTCTTCCGCTGAAGCTAGGACAGAATTCTTTTGAAATTTTTCTAAATGTTTGTACTGCTAGGAACCATGGCAAGTAAATCAAGGTAAAAATCTGCAGCCCTGCCCCCTTGATACGGTTTGTGTTCACTTATATTGTGAAGAGAACATCAAAAGTATGCCAATCATTGGCAGCAAGAGAATGCTGGGAAAACATAGGAAGGACTGAAATGATATGCCCCTAATTCCAGCAGTCTGCTGAAGGTCAAGGACCTGGAGAGGTAACTACAAGGTAGGATCAGGTCAGAGACATCCTGAGGGCTGGTTGGAGAGAGCGTGGTGGAAATTGTTCTCTCTTTTTTGATTTACTTTATTTATTTATTGAAGTATAGTTGATTTACAATGTTGTGTTCATTTCTGCTGTACAGGAAAGTGATTCCATTGTACATATATATATATATATATATATATATATATATACACACATTCTTTTTTGTATTCTTTTCCATATGGTTTATCTCAGGACATTGAATATAGTTCCATGTGCTGTACAGTAGGACCTTATTGTTTATCCATTCTATATGTAATAGTCTGCTAACCCCGAACTCCCACTCTGTCCCTCCCCCCCCCACCCTCCCCCTTGGCAACCACAAGTCTGTTCTCTATGTCTGTGAGTCTGTTTCTGTTCTATAGATAGGTCCATTTGTACCATATTTTAGATTCCACATATAAGTGATATCATATGGTATTTGTCTTTCTGTCTTAGTTCACTCAGTATGACAATCTCTAGGTCCATCCATGTTGCTGCAAACGGCATTATTTCACTCTTTTGTATGGCTGAGTAGTATTCCATCCCATATGTGCACCACACCTTCTTCATCCATTCATCTGTCAGTGGACATTTAGGTTTTTCCATGTCTTGCCTATTGTGAATAGAAACTGTTCTCTCTTACCATCTTTTCTCCCTTTCACTTTCCACACCAAGTCCCACCTCCAGTCTTCTTCCTGGCCGTCCCCAGATCTGTCTCATCACTATGGAATTTATACTGTGAAAAGCAAAGAGCAGGAGTAGAGAGGTCCCCCAAAGCATCTAAGTTCCAAAGAACAGGGCGATGGATTTCACAAACGGCACCAACTACTTGAGGGAGATGATGGCAGAGGAAGAAAGGAGGCACACGGTGGTAAAGAAGTCACCACTGCTTTACAGCAAACTGCCAGTGTGTGGACAAGCCCCTGACACCCAACCCAGTATGATTTACCATATGCTTCCCCAGCCCTGCCGGCCCCGCCCGCCCCCCACACACACGCACTGCTTTCCTTTCCTCAAGATGTAATTTTTTTTTAATTTGTCACGGGTTTGTCTTGTCATTTCTACTGTCCTAGAAATAGAATTTGGAAAATAGAGCCAATTTAAATTTTGGAAGTTATCTAGGAAAGGGCAACTCACCCAACCCTGGGGAATCACTAGATTCCGCATATAGAAACCATGAATGAGCACAGGCCTATCGTTCTTTCAAGCACTAGTCAGCAAGATGTGATATTCTACCTACGTCAGAATCATCCCAGGTACATGTTAAAATTTAAGATTTCACGGACCACCTCAGACCAAACTATAACTGAATACCTATGGGTGGGAACCTAGAAATTGCATTTTAAACATTCCCCCATGTTACGCTTATGCATCTTAATAGGAAACTATACTTTATAGGGAATGTATAGAGTTAGAGGAAGCTAGGGTGGAAATCATATTGCAATATATGTGTTTGAAATCAACACATTGAACACCTTAAACTTACAATGTTTGTCAATTTATGTCACAATTCTTTTTTAAAAAAAAGAAAAAGAAAACTCTGTTTTAGAGGCTTAAATTCTACATCATAATTTTTTAGCTGAGGTCCGGGTCAGCCCAACTCCAAGTTATAATTTTTATCAGTGATATAGAATACATCTTTTGCTTCGTCCACTGGAATTTCCTTAAGAAGTCCTATTTTTTTTTTTTTTTTAAATCAGCTCAGTATCCTCTTCCCTGAAAAATACCTTGCCCACATATCTAAATTACTGTCTTTTCTTCTTCGGTTTTTTCCAACCAGAAACAGAAGCAATAGGCAGTTCCTTTATACATTCATGATCACCACTCTTGACTGTCCTTCCATTGGTGTTGAAAGCATGACAAAGAAAACCACTCCAAATTCAACTGATTTGGACTAAAAGACACTAGTCTGGGAGCTGGGCCAACAAATCAAGTGGCAAAAACTTATCTGAGCCAATTAGATAGGGATATGCAAATTAATTGGCCATGATATCAGGGTCAAGCAATAACATGCAAATAAACTGGTATCTTATTGAGCTAACGAGATAGGAATATGCATAATAAGTTGGCCATGATGTCAGATGGCTTCATCCTAATTTTAGGCTTGAATGTTATAATACAAAATTCTGTGACACTTCAAAAGGCTTAATTACAATATTGATAAAATAGTCTGAATCCCTAAGATGTGAACAAGTTGATCTGAAAAAGAAATGACAAATCCTTAAACTGGATCATCCTGCAATGTGAGATCCAGCCACAATTACCACAGAACAGAGAGAGATGCTACACCTGAAGGACTAAGTGGTTTGGATGAAATGAGAAGAGGAGATGTGGGATGTGGGCTAGATTTGATATCAGAAAAAATGAATGATTGGCTGAAACACATTAGTTCAGAAAAGCACAAAAACTCCTAAATAAGTCCTTTAGCTGGCAGGCACATATAAATCATTCAACAAACATTTGAATACCCACTCAGCGCCAGGCACCATGCCAGTCCTTGGCTAAACAAGTAAAAATAACAGCAGACACTCACGTAGCACGATGTGAGCCAGACATCCTCCTAAATGCTTTACATATGCTAAGTGATTTAACCCACACTTACAACCCTATGAGGTAGATACTATTTTTAATAGAGAGGTAAGTAACTTTCCCAAGGTCACAGAATCAGTATTTGGCAGATTTAGGATGTCAAGCCAAGCAGTCTTCCAACTCCACGAATAAAACTCAACTCCTCAGGCATTATCCTTCCTCACCAGGTTCAATCTGGATGACAGATGGCTCACTACCTGTTATAGTTTGAGAGATGGCCAAAAATTCTACCTGATTCCAAAATTCCTTCATGCCCAAACTAAAATTAGATCATGGAAGCCACTAATATAAATTCACTGGTTGATTGTTCAATTAGGTTTTGGTTACTTAGATGGCAAAGACAGGATCAATGAGTTCATAAGATCAGACATCAAATACTAATAGATTTCCAGTCGGAAAGGACCACGTCAGTTTCAGTGTACAGACTGGTATGTTATTTTAGTGACTGATTCTTTATGCACAAAAGAGGACAAAATACAAAACAGTGTAGTTTCAGCTGTATCAGTGGTAGAGACGCAGGGATGTTGCTAGAATATGGAAGAAAGCCCAAGTCTAAAGGATTTGAGTGCCTATTAGGCGGCAGAGGAAGACTAAAGAAAAATTTTACCTACTACTCAATATCAAGGGCTGATTCTGGATGACAGTATGTATGATATGATTGGGATGGGGGGGAGATATGATTTAATAGTACAAAAGCTTACTGCCCCTATAAAGCGCTATGGGACTCTGTGGGCCGATATTACATATTTAAATAATAAGACTGAAGAAACTTGAATTGCAACAGACAACTACCAGGAAAATAGAGCTCATCTGGACAATGTTAATGAGATCCACATATGGAGAAGTGGAAATAGTTCCAAAGAAATCTGAATTTTTACTAGTCACCTTGAAACTCCAATTCTGAAGGTGACATCCATGTTTCCAGCCACTGAAATTCCAAGCTCAGTGAATAAATCCAAAAGAAAAAGAAAAAAAAACAAACCTTGCTAGGCTGAGTAATCCAAAGTGTGATAGATGAGCTTCAGTGTAGTCAAGCTTAGAAGTAATATATTGAAAGGAAAAAAAAAAGTTAGAGTATAAAATAATAGGGTCTATTATAAGCCAAGAAAAGTCACACAGAGCCATCCATTGAAGACATTTATCAAGTGTGCCACTACAACAAGAGGTTTGGTGCTGTCGTGGAGGATTTTATAAACACAACAGGGAAAAAAGGCCCTGCCTTTGTCCCAGACTGGAGCTCATTCACGTATGGAGAGCCTGTGGTTACAGTCCGACCTTAGGAAAGAGAGTGGGGTTAAAGGCCCAGCTGCCAGAGAGGCGGCTAGAACAGGGATGAAGAGGCTGTGTGTGAGAACAGGCTAAGAAGATTGCGACTTTGTAGTCTGGAAAAGGAAAGCTGAGCAGAGATATGATTAGAGTCTGAAAATCATGAAAGGTAGAGCCAGAGTAAGACCAACCTGTTTATCACATCCCACAATGCTAAGATTAGGAAGTGACTTTGATGCTTGAAAGAGAATAGATAAAAGGGAGGGCCATTGAGAATCATCCCAAAGGCACCTTTCTGCTCAAATTCTTCATCAGATTTTCTCTGCTACTTTACAGTTCAGTAGTAAAACTTGTTCTAGGAGATGGAGTGGGTTAAGATCAATGTATGGGTCTGTTTTGAGTTATAGGCTTGAAAGGGTACATCTCTAAACCTTTATTGTATGTTGTCTTGTAGGACCCCATGTGCCTTTCCATGAGTAACCATCAGAAACAGACCCCACAGCTGCAAAGTTCACTAGCTGTTCAACCCAGAATGGCTATATTTGCATCCTTGAGTTTCCATTCTATCCTCTGCTCTCCATTCAGTATGTAAGAAAGGAATAGCGAAGGCCAGATTTAATAGGTAATTGCACTGGCAGGATTAAAGCCCCCAAATACTTGTTTTTAAAACTGTATTTGGTGGGCTTTAAGAGATTTTATTATCTATATTATATGTATTTGATAATGTTTTAAAATAAAACTATTAAAAATATATCACATTTGTGTCAACATTATAAATTAACTATACTTAAACTTTCAGAAGTTGAAAAAGTATTGCAAATATCTTTGCCATTTTTCACTTCCTTTTGTGACACTGCCAGTTTCCCATTCAGCCTGGAACAGTTAGGTAACAAAAAGGGGAAATACTATTGAGTCTGAAACACCACAACAATGCTCAGAGAAATAGAAACATCAAAAACAATCTTTTTAAAAAAAAATTACATACTTTATTATAGTCACCTCCACTTTCAAAAGGATATATTGTTTGTATTTGGTCCCGTAATCCCTTATTCCTGATTTGTTATAAATTTAATCATTCTTTTTCCTTCCTTTTTATAGCCTTGCCACTTGCTTGTACCAAGAGCTACCTTGAGAGCAGAGATGGTTGTCTACATATGTTTGCCTTCTCAGAGGCCCTGGAACTTATGTGAGGGGAACATACTTCAGCTTCCCTGCCTAAACAACCAGTTACAGATTTTAAGATTCTGCCAATCTAACTGGTTATTTTGCTTTCACCTTCCAACTGATCTGACTTAATTTCTTCCATTTAATGAAATCCTTTTGGCATCATAGAGTAGTAATAGTATAATAGAAACAGCAGCTAAGAAATAAGATCAGAAACATAACATGTAGTTATTGAAATTGATTTCAGCTGTCATTTTCAGATTTCTTTTTTCCTTTATTCCCCCACTTCCTTAATAGTTTAAAAAAAAAAGTGAAACAGATCATCTCCAGGAAATAAAGGAAAAGAGTAACCCAGAAATGCACACGTTACTACAGTTATTCCTCAATGAGGGTCATAAAGACATTTTTCAGTGAAGAAGTAAAGACAAAAACTGTTCCCTAGTCACATCTTTAGCCCAGCATGAACAGATAAGGCAATGACTCAGCATCTTACTTGTTCATTGCTTTATAGACTAACTCCTTATAAAAGTCAAGAGAACATAGCAGCTGGTTGCCTTTTTCAATTCCTAATGGCCTAACTTTTGCTACATATCATTCTCAGGGCTCCCAGGAAAACTAGGAGGCTTTCTATAACTTTTTTCTTCTACAAAAAAAAAAAAAAAAAAAAAAAAAAGGTTTTAAGTGTTTACTTAGGAAATTAACTTTGTAACTTGAAAATATGAGATAAGCACATTATTTGATCTCCTTGGGAAAGCTCAAACTGCTTTTGCTCAAAACTAAAGCAACATGGTGACTGACTTAACTTCTAGACTTCAAACTACTGATTTCAGCTAATAATATGACAGCGTGATTAACTGTCCCATGTGAACCAAAAAGAGGTGAATGCATTTACTGATAGCACACTTGCAGAGCTCATACGCGTACATATGGAACTGTGACATGTCGCAGTTATCTACAGTTGTTACAGCTGCCTTTTGTTCATAGTATTATGGACTTTCATATCCTAATTAAGGAAACAAATGCTTTCACGCATAGCACTGTTAAACTATTTCCCTCCATTTTTAGTTTTCAAATTATAGAGAAGCTCAATAAAATTAAAATAACCTATAACCCCACCACTGATTTCAAATGGAGGGTAAAAAATTAAGCCCCAAAACTACTCCCTCTAATCCCTTTCCATTCAGAGATAATTCAGTGTCTGAAGGAAACAATTTGAAACTTCACATCAAGATTTTTTTGATTTATATAAATTATATGTGCATATATAATATATGCATTTTATAAAAATGAGATCATAAAACATATTACGCTAATATTTTTTCACCTAGCAATATATAATAGAGATCCTTCTAGGACAGTATGTATAGACGTGCCATTATTTCTACTAGTTGTATGACATCTCTTTGTTTGGGTGCACCATAATATATTTAGTAATTCCCTTATAAATATAACTGTGAGGGCTTCCCTGGTGGCGCAGTGGTTGGGAGTCCGCCTGTCGATGCAGGGGACACGGGTTCGTGCCCTGGTCCGGGAGGATCCCACATGCCACGGAGCGGCTGGGCCCATGAGCCATGGCCGCTGAGCCTGCGTGTCCGGAGCCTGTGCTCCGCAACGGGAGAGGCCACGGCGGTGAGAGGCCCGCGTACCAAAAAAAAAAAATAATAAAAGACAACCTTTACTGATTGCAAAGAATACAAAAAAAGAAAAAAAAAATCAGGTCATTAGCGTGTAGATTTTCAGATTTTCATCAACAGGCGTTTGAATCCTTTAACTCACTCAGTCCAGCAGCATTGTTTTGATAGCAGGTTGGAGATATCTGTGACAGTCATTATAGTCAAAGTAAAAATATATACTTTTGCAAAGTCAAAACCAATATTTTTAAGGCAATTTCTCAAGTTCTAGATTTTACAAAACTACTTAAACACGTGAAAACTACTTATACTGAAAGTTGCCAATTCTAGGTGTAGAAAATACTCCTGAGTTTTATAGTATCTTCTTTACATGCAGTGAAAACATTATAAATGAAAGCAGCCTAAAGAGCTGTATTATATTATAGGGAAGCTTCCGTTTACTATAATTAGATACCTATTTTAATCTTAACTGGAAGGCGTGCTCATGTTTTATATAAGAATTTCACTGAAAAATTTTTAAGAAGAGTTTTGTGGCAGAGATTTTAAAAGAGGCAGTGAATGCTTATGAATTATGTAAGTCTGAACTTTCATTTTATAATAACTCCATTAAAATATAAAAACCTTAAAAGCCTCCCAATAGGAATTTAACTTTATAGAAAGGCTTTATATGTGCCCTGACCTTGCCAAAAGACATGCCTTAGGCAGGATTTAACAGTTATTACAGGGCAAAGCCTAATAATAAAGACCCATCTGAAAAAACCAGCATTTGTCCTTGCCTCCTTGGCCTCCAGTGGAGTTGCAACTCAGCCGTAAACAGACCCTCTCCTGAGAGACAGCAGGATGCAGTGGGAAAGGAACAGTAGCCAGCATTGGAAAACCTGGATCTGAAGCCTTTTAACCTTTCTGATCCTGTCTGCTTGTTTATACAGTTGGGGTATTAATAACAGCAAGGTTGTCACGTAAGCAAATGAAGTAATGTCAGGTGGAAAGTCTGAGTTGACAGCACCATGTTAAGTGTTGGTTATTTTTAAGCCGAAGACAGTTCTTGGTTGACTATTTTTCTCACCATATCCTGGTTCCTAGAAAATACAGTCCTATATGCCTCATACTGTGTATGTTTAAAGAATGCACCCCCATTATTTGCATGGCAGTCACCTGCCTGGACTCACCTACTCTAGGAGAACATCCCAAGGCTAACAAATCCTGCTCCCCTCATCCATTCATTCTTGGCCACAAGACCTTGTATATTTTATAAGAAATAAGACCAGTAGTGTATTTCTCAAGGATATATTTCTACCATTTTCAACTTTAAGTTATATGAATTTTCTAAGATACCAGAGTTCTCTCCCAAGTGGTTCTTTATGATCACAGGCCCAAGATTGGGCTAATAAATAGGAATAAAGAATAGAACCTCTCTCATCCTAATTACCAAGTTCATGCCTGGAAGCTGGATAAACTCTCTCTAAAATGAAAACACCGTAAGATGGAACCTGGTGTTGCTTGTTAATTTGACTAGAAGGGGCAGGGCCTGGTCCCAGAGCAGCTCTGGGGGAAGATATGTGAAAAATTGTTGTGCCCCAGAGCAGAGATGAACCCTCTGTGTCACTTTGATTTGTTATTCAACTAATTGCTAATTTTGCCTACATCAGTAATGTTGAACTGTGTGTCTCTCTCAAACTAGCCAGCCTGACCCCAGTTTAAACCAATTGCTTAGGAAGCATTTTCTGTGAAGCTAAGAACCTGAAGACTATCTGTATTCCAGGGATAAATGTCAGAGCTTCACAGGATGCTAAGGCAGATATAAACACGAGATTAGGAGGTATATTCCAGCTTGATCCCCACGTTTAAAAAACTCTTCAAACCTATTGCGATCAAGGCTGCTTTTATTTTTTAAAATCAAGATATATCTTTAGTATTCCTGGAGTAATATTCCCAAGAGAAGTATTACGTAAGTTTAGCCCAAAGCTAAAGATGCTATCCTCAAACCAAATTAGATATACAGATTTTCATGTGTAAATAGATACATCTTTTAAATTAACATACCCACATAATTATAGCATATCGATTTTGATTCTTATAACTGCCACTTGAAATTTTTTTTAATGTAAACTATTCTAGCCATCTTTAATGCTGTAAGAGGACCTAGTTTTTAAAGCTACTAGAACTTAACATTTGCTTGCAAGCAAGATACAGGAATGGGATTTTTTTTTCATCTTGGGTGGGTTGATGAGCACAACGATTTTTATTTCTCTTTGACTGCTGCTGGTGTGGATGGGTCTTGCCATTGCCTCCCTAGCTTTTCCATTTGATCTGATATGTAAAAACAGCAGTGAAATCTTACCAACTGAAATTATTCATTTCAAAGATGAGACTCTGGCAACAGAGCTTCTATACACTGAGAAGTCTGGAATATTGCATTCGTTTCTGGAAACACACTTAAGAGGAGAGACATTAACTCTCTGAAGCAAATCCAAAGGGAAATCAGGGTCATGCAGAGGGTAGATCCAGTCTCACTGGAAGAACTGTTCAAGGAATTGGAGATGCTAAAGCTACAAAAGAACAGACTTAGAGAGGACATGATGGTAACTGCCTGCAAATACGTGGGGAAAGAATTGAACTTACTCTTCACTCTAAAGAGCTGAACTGCAGATCCATACTTGGTTCTTTCAATTTCAGTACCTAAGCAAAGGCTAGAGGCGAGCTTAGCAGAAACACTGGTTAAAAATTGTGCTCTACTCACCGCTGTAGGTTAGGGGGTCAGCCTGTTAAGTGCCTCCAATCTCCTAAGACTGTCTCATTTTAGGTGAGAACTGAAGCTCTAAATGACCATGCTCAGCCTGAAGCTAGTGTTAGCACATGGAAGAGTGTATCTATTAAAGACAGATTTACCCCCACCAAGTAGGGATAAAAATTGAGGATGAAAGACTATTGCTGAGAATGATGACAACAACGACAATACTATAAGTCTTGTTTCATCTTAATCCCATGAAGTCAAGATTATCCCCATATGCAAATGAGGAAACGAAGCCTTGGAAAAATTCAGAGACTTGCTCAAGGTCACAGAGTGAATGAATGGCAGGTCCCAGCTCCTCGCTCCAGCTGGGTGTGTTACCTAAGCCTGTCTGATTACCCACTACATTCCACTGTCTAGACGATGCACACTGTAATTTCAATTGGCCATAATCCCCAAACCGTAGAAACCTCAACCGTAGAAGATAATAAATGCTTTTGAGCTGCAAAATGATAGCTGACTCACAATTAGTACCCTCTATAGATTACCGTGACAAAGTAACGATATCCAACTGTGCCTGCAAATGCCAACACATGCAAATGCCTGCGACTTCATAGATAAACAGCAAATGCCCTAATGAGTAAAAACTAACTGCTCTTCATTTTTTTCTGTGTGCTTATTTCTGCTGGAAAATAATGTCCAGAACGAATTTATGTTCTTTCCAACAAAAAGAAAAGAGAGAGGGAAGGGAGCGAGGGGCGAGGAGATTAGTGTTTACAAGTTTACATAATACAAAAAAAGAGCAGCCATGAAATAGTGAGCTGTGGCTTCCCAGTGGGAAGATAATCACATGCAACCAGTGAGTTCCTGGGCAATTTTAATTTCCTTTAATCATTTCCAAAGTCGTGCCTCGAGAGGTGGAAGCTAAAAAGCTTCCTAACATCTTGCCTTTCTTTTTTCCTCCTCCTTTTTTCAGGTTGGCACAAAGTAGCAAGAAAAACAAAACAAACGAACCTGGGTAGAAGCAATTTAAGTATTTGCTTCCCCGGGAAAATTCCTCCGTTATTTTAGTCCCATCATCATTCATCTCTACCTTTGTACTGCCCATGTATTTCACTGGATCACAGGCTTGTCTTTCTTTGATCGTGTCCTATAAATGCCTTTCCTCGTTCATGAGACTGAGTTCTTTAATCGTCAGCGTTGCCAGGCACCCTATTTATTCCTTTTTCTGTGTTTCCACGGCACACCGGAGTTATCCCTTCCCGTGACTTATCACATGCTGTAGGTGTCTGTGGCTCTTTCTGAGTTTCTTTTGCCAGAGACCTGACTTAATTCATTTTTGCACGGCCGTCATCTAGCACTGCCTAAAGTAGGGCCCCATAAGGGTTGAAATAAAATGAAAATACAAATATTTCATTTTATCCCCCCATGTTGGGCTTAAAGTATGAACTGAATTGAAATGAATCCAATCAAAAGTTAAGTTGAACTGAATTGAATACATTATGTCACAATAAAATTATCCAGATTGCACTTACACATATAGACAAATTGATTAGCACAGCCCAACTATGATGTTGTGATTCTAATGACTGATACTCCTAGCATTACCTATTATGTTACCATAGAAAGGGCAATACCTTTAGGCATAATATTATAGTTATTTCCTTCAACTGAGGCCATAATGGCAGACACAGTCTAAATCACTGTGTATTTAAAGAGTGGCTAGGAAATGTAGAACAAACCTCTGGAAAGTTGACAGTATGTCTGAAAAAGCAAATGATGTATAAAGTAACATGAACTAACATTACACTATTGATTATACAGGAGGATTCCTCAAAACAAGTAGATTTTAAATTTCCTTTTCCAGGCTAAGTCAACTTCTTGGTCCAAGCTATGCTGTCATCCCAGAGGGAGAGGAAGTCCCATCACCATCAGGTCATCCCCTCGCTCCTCTCTTCTCACTGACTGGTTTTTAAAGCCAGAGATAATCAGCAAGTCAGTCACCATCTGGGTTAAGCCCCTACATTGGGTACTCGAGATTCAGTCAATAAGATGGACATAATCTGTCCTGCTCTGGAGCCTACAGTCTCAAAAAAGACCAAGCAAAGTATAAAAATAATTTAAAACCCTATGTATTAGGAAAAAAAATCAACAGGATATGAAATTAAAGGAGGTTTCCCTCACCCGATGGATATGGACTCTGATTTAGGAGTTACAGGCAATTCTTCTCAAAAATTCTCTCTTTTCAAAAGAGTTATTTACAAGCCAGATAAACGTTTTGTGAAAATCAAAGTGAGGACAGGGCTGAGGGGGGGAGCTATCCCTTCTTTACAATCAATGTTTAAGCAGCATACAGTTGTCTGATGATGAAATAAGTGAACATCAATTTGAAGATCTCTGATCAGTAAAACTTTTGGAGCACCTTCTTCCTTGCATGTTTATAAATTTTGTACATTTAATGTTGTAGTAATATAAAATGGACATCATAAACTTCTTTAAAAGTAAAAAAAAGTAAAGCCTATAGCAAAAGTAAAATATACATTTTACATTTATGAATGACGAAAATGTTATTCTCCCTTCCAGTGTTATTAATATATTGTGTTAGTAAATATGCGTCATTGAAAATATAGTTTTAACCCTGTGACATAGCAATTCACAAGTTTATTTCACTTAGTTTATTTCACTTAGTTCTAAAAAGAAGTGTCATTAAAAAAAAATACCTCACAAAGGCACGATATTGACTGTAAATTGAGATTCACAGTAAATATAAATCAGTGATCACACTGACTGAAGTTTTTGATGTTTTTAAAAAGATTTTCAGTCACTTCTCTAATCTGAAATAGATCATTTTTACTTCTAATCATGTCTGACACTGAGCTCACTCGAGAAACAGTCAGTTGTGTCACATTCTTATTTTTCACTCGTGTGAAATACATTTGCATTATCAGGTTTTTAAGCCACCGTTGTTTTTCAGGAATCACTTTAAGCAACATGCTCATTTTGTGAGGATGTTTGGTTAAAACTAAATATAATCCAGAAATACATATCACTTAGTTCACGTAAACTGCAGTACATAGCAAAACACAAAAAGCAAACAAGTGAGGGTCCCTCGGGCAGTGGTGCTGTCGCGGCCCCTCAGCAACCCTTGAACACCGCCTGTGAATGACGCCCAGACAAGGACGCCACATTGTTCTGTACCTCAGACCGTGGCAACTCTCTAATCTGGTCTTATTTTTAGAAGAAAAAATAAAGCAGAAATTCTAATATTTTCTTCCCCATGGAGAATATTTAACTCCACACTGAAGACCACAGAAGACTCAAGGCTTCTAGTTAATACCCCAGAAATCTGCCAATCATACTACATTTTCTTTTCCTTTCTTTTCTCTTACCACAGCCAGAAAGATATTGTATCATGTTGCTTCAATTTTCCTTCCTTAAAAAAAAAAATCAATTATTTATTAACCCAGAAGCACAATGCATTGTAACTTATCAACTGGCGAATGAGGTAAGTGTTTTAGGCTTTGCAGGCCACCTGGTTTCTTGGAAGTATTCAACTCTACCCCTGTAACACGAAAACACCCATAGACGATATGAAGAATAGATGTGATGGTGTGCTAATAAAACTTTATATAGGGACACTGACATTTGAATTTCATATAATTTCACATCTCGTGGAATATTATTCTTCTTTCCATTTTTTTTTCCAACTTTTAAAAATGGAAAAACCTCTTTAGTTCATGCCCACAAAAAAACATGCAGCAGGCAGATTTGGTCCATAGGCAATCATTTGAGGAGCCCCAAGGCCAGAGGAAGGGTAGGTAACCCCTACTGGGGTGTCATGGAGGCTTCCTGGAGGAGGAACTGTGTGAGGGGTTATGCAGCTCAGGAGGACAGGCCCAAAGCACAGTGTGAGCAAAGGCATGTCTGTGTGAAACTAATGGGCAAGTGCATATGAAATTGCTGCAGCAGAGAAGAGTGAGAAATGAAGTGGACAGAGAGGCAGGGCAGGATCGAGGGAATCGAATTTTATGCTCTGGGGGTGTTAGGGTGACACTGAGGGGTCTAAGCAGGGAGTTTGTGTTGGAATGATCAGCAGTGGGGAAATTCTAGAATGTCAATTCTAGCTCTGGCTGTGCAGTCAGTCTGACTTGGGCTAGGATCCCCATTCTGCCACTGACCACACATACAACTTCAAACTAGCTTCTTATCCCTCTAACTCTGAATCCCTTCATCCGAAAACAAAAGATGCTCTCTAGGTCCATCCATGTTGCTGCAAATGGCATCATTTCATTCTTTTTATGGCTGAGTAATATTCCATTGTACTATATATGTACCACATCTTTATCCATTCATCTGTAGATGGACATTTAGGTTGTTTCCATGTCTTGGCTACTGTAAATAGTGCTGCTGTGAACACTAGGGTGCATATATCATTTCAGATTAGAGTTCTATCAGATATATGCCCAGGAGTGGGATTGCTGGATCATATGACAACTATTTTTAGTTTAAGGAACCTCCATACTGTTCTCCATAGTGGCTGCACCAATTTACATTCCCACCAACAGTGTAGGAGGGTTCCCTTTTCTCCACACCCTCTCCAGCATTTATTATTTGTAGACTTTTCAATGATGGCCATTCTGAGCTGTATGTTACCAAACGGGAAAGGCAGGAGGAGGGATAAATTAGGGGTTTAGGATTAGCAGATACAAGCTACTATATATAAAATAAACAACAAGGTCCTACTGTAGAGCACAGGGGGCTATATTCAGTATCTTGTAATAAACTATAATGGAAAAGAAGAAAGAAAACTAAAGATAATCCCTCCCCTAGCATTTGCTATTCTCTGTTATTTGCTTCTCTTGCTGTACATTCTTTCACAACTGATAATGTGAGTCACTAACTGGTTGTTGGACTGATGCCCCCTCTAGCTTGCAGAAACATGTCATTACCAATGTACACCAAATGCCTAGCATTGTGTCTCACAGCAGGTACACAAAAGTAGTTAAGGAATAAATGAAACAAGTCAAAGCCAATATTCTCCCACCTTGTCATTCTATCATTGTCCATACATGCTTCTTGTTTTGCAAGGATAAATATGTTGTAACATTTATTTAAAACTTGGGACAAAGGCACTGAGAGAAAAATGATTAATCATCCTCTATACAACTATCTTATGCATAATAAGTTTGTTTTTCTGAGAGAGTTCTAATTACATTACATTTTGGTACATGGCTTTCCCCCCGCCCTCTTCCACTGAGATGCCTTTCCTTCAAGAAATTTTCTTAATTTAAATAGGCAATTTTCTAGTTTATATTGCACTAAACTTGAAGTAGTATCTTTCCAAAGCACAATGCATCGGGCTAACTTTTTAACTTAAACTCAGAAATAAGGTGACAAGTGGCCCATTTCATGAATGATCCAAATGATGTATCCTTCCTCCTATAAATTGCCAAAAGTTCTTCATATTTCACTACCTGATACCATAACACATTATAAATTGTATACATATGATTTATCTAATCACCAGATTTCTAGGACTCTTGCTCCAGAGCAAACCAGAAAGCAACAAAAATCCATGTTGATGTTTTGCTCAAATTGTTTCTTATTGTTCAAGTTCATTCATTCAATGAATGTTTTCTGAGCACCTACTATGTGCCGTGCACTGTTAAATCTTTCCTTTTAGGGATATTCATGGAACATGTTTGACATTTTTACTTTCTAAAGAGGTGAATTCTTCACCACTTTAGTTTTCCTATTATGTGTATGGGTAATGATGGCCTAATTAGAAAAAGTCTAACAGTTTCTAGGGATAGGATAAAATATAAAAAACTCATAGGACTGTTTAAGCCATACAGATTTTAAGAAGCATGATCTTCAGTTTCTGCCATCCTTCTATTTTCCAAGTAATCATAACTGTATCTTGAAATCTAACCTCATTTACATAGGATGGTGTTACTTTTTTTTTCAAGAGCAAATGCCTTTATTAGATTAAATATATTTAATGTTCTGTCATATACTTCTGCAACCAAAAGGTGTACGTCACACATATAGTGGAAAATACATTTCAAAAATTCAAAAGCCTGTCATAAAGTGTTCACTCAAGATAAATTTTACTCCATAATCATACAAAATGAATCAATTAACCTTGAGTTTTAATATCTCAGTGTGACTTTAACAAAAATACTATTACACATATTTAGAATTGGTACACAAGGTATATAATTGTATGTTAAGCACTGTCTTTGCTTATATTTTAGCCAACAATAAAATGTAGTGTTTTTTTTATATGACAGCGTTACTTTTGAAAATTCACGTTGGCCCTATCGCCATTATTATATAAACAACTTAGTTCCCTTTCTCCCTTTTAGTTCCACAGTCCTTTAAGACTGATTATAAATTGAGAATATCCAGGATGCTAAAACGATATACAATTTACACAACATACCAAATCTGTTATTTAGAAAAACCCTGTCATTTTCTCAAGAGAGCTTATAATTACATTCCAACACCTATTTCGTCATCACTCCAGTCTTGACTAAAATTAAGCAGAAAATAGTGTATGTGAGAAAACAGTTTAATTCTATTTCTGAAAATGAGTTCTTTCCAAGAAAATTCTGTTCAAATGTGATGAGATCCCCAGGATTTTATAAATTTGCAGTTACTAACTTGTTAACCCAAATAAGTGGGGAGAGATATATTCATTCAGTGCCATAAATATATACTCTATGAATGTATATTATGTATATGTATATTATGTATATGTATATTATGTATATGTATTCTATGATATATGTATTTAGTCTGGATTTTATCCAAAATCCTAAGGATGACTTAACATTGTGGTGAAATATATACTATATAGACAAGACTTAAACACTTGACTATTCAACAGAACTAGCTGTTGAATCAATTGAGTAAATGTAGTTTAGTGTTTGTTGCCCCTTCTTCTTCCCGAATAGTTTTACTTGCTCATTGATTCAAAACGTATAGCACACCTGTGTCCTAGTCAGTTCTGGAGGCTAAGGATATAGCAGTGAATAAAACAGTCAACCCTCCTTCATGAGACTGATATTCCAGAGGGCGAGAAAAACACTAAGCAAGATAAATGAGTAAACTACAAAGTGTGTTAGATAATAAGTTTTTAGGAGAAAAATGGAGATGGGAATGTTTAAGTAGTCAGATTCTGAATATAGTTTGAAAGGATCTGAAGTCAAAACAAAAAGGAGTGTATGTTTGAAAACAGGGCTTGGGTCAAAATGTTTATTTTCAAAATAGGGGTACGAATTGGAGATCTGTTACCTTCTATATCCTTCCATGGAAATTTCCTCCTGAGAAAAGAAATGCATTTAATTCTAGTGTTCTTGTCATGTTTCTGATGATTTACATTCTCATTTTCAGTTCTGAGATTATGGTTTAGTAAATGGTCCTCAGACCCAATAAACTTATCAGCAGATAATTTTTTTTAGCAAGTTAATCAAAATGCAGGCAAGACAACGGGATATGCTTGAAATAACAAATCACTTGATTAGTTAATTAGGTTAGCAAGACTGCCACGAAATGAAACCCTGTCATTTTTTAAAACCTCAGTTGAAAATATTCTGGGTAATGACATGTACATTTTCAAGGAATAAAGAAAATTGGCCCTTTTGAAGGTTACTAAAAGGTGCCAGCTGTGTACCTTTCCAGGGATTCCTCAGAGAACTCTGAAAATACATAAGGGATTGGTTAATTATCTTAAAATCTCAAAGAGCAGTCTAAGCTACACAATAACATAGTAAAGCCACATAAAGCCTCCTGATGTTTTATGGAAAGTCCTAGTTAGCCCAAGCTTTTGGATTGGTTGAAATTTTTATTTCCAAGCTCAGTATCAAACCCCTGGATAGCTGTGATTTTAAATAAACCTCTCTGTTGTGTCTTTTGCCTCTTAATATAGTAATCATAGATATTTGCATACTGAGTCATCATCTAGTGGAACTCTATCTTTGAAAAACATGTTTACTAAGAGAATACTAAAATTACCCAAAGGAAATATAATAATTTTTAAAAATAGCTATATTATTGAAGGCTTACTATCTTCCACTTGCTGTGCTTAATACTTTATATGTAGTATGGCATCTTATCACAACATACCTGAGACATGTACTATTTACCCTGAAAAGATGGCCTGTGGAAGATAAAATACCTTGCCAGGTTCACACCAGACAGTGAAATGACTGAACCAGTCATCCGAACCCCACCTTCTAACTCTACTTGGATGTTTCCTGACTTACAAAATCTAAAACCCCTTTCTAGAAACAATATGACCTCTTTGGAAAACTTCTTTTCCAGTTGACCTATTTTACTTTAATTTTCATAGCAGATGGAATCTTTTAAACTAAGATTTTGACTCTAATCTTGGCTTTTAACAATCCTTCAGCTCCCCTGAAAATGGAGGATGTAACAGCACCTGTCATTTGGAGCTTTTGAGACAATAGTAACAGCAGGAACTAATTAGCATACTCTGGAAGTCAGATAGGAGTTCAGAGAGACTCTTAGGAAAGATAAAATTTGAAATGTGTTCCCCCCGCCCCCTACCATGTTTATTCACATGGCCCCCTTATTCAATCAGCCAATCAGTAAACATCTGTCACTCCTCTCTCTGCATCCAGTGTCAAAAGAGTACTTTCCTAAAAGTGAAGAGGGCTTATTTAGCAGAACTATAAGCAGCCTCCCTTGCAATTTGCAAAGTGGAACTTTGCCAAAGCTTTCCCTCTCAATCCTATTATCTCCTAGAAACACCTACTTGTGCCTTTTTGAAAGACACCCAAATGTGAAACCCCAAATTTCCTGGACCTGCTTGAGCAATCCCATATTTAGGGTCCCCACGTTAGAGGAGTGTAGTGTGTGTCCCAGAATGCTAAACCCACAAAAGAGGATTAGCAGCCGTGTGTAATACCACGTGGTCTGACTGAATAAGGTAGCAGGACTCGTACTCTGAGCTTACTGTGTGCTGGGCATATGCTCAACACTTGACAATCTTTACCCCATGATTCCTATGACAATTCTGAGAAATATATACTATCATTATCAACATTTTGCAGTCGAGATAACTATGGCTTAGAGACTTAAGTCAGCTAAAGCTCATGCCCTTAGCTACTGCAGGATTTAAGTTTTTATTTCTTTAAAAATGGAAGATCAATGGCCTGTATTATACAATACCGTTATTCTGAATTCCCTGATTTCTACTTTAAAACAGTGTCAATTTTTTTTTAAAGGATTATAGGTGCTTTTATTTTGCTCTCCCCAGAAGGAACTTATCCTTCCTTCAAAGGTAAAACTGTATACGTCATCTTTACAGTTGAGAAGTAGTTGAGACTGTCTCAAGTTGTCATCAGATCAGATATTCCTTATCAGAGCCCCTTGAAGATAGAAGGACCAGCATGGTTATAAAGCGCAGCACAACAAAAGCCAAAGACCCGGTAACAGCACTGCATTGAAATGCAGCAGCATCTGTGTTTTCACTCCCCATCTTAACTCACAGCATAGCAGGGGGTTCGAAGGATTTGAATTCTGAATTTGTTACAATAACATCTGCCAAGAACAAGTCCTGAATGTACTATTTGTCCCCATGGAGAAAAATGAGGAGCTTATCATGCAGGTCTTTGTCAAGATAATAACAACACCTGTTGTCAGGCTAAAGATTTAGATACTCCTGGATGAAATGCCAGGTCTGCTGTGTGCGGTCGAGGGAGCGTGGTTGAGCCACAAATTGCTTGGAAGCAAGCTGATTTTAAGTTGCCATGGAAAGAAGATGCAGACAATGAGAATCCTTTACATGAATATTTTCTATGTCTTGTTATGATAGGAATGTCCAGCTGAGGGGCACTTTCTTGGTACTACCAGTGACATGAACGGATAAAATAATGAACACTAATTACAGTGTATTATAATGATTTCTGGGCTTCACCTCAGAGAGGCATAGATCTAGCTAGGTAATTACTTCTCTGACAGATAGGTTTTTCCATGAGATTTGAGGATGATGAGTCTAGTTTATTGACTGCTGGTGAGACCACAGGGGAGGAAAGTCATGAGGCATGATTAAGAACATTTTAGTCAACATGTTTTTCAATCAAGTTGTCAAGGTACCCAATTCTGGTTAAAGAAATGCTTCCTATGGAAATGACACTGATTCTCAGCCATGGGTGTCTGTTACTTCAGGGAAGGAACTAAACAGTAAGAAACTGTTCTCAGGGTGAAGTGCAAGTTGTTTCCTGAAAAGGATGCCTTTGACTATCGTGCTCTGTTTCTTCCTAGTGTGAAAGAGAGCCAGATTGTTTATTACACTTATATTCCCCGAGAGATTATTTTCCCCCTACCAATTTGGATTGACGTTCCCTACACAGTTCTGGATAATGTTTAGAAGGTACTCTGACCTCAGGGAATTTTCAAAAGTACACAAATCCATGTGCTTTTGTTTCTTTCCACATCCTCTTGAGAATCTCCTCCCTTTCCCCACACCCTAACTGATTTTACCTGGAAAAGGGTGGTGGTAATTCTCCTTGTTATTTACCTATAGATAGCAAAGAATCTATAGAAGGAAAAAACAGAAAATTAGAGAATTCAGAGAAGAAAAGGAAGTAAAAGAAATAAAGCTTTATCAAAAATTTGAATAGTACAGATGGGCTGCCCTTCTGGAAATGATCTGTCTTATTAATGATATGGTTCTAACACTTTTTAGCCCTGTTACGAGTATAAGGATTCAGAGAAAAAAGTGGTTTAACACTATGGCAAATGATTGCTACTTCCAGCACTGAGTAGAGATTCCTGGGTTGTGATGAAGTATAAATGTCACGGTGCAGTCCCCTCTTTCACTTACTAAAGAAATTCAGATATTGTAGAAATGCAAGCACATCTGGGCTGCTTGTAAAATATGATTTTTCTCCCCAGTAGACTGTGTGCTGTTTGGTACTATTGATCACCTGGTATCTTGTCTTCTATGAATGGTCTAAGGGAAATTTAGCCACACCTAAACAGAGCTCTTGCAATGTTTATTCCTAGAATAGAGATCCTAATGTGCTTTGCAGAACAGACACAAATTTCCATTTCTTCCCTAACTATACTTCATCCTATTCAATATGGCACAAGAGCAAACTAAATTCATAGGGTACAGATGGCTATTCAAGATACCAGGTTGGGGCTTCCCTGGTGGCTCAGTGGTTGAGAGTCTGCCTGTCGATACAGGGGACATGGGTTCGTGCCCCGGTCCGGAAAGATCCCACATGCCACGGAGCAGCTGGGCCCATGAGCCATGGCCTCTGAGCCTGCACGTCCGGAGCCTGTGCTCCACAACGGGAGAGGCCACAACAGTGAAAGGCCTGCATACTGCAAAAAAAAAAAAAAAAAAAAAAAAAAAAAAAAAAAAGATACCAGGTTTGTTTTTTTTTAATTCAAAAAGTGTTTTTCCTAAAACAAAAAACTCTTTGTGCTTCTCTAACTACCCTTTATGAACATTTTGCTGTTGTCCCTCACAGAATTTACAGAGTTAAACAAAACACACCGTTCAATGATCAGAATTTAATTAGGTTTTCTGTGGTTGCAACAGCTTTCCAATTCTTTCATCTTATGAAGGAGTAAATCCCTAGATTACTCAGACACGTGAAAATAAATTTAACTAGAGTTTTTACATTGCACCTCTCAGTTCTTCATCATGTAAAACACCTGTGCCTTTCTAAAAGATGCGAATCCCTCTTTATTATTTTGATGAGCTAACAAGGTGAATTCATTTCTAGAACACTGTAAAAAGTCAGTTGTGATCAATGGCCCCAAGAATATAACCTCTTCTGGATCATACTTACGATTTGGGAAATCTCTGTGGAAACTAGAATATATAGAAGTGTTATCTGTGTTGTAGTCATACAACTAGAGGGTTTACCCTCCCCTCTGGAGAACTTAACATTGAGGGTAGGCTGAGAGGCGATCATTTTAATATGGAAGATTTTTCATAAATAAAGGAAATTGAGTTTTTAGTAGTTGAGGCAAATTCTCCATATGCATCCTTTTTTATCTCTTATTGAGTGCTGATCTATACAATTAACACAGCAAATGAAGAAAAGTTCCCAGCTTTGAAAATATCCAGCAGATTTAAGTATTGTTATTTACCATAACCACCTCTTAAATATATGTTAATTGCAGCTGCTAATAAATAAGCTTTTGGGTAAATGTCTTTATAGCACATATTTTATATACAAAATTGAAACGGAATTTTATCGGATTAGACTTGTATGACAAAAATAATCTTTAGACAACCTCTTCCATGTCTATAATTATCTAATGCTTGGGTATCAAAAACAAGACTAATTGAACAGGTTAGTGTTAAAATAAGTAGAATTTATTATCTACAGGGACCTGTAACCAGATTGGCCTGTATCTGGAATAAGTATAAAAAATATTCAGCTTGGCGCTGGCATGTAAAATTTGTGAGTTCAACAACAAAAAAAATTTAAGTGGCTTCACATTGCCTAACCATATGGGTTATGGGCAAAGATGCTATGGCACTGAGATGAATGACTCTTTTGACAAACTTTTTTTTTTTTTGCGGTACGCGGGCCTCTCACTGTTGTGGCCTCTCCCGTTGCGGAGCACAGGCTCCGGACGCGCAGGCTCAGCGGCCATGGCTCACGGGCCCAGCCGCTCCGTGGCATGTGGGATCTTCTCGGACCGGGGCACGAACCCGTGTCCCCTGCAACAAGCAGGCAGACTCTCGACCACTGCGCCACCAGTGAAGCCCTGACAAACATTTTTGACACTATCCTGGGAGCTTGGGAGCACCGTATACTTAGAGCCATGATGATGATTTTAATTTATAGTTCCATCATTTCAAGCTTTGAATATAGGCATAAGAGCAAACAAAAATGAAACTTGATTCAGTTTTGTGGGCAGATGTAAGAAAACATCATCACTTATTATATGATAGATTTAACTGGCTTTCTCCTGAATTACATAGACATATGTATTAGGGACATAGACATGTTCCTAATCTGTTTATATATAGGTGTTTAATACCGAAGCCTTTGTATTATTGTTTGATTGTTTATTCTTTTCAGCTAAGAGTTAGTCCCACCAAGCAATTTATAATAAATAGCTGATGGGGCTGGGGGTGGGCTGGTAATTGGGACTCAGTGTGGAACAAGCTATGTCCAAACACAATTTTTTTCCCAAAACTTCTACAGAGACAAAATCAGTTCTATATAAATTAGCTATTGGAAGTAAATTCTCAGGACTGTTTGTATATTTTGTTTTCTATCTATTTGTAGATGATCAAGATTTATGTATATTCATTGATTTTTCAAGTCTGATTAGCCTTTAAAATGTAGCTTGAATCTTTATGCTCATTCCCCCCTCCAAATGTCACCCACAATTAAAATTGAAGTCATGATACCAAAATTACTGGTGGCAGAATGCCAGGATTTACAGTTCAAAATGGTGTCAGGGCAAAATTACATATGCAGGCAATTATGGGTTTTAGAATAAATTAGTGTTTTAGGCTAAGGTTACCAATTCGAGGGGAGCATCAATCGACTGTGGGTATTAATTCAATTACCTGGTTTGTTTGTTTGTTTGTTTTTTTGCGGTACGCGGGCCTCTCCCTGTTGCGGCCTCTCCCGCTGTGGAGCACAGGCTCCGGATGCGCAGGCTCAGCGGCCATGGCTCACGAGCCCAGCTGCTCCGCGGCATGTGGGATCCTCCCGGACCGGGGCACGAACCCGCGTCCCCTGCATCGGCAGGCGGACTCCCAACCACTGCGCCACCAGGGAAGCCCCCAATTACCTATTTTTTAATTCAGAAAAATGTGTTGTGAGCATAATAAATGAAAAAAATAAAGCCATGAATAGAATGTGCCACTGGAGTGGTCTTAGGTGAGAACATACGTGGTGAATTATAACACTCCAAAGACTGCTGCTTCTCCGGCTCTTTTCAGTTCACTGGATAGACTGGTCTATCATTAAATGAACCAAGCTAGAAAAATCCTGCAGTCAAAAGGAAAACAAACTTTGTTATGAAAACTCAGGCTAGCCCAAGATTAAGGAAGGGCAGGTGAATGTCATTGCCACGATCTCTGATACTATCCTTGTGCTGTGAGAACTGCTACTTTAAATCAACACTGGCATATCCTGGGCCTTTAGTTAACCAGTAAGGGTTGTCCAGTCCACTACCTTGCTATTAGATAACACTGCTTGAAACCATTCCCAAAGAAAGGTACCACATCACTCTTCAGAGAATTAGTTGATTCTTGACAAACCAAATATATATATGAATATAAATATATATTTATATTTGAAAATAATAAATTTCTAACCAAAAAAGGTTCACAAATTTAAGATCCCTTTGGAAGTAGCCACACTTTCCCCCAAATATGTCTTTGGGGTTTTTTTTCTCCCCTTTTTATTTGCTTTCTATTGCATGGACTATCTTCCTACCCATTGTACCTTTGTTGAAAATATTAATAACTACTCTGCATTCCTGAAATTCCCTAGTGTTTGAGTCTTTAAATATCTATTATGATCTTAATCTCTGAAACCTAATAATGATTCACAAAAATTCTCAGTGCCCTTCCCTGAAGTTAGTAGCTTCTAGGCACCTGTGTCCAGTCTCACGAACCCTGGGTCTGTGGGCGCCCCTGCAGTATCCTCACACTTGCTTCAGCTTCTCCATCCCCTTCCTCCCTCTCTTCCCCTGCTGTCTTGTTCATGGTCAATGTTTCTGTAGTCCTACCTTGTTCTCATTCTTCTTGATTTCTCTCCCAACATTAACCTCACATATGTGAAAAACAGTCTATTGGAAGAATAACCTATTGCAACATTTTATAAAGTCATTCTGAATGCAGTTGACATAATGATGTTTGCCTGGTCACCTGCCTGTAGGGGATAAAGGAAGTGCATGTGTGATGGGAGACATAGGTATTATTAGAAATGACAATCATAGTTGATATCTTAAACTGAGATAACCTGTATTTATCTTATCTCCATTTTCAGCACTTCTGCTATCTGCACCCTCTTACCCATCTTATAACCTTTGAATATTTTATCTAACTAGTATCCTTTATAAAAGGAATATTTTTGCACACTATATGCTTTTGCTTGAAGAGACAGCAGTGGCCCAGAGAAGCCGCTGGAAATTAGTGGTAATTCATTAGTTAAAATCTGCCTCTTTTTTCTACCTAAGCTCAGTGGAAAAAGCACTAAACCGAGTTCTAGTCACAATTATACCACAATTCAAACCATAGGCATGGGGAAGTCACACAACTTGTCCAGGCATCAATTTCTCAAATGAAAAAAAAAAAATTAAACTGTTTGACATCTAAGGTTGCTTCCATTTTTAAAATCAATGATTCTATTACTTTTTTTAGTTAAATAAGGTTTAGGAAGCTGGCCTATCAAATGAAGTTACTATAAAGAGTAAAAACAAGAGAGAAATGATTTCAAATACGAAGCTATGTCAGCTGTGCAGACATTTTTGGAATATTTCTAACCAAGCTTAATCACTGTTGAGTTATTCTATTATTTTTCTATGTGCATTTGATTAAGGATGATGCACAAATGTTTCTTTTTATGTGCATTCTATTGGGGATGCCAATTATGAGTTAACTTATTTTAAAGGTTGTTTGTAATGTCAATACAGTCTTAAGAAATGCCCAAATAATAGTTGCTAGGAGAGAGGCTAAAATGCCTATGAGATGGTCTTGGAAATTTCTATAATATCTGCTCTATCTAATTATGTATAGATCCAGACTATTCATGCTTAATATCCAAGTAACTGCTGGAATTAGAATGGTTTGACCAATACATGCAATTAAAGGGGACATATTTTAACCCTTTTCTTAGGAAGTTGATTTTTGTAATATGAGCATTTTTAGGTGATATATTTAATGCAAAAATCTTTGACATCTCACCATTAAATTCTCATGAACACTTAATGTCATTTTGTTACATTAAAACAAAACAGCCTCTACATCCTGCGCACACTTTTTCTTCTACGTTGTACAAATACTTAAACACACGTGCATATAGCTGTAGGGGGACTATAGATGGAGTGGGGTCAGAAAATATCTGCAGTGCACTTGTAACATTTTTCCAGTTCCTCGGTCACCATCTTTCAACACTTTCCTTTACCTGTGTCTTTTTTTCTCTTCAACATATACACATCAGTACTTTGTCTTGCTTTGTTAAAAAAATAATAAGGAACACTGATTTCAGGGGGAGGATTATATGCTTGAAACTATATACATTTTTGCAGCGGTAGAAATTTTTAAGAAGGGTATTCATATTCTATTCATAGAAAAACTTAAGAAATGGTTACTTCAAATCCCAATTTCCAGTACTAAATATATTATAAAAATTATACAAAGGAGATGATGTTCACGATTTCAGTCCTCTTTGCTGAGCCTGTGACACACCTAAATCTTGCCATTTAACAGACTCCAAAGGAACTCATTTTTGAATGCTATTAAGGATATGTATTCACAATACTTGAAACTTGGCTATCCTGTGCTTAGAAAAATATGCTTCGTCAGTAGGTTTATCCTACTTGTCCATTATTCTCCATGACTCTCTACTTGCAACAGAATTGCGTAATCAAGTTATTTCCATTCACATTTGCACACCGTGCCAAGAAATAAAAATGTGGAAAATCAGTTCTGACTCAAGGCACATTTATTAGATTATAGAAAATCTTACTAATCACAACTTTCAGCAACACAATGTCAACCACAGTTTTTGTATAAAGACATTGAATTGACATCCCGTTGTAAAAATTCTATCAGTAGTACAACGTATCTATACTCTTCCCAGTAACGTGTCCTCTGACAGATCTAGAAAGCCCTAAATTAAGTTAGACAGCCGATGAATACGAAGAACACTTTTAGTGATTTTTAGTGAACTTAAGTAACCTAAGATACTGCCATTTGCTAAGTGCTTGTATGAATCGGGCACTGTGCTAAGTGTTACAGAGAAAAACCCTCACAGCAACCCTGTGAGGTAAGTACTCTAATCATCATCATTTCGCAGATGAGGAAGCTGAAACTTGAAGAGCTTAAGTAACTGCCCACGATTACAGAGGCGGAGCTACACGTCAAGTTTGTCCGGCTCCTCAAGCATTCTATCCTGCACCCTAGCTTTGTTTATATTCAGGTTTCCTTTGCTATCTCACCATAAAACGCTGCCACCCTATCTTAATGGTAGAAGAGATTTAACTCCCACCTCTAGCACGTGTCATAGGACACAATTTTAAATGTAACTCTGGAAGTATCCAAGGATATTTAGCTTGACTGCCAAGTTCTATAGGTTGAATTCAGTCTTTCATGTGCTTCACCCTAGCCACCCAGTGCAAATTATGTCACCAGGAGCAAGGTGATTGTCGTTACTTTCAAGGTCAGTCACAGTCACTAGGCCCAGAGGTTAAACAGTTGTATTCCATCAGCAGAGGGCATTAGAATCTCCAGGGACACTTGTTAAAAATGCAGGTGCCCTGGGCTTCCCTGGTGGCGCAGTGGTTAAGAATCCGCCTGCCAACGCAGGGGACACGGGTTCGAGCCCTGGTCCGGGAAGAGCCCGCATGCCACGGAGCAACTAAGCCCGAGTGCCACAACTACTGAGCCTGCGCTCTAGAGCCCATGAGCCACAACTACTGAGCCCAGGTGCCACAACTACTGAAGCTCATGTGCTAAAAGCCCGTGCTCCGCAACGAGAAGCCACAGCAACAAGAAGCCTGTGCACCACAACGAAAAGTAGCCCCCCCTCAGCATCTCTGGGATAGGGAATCAGGCATCTGCATGTTAACAACTCCTGGTTATTCTAATGCAAAGTCCTGAAGAATCACCCTTTGAGAAACACTAACTTAAAAACATACAACACAAAACAAAGGACGAAAGTGGTTTTTGGAAACAAACAGTAAAAGAAGGTTTCAAAAATTCCTTCCCAGTTCTAAAATGTATATATCTGGGGATGCCAGAATCACAGTGCTCAAAAAATTTGAAAAGCCCCCTAGGAGTGCAAAAACCTAGTTTAATAAAGAATGACACAGTCCATAGGTCGTTAACTCCAAAGGATGTATTAGTAAGATGGCGAAGAGCTAACATGGCCCATTTTCATTATTTTCTGAATGTGGGAAAGATGTTGCCAAAAGCAAAGAAAAGACATTATCTTTTGTAACCACTGAAATAGAATCTTTAGCTAATCCCCCAACAGTTCTGAGTAGACAGTAAGAATTACACGATTGCACCACTTAGGAAAATGAGAGAAAGAAATTAATGGATTTATTTTTATTCAGGATGGCTGATTTGTTGTGATCAGAAGTCAAGGAATTTTAAAATACCAAGGAGCACAAACCTTCATGCGAGGTTTGGGAGGCAATGGACCAACTAAAAATAAGGCCATCAATACAGCAATCTGTAAGCTATATGGCAAATATCAATACACTGTTGAAAGCTCTGCAATTTGTATACATTGTAAATTCTTCTCCAAATGTGCCACGTCCACACAACGTGAACAGCATGTGTCACCACAGAAATAACGCTCTTTGAAGAATGAGTGGACACACGAGACGTGACAACATGCTATTAATCATTGTTTCTCCAAAGAAGGAACAGTTTAGATACTGTTTCATGAGACTATCTCCACGGCCGCCACATTTTCAATCTTTTTAAAATGTATGTTTGAAAACCCCAAAATAGGCAAGTTTCCATGGGAATACACTTGTGGACAACAATTTGAAAAACTAGTAGTTACAAACCATTTTCTAAAAAAAAAAAAATCCTTGTTTCCTCTCATACCTACAAAAACCACATCAACTTTTGCCACTGTGGGAAAACTACACGTAATAGGAAAAATAATGATAGAGAGTTCATAATTTATAGTAAAGCTATCAGCTGTACAAAGATTTTAAGAACATAGCAAATAATGCTCACTGCTGATACATAAGTGAGAATATTCACAGGTTTACAGCAAATGAGGAAAGAAGATGGAGAATAATTCTTTACTCCCCACTTGACCCCATCTGTGACATACAATTTACTTGGAGTATGAAGAACAAAGAGTAGAGAAAGAATATCAAGAGAGATAAACTAATGTAAGCTGATGCAAAATTTTCAAAGACATAGGTATATGTATATATACATATATATGTATGATGTACATAAAATAAAGAGATGATTCACTTTAGTCTCTCTAGTTAAAGAAATCCAAGCATATCTACTCTGACCCTGTCTGGATAGACAATCCTGAAAGCACTTCTTTAGACTTCTCTATCAGCCCCCATCCTCCCCTACCCCATCCCTCTCCGATTTCCTCTGCCCTTTGGGGAAGGAACAAAGACTGACCACCTCCCCCGATATTTACCCCTCTGCCAAACCCTAACATCTCTCTGTCATTCTGGGAGAGCGAGAACCAGAAACAGCCGCCATTTCAATGTATACCTTCTTTCTGACTAACCTGAAAGCTATAACAGGGACTGCATTGGAGAGGTGATATATTATTCGGCTGCAATCTGCTCTCATGCTTTACATCTGGTCACATGTATTATTTAAAATCAGACAGATACATAAACTGTTGATGTAGCCCAGATAGCTGGATGATAACCAACTGGTAAATGCTAGGGGTATATAGCTAGGTATTAACGTGAATTGCAATGGACCCGCAGATATGAATATGATTTGGGATATCACCAAGGCAGCTGTCAAAATGGAAATAATATTGCTTTTACTGAGGAGAAAAAAGACTGAAAAGTAAAAATACAACTAGAAAGTTACAGGAAGAAACTCACACAGTAATAAGATTTATCAGTGTTTATCAATTGCCTACACAGGTTAAAGATAGATTGCTATGACAGTATATAAAACAGTCTGCAGGATGATTCAGTATCCAAATATGAACCCATTTAAACTCATGAAGATCAATACCAATCAGAAGTTGATGACACATAACCCACCCTTTATTCTCACATCTCCTCTCAAGAGGTTAACACGTTTCAGAATTAATACATTTAAAGATGCTTGACTATTAGGATAGGAATTAATCTATTTGGCTTATGTTAAAGAAAACTTGTTTCAGCCCACATCAATAAACTGTAATACCTAACTAGAATTCATCAAAACAGATTTCTACTGTATCATTTCAAAAAACCAGATATTTTCCCTCTTACTCAAATGCTAAAACATCTGGACCATAAATTTTATCTTACCAATGACATATCTACACAAAAGAGTTGTTTTGCTATTGAGTGTATTTAGTCATTAGATGGACTGCCTGTCTACATAAAATTACCTCCATAATTATCAGAATTAAGATTAAATAGATTAATCTCATGATAACCCAAATGTTTTAAAACTACTTACACACCACTCAGTTTTTTATATCATTTCTTAATGCCAAGATGATTTTAAAGGACCAAATACATAATTGGCATTGAATACATCTGTCAAATGAGAGAAAAGAAAAAAGATGTAGAGAAGAAGACTGGTTATAGAGAAGACATCAATCAAAAATTCCTCTAAATGATTTAGTTGTTTAATTAAAGTAGAGAGCCCCACATTTATTATAGACTTCAGTAGTAATCTTTGATTCATGAAGTAAAGAAATTTCTTCTCCTAGTCTATATATAGTATACACTTAGAGTATAATGAAAGGAGAAAAAGTACAGGAAGCATACCAAGGGAGAGAAAAACAATTTAAGTTGATGCATATCATATCAAAAATAAAATACCTTATAATAAACTTAAAGTTTTTATTACCATACCACACTTGGTAAAGAAAACAAGTATACAGATTTTCCTAAATTAATCCTTAGTAATAAATTCAGGGAGACTTACTGTTATGGTCCACAAGTCAACCATTGACAATTTTTATTATATTATGGTTGAAAATACTGAATAATAGTTTGTATACTAAATTGGTTACTATATCTAGGAATATAATGTTAATGTTAATGTTCAGATATGAAGTTATTTATAATCATTTCTAAACCAAATACTGTAATACTTTAGAAACTGAGGTATTTATTATGTTTAACACTTTATAGGGTCCAAATAGTATGCTAACAGATTTCCAGGTAACAGTAAGGGATCTTTATACTGATGGCTAGATTACCCTAGTACAGGAAGGTTGGTTGCTGTGGTTCCTGCCCTACACTGATACTTTTTCACTTGAATACATGCTAGGAGAATATATTTGATAATTTTGTAGCATATTTAAAGTAAATATTAAATATCTAAATATTAAGTTGAATATTATTCCAGTCTTTCTCAATCCTCTCAGTACAGAATCACCTTAGATTTTAACATATAGATGCCCAGGCTCTATCCCAAGAGGAACAGTCGGCTGAAGGTTCCAGGAAGCAACGATTTTTTTTTTTTTTTAAGTTTCCCCAGTCGATACTAATCTAATACAAAACCAGATTAAATTCTTTTTCTGATTGAGAATAAAGGGATAGAGCTCAAGGAACAGAAGTTCTATAAATTCATATATATCCAGGCTATGGGACATACTCACAGATTAAATGGAGAAAATTGTAGCTAACGTATCAATACTTTGTGTTGCTTGGTTAAAGGCTGATTTTTTTTTTCAGACAGTCAAATACTTACTGAGCATTTATTTAGTGCCAGGCACTATCATATAGATACCCAGAATAGAAAAGTTAACATGATCATTCACCCTTAAGGGCTTATATTCTAGTAGGGAGAGATAATAACAATTAAACAAAACCAAAAAAAAGAGTAAGATAATTTGGGGTACCGGTAAGTGCTAGGAAGGAGACCAACAGAATAATGTAGAGGGTGAATGTGGAGGGTTGACAGCTCTGGTGAACAGAGACATTTGAAAATCCGGAAGAAAGTTTTTCAAGCAACAAGAAAAATACCAAGCTCCTGAGATGGGAAGAAATGTTGTGTGTTTGAGGAATATCTAAGAGGCTGGTGTGGCTGGATCTTGGCACACCATTGAGAATGTGTAGGGAATTCGGTCTGAGAGACAGGCAGGAACCAGCTCTTGCAGGAGCTTAGAAGCCTTGGGAAGGTATTCGCTTGCATTCAGTTGCACTGGGGAGCTAGCCATAAAAGGGTTTTCAGTGAAGGAAAAAAAAGACAATGACGAGGTCTGCCTGCACGTTGGAATGTTGTTCTGCTTACCCTCTAGAAGAGGGTCTGTGGAGGGGGTCAAAACTGTGGGCAGCATCCTTATTGCACCAAGATGATGGTGGCTTGGTACCGGGAAGATTCTAACTGATCCTCTAACTGTCTCAAGTAATGATTTTTCTTCATCGTTCTTTTAGATCAGAAACACCATACTACAAGTCTTAAAGATGTGGCCAGGTGGGGGGATACGATTAATAGAGAAATATATCAGGATGGTTCCTTTTTATAAGTATATGTGACATTCTAATCCCAACAGCTTCCAATCTAGGAAAATCTTACACAGTATTTTCCACTAGCAACTGTAAATTCTGTGTTACTACATAGAATTGAAACCTCTCAAGTTTGTGTGTCAGAAAATTGTTGAGATGGATGAGGTTACGTTCATGCAACAAACATTCGATTCTGAATTGCTGTTTAAAGCTGAAAGTTGACCTAACTGAATTAATTTCTAAATATGAAGTATTTTCCTGTTACTATCAATTATATTCCATTTGTCATTTATTACACCTCAGAAAGCGATCGGTATGCAAGGTCGGTCTGATCCACAGAAAAGGAGAACATAGGGGTAGGAGGGCCCTTGCTACAACAGAGGCTGAGCCCCTCTCAACTACCAGGGGAAATCTGTTCAAATGCTATTGAAGGAATTTCACACTTTAGGTGGAAAGAATACTAAGGACTATGCTCTGAGTTCATGGCAATCACTACCTTGTATTCAATAATTGATGTGGCTTTTCAGCAAGTACTGCCTTAAAAAAAAAAATCCTTTGCACTACTGTGTTCAATTCTTAACTTACCTCTTAACTTATCCTGGCTTTGTATTGTCAGCCAACTTAATTTTTCTGATGACAGAGATCAGGTCATACGGCACATGCATCTTAATGCCTTATTATGGTGCAAAATATGCAATAGGAAGTCAGTAAATATCCACTGAACAAAACACATTTAATACAATAAGGTCCCTCTACTCCAGAAGCCGAGAACAGATTTTAAAATATGATTGAATCAATGTTAATATATATTATAAATCAACATGTATAAAGTTTCATCAATAAACATGTATCAAAACACTTGCAAATAGGATTTATGGATGAGGAAAGTTTTCTGGGAGAACTCGCCTAAATTAGTATTTCAAAAAGAAAAGGACCTGTTTTATAAACAATGAAGTTTGAATAGAAGGGAGAACTTGATATTGGAAGCCAGGAAGACCATTTTTTCTGTTTCACGATTCCCTTAATATTTCTGTCACAGCCCTTCTAGTTGGTCTCTCTCCAGACCTCTACTCCAAATCACTGTCTAGCTCAACATGCAGATTAAAGCATGCAATTTCAGGAAGTCTTCTCTGTATTTCTGCCTACTTAATTTCTGCAACATTAATACACAGTCCAGTACTGCCATGCTTGGTCTCTTTTGAAATCCTGCAATCTTAAAATCCTGTAATTTCAAAGATATTTCTTTTCTTAGGGAATTGGGATAGGGCAGAAATGAGAAGGAATATTGATCCTTTCTTTGGTCTTTAAGTTTTAGAAGGGTTTTTGATATTGTTATCTTTAAATGAATGTCATAGGACATTTTAACAAGTGATCTGTGGTCATTTGAATAATTTTTTGGCCTTTTAAAATTTCATTGTCTTCAGGAGATAATTTCAAAGAAAATATGATAAAAGATAAAGTAAAAATTCAGATGTGATGTTCTATTTGGAAATTATATTTTCTCTAGAATTAAAGAGTTCAAATATGTTGCCAAAAAGGAAAAAATAAAACCTTCAATGGCTGTATTTATAATACCTAGATGGTTCCTAGTATTACATCTATCTCATCTTCCATTACTTATTAGGAGAGAAAGCAGATTAAGTCTAATCAAGCACACTCGATGATTGCTGCCGGTTTGTTTCTAAAGACACCTTTTCATGTAGATGAGGAAAGACTAAAATTTCCACATAGTAGATATTACAGAGTAACGAAGTGGCTCTCAAACTTTGGCGTAATTCAGAATCATCTGGAGGTCCGGTTAAAATGCAGAAATGCAAAATGCTCTGCTGGACAAACCACAATGACTTGAATGAAAGCAAACAGTTTATCCAAGTACATTTCTCTCTAAAGCCAAGATGAGTAGAACCTACCTAGTCCCCCACCTTCTCTCCTATTCTTGGGCCTCACTTCCTCAAATACTGAAGACACTAGTCATACCCTCCATCGACTTCAAACTCCCCACTCTACTCTCATTTCCCTATGCCTGGCTATCCTTAATGTTTAGCGACATAGTGTGATGTCAGAGAGAGAAGTGGGCACAGGGACCTGAGGCAAGATATCCATTTGAGCCATGATTTCTCCATCAAAACCTAAACATCTACTTTTCCTGGCTACTGTTGATGACTTAAAAGAAATGATATGTGTATAGAAGCAAGCATGACACCCAGCACACAGGAGGCCTTTCCTACTGCCGGCAAAATGAGTTTCCTTTCCATCCTTCTAGAACTTCTAGACCTTACATGTCATCACATTAATCTCCTTGTCAACTCTACTTTGTACAGAGTGTACCAGGCAGAAAGGAGGAGAATGAAGGTGGCTAGGCAGGGTTTTCAGTTTTTCAGAAAGCAAAGAAACACAAAGGGGGTAGATTGATTGCTGCTTGCAGGAAGGTAGAGGGCCAGAAATCAGAGCTCTAGAACCTTTTAGCCATTTTCCTCACCTCTGTCTGAACAACTTATCTACAGGTAACCATACCATCTGACAGAACACAACAGATGCAACCACCTAATGCCTGATACCAAGTTTTAGACCGAGGGCACATTGCCGAAAGGCAGGCGTTAACTTTGTTCACCTTGCCTAACTCGCTGTTGTCTGTGCCATTGCCTTGTATCCACAGGATGCCCTAGTGTATTTGGTTTCCATGAAGTCCATGTGTGAACCTAGAAGAACTAAACCTCTAATCCGAAAGTGGAACAAATATCTTCCTTATATTTTCATCCGCTCCTTTAGACCAGGGGTCCCCAACCCCCGGGCCGCAGACCGGTACCAGTCCATGGCCTGTTAGGAACCCGGCTGCACAGCAGGAGGTGAGCGGCGGGCAAGCAAGCGAAGCTTCATCTGCTGCTGCCCATCGCTCCCCATCGCTCCCATTACCCCCCTAACCATCCCCTCCCCCACCCTGATCTATGGAAGAATTGTCTTCCACGAAACCGGTCCCACGCCAGAAAGGTTGGGAACCGCTGCTTTAGACAGGAGCACAATAATCTGTGGATGCAAGTCATCATCCCATCAAGTTTGAGAAGCACCATAGTAGCCGTTAGGGACATGCCATCTGGGTGCCAGCTCTAACAAACAATGTGACCTTCAATAAACCTTTTCAGTTTCTTGTGTCTGTGACCCCCCCACCTGGAAGATGGACCTAACGCCGCCTGGCTAATCTATTTTTTATTGTTATTATGCTATATCAAAATGCTTCAAGAAGTCAAACATGGGCACATGTAACACTGATGGGTAATTTAAGTGAACTCTATTAACTAGCAGTCAATCATCAGCTCTCATATATACCACATATCAAGAACATGCCATAAAATTCCCATTACGCTTTCACTTGGCATTCAGGAAGCTAGTGATATAAACCCCTTGATGATATAGCCTGAGACAAAATCCAGGTTGGTCACTTCTTCCACTCCGGAATAAATGTCTTTTCTGAGAACTTTTGTTGGCTAGCAGATTTCTGTAAAAAGAATTTTACGCTCCAATTTTATTTTGTTGCTCAATAGGAGATTACCACATGAAAGCAAGCCATTAAAAATAAATTGTGAACTTTTTAAGAAGATAGACAAGGGGGACTGGTATATACTCATAGCACTGTTTGCAGAATGAGTACTGTGGCACTTTCAGAACGGCGGGAGGCTTCACAGAACCTTCTGACACTGGCGTTGACCCTCCAGCTTGGGTCAATCTACACTCCACCCCTCACAGGCTCAAATAAGAATTCCTCCCGCGGAAAGTTTCCGCAAGGCAACGGACAAACCCCCTGGGACTAGCTCCCGGCTTGCCTGAAGCTCAGCTGCTTCTCTCGAGCTGCCATATCACACTTGACCAGCAGGTGCTGCCATTTCAACATGTGTGATTTTCCCTTCCAGTCCCAACACACAAGTTCAAGGTTTCCAGCTTTGGGAGATAAAACCTGGGTTTCAGGTCTGATGAAGTCTTTTTCACTGTGGTTATCTAGGATTGAGCCATTCTGAGAGCTCTAGTTTCTGTTCATGAAGCAAACTGAAAACAAGGCAGCCCAAGAACGACCCCTCCTGGATGGGCAGCCTCAAAAGGCGGATTTTTCACAGGTGTCGCCTCTGTGCTGCAAACCTAAATAGCCCAAGTTCAATCGCATCGATGCCGGAGGCAGGAAAAAAAAAACGCAACAAAAGATAAGAGCAAGCTCAGTAAAGCTTATGGCTCTGCAAGGGCTCTTTTGATATAGAGATCTCTGTGAAAGCTCATTAAATCCTCAGTGTGTGAGGCAGGACTTCGGGAAAAGTCAAAATGAAGATAATAAGACACCACATCCACTCATACCGACACATTTGTAAAGCATTCCGGATACTCCAAGGAAATTCCACACCACTCACCCCCTCATATTAAGGGGCCTGAACTAGCTCTTCTAGTTAAACCACAGTCCAGATGAACAGTCACAGACTTGGGAGACAGTTTTGTTATAACATCGACCACAACACTGACCACAAACAAGACTATTAAAAAAGCAACTCAGAGCATGGTCCCCATGATGGAGAGCCTGTTGGGGTCTCTTCTTGAGCAAACAGCAGCCCCCACACACCGTAAATATTCAATACATCTGAATAGACGATCAGACATTAGGCGATAGTTATATGTGAGAAAAGCCAGTAAGTTCCATTTTCCCAGTGCTTTATATTTACTGGAAAATACTCATAAGAAAAACTTTATCCTCAGACTTCAAGCAGAACTTGAATGGGAATGAAACCTTGTATTAAGGCTCTCCAGAGGAACAGAACCAAGAAAATGGACATGTGTGTCTGAACAGGAAGAGAAAATTTAAGAAAGTGACTCACGATATTGTTGAGGTTGGGAGGGTAGGCGGCAGGCTGGAGAACCAGGGCAGGGTCGATGATGCCACTCTGCAGTCCACTGGCAGAATTCCCTCTTCCCTAGGCAAGCTCAGCCTTTTTCTATGATGGTCTTCAATTGGATGTAGTCCCACCCCGATGACCTCATCTTATCTTAATTCCCTATTTAAAGACCCCATCCCCAAATACAGTCACATTCTGGGGTCCTACTGGGGGTTAAGTCTTCGATATACGAATTGGGGGGACAAGATTCAGCCCATAACAGGCCTGAACGAGTATCATTATGATCTAGAGATTAAGAAAGAAAGAGGTGGAGAGAGGTTGGTAAAAAAAAAAAAAAAGAGTAAACGTGTGTGATTCTCCACCCCTGGTCCCAGGCCCATCATCAACAACACCTAGAAGTTGTTAGAAAGGCGAATTCTCAGATCCCACCCGAGATCGACGGCATCTGTGAGTGGGGCCCAGCAATTTGTTTTTAACAAAGCCCTCCAGGTGATCCCAATGAAGGCTACAGTTTGAGAACAACTATCTTAGAAGGTTCTTGATTATAAGAGCAATGCCACCTGAGAAATTTTCCAACCAATGTGGCTGTCAGTAGTGTTTAACCTGTCTTTTCTTTAAATATGAAGCTGAGTCATATTTTATAAAAGGGCCCTGAAATCCATTTTACTCTTATAAATTGGAACTGAAGCCAGAGCTCCAGGGATAAGCGTGATAACAACACTGCAAAGGGACTTGGCCTCTGAATACAGATTTCACAAGGTGAAAGCAAAGCTGTAGGGACCCGATAAAGCTAATTTATCAAGTAGGAGAGCAGTCTAATAGCTGTCTGTCTGGCTGGAGGCCGCCCGTTACCTAATGCAATTCCCATGAATGGCAGACTAAATTAGAATGGTTGATCTTCATAAAATTCATTCTACTCTCCCTCTTAAAAATGAAAAACTAGAAATAGAACTAAGTGGTCACTTTTGAGCAAGAATCAAATTTAGATTATGCTACACTTGGCCCCAAAATATCCTCTTCACCCTCAGAACATTAGCCTCTGCAAATACACTGGTTAGTAAGTGTATTTGGCCATGCCTCTCACCAGGCCCTTTAAGAATCTGCACTCCTGGGACTTCCCTGGTGGCGCAGTGGTTAGGAATCCGCCTGCCAGTGCAGAGGACACGTGTTCGAGCCCTGGTCCGGGAAGATCCCACATGCCACGGAGCAACCACAACTACTAAGCCTGCGCTCTAGATCCCGCGTGCCACAATTACTGAAGCTCGCGAGCCCAGAGCCCGTGCTCCGCAACGAGAGAAGCCACGGCAATGAGAAGCCTGCGTACCACAAGGAAGAGAAGTCCCCACTCGCTGCAATTAGAGGAAGCCCACGCACAGCAACGAAGACCCAACGAAGCCAAAACATAAATAAATAAAAATAAATAAATTTAAACAAACAAACAAAAAAGGAATCTACAGCATCAGGAGCAAAAAGGTTGAATTCACCTGTGAGTTATTTCCAAGACTTGGTGGATGGTGAGATATATAATACAACAAGGATACCCATAACTTTTTATCTGGAAAAGTCAGCTTCATCTGAGGCTTCTTTGATGACTCCTCTTGAAATCGGAAGAGGATCCGATTTTCTATGTTCCTTCGATTCTCTTGCACATGGCCTGCACTGAGATTTCTGTTTCAGAGTGGTGGTTCATGCAGGACACTCAGAGTAGATGCACCTTGCCGTCTTCTTTTCCTCCGTCTTTGACCACGTCTCCACCTCACAGAGACCTCTTCTTTCCAGTTCCCTCCTTCTGCAAACAACAGTCTTCACTTCCTTAATCCTGTTCACACTACCTTCTAACACTGGCCACCAAAAGATGCTGCTTCCAGAACAGGTTGACAGGGATGCTCAAATGCATGGGGGAATATTCCTGACTCTCACCTGGAATCAGTTTGGCCTGGGTATGACACTTGAATTTACAGCAAATGTGTGTATAGGCAGTTCTGGGTGAGCCACTCTGAACAGGAGATGGCAGTAGCGGCAAAGGTATCTGGGCATCCTTCTCCAGTCCTCCTAACAAAGGGTATTTCCTGTCTGTCAATTCAGGGCATAATTTTGCTCACCAGAGCCAAGCTGTGGACTCCGCAACTATTGAAGGGCTAAAGATTGCTCAAATGGAAGGCTGAACAAGCAAATGAGCAAGGTGGGGGAGCTGTTACTAATTCTCACCGCAAAGGGAAGGAGGAGCCCCAGAAAAAGCACAGATGCTGCTACTTAGATTGGCATCATTGGAAGCTGGGAAAGGATTTGAGATCTAGTGCACAATCTTACGGTGACTTTGAGCAAGTTATTTAGCAGAACTGATTCAACCTGTGACCTCATGTGGCTTAAGGGGGTAAGGGGGTCCTCCTCGCAGGCTTCACAAAGCGTCAAATAAGATAAGATCCAGGAAAACCATGTAAACTGTGACATGCTCTAAACGTACGAGGAAGGCATTTTTGTTGGCTTGTCCCTGCACCTCCAAATGTCCTAGACCACTTTTTTTTCCTTTGTTTTTTTTTTTCATCCAGGTTATATGGCCAGAAGCTGTTTGACCATGGGTCTCTTATTTCTCTGATAATTATAAATTCCCAGAGAGCTACGGCACACAAATTACATTGTAATAGCTCTAAATTCTTTGCTTCATCCTGAGTCTACAATTATGCTCTCACCCAGGCTCCTGTCATCTGTTGTCTTGATTTATGAGAACTTCTGTCCTCTGATCTCCTCATTTCTTACCCCTGCCTCCTTTAAAACTTCTGAAATGTGGCTGCAAGGTCGAATTTCTCATCGTGCCAGCATTGCATTCTCAGGTGTAATCATTACTGTCTTAATAAAGCAGGCAGCTAGTTCCACAATAGTCTAATTCACTAGATAATGGCTCAGCCCTCACTGTATAATCCCCATCCTGTCCCTTGCTTGGACTCCAGAACCACTGTGTTGTGGTTTGAAGTATCTCTTAAATTGTCACATGTATTATTTAAAAATTTGTTTCCAGTCAAGTACATGATGGATCAAGTGCTGCATATAAATTAGGAAAACATAACCAGTTTCACCTGGAGTGAAAACAATAGCCGGAAAGTTTTCTGGTAACTTCCATATACTTATAGACCCTTTCCAAAAGTTGGAAAAAGAAAAATCTAAATTTTCAAGTATTGCAGAATCAGGTTGGTATTAAGGTAGAAGATTTAGGAGGCATGCAAACCACAATTTTTGAGGTAGTTAATAAGGCAGAGATATATTATTTCACTTTGCTCCACTTGTGACCTAGAGTGAATTATATCCACAATAAAATTAGACCGAACTTGACTCTGGTACCTGAATGGCCAAGAGGTACAGAAATTTCCAACACAGCTTTATTAGTGTGTGGGATATAACAAGACCATAATCTAAAGCCAGTCCTCAGTTTTATTATTTATTTTGCTGCCTTGATCATTTTTCTCTACTCATTTGGCTGGAAGGCACAGACATTCCCTGTTGATTATCTCGACTTGGCAGTTGGTTTCTGCTACACATTTTGATTCCTAATATGGTAGCAGGAGAGGGTTTTGTATGAGTTCCAGCGAGTTTCTCTGGGCTTGTGGAATGCAGTGAGGAAAGAATCCTACAGAGATGAAAACATGAACATTTGCACTGATAAAGAGAAAAAAGAAAGAAAGAAAAAGAGGATGTCTCTCTAAAACCTTTTTTTTTTTTTTTTTAACTCACGCCACTTTCATTTCTAATGTCGTACAGTTGGGGGATGGAAGGAATTAACTTTGTGTTTTTTAATTGCCTGTACTATCAGGACACTTCAAAAATCGTTTTGAAATGCCTGAGTGTTTGTATAGAAGCAGTGCTAACAAAAGACACTTTTCAGCATCATCAAGGTTTAAATCCTCGAAGCACCCAATGACACTGTTCTCTAAATTAGCCACAGAGTGATGAAATCTGGGAAAATAAGTTGCATGTCCCCAAAAGAGAGTAATAGATTATTCTGTCCATTCACTGTACAAATTATACTGTTCCTCCTAATTTTTGTAGCAATGAGATTTAATTTTAAAGAATCCATGGATTGATTGTTTCAGAGGTCAATACAGTTTTTCTCTCAGTTATAGGTTAGTTCACAGAAGTATTCATTTGGTAAAAATTCCTTTAACAATACATCCCAGATGACAAACTCTCCTTTAGCAGTAGGCTCTTTTTTTTCTAAATGTATTTATTAAAATCCTCTGTACTTTAATAAGCCACATTTGCACTGGTGTAAAAATGTCACTATTTTCATCATAATTAACATCCATTTAACGTTTAACTTTTATGTAATTAAGAATTATATTTGGTGGCTATCGCCTCCAAATTGGCTGTATCAACATTTGGGATCATGTCTAGATGGGCTTATCTGCTGCATCAAAAAAACCCAAAAAATCAACTAATGAGTCATCTAGAAATTCAAGAAATTCAACATGCTAGTGTAGATACATTTGAAAGTATGGGTGTTTTTCTGTTTTGTTTTTTGTTTTTTTGGTCGCACGGCGCAGCTTGCAGGATCTTAGTTCCCGGACCAGGGATCGAACTGCACCCCTTGTAGTGGAAGCGCAGAGTCCTAACCACTGGACCACCAGGGAAGTCCCTGAAAGTATCGTTTTTATGATGCTCCATATCTTTTCTTTTTCTGGACAACTAATTCTTAGAAGCCCTCTGAAAGGGTTCTGATCAGTTAGCAACAACTACAAACACAATTAGTCTGTATATTAGTTAGGCCTGGGCGTGGCTACAAAAACCAGAAAATCCCCAAATAACAGTGGTTTAAAGGATATAGAAATTTATGTTTCTATAATACAAAGTACTGTGAAGGCCATCAGTCCAGAGCTGACATGGGGTCTCCATTTGTCACAAGCAACCTATGGCTATCTTTCTCCTCTGCCATCCTCTGCATGTGGCTTCCATATCATGGACTCGTGTGGCAGCTGCAACATCCATGTGAGAAGGAAAAAGGGGGAAATGAAGTAAACCCATGCCGTTTAGTGAAAGTTCTTAAAGTCCCACATGGGTTTTCCACTTACATCTCAATGGTCTGAATCTAGTCTTGACCTGCCAGGGAAGCTGGGAAATGTAGGCTTTTATTTCAGCAGTGTGCCCAGCTAAAACTTGGGGTGCTAAAGCTAAGGGAAAGGAGTGAAGTGGATATTGGAGTGGGCAACACACAGTCTCCATCATAGATTCACAGGCTCCTTGACCTGCTATCATTGTCAGGGTCATGGATGACTTAGCTTCTCCATGCATATTCATACTGATTTATTTAAATTAGAAGTAGCTGTTGTGCTTCACTAATGTAAATATATATATAAATTATAAAAACTTTGAAAATGCAGATAATTAGGAAAAGTTTTAAACTATCTTAAATTTCACCACCCAGAAATAGTGGGGTTAATTGTTTAGTACATAGTTCCAGGCCTATCTTTATGCACACCTATGTATATATATATATACTTTCCATAATAAATTTGAAATATACGAAGCATGCTAATCTTTAATCTGCTTTTTTAACAAGATGTTCACGATATGGTGAACATCTTTCTTCATCGATAATCTTTTCAACATTGTTTTAAATGACTATAGATTATTTCTTTATATGATTATACCATAGTTTAACCAATATCCAATTGTTAAATATTTTAGTCATTTCAAATTTTTCTGTATTATAAACCACACTGCAATTAATATATTTGTCACTAAATCCAGGGAAGTCCCTGGATTTCTTTGATTACTACTGAAGTGGAGCGCTTCCCTGGTGGCACAGTGGTTGAGAGTCCGCCTGCCGATGCAGGGGACACGGGTTCGTGCCCCGGTCCGGGAGGATCCCACATGCCGCGGAGCGGCTGGGCCCGTGAGCCATGGCCGCTGAGCCTGCGCGTCCGGAGCCTGTGCCCCGCAGCGGGAGAGGCCACAACAGTGAGAGGCCGCGTACCGCAAAGAAAAAAAAAAAGTATGAGACTACTGAAGTGGAATATTTCCCCCTGCCTTAGATTTAGCTTTCTTTATTGTGAAAAGATAGGACATGAGAGAAAGAGGTTCATGGACTCAAATTTGGAACTACTAACTTTGAACTGAAAGGAACAAGTCCCTGGTTGTTAGATAAGTCATGCATGCTCATGAATGGCAACATAAGAGAAGAGATTATCCTTCCATTTCAAGTGGCACTCAATGACGATGCCACCTGGCCACTTCAGGTAAGGTACCTCAATTTGTTCCTCATTGTTTAAGGAAGAAGCCACCACGATCTTGGTCCACATTGAGCTTAAAGGACAATGCTTCATATGTGATTTGTGAGTTTTCTCCCAGCCCAGTCATTCCCTTGAGCTGACTGTCAGGCTCTTATCTCAGCAGAGTGGCAGGTAAAAATATTCAGAGGGTCTCCAACTTAATTCAGGTAGTCAGCAAACCACAAGGTCTGTCTGCTAACTACTTTCATACCAGATAGGATATCTCCTACCTAAATTTGTAACAGCTGAAAACAATTTTGTGCCTTTAAATATCTGATGATGTGCCACATTTCACTACCTCTGAAGCCAGGGTGATACACAGTAAGTAGTCAGATCACAACATGTCAGTCCAACAGCCGTTGGTATCATTTCCTGATGTTTGCTACGTAGAGAACTTCCCATACCTTAGGCACATGCTCTCTGTGAATGGGATTGATGTATTTTCTTGCTTGTGTGTTGTATACATTATTCTGAAGCAGTTTATCTCTGCAGCTTTTTAATCCTCTCTTTGCGCCTAAAAGCTAATTAGTAAATCAAGAGTTAATATAAGAGATAATTTGAACATCATAGGAGAATTCCCAATTAGACCATAAGGACAAAACTTCAGAAAATTGCATGCCTGAATGCTGAGGTGCAACTAAAAATAGGAGGAATAAAAGTATACTTCAGGGCTTCCCTGGTGGCGCAGTGGTTGAGAGTCCACCTGCTGATGCAGGGGACACGGATTCGTGCCCCAGTCCGGGAAGATCCCACATGCCGCGGAGCGGCTGGGCCCATGAGCCATGGCCGCTGAGCCTGCGCGTCCGGAGCCTGTGCTCCACAACGGGAGAGGCCACAACAGGGAGAGGCCCGCGTACCGCCAAAAAAAAAAAAAAAAAAAAAGTATACTTCATCCTCTACCAGCAAAACCAAAAATTAAACATTAAACCACAACTCTCTCTTTTTCTCTGTAAGCCTAACGATTCTCTTCCATATATGTAAGGAAAGCAAATACTCATTTTTGTTTACAGTTTAGGTTAGGCGTTGTACAGTGACTCACATGGGGCACACCCCAGAGAAAATTTAATGGGCAATAACATCGAACACTACAAACTCATAGGATTGTAAGACACGGCTGGGGTTTGCCCATCCTCCAACTGTCTTGCTGGACTATTTTTCTCTCCTTCTATGGGAGAAATTATTTAGAGTCAAGCATTATTAAGTCAAAATGCAAAGGAAGGAGAAAATGAATATGGGTTAGTTGCATTCTGGATGCCACTGAACCGCAGTTGGGATAAATTATTATCATGGTATACAAACGCATTGTGCATTCCAGGAAGAAGCTGGAGTATGGGTGTGTACCAGAAAGTGGCCGCAGATGAGGATTCTGAGTGTGTGTGTGTGTGTCTGTGTGTTGGCAGGCTGAGCGTGCATATGGATCCTCATACCTAAGGCTAAGAAGTCGGGACTCTGTCCTGAAGCAGTAATCTCCCAGGAGAGTTGTAGCTACTGTCCAGGAATGTCCCATTACATGCAATTTGGCACATTCTGTGTGAGCTTCTCCCCTTTACCTTACTGCACAAAGAAGATACCTGCAATCTCGGTAGAAAAGTAAAACTCTTATTCCTTATCAGCAATCTGCAGGGTAACAGAGGAAACACTATGATAGGAGCAGCTGTGATTGTGCTGAAGACCGCTTCCTACCATCAACCACCTGGGGAGAAAAAGAATTCAGTCAATAAAAATAAAAGGCAGATAGGCACCAACCCTAAAGCAAGGAACTTTTTGTAATAGGAGTGAAAAGAAGGGACCAATGAGGGCTACAAGAATCACAGAAGGCTTCTCTGAAGAGGGGATGTTTGCTACCCTAGCCAGACGTAAGGCAAAACCTTTAGGGTCCCGAAGAATCGGGTAGCAGTAGGACTGCAGGGAACCATTTCCTCAGTAGGGATACAGTGATAGGCAAAATAGACAAGTCTCTGATTTCATGGACCACCACAGAAAACACAAGGGCCTGTTTGTTTTGTTTTGTTTTGTTTTTTGCAGGGCCTTGTTAGGGTGCCTGCATCTGAAGGACTTAGATAACTGCCCCTTTTCAATGGCCTTTACTAATTTTCCATTTTATGTACTTCTGTGTATAGAATTGTTTAAAATTCATTTTTCAATTTTTAAAAGTAATATGTGTTCATGAAAAAGCAGTAAAAACAGACCAGAAGTATAAAGTCTCTTCTCCACCCCCATACCCAACCCTTCTATCCAGAGATAACCACTGTTTCAGGTGTATCTGTCCAGAAATTTTCCATGCATATATAAGCACAGAATCTATATTATGTATAAATATTATCATACTATTTTACTTTTTTAAAAATGTAATTCTGCTATAGTGATAGCTCTATAATGTTGATATAGGAGAGACTTGATGAAGGCAATCTGGTTGGGAAAAGGTCTTGAAGCTCTGTTGTAATACACTTTATATAAAATATAATATCAAGGGCTTCCCTGGTGGCGCAGTGGTTGAGAGTCCGCTTGCCGATGCAGGGGACATGGGTTCGTGCCCCGGTCCGGGAAGATCCCACGTGCCGCGGAGCGGCTAGGCCCGTGAGCCATGGCCGCTGAGCCTGCGCGTCCGGAGCCTGTGCTCCGCAACGGGAGAGGCCACAACAGTGAGAGGCCCGCGTACCGCAAAAAAAAAAAAAAAAAAAAAAAAAAAAATATATATATATATATATATATAATATCAATTGTCAATATCAAAGAAAGGTGCGTGCTAGAAAGCAAGGAACAGTAAAGCACCACCCAGAAATTCCTTGGCTTTACCACTTAGGCATCTCTGCATGAGAGCACAGAACAGTTGCCTACCATTTCAATGTGTGAATGGACCATAATTTTAAATCATACTCTAGTAGTAGATATACAGAGATTGTACGTAGTGATTTTGCCTTCATAAGCACTACTTTTTGAATCTCTTTTTACATGTACCTTTGCATTCTTAGGAAAGGGAATTTAGAGCATAAAATCTTCCAAGCAGAATCCCTGGGTGGAAGGGAACGTGCATTTTAAACGTTGATAAAATGTTGCCATAAAATGTTGCCAAACTGCTCTCCCCAGACGTTTTTCCAATTTACAAGTCAATGGCAGAGACAATCTGTATATTTTAGGATTTGCTTGGAGCAAGTGCTGAGCTAAGCTGCCACAGAACCAGTTCTGCAAGCTTCAGATCCACCTACCTGTTTGCAATCAGGATCCCAGCCATGCAGGCAAGTTCAAGGTTCTCTGAGCTTTTGGCATCCTCGGGCAGTTTGCCTTAGTGCAGCTAAACGGGAGTGGTACGGTGCCGCCTACATTAAGAACCATTTTTGTTTTCGCTTTCTGGAGTGTAAATACCTATTAAAGGATTTTCATTCCAAACCTAGGGAAAATTCTATTGAGAAAGTAAACCAATAAGAGGGAGGGAGCTGTGAAGGCTAAGTCTGAGCCGTCAGGAAGGCAGACAGAAAGAAACAAGGCAGGGAGGCAAGGTCAAGAAATTGAAGAAGGAACTGTGAGACAGTCCTACGACCACTTTGGCCTCCTGAAAGAAAAGGTTTGGTAGATATTTGCCCGAAAGCCCCTCGAGGAGGATTCAGCATCAAGGCTGAATGGCAAAGACGAGAAGTTCAGCACTTTTGCTATTTTCCTCTCTCTCATGTTCAAATACTTCTCAGAAACATACAGCTTCATCTTCATTACCATTTGATGTGTATGTATATAAATCCTCTTCTAAGTAGACTTGGGGGTTTATATGCATGGTTTTGTGATAAAATAAGAGATAATCACATTTTCAAACACAAACATGTGAATGATAGAAAAATGATAGCATTGGTAATTCAGTTTCACGTTTTGTCAAGTATCTTTTTAAAATGCAGTTAATTATATACTAAGCCTTCTCATACATCATTTATGTTATTGATTAAATGTAAAAATGGAAGGAAAAAGACTCAGTCCAATTTATTTTTGCTAAGAGAATGAGTAAAAAACCATCAGCCACGTTAATATTTCAAACAACAAACAATTGGAAATTTATTTCTGCTCTTAAAGAAAAGTTTGGGACTAACAAATTCTTTGACACATGTGCTGTTGATGAAGAAAGGAGGGAGAAGAGGTACAATATGCTCCAGAAAATGATTACACCTTCAGCGAGAAATGGAAAGAACAGCTCCTCTGTTGGCCACTAGGAAACCATGCTTATGACTTAGTAGTCATAAACAGTAAAAACACAACGAAAATCAGAAGATATACATATACGTGTGTGGACATAATCATTCTGTGCTTCGTTTCCTGCGAAACTGTACAACAGCAATATATTTTTAACTTAATCTAAAATGTAAAGCCTGTACCAATTATCAGTCATCCAAAGTGTCTGTAGTACAATTTGAGGCAGCACGGAGAACAATGGAACACACATTCTCATTCAGTCTTTTTTTTTATCTTTATTGGAGTATAATTGCTTTACAATGGTGCATTAGTTTCTGCTTTATAACAAAGTGAATCAGCTATACATACACATATATCCCCATATCTCCTCCCTCTTGCGTCTCCCTCCCACCCTCCCTATCCCACCCTTCTAGGTGGACACAAAGCACGGAGCTGATCTCCCTGTGCTATGCAGCTGCTTCCCTCTAGCTATCTATTTTACAATTGGTAGTGTACATATGTCCATGCCACTCTCTCACTTCGTCCCAGCTTCCCCTTCCCCCTTCCCGTGTCCTCAAGTCCATTCTCTACGTCTGCGTCTTTATTCTTGTCCTGCCCCTAGGTTCTTCAGAACCATTTTTTTTTTTTTAGGTTCCATATGTATGAGTTAGCATACGGTATTTGTATTTCTCCTTCTGACTTACTTCACTCTGTATGACACTCAATTTTTTTAATGAAATATTTCAGGCCTTACGATATTAGGTATAATATAATGAATACTCATGTACCCAGTACACAAAAGAAACAAAACCTAGCACATCTAATCACAATACCTTGGGTACCCTTTCCTATCCTTTTTCACCCATTCTCTCCTCAGAGGTAACTGTTATCTTAAATTTGCTGTTTGTGATTCTCAGCTTAGTTTCAAGTTTTATGTTCATTATTCCTAAGTATGTTTTTATTACACATACAGTTTTGTTTTTGCATGTTTTCAGTTATATAAATGATATTGTACTCTGTGTATTTTATGTGTTTTCAAACTTTATATATACAAGTGGTATCATATTATGTATCCTTATGCAGGAATGTGTCTCTCCAAATTATATTCTTGAGATGAATCCATTTTGGTTAATGTGAACTTGTTACTTTTAAATTACTGTATATAGCATTTCATGGTAGGAATATACCCCAACTGAGGTTTACATTTTTCTGTTGATGAATATTTGGGTTGTTTCCAATTTCTTGCTGTCACAAATAGCACAACAAGGGACACTCCTATACATGTCTCCTTATCCAAACATGGGGGAGTATCTCTAGGATGTTTACGTAAGAGTGAGATTTCTGGGATGTAGGGAATGTACATCTTCAGCTTTTCTAGACATTACCAAATAACACCCTACCAGAAGAATATGAGCATTTCTATTGCTCACATCCTGTCAACACTGAGATTGTTTAACGTTTAAGTAGTCAATTTTAACTGGTGTGTTTTTACCAAACAATCCTGCAGGGGGCAGCATATCCTGGTGATTCTTGCTGTTTCTGCCACATTACAGTTAATGGGTCCCTTCCTTCACTCCTTGAAATCCTTCGACCTTCTCTTAGTTACTCCTCAACCCGCTTTCTTACCTCCATCAGCTCCCTGGAGATATCTTACACGGACAAATATAACACCATCTGAAAGCTGAAAGCTCCCTCCCACTTTTCACTCCACATTCCTGGCACATATCTGTCTCCTGACAGGATGGGAGGGAAATAGAGGCAAGCCAGTCTTGAATTAAAATACTCATTCCAGTTCAAAGTAGCATTAAGAGAGGATGTGAGTGGACAGCAAAGTCTTCCACAGTTCTGAAACAGTGGTATGTAACCTAATTAGAAGGCATTGCACACTGTCAGAAACTGTTTATGTAAATTGGAAAATTGCTGAGAAGTAGGGAAAAGTATTGCAAAGCAGTGGTGGCTTTGTTTTTCTTCTGGAATAGAAGCTATTTACTCCTTTGCTTTCTTAGTTACGTTGTTGCTGGTTCCCTAAGGAAGAAAAAGAGAGTTCAGTTTCAATACACCTCCTTGAATTTCTCTCATTTATACTGAGCTGAAGTCTCTCCATGTCCAGAGCTCCATGGTGGGAATGCAGCCCTCAAAGATGCAATCCTTTCAACAAAGCAGATGTGAAATTGAGCTGTGCTTAAAGATTGAAAATGGCTGCTTTAGAGGAGAGTTTGTTAGTACTTTCAAAGTGGTCCTACTGTCACCCCTCTGCTGGGAGTACTTTTTCCTTCCTAGAACTGGGTTTTTAAATTTCAGTCCTTTAAAATGAATGAATCATAAAATTGTATTACTGTCCTTAAGGGGGAAAGTAGGCAAATAAATATGATTTGCTTTTGGATTGACCACTGTTTTGAGTTATTAAATCTTCTCCTCCTCCATTATCATAGATCAAACTTTCTCCAAATGGAACCTATCAAATACTCTTTTAGCAAAATGTTAATAGGTGTTCTGGGGAGTACAATTTATGTCAGTAAAAATGTTGGATTGAAGAATGTTTTCTACAGGAAAATCAAGTTTCTCTAATGCAAAAGTTTCTCAGAGTCAGTTATTTGCTGATATGTATTATAAATCTATAAGGCACGACTTACAGCGATTCTGTGTTTCGACAGCGATTCTGTGTTTCCAAGTGGTTTGACCACAGTTCCCTTTTCCATGAAACACCTGACAGGATTAGAGTTCAGAAGACACACCGGAAAATGCAAGGATAGATATTCTAAGGTTGGCTACACCATCACCCCGAATCACTGAAACCAGAAATTCACAAGACCCAATTATATGTTATCCTTGACTGAAATTCTTTCATGATAGAGTATCTGTCTTGACATGTTGGTTGGCCTACACATTGCTTCCGTGTTGAATGTTATTGTGGAGATATTTGAGGGCAGCCTAATTTTTGCTTCCTGGTCTGTGACTTTTTTTCTGCTTCAATGCCTAAGGAATGTCTGTATTCTCGAACTTCAATTATTCAGTCAGGGATATGTTTGTAGTGTTGAGCATTCTGTTACCAATATGTCCTAGAACATGGTATACTCTTTCAATCTGTAGGCTTCTTTGTCTTTAGTGATACTTCCTTGTATGACATTTGCAAATACTTTTCCTGTTCTATTTATTGGATCCTCTGCTCCAGGGATCCTCAATTATGTTAAGTGCTTTGGAACTCCAATCTATTACCTTCTAATTCCTTTGCTCCTCTTGTATTCACAAGCCTTTCTTCTAGGTCAGTAATTTTATTTGCAGCCATGTTTATTTCATTCCTTGCTATGTCACCTTTACTTATTGTTCTATAATGTTGTTTTTGTCCTCAACCTTCTTTAATTCTGTAACCTTCCTGGTGTTCTCTCATCTCATCATTGAGCTCATATTTTTCGGAGTGCATGTTCTCATTAACTTGATTCATAGTACAAAGCGCTGCTGAGGAATTTTGTTTTGTGCTTTGGATTATGTTTTCTTTAAGAGTGAGGGTTTTATCATTCCTCTGCATGCCATGTTCCTTTCTTTTAAGGGTTGGTTGGTTTTGTTTGTTTTTATTTGGGAGCGTTGCCTTAGCATGTTTGGATATTTGTCTCTGTTTTGTTCCCCCCAACCTTGTTCTATCCGGACCTTCTCTTTGTTCTGACCAAGTGTACGTGACTTCTCCTTGACTCCATGTCCATTGACTCTGACTTGTTTCCACACTGAGCTATGGTTTGAGAACTTGGTATTGAATACCACCCACTTTCCTGTGGGGACTGGAGGGGAAGACTATGTGACATCTGTGTGAATTAGACTGAAGGGAAGCTGTGTGACATCTGTGTGAATTAGAACTCCTGGATTCTGCTCTCTCTGGGATTTGATAGGCGTTTTGAACTAAGTTTTAACCCCTCCCTACAATCAGGACTCATATCCACCCTGAAGGGGGACACTCTGGGATTTTTTCTCCACAATCATTCAACACATTTTTATTGAGTACCTGTTCTCTACTAGGTACTATTCTAATCTAGGCACTGGAAACAAATGAGACAAAAACCCCCTTTCTTGTGAGTTTATATTCATTGTGGTATCTTGACTGATACAACGTGGTATCCAAAAGAAGCTGCCCACTTCTGCCTAATGGCCATTCCACCACCCCTTAGTCAAAAGAGAGGAAAAAAAAACAAGGATAGTCATTCAGTTCAATTTTCTGGAGATCTGAGGGCAATAATGAAGGCTTAAAATTCATCAAATTCGCCAGTGAAGCTTCAGAGGGGCAGGGAGGAAGGTCAAGGTTAGGAGCTACACTGTGTCACTCCAGAATCTTCTCTTTTCCTGGCCTGCATTTTGCATGCGTGTGTACATGCCCATGTTTTGTTTTGTTTCGGTGTCCATACTAGTAAGGGGCACGCCTTGCCTTAATTTGGTAGCTGGTTTGTTGTTTGGAAGGAGAGAGCTAGTGTTTCTTGGGGTTGGCGTTCACTTTTTTAGTTGTGAGAGAAAAATGGAAGATTCTATGACCTGTTTTCACTCTATCACCTTCAGCTGGAGGCCTCAACTTGTTCTTTTAACTCTTAACTAAATATCCTATCTGTGGTCTGCAAATATAAAATTACCATGAATAGCTCCTTCCTCGTAATTATTCAAGTATTGAATACTTGAAGACTCAGATTTAAAAAAAGAAATCAAGCTGAAGTGGTTTGGTTGGGTTGTGTGCCAGCTCCTCTTGGCTAAAATACATTTCAAGGACTTAAACTTGAGAGCACTTCTAAGAAGTTGGTTATTCTGGATTCCTTCATATCTAGGGAACACATTTGTCAGAAGAGCTCTTCAATTTCATGACACCTTATGCTCAAGATTTTTCTTGCACAATCCCATAAGAATCCAATCTCTCTTCTGAGTATGTCAAACGCCTACACAGTTACTAGCAGGCACAGACAGGAAGTGAGAATAAATACCTATCTCTAGACTTGCGCTAAGATATGGGCTCTGGGTTAGCATGAGAAACCCCAAGCACCTAGACCTATTTGCTGAACCTACACAGTCAAAGAAATAACCAAACACTTGTGCCTTTTATTGTGTACAGTAAGAGACTGAGCATTACCTACAAATGTCTCCCAAATAAATCATACTTAATTCAGATTATGAGGAGAATATTTGATAAATGCTTTGAGAATATTTGATAAAGGGAATTTCAACGGCACTAGATTGCATCTTCTTGTGTCACTACCATGTCTCTAATGTAATTTCCCCCACCCAGAAATGTAATCCTCAGCCAGTTGCCTTGAAAGCTGGTTACCTTGGAGATGATTATCAGTATTATGATGACCTATTTAGAGGAATTTCTGCATTGCCAGAAAACAAATAACCACAGAGAGAGCCTTACAAAGGAATGATGCTTGTTCCCTGGAAGTGCCTTTACAAACGAATGCCGTAGATGTGATGTATTATGTGTGTGCGTGTGCGCGCGTGTGTGTGTGTGTTTGGTGTAGATTTGTCCATAATTAGGATTTACGTTTTTGTGGAATGGCAGTTGTGCTTAAGCACTTTAAGAGCAAAGAAGGCAGTAAAAACCACAGCAGGAATAAGCATATAGACATCTTCTCTCTTCCTACAATTTGAAATTCATGGCCATGTTTGTATTGATTTCTCATCAGTGTTAACATAGTTTCCATTTGCCCAGTTTCTTTTTCTTGCTCAGGCTCTGTTTTTTGAGGATTTTCTAGGGGTGCTGGAGTGTGGCTGACAGGTGATTGGTGAGGATTGATTTTTACAAACCAATTGATGGACTGTTAATAGTTCCCAAATAAACTTAGAGCTGCTATTTTGATTTCCTCAGAATTATGCCACAAAGTCTGTGTTCTAACTCTATTTGGTCTCCCATTCTTCTGTGAAACTAGTGTTTGTGATTATAGGCAGATTGGACTTTTTAAGTTTAAATGTTTTTCATTAATCATTATCATTGTCATTATCATTAATGCTTCATCTGCCTTTTTTTTTTTTTTTTGGAGAAATTTTTGGTACTACTTTAACGTGGACCTTAAAAAATTCCAGTGATAAATATTAAACCTTTATTACGATCAAAGACACAGGAAAAAACAACATAAACCAAGCATTACCCAAAATAGGACCAATAGACCTAAATTTCCAAATTTAATATTTGTTCTTAGGTTTTCAGGTTAAAATTCACTTATTGTAGCTTCCTCCAAGGTAATAACAACGTGTCCATATTTCCCACCATCTTCTCAGATCATCTTGCAAAGCATTGGACACATAATGAATGTTCAATAAACCTGACCCATCGTATAATTTGCCCTCCAGGAACTTCCAAAACCTTTTTACATTCCAACTCAGTTTTCATCTGCTCATGTTCAGCAAGATTATGTAGGGATCTCCTTTTTTTAAGCAATATGCAGTAAGTCTGTTTTCAGAGAGGATCTTGAGTCAAGGTCAATTAACTCATTCAGGCCCTATTTTCAATTTTTGTACTGTAGACCTGTCCTTATGCCTGAAATCGCATCACTCTGAAATGAGGGCAAATATCAAATTCATATTAGTTACCTAATTAAGTTCTTTGGACTGTTCTGACTGCCATGTTGAAAATGCCAGTGTAAGAAAATTTTCTTCCATTTGACTAAATATAACTCTTTCTCTTTCAGTATTTTTGAGAGGGAAATACACTGATAGTTTAATGAATAATTCCTTAGCTGAATTTTATCTCCTAAAATCTAGCACTATATTATTCAAATGGATCCTGTAAAATGTTGACTTCTCTCCATCTAACAGAGTTGTTAGGAACGGTTTTACCGAAAAAGCATTAACATTGCTTATTGGTATATGGCCTTTGACTCATTTATGCCATGTCCTAAAAGAGGCACTAAAAACACAGAGAGATTTTCTACTTAATTCAGAGACCGTAAATGGTCTTAGAACATAATGTCTTCCCTCTTATTCATTTATTCAATAAAGATATTTAACTGTCCCTTTAAAATGGCTTTCAGATGAAGTAACAAGTTGTGAGTTGTTTGAAGTATCTGCACATCCAGCGCTGCTTGGTAAGAATTAACCCTTTTGAATCTAGGCTTGTATCCAAACCATCCAGAATATTTCCAAAAAGATTCAGAATCAGACCTCTGACTCTGCCCAACAATGCCACTAAATTAATTCACTCTGCATCCTCTGGGATGGCCTTTCAAGGCAAATCATGAACTTGCATTAGAATATTTGCTTTGTGCCTAATCTTCACTCCTAGAGATGACAGTTCTTAACGTTTAACACTCGCCATCCTTCCCACCCTGATGCTAAACTGGGAAGAATGAGAACAGAATGTTCTAACCTCATCCATACCACAAGTGGTTATTCAAGGGAAAAAACATATCTCATGGCCTTTTGCTAGATAAACTTGCTTTACAAACAAGGCAAAATCTTCTGAAGGATGATATGGAATAGCTTTTCTCCAAAAGGAGTTCATGACTTTATTCCCTCTGCTCTAAGAAAACTCATGTCCTACATTGCTAGTGATCTGACGCAAATCATGAGATTTGCTCACTACAGTTATTCCAGCTGGTCATTTCTGTCAAGTTCTATTCAATCCAGAGCAGCACCTGTTAGAGTGTTTCCGATGAGAAGCTTGGGGAAAGGGTTATTGGGTAAACGGGCTGTTTTCACCAAGTCCCATTTGCCATCCTTTTAGTGATTGATAGCCATCCTTAATGAAGATTATAAAAAGAGAAGCTGCTTTAAAATGGACAGTCAAAAAGTTTCCACGAAGAAATGATACAGAGCTGAGCTTCATTACAGAGGTATAGGGTAGGGGCATGAAGAGGAGGCATTTCAGGCATGTGGCCCCAAAGAGGGATGAAACACAGTGTATTCAAGGTGCTGAAAGGGCTGGAGCAGCAGGGGGAGTACCCTGAGAGACGAAACTGAAGAGGTAGGTAGGAGCCAGACCATTCAGGGTCTGTTAGTCTAGTTAAGAAATGTGAACATTAAACTTACAGTATAATTACTGGATTGAAAACCATGTAAGGAGTTATATCATGTTTTAATCATCCTTCCTTGCACAATGTATAGAGTCTAAAACTGATCAAGTTTCTGAATGTTAGATTAGGATGAATGTTCAAAGTCGCAGGGTTTCTATGATCACTGATATTAACTGTCTGACCACGGACCCGTCACTTAGTCTCAGGTCCCTCAGCTTTAAAATGGAGGTAATGAAACCTCTCTCTCGGGGTGGCCATGAAGAATAAGTGAGATAAAATACAAAGAGTGAAAAATAAAGTGCCTGCTAAGAATTTTTTTTCAATCGGAAAGAATATGCAGTACAGGCCTTAGATGTGGGCAAGAAGGGACCGTGCCCTGGAACCCAGAGTTTAGAGATCCTACTGTGGTCCTCCTCTATCTACCCTTTCAGGGGATGAAGAATCCTCAAGACCAGCAGAACAGAACACGCTGATCTAGGGGCTGCACCCAACTCTCCATTCTAGACCGGGCTCTGGGTACCCCAGATCCAATGCTCCCTGCCAAAATGATCTCAAGTTCATTCACGAGGTCTTTGAAGATTTTTTTTCCCCCAGATATGACCGCCTGAAGGCAAGTGCATACCCCATGGCTAAAGAGCAGTTTTTGGACACATGCAGGCTGGGGCGTCCCCATGGGTGTATGTGAAACTTCTTATGGTGTGCGTGGGAGTTTAGCGAGGAGAAAAAGGGGGCCGTTTCCATTGCTGAACCCCGAGGAGTCTGAGAACTCTTGATTTAAAGCTGGACTTCCTGGTTATTATGTGTTAAGAGATGAGAATAGAAACTACCTATTTTAACAGTTTGTGTTCTAGTTTATAACATTTAACAATTTAGACATATGGCATATGGACTTGCATTTGAAGTTTTAACCTGGGCCCTGCAAATGTTACAGGCAGGTATGTATGTATCCTATTATTTATAAAATCCTGCATACCACACAAAATTCCATTTCATTTAAACCGCCTTAAGATGTAGGGGTTGCCTATTTATGAAAATCACTTTAGGGCAACCATGAAATGCCATTATGCTCAGGAAGGCTGGAAAAGGCCAAGGGAAAAAAAACAAGTTCAAAGAAAGGCAATCCATCTAGTGACCTCTTTTCTTCTCCACACAAGCAGAAACACCATCCAAATATCACTGTATGGTGTTTTGTGAAATTGTACATCTATATGTGGAGGTGGAATGAAAAGAGGACATAAGAGCTGGTCTTGTTTAGAACTAACAAAAGGTAACTTCTCTCTTTGTGACATTCATTGGGACTCCCTAAGTGTAGAGCCTTGAATTCAAACTAAGCGTTTCCAACCGAGTGAAGGGTGTCCATCTGCTCCAAATTCCTCTCACTGTCATTGCCATACAAATCATTTAGCAAGAAAACATACACTGTCTTACGCTATCTTTCCTAATACAAAAGATGTGAGTTGATTTAAACTTACCTTTTCAGGAATTTCTGTCTTCTCCTCCCACCCAAATGTGAGCTCTTTGAAGAACAAACTGGGTTCTATAGTTTTCTGTATCCCCTCACTCTCTTCCCTAAGAGTTTGCTCAACAGATATTTATACCTCACTGACTGATGCGATCATTTAGCAAATATTTACTGGATTCTACCATGTGCCAGGCTCTGTGTCAAGCATGAGGGTACAAGATTGAATGGGACACTGGCTAAAAGATAAATGCCTGGCACATAATAGGCACTCAGTAAATGAGAGACTGAGCAGGTGAATGAATAAATGAATGGATGCATCAGTGAGTGAATTCTGTACCACAGAACTAAGGAATAATATCAAGAAAAATGGAATAACCACTTAAGTTATATTAAACCAAAAGGCATCAAAGTAAAAGATGTCAGCCTGTAGAATATCTGTGATTCAAGAAAATGTCAGGGACATCCCTGGTGGTGCAGCGGTTAAGAATCCGCCTGCCAGTGCAGGGGACACGAGTTCGAGCCCTGGTCCAGGAAGATCCCACATGCCGTGGAGCAACTAAGCCCGTGCGCCATGACTACTGAGCCTGCGCTCTAGAGCCCGTGAGCCACAACTACTGAGCCCGTGCACCACAACTACTGAAGCCCGTGCGCCTAGCACCTGTGCTCCGCAACAAGAGAAGCCACCGCAATGAGAAGCCCGCGCACCACAATGAAGAGCAGGCCCCGCTCGCCGCAACTAGAGGAAGCCAGCGCACAGCAACCAAGACCCAATGCAGCCAAAAATAAAATAAATAAAATAAACAAATTTATATATATATAAAAAGAGTAAACAATTAAAAAGAAAATGTCAAATGTGGGGAAAATAAGAGCAGCCCTAACATTTATACCTCTGGGCCATCTCCGTGGCTATTTTTAGTGTGTGGCTCTGGAATCTTGCAAAGAATTAAACTGATCCACAGAAACCAAATATTCTATATAAAGAATTTGACTAACTCTAACACCCCAACTCTCACTTCTCCCAGATTTAGGGATGAAGAATCTTAGGTGTTGTCAATTCCATAGAAATCAGTATGTACAATAATATTATTGTGAGTTTTTACTGAGACCTGAAATACTGATATGCTGTGATTGACTTTAATCACAAATTTGCTTTATCAAAAGCAGTAAAATCACCACAGAATTATATTACTCCTTGTCATACTATATGCAGTGTAATACTGAAGTCATAGTTTATTTTTATTTTCTCCTTACAGTATTGTAAGAAAACCAGATTACCAAGGTAGAAGTTGATCTCTCTTGCAAAACTACTTATCTTCCTGACATGCAGAGCACCAGCTGATTTCGAACAGAGTTTCACAGCTTTATAAAATAGAACCATATTTGGCCATCAATGAACCAAAATAAAATACCTCTCTAGAAGGAGAAAGGAAATCAATATTTACATAAAGAAACTTAATAACAAGCCAACCATGGTGTTCAAAGTTTTGTGTCTTTAAAATAGGGCATGCATTATTCATACTGTACAATCTCAAACCAAAGGTGGAAAGTATGAGTTCTCAGCAATATTATGAGTCTTAAAAACCATTATCTCCTTTGTAGAAGAAAATGAAAGCCACTTTGTTCATCCTTTTCCAGGTCGGCATGCTTAACAATGTCACTTAAAGGCAGGAGGGGGACAGCAAGGAAAAAGAAACCTTCCTGAGATCATGAATTCATCTCCTTTCTCAAGAAGAGAAAGAAGCAGTGAGACATTTCCAACGAAGAAAATGTAGGGGCCGTTCCCCCGCTCCCTAGGAGACAGACCCAGGCACTTGACAAGTTCTAGAAGCAATTCAAAGTGAGGACATGGAGAGAGATTCCTCCACTCCCTATGGAAACATTTCCAAATCTCTCCCTCCATTATCCTTAGACAGGCTCAGTCCATAAACTTTCTAATATTTGGACTGCAAAATGTCTAGAAGACACATAGATATTTTAAAGCAAGTACATACAAGGAATAGGGAGTTAATGAGAGTGAAATCCATTCTGGCTGAACCAATGTGAGAACTGGGTGAAGCTGAAGTTACCCCACCAGAGCACAAACCCTGTTCAGTCATACTAAGTGTAAGAGCATCTCTATTCTCACATTGTTTTTGTTTTGAACTCAGGCTGAACTGCCTGGAAACCTTCTCTGTGTGGATAAGGAGTAGCATCCATTTATTGCCATATTACATGTGCTTAAAAATCCCAGCAATAGGGGCTTCCCTGGTGGCGCAGTGGTTGAGAGTCTGCCTGCCGATGCAGGGGACACGGGTTCGTGCCCCGGTCCGGGAAGATCCCACATGCCGCGGAGTGGCTGCGCCCGTGAGCCATGGCCGCTGAGCCTGTGCGTCCGGAGCCTGTGCTCCGCAACGGGAGAGGCCACAACAGTGAGAGGCCCGCGTACCGCAAAAAAAAAAAAAAAAAAATCCCAGCAATGTTATCCAGTTACCAATGTTATCTCATCAAGTAGAAATGTCTAATAATTGTTAAAAAAAAAAAAAAAAAAAAAGGAGGAAAGAAAGAAAGGAAGAAAGTATCTTACTAGTGATCTTTCATCTGGCATAAATAAGAGGCTAAGCCCAAATGTCCAAAAAAAGAAAAAGAAAAAAGTCAAATTTGCTGTTTGCAATTTTGTTTGCTTTGCTGAATCCTTGGACTGTTTTTGTTTTTCCAATCAGCTCGTACAAACAGTTTATACATGGTCATTCCATGAAACTTTTTGTAGTCATCCAGAAAGAATCAAACATAATTACTACGGTTCCTAGTCTCATGTGTTTGCCCTTCCCAAAAGATTTTCCAAAGTTCAGGAAGAAGAGGGTTGAATTATAGATGAAGAATTTCACCTTCAATACTGAAAAGGAAAGATTTGGGTTTTGCAAACACAGTGAACCCCTTCCTCTACCAAGGGTGGAGCTCAAACCCTCACACTGTTCTTTTACTTGCCCATAAACGCACCACATCTGGAAAATCTTTCTTGGCTGTAGTCCTACTCCATAGGTTTTGTTCATGCATTCCCACACTTTTAGTCAAGAGGCTGGCGGTCACGTACAGTCCACTTTGGCAACAACAAAAATGACTGTTGGAATTCAGTGGCTTCCTTACCACGACCAAAAATGCTTTCCACTTAATTCATAACAATAGCATTTTGCGCTTATGTATTTGTCTCATCAAAGCACTCTGCCGCCATTAATGAGCTAAATCAGCCTTTGCTATTTTATAATGTCTCACTACAATGAGGTTGCTTTTCTCTGTGGCAGTCACTTGTGTCATGTTGTTTTCTTCTAGCAAACACTGAACTTAACTAATGTAAATTCATTTTTAAATTGTGGGCTCAGAGGAAAATTTTCCCGGAATATATTTTTAATGCTGCATCCTTACTATAACATTACAGGGAGCATTTTAAACTATAAAGACACATAAGTTTTTCAATGTAGTCTTCTCTAAGTACTTGTAAATTATTTATAAAGACCCCCGCAAGTAAATGTGTTGTAACTGCCAGTGATGGAAATGGAAATTGTCTGCTCTGTGAACCCTATTACTATTTATTTGTATACTGTTTAATGATTGGCTTACTGATGAAATACTCCGTCAGTGTACAAGAAAAAGCCGCAGCTGGCAAGGAAACTCTAAATCCTAAATCTGCCATGTTTTAACTCTGCTGTCTCTGCTACTGCTAGACCACTTTTTTTTTTGTAATACTGATATGGCAGTTTAATTCAATGATAATTAGATCTATCTGTCTACTGTAAGATATACAAACATATACTTTTCTGCATTCCCCTAGGAAAAAAAGTAAGTTTCACGTCATGGACCACTTTTTACAAGTGCTTAATGGCTCATTCCTAGGAATTTGATCTCAAGTGGAAAGGAATGGCTCTCTGAAAATAAGTGTATGCACACTTCCAAGTTTAGACAGAGATGGACTCCTCAAGACCCTAGGTTGAGAAACTCTATAAACATTGGTTGGTTGCCTCCCAACTTCTATTCCCAGCATTCTTGGTAAGGGCCTTCTAATTCCTGTTTGAGGAACTACCATATTCTTCTATTCTTAGCCTTGTATGTTTGAGGAACTACCATATTCTTCTATTCTTAGCCTTGTACTTAGGCTAGAGTTGCACCTACACCCAACTCCAAAGGTAGGATTCCTGGCACTCCTGATTGGTTTGGGGATGGGCACATGACCCAGGACTAAGCCAGTCTTAACTCATCACATCATCTTCAACACAGGGATTAATATAGGGTTGACATTTCATCTATGTTTGTCCAATCAGAGTGAACTTGGGACTTTTCCTGGGAATTCTGATGTAGATTCTCTTTCCTTTGGATGGTATAGTGTGATGATATGAGACTTGAAGCTGGTACAGTCATCTACATCCTTAAGAGAAAAGCCTAGGATATCTTGGGGAGGCCACCATGTGGAATCTGCAGAGGACTCTGTAGAAAACAGTAGAGACGCAGGCAAACCTGGGACCGTGATATTGTTGACTCTGTATTAAATAGGGAGCAGATTGAACTGCTGTAACAAAGAGGCTCCAAAAGATACAATTGCTGTTTGAAATTCTTTATCTCCCTCATGTCCATAGGTGGGTGGGTGGGCAAGATTGGTAGGCAGTTTGGGGCTGTGAGGTCATGTAGGAACCCAAGATCTTCCTACCTTGTTGTCCTGTTCCCCTGGAGTACCGACTTCATGTTGCAAGGTAAAAGCTGGTTCACTGCCCTCCCATATCATCCATGTTTCAGCTGCAAGAAAAAAGAAATATAAAGTGGAGGGCGTGAAGCTTATTTTAAGGTAGGATTTACCAATTTTAGCTCTATTGATATTTTGGAGGTGATGATTCTTTACTGTTAAGAGCTGTCCTATACATTGTAGGATGTTTAGCAGAATCCCTGGCCTCTACCCACTTAAGGCCCATATTACCTCCCCAAGTTATGACAATCAAAAATCTCCCCAGACATTCCAAAATGTCTGGGGGATGAAATAGCCCCTCCATTGAGAGCCACTGTTTTAAAGATATGCTATGGAGTTCACACACAACACTTCCATTCACTTCCAATAGCCAAAGTTACTTATTTGGCCATACTGAGTTGTAAGAGAGTCTGGGAGAAATATTTCTAGCTGGATGAAATGGTGCCCAGGTAAAACTTAGGAGTTTCGTTGCTAAAAAAAAAAGGAGGGGAGAGAATTCCCTGGCAGTCCAGCGGTTAGGACTCCATGCTCTCACTGCCAAGGGCCCGGGTTCAATCCCTGGTGGAGGAACTAACATCCCGCAAGCTGCACCGCCCAGCCAAAAACAATAAATAAATTTTATACATCTTTTAAAAATAAAAAGAAGGGAGAAAAGGATTTTAGGGGACAATTAATCTTTGCCACACAGCCCTACTTCTGGACTTTTCCACCATATGTGGTGGACTGAAATGAGTTTTCAGTCACTTGAAATTTGGGACCTTACTTGATAAAAGTGCTACTTTCCTCTTCCAACACGATAAGTTGAAATTTACTGAACATTATCCATGGGGTGGGCCGGGGGGAGCGGGAAGGTGAAAGGAATGATACCTAAAGTTACTCAGAAGCTGGGTACTGGCTCAGAAGGGATTGAACAAAACAACTGAAATGAGGCTGTTTCATAACAAGTCTTTGGTTGAAATGGAAAGGCCATGGTTACAAGGGCCCACGGTCACTGTGGTAGTTAAGAAAGAAGACAGTATAATTATGCAAAATTGTCAAGATGAAAACTGCAGGCATCTTGCATTATTCGGCTTTGAACTGCTGCTTTCTAGTTCTCATTGTAAATACAAAAAGCCTTTAGTGGCCCCTTTATATCTCACACAAAAGGATCATTGCTTACAGCCAGCTGTTTTGCAATTCTATTTCTATGAAGTTAGAATAATTGGACATTAGAACTGCCTAAGGGAAGAAGGGGGTGACAGTGTTCTTGGGTATTAAAGTAGAGTATGGAATAGTAATGGAAGGATCCCCCTTGTTACAAGGAGATAGTCTTCCCAGAGTTCATCCTGAAGCCAATAGTTCTGAATTCAAAACACATTTTCCCACAAGAATATTGTTTTTATGTTATTAGATAACCACAGAAGTCCTCCAATACCAGAAAAGAAAGAGATGTATGCTTTGCAATAGTACAAAAGAAAATGCTGCAGGGCAGACAAAGGTTTGTCTGAAGGTTCTGACTGAGGAAATCATCAGTAAAATCTTCAGGGAGGAGGTGACTTTTAAATCACATTTACAATGGGAAAAGAAAGCATCTCAGGCTAAAGGACAGGCAGTTCAAAGATGGGGCATTCAGTTCTCTGTGAGGACGAGTGAGTATCGACCAGGAGTGGAGCACAGGTTTGTGGAAATGAGATGAGGAAGTTAGGATGGGCTGTGAATGCTATGGTAGAGTTTGGAGATTTTTTACGTTGGCAAGTCATTAAAGGCTTTTAATCAGGGAGCTAGTGTGATCAAATGTCATTTTAGCAATTATAGGAAGACTAGTTTGATGTTGATGGCATGGTAGCAAGAGAGATTGGATTTCTGATCTCGAGATGTGGCAACAAGTTAGAGAGAACCAACAAGTGTGACAAGGTGAAGGGAAGTTGGCAGGATGTGGTGGCTCACTCTTCATGGGAGGTGGAAAAGGAGGAATCAAAGATGGCCCCAAATCAGGCTGGACTCATGACACAAGAACAGGCCAACAGGGGAGGTAATGAGCTCAGTAGGTTTCTGTCCCAAGGATAAAAGAGCCGAGGGAGTTATAGTTATGGCCTTATAGTACAGCATGTGGGCTGCACTTACGTTTCTGCAAAGCTCACCCAACGTGGTGTCCCTATAACTGAAGGAAAACAACTTACTGAATTTCATACTTAGTTCCAAAGTCTTCCTCCAAGGTTACTCTATGTCCTTTTTTGGGAATGTATCTCTACATGTTGAAACTGCGCCAGGGACACCAGTGTTGGTGAAAACATTACATTCCAGTGCCAGACTCTGTGGCCAGAAGCTGTTTAACTGAGGTGGCAGTAATATTGAAATCATAAGGTTGTACTGCAGGGTGTCTGAGAAAAGTAGTGTAGAGAAAAATCCTATTAAATGTGTGCTAAAATAATATCAAATGTGATTACACTCAAGAGTCTTGGGGCAGATGAAGGGAGAGGAGAAAATAAAGAAGTATCAGTAATGGTCAGAGAGAAAAAGAGGGGACCAAGGGAGAGTTTAGTGGGAAGAGAGCTATCTTAGTCTGGAGATAGATAGACAGACAGACAGGTAGGGGTCTGCTATAACAGAATACCACAGACTGGGTGGCGTAAATAACAAACATTTATTTCTCACAGTTCTGGAGGCTGAAAGTCAGAGATCAGGGTAACAGCATGGTTGGGTTATTAGGGAAGGCTCTCTTCTTCATTTACAACTCTCCTCATTGTATCTTCACATGGCAGAGAGAAAGATCATCTCTCTTATGTCTCTTCTTATAAGACTCCACCCTCCTTTGATTGCCATACCCAACCTCCCCATTTCCATCCCTTCCGTAGACAAAGCCATCAAATCAACCGAGCCTTTGTACAGCAAGGTAGATTGTGGAGAAGTCTGGAAAAGCAAGAAAATAGGGGCATATATGTGTCATCACTCTTCTTACTCCCTAACCAAAAGAGGATGGCGGATTCAGTGCATCCAGGGCAGATCAGATGGAGATGAGTGGGATGGGATGCAATGCCTAAAGGACTATGTGTAGGTGGTAGCTCGAGCTAAATATTGGAGCATCAGGGCCAGATCAGACCACTAGGAATTGGTTGTGGGAAGAAATCCTTCAGAAAGAAAACTCCTACCACTTAATGTGAAAAATATATGTGAGGGCTTCCCTGGTGGCACAGTGGTTGAGAGTCCACCTGCTGATGCAGGGGACGCGGGTTCGTGCCCCGGTCCGGGAAGATCCCACATGCCGCGGAGCGGCTGGGCCCGTGAGCCATGGCCGCTGAGCCTGCACGTCCGGAGAGAGGCCACAACAGTGAGAGGCCCGCGTACCACAAAAAAAAAAAAAAAAAAAAGTATATATATATATATATATGAGAGAGGTCTTCCACTCAAAATTAATGCCTGAATAGGGACCAAATGAAAGAAAAAGATTGGCACCAGACCATAGTCTGTCCACCCCACGAATTATATTCAGAAGAGGCTGCCCAACTGGCAGAAAATGGTCCTTTCACCTTCAGGATTGCTTATAAGCTGGAGCTGACCAAGGAATCACCTAACCAGTCATCCCTGAATATGGCCGCTGAGATCAAAGTATTCATTTGGCCGTCAACCTAGGATCCTCTGCACTCCTTTCACATGGCAAAGTCAGTGCTCCCTAGCCTCCACTGCCCAGGAGGTGAGGTGCAATAAGTGACTTAGCAAATCATCTCACTGTAGCTTTAACACAATGATTTCCTATCCCTCGCTCTGGATTGGAAAGAGTGGAAAAAAAGAAAGGAGGAGTTCTAAGGCTAGATGGAAGCAGAAGGAAGAAACCAGACTATAAATGTTTTTCATGATAGAAAGGAATTAACAGAAAAAGGGAGGAGGTATAGACACTACCTCTCTCCAGCAACCAGTAGGCATTACTATATTCCCAACAACAACAATAAATCTCAAAGCTGAGGGCCTCCTTTTCTGTTTCCTCATTTTGAGCAGCATCAGGAAAGTAGATACTACATACATAATATGCCCAAGTATATCCACATTAGCTGGCCTCAACATCTGGAAAGAAATCTCCATAAATCATAGTTTTGACTCACACTAGCCTAGAGCCTCAGTAATAAGAGTCCACTTAGAACTCTCCAGATTAACTTTTCAGCTCTGTGTAATCTGATGTCTTGACTTCAGGAACAAGAGGAAACTATACAGGATGCTGAGTTAGTTTCCCACCTCACACCTCAAGACCACTTATACAGGTAGAGATGAAAGAAACCCTTCCCTTCTCTTTCACACCATACATGATTAAATTCTTCATTAATGAACCAGTTGCTTAGCATGGGTTTGCTTCTTTCCAGAAGTAAATCTGACACTTGGGGCAGCTTGGCTCATTCCTGCAGCCAATGGAATGACTTCCTCCCATTTGCTAATGGTGGGCACCAGTTCTGCAACGTGAGTTGGGGGAGAGTCTGACACGTAGATACTGACTTAGATCTCAGCCCTTTCATGACACAATAATAAACGTTGATCATTAATAACAATATGTTCCAGGCACATTTTGAAACACCTTCCCTGTAGAAACTCAATTTAATCTTCGCAACTCTCTGAGCAAGGTGTTATCATTCTCACCACTTTGAGGTGAAGGAACTATGGCACAGAGAGCTTAAATAACTTGCCCAAACCACACAGCTAGCAGTACAGCTGAGATTCAAGTTAATCTGGCTCCAGAGTCTATACTTATAAACACTATACTAAATTATTTCTTCAACGTATCACAAAGAGCAGTAGGTTCAGAGTCATAGGACCTCGGTTTGAGTTCTTGGGGAAAAAAATTAGTCTTTCCAAGCCCCAGTTCCCTCACTGGAATTGTTGTAAGGATTAAAGGAGATGATATAATTTATATATATATACCTAACATATATGTATATGATCTTAAAGTACTCTACAAACATAAAGGAACATTATTATATTAAACCTTGTAATGGATCTGACTGTAAAAATTATTCTCAGCTAAGGTTTCATCCATTTTGACTAATCTTACCACGGATCCTGAAACATCTGTACGTAACTGTTGTCTTCTGATTGCATGCTCTGTGTTAACTTTTTTGAATTAAAAAATACTTTTTTGAAGGATTTTGTTTTGAGGAACAATGTAATAATTTTTAGAAGATTGGAAAAAAATATCAATTTTTTTCCAAAAGATTGTTTTCTAGACCTATTTAAACTTGACTTTCATCATCAAACCTTGCTAGATAAACAATAGAATTATCTCTTCAGCTTTGGTTGTTGTATTAGTTTTTTGCTACTGCCATGATAAACAATCAAAAACTTAATTTTTAAAACAATACATGTTTATTATCTTATAATTCTATAGAAGTCGTACACAGGTGTCACTGGGCTAAAATCAAGGTGTCGGAAGGGTCGTGTTCCTTCCTGGAGGATCCAGGCGAGAATCCGTTGCCTTTTCCAACTTTTAGAGGCCAACTGCATTCTGTGGCAGTGTAGCCATCTTAAAAGCCAGTAGTGTAGCTTGTCCCTTACCCTTCTTCTATTGTCACATCTCTTTCTGACCACAGTCAGGAAAGGTTCTCTGTTTTTAAGGACCCATGTGATTAGATTTTGCCCTCTTAGGTAATCCCCTCATCTCAAGATCCTTAACCTTAATTACATTTGCGAAGTCCCTTTTGCTATATAAGGTAACATATTCACGAATTCCGAGGGTTAAGATGTGGACATCTTTTGAGAAAGCTGTTTTTCTGCCTTCCATAATTGTGAACTTTAGGGACAAAAAACAAAAACTGTTGTATATTATATTAAAGAGGCTAGTCAACATATAAAAGTTTGAGGGTGACTTCAGTACAGCGTCCTAAAATACCACCAAGTCATAACAGCTATTATGACAGAAAGGAGATGAAGTTCAGTTAGGCTGACTTCAGACAAAAAGAGAGCCGACAAATGGTGAGTGAAGGTGGCAGTGCCACAGTGACAACAAAACCAAATGATAGACCTGAACATCATCCAAAATGAGGCAATGAATCTGCACTCTTTGTACCTGTAGTTTATTATTGGGAATAAAGAACCATCTTTCTGATCCCAGTCCATCATTTTCCAGAATTGAAAAGTTACACTCATATACTATTAGAGACTAGATAGACATCGGAAAAGAGCCCTTCCTTTCTACCACAGTTTGAAAAACAAAAAGACACTAACCTTTTTTAAGATAAATTAAACAAATAAAAGAAGCAAACTGTCCCAAGTCTTGCACCTGTTTCAGTGGCAACAGGGATTATCTAAATGGTGTTGAAGAAGGGTTGTCAGTATTTAGATGATGAAAGGTTCCATGAGTGCTTGTTTTGGGGACAGAATAAAGCAGTGCAGCCGCAGAGGTATGGAGTCCCTGAGGACAGTAGCCCAACTTTGTAGCTTGCATATTTCCCCATGCTATTTACATGTTTACAAAAACCTAACAGATGTTTGAATGCCATGCATGGTGTCCAGCAGTTGTACTCAGGAAAAGCAACAACATTAGGGAGTCTCATTACAGCCTATTTATCATTTCCATAAAATGATGTCTTATTACGCAATGATCAGGATTTCTAAGCCACTAAGAAACTCTGAATTGACAAGGATTTGCTTTGTGGAACAGCCCCTAAAACAGAACAAATTTAATTATACAGGGTCTTACTCTGCAGGAGAGGCGATCCTTACTATAAAAAACGTGTGTGTACTTAAAGCATGATGGGTATCTCATAGTTAGGTGGGTATGTTTCCATTTAGAAGACTCAACCATAGTTACGGAGACAGGAGCCAGGTCTAGATCCCCAAAGAAGTTACTAATGAACTAATCAAGGGATTAGGGCCATCTCCAGAGGGACCAGAATTCAGGGCAAGACTCAACCAGAGGACACTTAGGAAATCAAGCCAATCAAAGAGTAGATGAAAATGGAGAAGACTGGAGAAAATGGAGACACAGTGTAAGACTCTGGATGGCTGAACCAAGAAGATGCTCAAATGTGACCACCTTGGGTACATAACCTATCAGGCTTAGACAGTCAAGACTTATCCAGGCACAAAAGTTGAAAAAGAGTAAGACATCTGACAACCTGTGGAGTGGGAGAAAATATTTGCAAACCATGTATTGGATAAGGGATTAATATCCAAAATATATAAGAAACTCATACATCTCAACAACAAAAAATAAAAATTTAAAAATCCATTAAAAATGGGCAGAAGTTATGGATGATATTTTTACAGAGAAGATACATAAATGGCCAACAGGTACATGAAAAGATGTTCCAATATCACTAATAATCAGGGAAATACAAATCAAAGCCATAATGAGATATCACCTCAAACCTACTAGAATGGCTATTATCAACAAGACAAGAGATAACAAGTGCTTGCAAGATGTGGAGAACAGGGAACTCTCATGCACTGTTGGTGGGAACATAAATTGGTGCAGCCAGTATGGAAAACAGTATGGAGGTTCCTCAAAGAAATTAAAAGTAGAGATACCATATAATCCAGCAGTTCCACTCCCGGGTATGCATCAGAAGTAAATGAAATCACTATCTCAAAAAGATATCTGCATTCCCATGTGTCCGTTGCAGCATTATTCACAATTGCCAAGACATGGAAACAACCTAAGTGTTCATCAGCAGATAAATGGATAATGAAAACGTGGTATATATAAAATAGATTATTATTCAGCCACCAAAAAAGAAGGAAATCTGCCATTTTTGACATCATGGATGGACCTTGAGGGTGTTATGCTAAGTGAAATAAGTCAGACAGAGAAAGACAAATACTGCATTCTCTCTCTTATATGTGGACGTAGAATCTATTAAAAAGCCAAACTCATAGAAAAAGAGCGCAGAATAGTGGTTGCCAGGGGCTGAGGAGTGAGGGAAATGAGGAGACATTGATCAAGGGATACAAACTTCTAGTTATAAGATGAATAAGTTCTGGGGGTCTAATGTACAGCATGGTGACAATGCTGTGATGTATACTTGAAAGTTGCTAAGAGAGTAGAGCTTAAATGTTCTCGCCATACACACAAAAATACTATAATTATGTGAGGTGATCAATGTGTTAACTAACCTTGTGGTGGTCATTCCTTCACATATATATGTATATCAAATCATCACACTGTACATCTTAAATTTACACAATGTTACATGTCAATTATATCTCAATAAATATGGGGAGGAAAAGGAAAGAATAAGCTCTAAGTTACTGTCAGTCTTGGTTATGATTAAGACGGGAATTTTGCCTGTAAAGTAAGTTGCTTTGGTACCTGTAACAGGATGGATCTGCAAAGACTAACTCTGTCCATTCATAGCAGCCCCATACCTGCTCCTCTTCCAGCCCCGTGTCCCCTCTTGTAAGTATCATGAAATTATAGAATATCTCTGAATCATGGTCAGAAGTGGCAGATTCTGCTTTTGAAAGTGGGAGGCCAGCAGTGTTACCTCTCTGACCTCACTGCCTACCTCTCCCCACCTTGGCTTCTTGTTCCGTAGACACACAGAAGGACAAGCACCTTAGGGCTTTGCATGTGCTGCTCCTTCTGACTGGTTCAAGCTTCCACCACATCAACCAACGACTCACTCCTTCTTGTAATTCAGTTTTTAGCTCAAACCTGGCCTCCTCGGTGAGAACCTTGTTGATCAGTTTTCCTAAATTAACTTGGTCTCCCCCAGGCATTGATCACATCACATCAGAGTTCATGTTGAAATCTGAAATTATCTTGTTGGGTTTTTAATTTGCTTGCTCACATGGCAGATGCACAAGGAAATTTCTTGTCATATACTGTGTTAAATGAATAAACAGTCACCGTGCTTCTCTTGCAAAACCCTGTGCCTTAGTTAAGTTGATGAAGTTTCAACACATGAACACAGGAGCCATAAACATTGATTTGTGACTATTTAGTACTTGGGTATTTTGTCAGTGCCAAGGAGCAACTGGAGACTTGACCATCTTTGTAAAAGTGCAAGGGGCAGGGATGGAGGACCCAGAGAGCTTCATAAGCAAACAAGGTCTCTGAACCAAAAATCAGAGTTGCCTGTGAACAGCAAGATGGATTATCAGTAAAAAGGGCCTTTTTTCCCCTTCATTTGCAATTATTTACAGTGCATTTTTTTAACTGATCAACTATGTAGTTGATAGGCTTGGTTTCTCATCACTTGGTCTGGCTTTTAAAGATATTCTTCATTTTGATGAAAATCTTCATTACGAGCCCCTTGACTGGATGTAACATTAAAAACAAAAACCCCAAACAACACATATTCAAGTAATGTGGGCTTTGGGGCAGTGGGAAGAAGACAGGACTAAGAATAAGGAGACCCAGATTATGAGGCCAGCCCTAAACAAGTTCCTCTGATTCAGTCAACAAACATTGTATACTGCCAGGTACTGTTTAGTAAATTCAGTTAGTGAATATGACAGACAAAGTTTCTGTCCTTCAGGAGTTATGTTCTACTAGGGGATAGGAAGAGGGAGATAAAAACCACCTTTGCTGGTCTGCAGTTTTATCTTCTAAAAGTACAATATGTGGGCATTAAACTAGATTATCTGTAAAGTTTCTCCCAGCTCTACACATTCTGAAAGAAAGGAAAGTAATTTTGGAAGGCTTGGCAGTGGTTATTTTAGGGGAGTAAAATCATGGATGATTTAAAATTTCTTCTTCTTTTTGTTTATCATTGCTTCCTGATATTTTTTCTATAATAAACATGTATTACGTATCCGATGGAAAAATATTGAAGAAAACAGTAGATTTTACTATCAAACCTGGGTACTGGTTCTTAATAACCTGAAGGGAGGTCATTCATCTGTTAGTAATGAGAATCGTCTTTCCCCTCCAGTGACTTACTTATTACTTTATCTAATGAGGCTTTGAGGAAACTGCTAAGGGAATCTTTCTGCTCCTTTTCTCATTACCTCTGTGTGTGCTACCAGCTTACTCTCTTTTCCCTGAATCCTTGAAGCTCTTCTCTACCTAGAAATGTTCTGGCACAGATCCTGGTTATCTCTCTTTCTCTCTGTCTCATACACACACACATACACACATGCACACAGACACTCACACACACACACTCAGACATGTGGCCTCTTGTCACCCTTCAATATTCACATCTTACTTTAAATGTTACCTCTGCAGAAAGGCCTTACCTGAGTGATCTAAGTATAAGAATTCCATTCTTCCCTTAGACTCACCATACCTCTGGGAGTCTCTATCACACATCTCTCTGCCCTTTCCTTCCACAGCACTCTTCTCAACTTAGAATTTCATATGTATTTCTTTTCTTTACAAGCTTATTGTCTATTTCCCCCACAAGTCTGAAGTTCCATCCTGAAAAGAGGGATGGTCTGATTTGTTCACAGCTATACTCCTAGGGCTTAACTAATATTGTTTGAGCAAGTGAATAAATGAAAGAATGAAATGTCTCCTTTGTCCTCTCTCTGTCAAGAGTTTTAATTCCCATGCAGTGGTATCCTGAAGCCAGTTCTTTGCCAGCTCACAAGAGCCAATTGTTAAATTTTCAGGAATTTAGTGAGCCAATTGTTAAACTGTTAGCTTGAAATCAGCCATGCTGCGAGTATTTATACCATGGACATTAGCAAATGCTACATGTCAAGACTTTTTTTCCCCAAAAAGCTGGTTTACCAGCACACCAATCCTCTCATCTCCTAAATCCAACTATAAATATTGAGATATCATGGCAAAAAAACATGGCCCATAGGTTACTTAAAATCTTTCAATTAAAAAACGCTTGAAATTAAAAAAAAAAATACTAACTACATGCTACACAATTATTTTCCTGTCAGGAATACTTGGACTTTTTATAAGCTAAATTATAATATAAAAATATGTGTCTCTGATTTCCTAAAGTTTTTGTTTCTGTTTTTCAGATCCTTATGTGAAGATTCATCTGATGCAGAATGGCAAGAGGCTGAAGAAGAAAAAGACAACGATTAAAAAGAACACACTTAACCCCTACTACAATGAGTCATTCAGCTTTGAAGTACCCTTCGAGCAAATCCAGGTAATGTCAACCGTATTTTTTCTTCCCATTCAATTTCATTTCTTCAGATCACATAAATTCAACACACAGATCTTGTGAATTATCAGTGCATATGCCTCCATTAGAACTGCTATTCTCATTCCACGCACATTTAATGCTCAAACTACATCAAGAGGGAAATGATAAAATACACAGCACAGGATGTGCTGATTCATCGCCAAAAACAGCTGTCATTCTGTTGAGCAGAAATAAAGTAGGAAAAAGAACATCGACAGAACCACTCTACTAATTCAAAAAGTACATCCACAAAGGTTAAAAGGTCGAGAGAAAATAAGCTTTCACTCTTTACTCCCAGGCCACAATATATAATTCTCATTATCACCTCTTTGTAGCAAAAAAAAAAAAAAAAGTAGGATAAAGGAAATATTTTGGTTGATGCTAAATATGCAGCATCTTTAATCTTTCACTATTAAAAAATAATTAACAGTAGAAAAATTAGGCTAAGTTGTATTTTTCATTGTTTAAATTCAGCTTCCTGTTTCTGAGTTGGAATGGATGGTTATTTTTGTAAAGACAGAACCTTAATTTGCTAGATAATATTTGTTATGATAGGAATTATCCTATTAAAAGACCTTGTGGTTAACATGTTGAAAATAGGATGCTACATGTAGACACAGTGATAGCATATGATCTTATTATTTAGTCATTCTTAAATATTTTCAGATTTTCTTACGTCATATTCATAGTTAGGCTCTTGGATCCAAAGTTCGCATCCATTAATTATGGGCTATTCTTGCTAATCTTTCTTCTTTTTTCAAATATGTATTTATTTATTTACGGCTGTGTTGGGTCTTTGTTGCTGTGCGTGGGCTTTCTCCAGTTGCCGAGAGTGGGGGCTACTCTTCCTTGCAGTGCTCGGGCTTCTCATTGCAGTGGCTTCTCTTTTTGCGGAGCACGGGCTTCAGTAGTTGTGGTTCACGGACTTAGTTGCCCCGCGGCATGTGGGAACTTCCCGGACCAGGGCTCGAAACCGTGTCCCCTGCATTGGCAGGCGGATTTCCATTGGCAGGCAGATTCCCAACCACTGCGCTACCAGGGAAGCTCTATTCTTGCTAATCTTTAATGGGTATCAGAGAGTCAAATTTCTTAAAGCAACACTATTTTTACACTTTATAAAAAAATTGATGTGGGTCTATCTTTTCAGTCCTATAGAAGTTTGCTCATAACTTGAAGGAGAGATGAAGGGTAGGCATCAAAACTACAACATGGAACCTTCTAATGGTCCAGAATAACAAAATGCAGCAAATATTCTTCGTTTGCATATTTTTATTTTTAACCTAGTCTTAAAATACAGTACCTTAGGAATGAATCACACCTTTATTCCATGAAGAAAGCTAATATAATAGCTACATTTATTGTATATTTATTTTGTACCTAGGCCCAAGGTAAGCACTTTACCTGCAAAATCTCATTGAATCCTTACAATAACCTTATAAGCAAGGTACCATTATTACCCCAATTTTATATACATATAAGGGAACTGAGGCTTAGAATTGTCTCCTATATAAAATAGGAATAATAACAGAATCCATGTCAAAGTGAGACCATGCATTAAAAGCATTTGGAACGGTGCTAAGCACATACAAACGCTCAGTAAATGGTTCCCATCATTCTTACTCACGATGCTATTGTTGTCTTTTATTCAAATTAACATTTTATGTATTAGAAAATGGATCTAACAATAAGATTAAAACAGTATGTAAATCAGCACTTTCCAATAGAACTCTGCAAGGATGGAAATGTCATTGGTATTGTCCAATAGGGTAGCCACCAGCCATAGGTAAGTCATGAGCACCTCAGCCACTAGTATAAACAAGGAAGTTTAATTTTAATTTATTTAAATTTAAACAGCTACATGTGGCTAGTAGCTACTGTATAATATAAGGCAGTTTTTAAATCATCAGTAATCCCACCATCCTCACATTAGTTCATGGTTTTTATATAACCTTTCTTATATACATTTTCACATGTCAGCTGATTGTACATACTTATTTACTTTCAATAGCTGTTATATAAGTAAATGACATTGCAGAAGACACTGATTCCCTGTCCCCAGTCACTTGTTTACTAGCCTGAACCAGTGAGCTCACTGCTTTGGACCCACTGGCAACCTAAGACATCCAATTTCTCCAACAATTTATTTTGCAATATTTATTCAGTGAACTCTTTTTTGAGTTCTGAGACATTATTCCTATGGAAACTAACACCTCCTGGCATTTTGTGTTTTAATTCCACAAAACAATATGAGGCAGGACATTGAGATGAAAAATCCTATTGTAAATCTTCTCCTTTGAGCTACAATTCTATACCTTTGAAAAAAAAATACATGTCCCTTTTCAACTATAAATTCCAGCAAATGCAAATATATTGAAAATGAAGCACATTAAAAACAAGATGTATGCTGGGTTTCTGGGGCAGCCTTTCAGAGAAGATAACATTTTGTCAGGACAGAGAGAACCTCAGCCCAATACAGAGTCCATGAGGCATGGAAATAATGAGCATGCCTTTGACTGCATCCCTTCTTCACCGCTCCTAAAGTCAATTTGCTCTTTTCTTTCTTCTTTTCCCCAATAGGCTGCTATCCTAGTCTTTGCATTTCCCTAGAGAAAATAATTGAGCATTTAACATGCTATAATAGGGGCTTAGGTTTTTTTTGGGGGGGGAGGGCTTAGGTTTTATTTACCCTGAGGTTATACGATTGTCTGTCTTTCTATCTGTCTCTATCCATATGAAATACATTGAGAGAAGCAAAATATGCTGATTTCCAAAAGCATATGAAAAGGTTGCAAACCACCCCCCACCAAAAAATGTATAGACTACAGATGCAGCTGAAAAAATGAACCCAAGGCCCTTATAAGGATATTTTGTTTTGATTGCTCCTAATCAATACATTCCTAGGTGAAAGAATCAAAATTCACTCCAACTATTCACTCCAACCTCCAAAACCCTTGTTACTTTTGTGCATGACGACCCTACTGTCCCTGTCCCTCATTCCTTGCAATATGACTGCATCCAGATGAATTCGCTTGGGAAAGGTGCTCAGAACCAAGGTGATTCTGTTCTTGGCTTCGAATGCCATCCAGTGAATAGGTAATTCCCTTGATAATGGCATCAATCCAAGGCTGCACAAGGAAAGATGGAAATCGGTTTCCTTTACTGCCCATGTGTTGCATTTTACATTCTAAATTCCACTTTCAGAAGTGATCATTTTCTCTGATCTGAAGCTGTATGCTGGTGACCTCTCTCAGCACATTCGTCCAATGATGCAGTCCTCAGAGTGCCAAGCCCAGTAAAGGGCCATAACTGAGCGGGCTCTTCATCTGGCCCTAGCTTCCATCATTACATTTTCTGCTTCTTTGGCCTCTGGCCACCAAATACTACACGTTCTACTTTATTCTAAATTTTCCCTTTATCTTTTCCCTTGGTTTCTAGATTGGAGCCATTGCCTATTTTGACTAAGCAAATTCATTACTTAGGAAGAACTAAAAGATACTTTTAAAAAGTGTTTCTTTCGTGTCAAAATGGTATGGGTTTGCTTTCACCAGTTCAAAAAAGTCAGGCATTAAATAAACCCTCACAACCTAATGGAATCACTGGAGTAAATCTTGTGTGGCCTAAAGGGTTATTCCAGTTGATGTCAATGCTGGATACACAGTTACTTAATAAATGCTTATTGAGAGAATATATGAATGAGAAAAATTATCTTTAGTTAATTACTACTTTTTTAAGACTTTCACTCTGTTGTCACACTTTAAACTCACAATAATCATGTGATTAGCTGAAATTCTATATTAGTTTTATGTAAAACTATGCTGGCTCTTCCCACCTGAAATAGGATTGCAGTACATGGTTGCTTTGAAAATTGTAACCAAAAAAACAAAAATGATCTGAGTACTAACGCCAGAAATTTTGCTGATGAAACAATGGAAACAACTGGATTTAAAGGTGAATACAGGGGACTTCCCTGGTGGTCCAGTGGTTAAGACTTTGCCTTCCAATGCAGGAGGTGCGGGTTCGATCCCTGGTCGGGGAGCTACAATCCCACATGCCTTGCGGCCAAAAAAACCAAAACAGAAGCAATACTGTAACAAATTCAATAAAGACTTAAAAAATAAAAATGCATACAAGTTGACATGGGCAGCCGGGCATGGTATTTTATCACATGGACTCCCGAAACCAAACCACTCATTTCTCATATGACTTCAGGCACGTGATTTAACTTCTCTGAGCTTCAGCATCTTATCTCTATAATGTCAATGTTAACGGGACCTATTGTAACTGAGTAGTTCACATGAAAGACTCAGAATTGTGCCAAAATTAACATTTACTGAGTATTCTGAAGATGCTGAAGGAGATGATGATGATGTAATAATGGCAGGGACTGGACTCGGGTTTTCACGTTCAGGCCATTTTCCTCCTTGTCCTGGTGTTTGGAGCTTGGGTCTTCTTATTTCCAACTGCTTTGATCTCAAGGAAGCTTGGTAAGGGCTTTATCTCTAGAGCCGGATGATTAATGTTTATTTTGTGTCCTCTTTCAGAAAGTGCAAGTGGTGGTAACTGTTTTGGACTATGACAAGATTGGCAAGAACGATGCCATCGGCAAAGTCTTTGTGGGCTACAACAGCACCGGGGCGGAGCTGCGACATTGGTCAGATATGCTGGCCAACCCCAGGCGACCCATTGCCCAGTGGCACACCCTACAGGTAGAGGAGGAAGTTGACGCCATGCTGGCCGTCAAGAAGTAAAGGGAAGAAGAAGCCTTTCTGCATTTGCCCACGTAGTGCTCTTTAGCCAGTATCTGTAAATACCTCAGTAATATGGGTCCTTTCATTTTTCCAGCCATGCATTCCTAACACAATTCAGTGGTACTTCAAATCCTGTTTTAATTTGCACAGATTTAAACGTAGAGAGCCCCTAAGCCCTTCGTCATACCACTGCTCTCCAAATCTACTCTTCTTTTAAGCAATATGATGTGTAGATAGAGCATGACTGAAATTATTTATTGTATCACACTGTTGTATATACCAGTATGCTAAAGATTTATTTCTAGTTTGTGTATTTGTATGTTGTAAGCGTTTCCTAATCTGTGTATATCTAGATGTTTTTAATAAGATGTTCTATTTTAAACTATGTAAATTGACTGAGACATAGGAGAGCTGATAATATATTATATGGTAAATATAGTATCGTCTGCATTCCAGCAAAAATATCAACTTGTAAGGCACTAGTACAGTGAAACTGACATCTTAAAGGACAACTTAAACCTGAGCTTTCTGTTGAATCATATGAGCACCAAGATACGCTGACACCACATATTTGGTGGATGAATCCAATTTTGTAGAATTTCTTCACAGGCAAATTAGCATGATCTGAGAAGCATCCAGCCTGACCTCCAGGAAGTAGAGCCACAAACCAGAATAGCATCTGTCTGTACGTATCTACAGAGCTCAAGTCACGCTTCACTCTTACATTCAAGGAAGCAACTGAACAGGGGTCAATGATTTCACGTTACTGCATATAGAGTAATGACACGATGGTGTTCTGTGTGTGTGTGTGTGTGTGTGTGTGTGTGTGTGTGTACGTGTGCATTTGTTTGGGGATGGGGTGGGTGGGAAAAAAGCTGAGGGGAGAAGAAGTCAGCATTTCTGAAATACTGCCTGACTATTTAAAAAGAAAAAAGTAGCTCTCCGTTAACACCTTTATACAAAATGTGCATCCTGTGAATTCTGTTCCAGATTTCACACCTACTATAACTTCAAAAGGTTTGCACGTCAGACTTTGTAACGGAATATTTTATTATACAAAACCAGATTAGAAGGAATGCAGAATATTTTTAACGCAGCAATCTGTGCTTATGACACAAAATGACTTTGTGGTAAGCAGACAGTATTGTAATCCCATCAAAAGAGGAAAAAATAAAACAATTAGCCATAGTTCTGAATGCACTTCCATTAAGCCAAAACAGACAGCTAGTGATCTTTTTATATGCTCTTTTTACGTAAATAAGTTTTAATTTGTCCTTTAAAAAAAGGTGAAACAAAACCAAGAACAAGTTCTAGAAAACTGAAGCAACCTCTTATGTACACTAGATGCTTGATTTAGGACGAGTTTTTAAATGTTTTCAGTGTTATTATGTAGTGATTGGCACTATTACGAAGCTACTAGTCATTCCATAAGAGTCTTAAAGGACTGCTCTGTGTAACACTGTGACTGCCCTGTGTGCTTAGACACGTAATGTAGTTTCCTCAGTGGATAGCACTCAATCTATTCCGTAGTGATATTTTAACAATACTGCCATTCCCTCCTACTGCACTGCCCAAGGTGTGTGTAGCACAAACCGTTCTCATTACAAAGGACCAACTCAGCACTGAAAAGCTATGCATAGGACAAGAAAGATACAAAGCATGGGGTGGAACACACAGCATTTCGTCAAGCACTGTGCAATATTCCATATTTTTCCCCACCATGTTAGACCCCCGCTTTGCCGAAAGGCAGCCCATGATCTCACACTGCATGTAGCCTTTTCTCCCACTCCCCTCTGTGACCCTTTTCACTCGCAGGCCACAGAGAGTAGTGATGCTCTGAAGTGAAAGTTTTGTCTCCAAAAATACCAAAACAGAATGAAGGAAAACTAAGCATTAGCCTCACGTTGACTTTCAGATATCGCACCATGGCTTTTACAACTGCAAAGAGAATTCAAAAAGGGCTGATGGGAAGCTTCAAACACGGGGTTGGCTGTTTCCTGATAAAACTACAATTCCTGTCTTGTTCTTTCCCATCAAAGAAGAGGCAAGCCCTTTGGCCTTTCAGCCCAGTCATAGCAAACTCCTTAGAACTGGGATAGACCTGGAGGACAAAGGGAGAATAACATCTCCCTCTTCCGTGGATGGTCCATACTTTTTTCAAAAGGTAGATAATAGAAAATGCACAATTCACGATGTGAGATTAAATACCAGTTTGAACAGAAGATTCAAATGAGACTCCTTCCAACTTAAAAGATCAGACCCTACCAAAGAGAGGGAGTTGATTGACTTTTAAAAATTCCTTGAATACCAGAAACTGACATTTGATTTAAAACTTCAGTTTTAAGTTGTTCGCGCTGAAACAAACATTTTGAAACAAGCAGGTTCGAGCTGCCGAATACACATCATTTCTTGCATTAAAGCACGATTAATGCATTCTCTTGCAACACTGCCAGACATGGGATATTGTCACGATAGAATTAGTTGGTACTACGCCACCTGTCACAAGTCAGTGACCGAACCTGCTTTAAGACCAAGATTCATCCTCCAATAAGCCACATGTACCTTTCTGACAAAGCTGTGTAAAGTATTAGAATCTGATGCTCTAGAAAGATCCTAGTTGCCTTTGTGTATATTTACTGCCTGCTTGAGTGCTTCTCTGTGTGGGTATTCTCTGTATCTTGTAGAAACGTTGGGGTGTTTTCTTCTGCCATACGGCTCGTGGCCCGCGAGTCAACTCCTTAGCTGTATTTTACGTTCATTTTCGATGAGGTAGTTTAAATTTTGTTTCATTTTGTGTAGTGAATTCCACAGGAGTTTTCTGATTGTTGTTAAAAATGACTTAACATATTACACAGATATTCAATAAAAATGTTTTATTTCCTGTTGATGTTGCTGCCTTTCAACCCTTTTTCTTACCTGATTCTGGTGGGGAGTCCATGGCCTATTGACTTTGGAGCCTGCTGGAAGCAGGGGCACCTAAACAAAAGCTTGCACTGAATGCCAACCTCTGAGTCATGTCTATGAAGACAGAATGGCTGGAGGGAAAACAATGCCCAGAGAGCATTTGCCCATTCCTGCCCAGTGTTCCTGGGCATGTCTTTCTCAACATGTGTCTCTCTGTTCCTGTTTATGATGAGTTCACCAGGCACACTTTCAGGCTTCCTGCTTTGCCCAAAATGTGTCCTCCAGGATTTTCATACTCTAGAGTCTGAGTGCCATAAGCCTCTCCAGAATGGAATTAAAAATAAGATATTTTAAAGCCAGTCTTCAAAGGAGAGCATGACACATTAACTTCCCTGCCTACCACAATTACTAGGTAAAACAAGTAAACACCTTTCCCCCACTAAATGCAACATTCATCAGGTGCCTGCTGTGTACCGTGTTTGTCCTGGGTGATGGAGATACAACAAATGATGTAATAAGATTCACCTGGTCCCAAAGAGCCCACAGTCTCAGGCGGACATGTACATGCAGTATCCCAAGATGCTATGAGGTACACCCTGAGTCCCTGAGAACTTTCACCAGACCAATCCTAGTGGACACGATGGTGTGCCACCCTCACTCCCCTTCAGCACCTAGAAGCTGCTAGAAGCCTTGCCTGCCGACAGCTCACAGCCCTGTCCCTCTGCCCTCTGCTGAGGAGACTGCCTTACCTGAGGTCATGCGTCCTCCCAGGGGGCGCAGCTCACATTCCGTGGCCCACAGTGGACCTCCTGCGCCATCATAGCCGAGAGGGTTAGTTGACGGTGCTTGTGCAACCGCAGTGCTGTTCGACTTCTCCCTCTGCCCCGTCAGTAGTCCTCACTCCTTCACGGTGGCGCTCCCAAGGGCGCTCGCCAATAAGACTCCTTCTCAGAATCCATACCCTGGGATCCCTGTCTTTGGGGGAAGAGATAGGAAGAGAAGATTTCTAGAGAATACAATACCAGAGGGAAATCCTAAAGGAACTGGTACGAGTTATCCAAGTCCATGAGTGGGCAAGATTGTGGCAACATTTATCTCATTTAACAAGGCTTAAGGTTCACTCGTGATAAGGTCTCTGGTAGCTGCCTATACCTTACTCCCTTCAGCAGCATTTACTGGGACCTGCCAAATAAGGGTAAGGACTCAGCCCAAGCAGCTTAGACAGCCAGGGAAGAGGCCACCTAACTACTGTTTCTGAGGAAACAATTGGCAGAGGTCTAAATGTAAGTTGAGAAAAGAAAATTTGAGACCCGTGAGGGTAAGGAGCAAAAAAAAAAAAAAAAAAAAAAAAAAAATCAGCATTATAAATTGTTCAGTTTTCAATGGTGAGCATTTTGTTTTCCTTAAATAGCTCTTGACATTAGTTTACAAAAAGAATGTTTCTTAATGAAGTACCAAAAAGAAAAATCACCATATCCTTTCTTCAATGTCTGTATTTCAAATAAGGAATTTAATATAAGAATTTGGCCCCATAAAAGATCTGAGAAAGCCAAGCAGAGACAGCAGGTTAACTCAGAGGTGAACAGATACCACCTGTAATTACATGCCAGGGCTGCCCTAACAAAATACCACAGACCTGGTGGCTTAACCAACGAAAATGTATTTTCTCACAGTTTTGGGGGTCAGAAGTCTGAGATCAAGGTGCTGGCAGGGTTGGTTTCTTCTGAGATCTCTCTCCTTGGCTTGTAGGTGGCATCTGGTCCCTGTGTGTTCACCTGGACTTCCCTCTATGTGTGTCTGTGTGCTAACCTCCTCTTCTTATAAGGACATGAGTCATATTGGATTAGGGTCCACCCTAATGACCTCATTTACACTTAATTACCTCTTTAAGCACCCTATCTCCAAATACAGTCACATTCTGAGGTATTAAGGGGTTAGGACTTCAGCATATAAATTGGGGGTGGGGCGTAACTGAGCCCATAACACCACCCCTAAGGCTGGAAAAACAAAATGGAGAAGAGATGTTAACACAGCCCAGAACCATAGCGGAGGGGCCAGAACCTGCGGGAATTAGCATGGAACCACCAAAGGGTCTTGGGTGCTGGTGTTGGAACCAACAAAGAGGCTCCCCATTGGAGGCTCAACCTGGGCCTCCCACCAGCATAACCTAATCAGAGTCAGCTGGGGAGGGAGTCCGGGCGTACATAGCCAGCACAGAAAGGTGGGAATGAGGGTGGAGAAAAAGCAGGCAAATGACCAATACTTTAGGTGTCTCAGTCCATTCAGGCTGCTATAAACAAGAATACCGTAAACGGGATGATTTAAACAACAAATATTTATTTCTCACAGTTCTGAAGGCTGGGAAGTCCAGGATCAAGGCACCAGCAGATTGAGTGTCTGGTGGGAGGTGGTCTTCTTGCTGTGTCCTCACACGGGGGAGGGGACAAGTGAGCTGTCTCTGGGGTCTCTTTCATCAGGGCACAATCCCATCCATGAGAGTTTCACCCTTGTAACTTAATCACTCCCAAAGCCCCCCATGCCACCTTCTAATACAATCACTTTAAGTGTTAGGATTTCAACATAAGAATTTCAGGGGGACATAAACATTCAGTCCATAACATTAGGAAACTTTTAGCAGCTGCACAGGTTTTCTAAATGCTCTGGTTTCTTCCCTGTAGGATTCAGGTGTTCCTATCCGAGCCACACCTGATGAAACAGGTGCAAGAAATCACAGTCTTCCATTTATGCAGAGAGTTGACTAATACAGATTTGAAAGTTCCAACCAAGATTGCCATTACCCACTCCCTGCAACACAACTTTATTACATATGCACAGGACTCTTTGATGTGTAGCAACTGATTTAAGCTGCACACAAATCTTTACTGTAAAACAGTCAGACGGTGACTTTGGAATAAGAAGGTTAAAAAAGCAGGAAAATAAAAATGAGAAATAGCCTGATACTAAATGTAAAAAGAACTTTTCCAAAGCATACAGAATAATAATTATGCTGGAGGAACCATCAAGAGGGAGCAGTAATAAAAGCACCATGCAAACCTGCTGATCATTTCTGTGTGATCTAAGTTCTGAGGCTGCCTGTAAGTTACCTGCATCTTAAAGTCTGCATTTCAGCCATACTGATTCCTTCCCCCTCCCCGACCAATACATATCCCCAAAGTTCCCACACTCATCCTTCTTTAACAGTAACCATCTTGCCAGCAAAGGCTTTTTCCCTGTGCAAAATGGACTTGCCCTCGCCAGAGCACACACAAGGTCAAAAGGGATTTTGTACTGAACAAGTCAGGGCTCACTTCCTTCTCAGCTGTCCACTTTACTTTGGTCACTTTCCTACCTCCTCTGGCCTGGGAGTGAAGCAAAGAGGTGACATCCTTTATAGGCAGGATTTTTTGAGTTGCCTGTGGAAGGAACCCAATTCAAGCTGGGTTAAGGAGAAAAAGAGAGGGAGGGAAAGGGATCCAGGGCAGGGAGAGGGAGAGAAAGACAGAGACAAAGAGAGACAGAGACAGGGCTTCCCTGGTGGCGCAGTGGTTGAGAGTTCGCCTGTCGATGCAGAGGGACACGGGTTCGTGCCCAGTCCGGGAAGATCCCACATGTCGCGGAGCGGCTGGGCCCGTGAGCCATGGCCGCTGAGCCTGCGCGTCCGGAGCCTGTGCCCCGCAACGGGAGAGGCCACAACAGTGAGAGCCCCGCGTACCGCAAAAAAACAAAACAAAAAGAGAGACAGAGACAGAGAGAGGAACTATTGGCTCATCTAACCAGGAAGTTCAAGTTATGATTCCATTCAGAAACAACTGGATCAAGGGTCACAATGTCATCATTCTCTTTCTCCCTCCTCCCCCCCAACCCCTGTCCAACTCTGTTCCCAGTATTACTTCATTGTCAAGTTCCAGTGTCTCCATGATGGCCCCTAGCACCTCCAAACTTCTATTCTTCCAGCTTAGCACACTTGCAGAAAGTGCCACTTTCACAATTATGTCGCTAAAGTTCCCAGACCTGACTTCCATGCTTGCGGCACATGCCCTCCTTAAAATAACCACTGTGGCCACATGATGCAGTGTTCACTTTGGCCAAGCCTAGGTGTTGTCCCAGCCCAAGAGCCACAGAGATGGAGCAAGGATAGTTACTCAAAGGAAAATCGAAGTGCTCTTACCAAGGAAGAAAAGTGGTACTTAGCAGACAAAAACAACATGCATCTACTCGTTGGCCTTGGTTCGCCTCTGCCCCAAGAGGAGGAAAGCTGAAGGTACAAACTCAGCCACGGCAGCAGCCTGGTCATTTTTCCTTTTGACCAAAAGCACTATCAGGAAGGGAATTTTGAAAGTATGCACCACCTTTCAACCACCTGAAAACATCCGTGTTCACCTTCCTACTTATTGCCAGGAAAACCAGTCAACTGCTATATATTTTAAGCAGCCTCTTTTGAAAAGCACTGAGATATTAACACAACTTTAGATTCCTGAATTTGTAAAAAGAATTTGTTATTATTATAGAAACTTATCAGGAGGAAAGGGAAATAGGAAAAATTCACTCTACATACCTTTCTTGTTTTTACAAATGGACTGTCTTGGTCCATATATACAATCACCCTTTAGATGGTGATTGTATAGAATTTAGTATCAACTTCTTTCACTTAACGTGAAACACAAGATTTTTTTCTTGTCGCCACACAGTCTGTAATTCTTATTTTTAACGGCCACCTGACTTTTCTTCAGATAGACAAACAAAAATGTGTTTGACCATTTCCCTAATAGCAGATTGTAAGTTGTTACTAATTTATTTCTTATATAAATAACATTGTAGTGATACTTTAGTGAAGATTTTATTTATTTATTATTCTGTTAATCTACTATTATCTATTTTCTCAAGATAAGTTTCCAGAATTTTCCAATTTGGTTTCTGGAAGTTCCCACCAAAATGCACTGCTACTGGTGTTATGTACTCCAGTTTTCCCACAGCCTTCCCAGCTGTGGTCATCATGCTTCGAATGTCTGACAGCTGTAGAGGGTCATGTTGCCTCGGTGATAAAAGGTCCAGGGCTGGAATATGAGTCTTTCCATTCCAGGGCCACTGCCCTCCTCACTACTCCAGGCAGCTTGGCTAAAGAAAATCAATGGCAGGAGTAAAACGTTGGCAAAGAGCCTGAAAAGAAAGGACAGCAGGCGAGAATCTCAAGGAAGAGAAGGCCCAGGACGAGGAGGGTTCAGATGGGACTCTTTCCTCGTTCTCACCTTCACCATCAAATCCAGGGACTCTGAGCGCTGGGGAGTCTCTCCGGTCCCTCCGTGTTTCTTTAAACCCCTTGTTCAGGCTTGCATCTTATCTTACCATCAGTGTCACAGAAGCCTCACAACAATCCCTCCCAACACCCAGCCTCACTGGCTCCAGCTCTCACTGCAGACCGGACAAAGCACCACCCTGAGAGCTGGCAGCCTGCGTTCAAATCCTGCTCCCATCACTAAGCTACATAGCCCTGGACAAGCCACCTACTTTTGCAAATAAAAGATAATTGATATGAAAACCTGGTATAAAATAAGCATTCAATAAAAGGTAGTTATGGTCTTTCTGAATCTAGCTCAGTGTCAGTAAACTTCACCTGTAAAAACAGCTTTCGGGGAGCTTTGTGGGCAATATGTTCTTTGTGGCACCTTCTCTTCTTCTGGCTGTCTGGCAGTCATCCATCCCTCCTTTCTTTCCAACGCTTTAAAGATGTAAAACCCCCTGCACTTGCTTCGGCAGCACATATACTAAAAATGTAGAAACCTTTTGTAGTTCACAGACCATACAGGTACAAATGGCTGTAGTTTGCGGACTAGCTTCGAGTCACATCACTCTGCTTCTTAAAAGCCTCCCCTGGGCCTTCCCTGGTGGTGCAGTGGTTAAGAATCTGCCTGCCAATGCAGTGGACACACGTTCGGGCCCTGGTCTGGGAAGATCCCACATGCCGTGGAGAAACTGGGCCTGTGCACCACAACTACTAAGCCTGTGCTCTAGAGCCCTTGAGCCACAACTACTGAGCCCGCATGCTACAACTAGTGAAGCCCGCATGCCTAGAGCCCGTGCTCTGCAACAAGAGAAGCCACTGCAATGAGAAGCCCATGCACCGCAACGAAGAGTAGCCCCCGCTCGCCGCGACTAGAGAAAGCCCACGCACAGCAACAAAGACCCAATGCAGCCAAAAATAAATAAATAAAATATATTTTTTAAAAAAGAAAAAACAAAAAAACTCTCGTTTCCTCTTCCCTATAGACTTAAATTTAAATTCTTCAGCGTGGCATTCAAAGCTGTCTCCAGATATTAACCACGCCCCTCTGCCAGCCCCGCCCCGTATCCCAGCTACACAATTCTCTGAACAAATCCACGTGCTCTTCCGGCTCACACCTTCACTGATGCTGTCCCCTCCACCTGAAGTTCCCTGACACAATCTGGCAGGTTGGTGAGTGACGTGGGAAGGGAAGGAAGGCTGTGGAGACACTCAGGCGATTCGGGGAAGGAGAGAGATGTGACATTTTGTTCCCAATGCACTGTCTCTGTGAAGCACAGCCTGGGTTCTCAGGCTTAGTTCCTTAGTCCTGTGTTCTTCCAGCCACCCATGAGCCCCACATGCCTCCAACCGTTAGGCAAACAACCATTATCTTTAGAGTAACGATGCCTGAAAGACTCACCATTTTCCTTGAACATACTGAAGATTTTTTTTTTAATTCAAGGGAACATGAACATATTTCAGAATATTAAAGCACTGCTTCCTCCAGCAAATGTGAGACAGTCAGATGATTTATAAATTATAAAAAGGAATGGGACAATCGGTCCTTGACTAATTTCCTGTCAGTGTCACAGTTGCCTCATTTTCTTACATTTCCCTAAAATCTGCATTGCTGTTTTCTCAGAGCCGGAACTCAGACTCAGGTGACCCAAATTAGACAGGCTCGGGACAGTAATTTACGGGCTGAGTGACTCACTAACTCTGGCTTTGCCTCTAGCCGGGATGATCCCTGCATGTGTCCCATGGCCAGGAAGAAACCACATGGCCTCTTTTGCCTCCCAACCCCCAGGACCCATCACCCAAGCCGGTGTTTTTACCATGAAAAGATTCTCTTACTTCACCAGGAGCTCTTTAGGAAGAGATATACCATCTCTACATATTTATTCAATACTTACTCTGAAATAAGTGCTAATTCTTTGGTTGGGAGTCTCAGGCAGACTGGACTGAAATGGGGCCCTGTTATGGACCGAATTGTGTCCTCCCCAAAATTCTTATGTTGAAGCCCTAACTCCCAGTCAGAATGTGACTGTATTTGGAGATATAGATTTAAAGAGGTGATTAAGTTCAAATGAGCCATTAGCGTGGGCCCTAATCCAATCTGACTGGTGTCCTTGTAAGAAATGGGTCTCATTGGGCTAAAATCGACATTGTGGCAGAGTTGCATTTCTTCTGGAGGCTCTAAGTGAGAGTCCATATCCTTGCCTTTTCCAGCTTGTAGTGGTTGCCCACATTCCTTGGCTGGTGGCCCCCTTGCTCCATGTAGCAGTATCTCCTCTCTTACCCATCCTCCTTCTTCCCATCTCTCTGACCACAGTCAGGGAAAGGTTCTCCATTTTCAAGGACTCATGATTAAATTGGGCCCACGTGGATAATTCAACATACTCCCCTCATCCCAAGGTCCTTAACCGTAATCACATCACAAAATCCCTTTGCCATGTAACAAACATATTCACATTTCAGGGCTCTTGCACATCCTTGGGGCCATTAATCTCCCTATCACATTGTGTTATTTAAATATTATTAAAAATATTAATTTCAATTTTTTAACTTTTCTTAATGTGCCTACTAAAATATTTTAAGTTACCTATGTGGCCTTCTTTTGTGGCTCACATTATATTTTTATTGGACAATATGATATTAGAAATTGAGAAACACAGAGATCAAGAGATTTGTCAAAATTTATAAATCAACTCAATAATGGTGCTAAAAACTTTGAAGTGGCTCAGGCTCAGGGCTCAGACTTCCCTTTCCATACTCATCCTGGGTGATCTCATCCTGCCTAATGACGTTAATGCTATTTACACACTGATGAGTCCAAAATTTTTATCTTCAGCCCAGACCTCATCCTTGAACTGTAGTCTCATATATCCAACTACCTACTTAATGTTTCACTTGGATGCCTAATAGCATCTCAAATGTAATATGTCTCAGTCTGAACCCTTGTTCTTCCCCAGCACCAATCCCACTCTCGATCCCACCCTGCTGCTCATATAGTTTCCCCCCATCTCAGTAAGGCCCCAAACCTCAAAGGTAACATTGACTACTCTATTTGTTTCCTGACCCACATCGAATGTATCAGCAAGGTCTGTCACTTCTACCCGTGAAATACATCCAGTTTCTGCTCATTCTTGGTACCCTCCCACCTGGTCCAAGCCACCCTTGTCTTTCACCATGGTTAACTCAACAGCTCCGTAACTTGCCTCTATAATTTCATCCTTCTCCCTTTCAGTTTATTTTTGATAGAGCAGCCAAAGTTATCATGTTAAAACACATAGATCACATCATTTCTCATCTTAAAATTCTCCAACGATTTTCCATCTCAGTTGAAAGAAAAACTGAATTCCTTACCGTGTTCCACAAGACCCTGCATGGTCTGGACCCCAGCTACTGCTCTGACCTCATCACTTACCACTCTCTGGTTGGCTTACACCACTCATTTGTACTTGCCTCCCTGCTGTTCCTCAGACATGCCAAACATGCTCCCACCTCAGGGCCTTTGCACCTACTGCACTTTGCTGTTCCCTCTACTTCAGCAGTCATTCTCCAGAGAACCCCCTCTCTCGTTCCTTCATTTTCTTTAGGTCCTTAATCAAACACCAACTTTCACCATCCTCATTCCTTCACCCTTTCCCGCTACCCTGCCTTATTTTTCTCTATGAAACACCACCTGGCACACTAAATATTTTCTTGTTTATCTGTTTGCTGGCTGTTTCTGCTCAAAGAAATGTATCCATAAGGACTGAGACTTTCATCTGCTTTGTTCATTCCTATATCTCTAGCATCTAGAATAGTGACTCGCACGTAGTAGGTGCTCAATAAATATATAAACTAATTGACTCAGAAAGAATTCATAATGTTAGGCTGAATAATTAAGAATGAGCTAGATAACCATGCATTAAATATGTTTTTCAGAACTGTATTGTTTGGTTCTAGCAGATCTTTAAAGGCATCTTTCAAGAGTTAGCCACCTTAGCCAATTTTCAGATAGAAGTCTCATTCTTCAAAAACCTAGTGGTTTCAAATCCTAGTTGCCCTTTTGCCACTCAAAATCAGTTTTTCTTACGTGGATAATTGTTTAAATCTCATCTTTAGAACTGACAAGGGAAAATGTAGATAATTGCTGTTAACATAAATGGAAAAGCGCCAAAAACTACTGATATTTTCAGTTCATTTAATCCCTAATCAACTGTCAAACAGAACATCCTTCCCAACTGACAGCTTCAGTTAGCAAACTAAGGGGCCTGCTTGTCTCAGGCTCCTGTCACATCAAGAGTCTCAGAAGGCAAACTAATTGCTTATCACCTAAGAAGAACAGGAACAGGGGCATTATATTTTCTTATTACTGTACAACTTTATTTCTCTTTTTGCTAATGCTTTTGGAGCTGGTGATGTCAAATTTTGAACTGCATTTTTTTCATCCCATACAGAAAGCAGTGCTGCTTCAGAGAGGCAGAGACCAATAGGTGGGCTCCTAGATTGATTTGTGTCACATGAAAGATACTCACGGATACTCCTTGAAATACTCACGTGAGGGGACTATTGAGCAAGGGGTTCAAGAAGGAGGCAAGAGCAGCCGGAAGCAGGATGCAGGGGGTTTGAGGTTCCTACTTAACATCCACCGAGACATGAGATGGGGGAGAAAACCCAACCTTCTCTATGACTACCTTCTCTATTGAGTAATAGCACAGACCGATTAAAAAAATAAAAAATAGGGCTTCCCTGGTGGCGCAGTGGTTGAGAGTCCGCCTGCCGATGCAGGGGACACGGGTTCGTGCCCCGGCCCGGGAGGATCCCACATGCCGCGGAGCGGCTGGGCCCGTGAGCCATGGCCGCTTAGCCTGCACGTCCGGAGCCTGTGCTCCGCAACAGGAGAGGCCACAACAGTGAGAGGCCCGCGTACCGCAAAAAAAATAATAATAATAAAAATAAAGAATAAAAACCCACAACTTCTAGTCTAGAGTCCAAAGCCCCTAGAGATTTTGATTTCTCTTTCTCGGTTTCTAAATTCCTCTGCCTTATTTCTTTGCCTTCTCTCTTCTCTCTCTGTAGGACATTCAGTTGTTGTTTTCATTGATTATACTTTTGTAAACAAATTTCTACTCTTAGTTTTTTGAGATAGTGGGATAAAGGGTACATTATTTCCCTTTTTACCTAGATTTTTTTATATTACTACATTTTGAAATTTAAAAATAACAAAGTAGGGACTTCCCTGGTGGTGCAGTGGTTAAGAATCCACCTGCCAATGCAGGAGACATGGGTTCGAGCCCTGGTCCAGGAAGATTTGACATGCCATGGAGCAACTAAGCCCATGCACCACAACTACTGAGCCTGTGCTCTAGAGCCCACAAGCCACAGCTAGTGAGCCCATGTGCCACAACTACTGAAGCCGGCACGCCTAGAGTCCATACTCTGCAACAAGAGAAGCCACCGCAATGAGAAGCCCACACACCGCAACAAAGAGTAGCCCCTGCTTGCCATAACTAGAGAAAGCCTGTGCACAGCAACAAAGACCCAATGCAGACAAAAATTATTAATTAATTAATTAAACTTTTTTAAAGTAACAAAGTAAATAGAAGACACATGTATTGGGAGCAAAAGTGAAAACCACTCTGATGCAGTCCTGGACACACTAGTACTTAAATGCTCTTTACATATTTTCATCTTGTATTAAAGTCATTCTTGGGAATTCCCTGGCCTTCCAGTGGTTAGGACTCCGCACTTTCACTGTGAAGGGCGTGAGTTTGGTCCCTGGCCAGGGAGCTAAGATCTCACAAGCCGTGCCAGCGCAGCCAAAGTCATTCTTGATATAATACTGACCTCCACAAATATACGTCCAGGAGAAAAACCACACAGTTTCTAAACTGAACTTGAGAGCAGGGACTTTGTCTTTTTATCCATTTTTTAATTCAATAAAAGCAATTATTGAGTGCTTAAAAATGCCAGGAGCTAAGTTTATAACCTGAGCAAAAGAGATATAATTTGTTCCCAAAGGATTTTAAAGTGAAGGGATTGTTTTGTTTCTTTGCATCCAGGAGTCTCACAAATGCCAGGAATATAGGGGACACTGGATAAATGTTGTTTTAACTAATTACTAACTGCCTTGGGTGCCAGGGCCTTGGTTCTAGTCTCCCCAAATCCCTGAGGCACTTTTTATCAACTCTTCTTTTTCCATTCAATATTTCAATCTCACCTATGCATTTGTGGACAACCTGCTCCCCCAGACAGTAAACACAAACCACATGAACAACTCTCTGTAAAATGGGGGTAGGAGATGGGAGGGACAGTGTAGGAATCATAGATCAGTCTGTAAGTCACCGCCCTTTCTTTAGGAAGTTAGTATTGCTCTGTTTATGACCCCTGTAGGAGCTTAATACATAGAGATCTTTGATGAAAGAGTTAATGAAGGGGTATGTGCTATTAAAAATAATGATAATTCAGAACAAGAAGATAGAAATTAATACGGCTGGTTTTTTAAGGAAAAAGCCCTGCATGTGTGTGTGTGAAGGGGAGGATTCCAATGAAGTTGCTGTTGCTCGAAACATCTTTGGAATTCCTTTCGGTAATATTATTCATAAAAAAAATACCCTAAGGATAGGTTTAACTAAAGCTTTTGGATACAGCTGAGATATGAGGAATTTCTTTTGGTCAGTCACAAGATAAAAAATTCTACTCAGCATTTCTCAAATTGAGATCCCTTTTATACTAGTCTTAAACATAAACCAACAAAAGAGTTCTGTGGCCAAAAACGTTTAGGAACTACTTCATCCTATTCTCCACCCTGGAGATTTACAAAGCATATTTCTATTATGTTATCAGCTCTTTGCTGCTTAATTATGGATTCCCAAACTAATTTGACTGAGAAGACTTTTAAAAAAAATTATGCCTATCAACATTGGAAAAAAATTTATTGAGGTATAATTGATTTATAACAAGAAAATCTTGTTTTAAAGTAACACGTGCTTTTCTTGTGTAATTTTAATTTTTTTTCTAAAAACCCTTACTTGAACATACAGATTTTAGATATACCTCTTTTTAAAATCAGTTACTAAAATCAGTTACCATAGCAAACATTGTGAGTTATATTTTCATATCCATTTTTCCCTTCTACCTTTACAAAACGAAACAAATCCCTTTTGTTCAATGTGGCAAAGTATTCAGCTACAGACACGCACCTAATCTACATCCCTTTGTGGCGTTGTGACCAAGTTTTAGCAAATGAGATCTAAGCAGAAGTAACTAGGTATGGCTTCTAGGGAAGCTATTTAAAAGGTGAACATTCTGCTGGTGTGCCCATACAGCCTTTTTCCTCTGTCCCTCTCCCCTGCCTGGAGCACAGTCATGACACCTGAGGGGCAGCCAGCATCTTGCATCCATGAGATTGAAAGCCACAGTCTAGGGAGAGTAGAGCAGCAAGATGGAAGCAGCCTAGGCGGCTGAGGGCATTATGGGGCTGCCCTGGGCTCCAGAACTTTTTTTTGTTTCAGAAAAACAAACTTCTTTCTTGTTTAAGCCATTGTCTGTCATATTTTCTTTTAATTTTGACCAAACACATTCGTAACCAAGAGTCACATTTATGATCACATTTCCCATAGTTTCTATCTTGCAATGAGTTGTGTTTTAGACTTATTATTCTTGTACTTTTATTGTACATCACCTCAAACCCTTCTTGACAGTACATATAGTGTATATGAAACAATAAAAACATATGTATTTATAACCATTGCAAGCTCCACATTGCAAATTGCTGTAGGTCAGCAATTAGAAATAAATGTACACGTGGTCTGCAAAGATTTTTCTAAACCTGAATATTGGTCAAAGAATCCAAAACCATTAGTTTTGTTTAATGTCGTAGCAATCACCTTCTATAAATTCTGTTTGTAAATGTAGCTCTATTCATAATTTAAGTAAATGAAAATAAATTTTGTAGTGACAATTTTATTTCATCCTTTGTAAAAACTGTAAATGTCCTTAAGTATTATTACCTTGGGTTGGGATGCCATGATGTAGATATACATCTTTAATTCTACTTTGTTCTTTTTGAATGGAGAAAATCTGACTTCATCTCAGTTCCCAGCACAACTGGCCTTGGGAATGCTGGGAAATGGATAGCTCTAAAATATGTGGGGAAATGAAGGGGATATAAATTGCTGAGTATTATCATCATCTTGATGGCATTGTAGTCTTTTTCTCTTCTTTAGACAGAGTCAGTGACTGGGAAGAGAGATATGACTGAACTCTGTAAGTCTATGTAAGGATGGAAGGGCAATAACCTAAGCCACCCTTGATGTTCTATTGAAGACTGGCTGCTTTGCCATTGTTGCAAATTGCCCTGCAATTGTCAAAAGTAACTAAAGAGACTTGAAATTTTTACCTGAGGAATAGTGATGAGACAGAATCCAGACTCCCTTAAGAAGTTTCACCTGACTGAAAAAGGGCCAAGAAAATCAAGCCCACTTCTGGAAATTTCCATGCGTATTAGTTCTTCATAATTACAAATGGATGGACTTCCCTGGTGGCGCAGTGGTTAAGAATCCGCCTGCCAATGCAGGGGACACGGGTTCGAGCCCTGGTCCAGGAAGATCTCACATGCCGCAGAGCAACTAAGCCTGTGCGCCACAACTACTGAGCCTGCGCTTTAGAGCCCACAGGCCACAACTACTGAAGCCTGCACATCTAGAGCCCGTGCTCCGCAACGAGAGAAGCTACCGCAATGAGAAGCCCACGCACCACAACTAAGAGTAGCCCCTGCTCACTGCAACTAGAGAAAGCCCACATGCAGCAATGAAGACCCAATGCAGCTAAAAATTAATTAATAAATTAATTTTTAAAAATAATAATAATTACAAGTGGAATTCTATGGAGTGCTGAAGGAGTGTTGTCACTTAACGACTTCCTAAATAAACTGCCATAAAAAGAAGCATATTAAAGAGGAGTGATATTTAAACATGTGGCAAGAATTATCTGAGATAAATTACAAAGAAGGTGCCTCTCAGCTTTGCATGCAAAAAGAATCTCCATTAAGTAATCAGTTAACCCCAAAGCAATCCTGAACAACTGATACATTTAACAAACTTCACTGAAGGCCTATCGTTTGTTATCACTGAGATTCACACAAAGGATATAAAAAGCATTTCTATGGCAGAAGTATGTAACCATAAAAAGTTTACAACTGGGGCTTCCCTGGTGGCACAGTGGTTGAGAATCTGCCTGCCAATGCAGGGGACACAGGTTCGAGCCCTGGTCAAGGAAGATCCCACATGCCGCGGAGCAACTGGGCCCATGAGCCACAACTACTGGGCCTGCGCGTCTGGAGCCTGTGCTCCGCGATAGTGAGAGGCCCGCGCACCGCGATGAAGAGTGGCCCCCGCTGACCACAACTAGAGAAAGCCCTAGCACAGAAATGAAGACGCAACACAGCCAAAAATAAATAAATAAATTTATTTTTTTAAAAGAAGTTTACAACTGAATAGGAAATTTAGGACATATATAAGAGCAAAATAAATAATGATACATAAACTAAGTTGCTGCACCCAAGTGACACAGCCAAAGGAACTACAGGAATTCAAAGGAATAAACAGGGTGTCCTGGTTAAGGGCTTTGTGAACAGAGAGAATGGGCTTGAGTCCTTGTTCCATCTCACTCCACCTTTGTGACTCTAGGCAAGTTACCTAACCTGTCTATGCCTCAGTTTCCTCATCTGTAAAATGGATTTAATAGTTGTAACTACCACAAGGTTGTTTTCAGAATTAAATATGGGGCTTCCCTGGTGGTGCAGTGGTTGAGAGTCCGCCTGCCGATGCAGGGGACATGGGTTCGTGCCCCAGTCTGGGGGGGATCCCGCATGCCGCGAAGCTGCTGGTCCCGTGAGCCATGGACGCTGAGCCTGCGCGTCTGGAGCCTGTGCTCCGCAACGAGAGAGGCCACAACAGTGAGAGGCCCACAAAAAAAAAAAAAAAAAAGAAAGAAAGAAATATGATAACATACGTAAAATGCTTAGTATTGATTCTGGCAAGAGTAAGTACACGATAAATATTATCCATTATAAATACAGCCATACCTCAGAGATATCGCGGGTTCAGTTCCAAAGCACCGTAATAAAGCAAATAGCACAATAAAGCAAGTCACATGAATTTTTTGGTTCCCCAGCACATATAAAAGTTACGTTTACACTATACTATAGTCTATTAAGTGTGCAATAATAGCATTATGTCTTGAAAAACAATGTACATACCTTAATATAAAAATACTTTATTGCTAAAAATGTGCTAGTCTTCATCTGAGCCTTCAGCAAGTCATAATCTTTTTGATGTTGGAGGGTATGCCTCGATGTAGCTGGTGCTGACTGAGCGGGTGGTGGCTGCCGAAGGCTGGGTTGGCAGTGGCAATTCCTTAAATTAAGACAACCATGACGTCTGCTGCATCAATTGACTCTTCCTTTCATGAACGACTTCCCTGTAGCATCCATGCTGTTTGATAGCATTTTACCCCGAGAACTTCTTGCAAAATTAGAGTCAATCCTCTCAAACCCTGACTCTGCTTTATCAACCAAGTTTATGTAATATTCTAAATCCTTTGCTGTCATTTCTACAATCTTCACAGCATCTTCAGCAGGAGCAGATTCCACCTCAAGAAACCACCTTCTTTGCTCATTCCTAAGAAGCAACTCCTCATCCGCTCAAGTTTTATCATGAACTTGCAGCATCTCAGTCACATCTTCAGAGTCCACTTCTAATTCTAGTTCTCTTGCTGTTTATACCACCTCTGCAGTTACTTCCTCCAATGAAATCTTCCATGAGGGTTGGGATCACCTTCTTCCAAATTCCTGTTAATGTTGATATTTTGACCTCTTCTCATGAATCTCAAATGTTTTTAATGGCATGTATGTAGTGACTCCTTTCCAGAAGGTTTTCAATTCACTTTGTCCAAATTCATCAGAGGAATCAGTGTCTATGGCAGCTAGAGCCTTACACAGTGTATTTCTTAAATAATAAGACTTGAAAGTCAAAATTATTCCTTGATCCATAGGCTGCAGAATGGATGTTGTGTTAGCAGCATGAAAACAACATGAATCTCATTGTACATCTCCATCAGAGCTCTTGGGTGACCAAATGCATTATCAATGAACCATACCATTTTGAAAAGAAGCTTTTTTCTGAGCCGTAGGCCTCAGCAGTGTGCTGAAAATATTCAAGAAACCATGCTGTAAACAGATGTGCTGTCATCCAAGCTTTGTTTTTCCATTTATAGAGCCCAGGCAGAGTAGATTTAGCATCATTCTTAAGGACCCTAGGATTTGGGGCATGGTAAATGAGCATTGGCTTCAACTTCAAGTCACCAGCTGCATTAGCCCCTAACAAGAGAGTCAGCCTGTCCTTGGATGCTTTGAAGCCAGGCATTGACTTCTCCTCTCTAGCTATGAAAATCCTGGATGTCATCTTCTTCCAGTAGAAGGCTATACTGTCTTCATTGAAAATCTGTTGTTTAGTGTGGCCACCTTCATTAATGATCTTAGCTAGATCTTCTAATAACTTGCTGTAGCTTCTACATCAGCACTTGCTGCTTTACCCTGCACTTCTATGTTATGGAGATGATTCCTCCCCTAAACCTCATGTAACAACGTCTGCTAGCTTCAAACTTTTCTCTGCACCTACCTCACCTTTCTCAACTTTCATAATACTGAAGAGAGTAGGGGCTTGCTCTGGACTAGGCTTTGGTTTGAGGGAATGTTATGGCTAGTTTGATCGTCTATCCAGACCACTACAACTTTCTCCACATCAGCAATAAGGCTGTTTCTCTTTCTTATCATCTGTGTGTTCACTGCAGTAGCACTTTGGATTTCCTTCAAGAAGTTTTCCTTTGCATTCACAGCTTGACTAAGGGGCACCAGTGGCCTAGATTTTGGCTTGTTTTGACTTTTGACATGCCTTCCTCACTAAGCTTCTAGCTTCTGATTTAAAGGGAGAGACACGTGATTCTTCCTTTTACTTGAACACTTAGAGGCCACTGTAGGGTTATTAACTGGCCTAGTTTCCATATCGATATGTCTCAGGGAACAGGGAGGCCCCAGAAGAGGTAAAGAGATGGGGAGTAGCCAGTCAGTGGAGCAGTTAGAACACCTTTATCTATTGAGTTCCCTGTCTTATATGGGTGCAATTCTTTGCCCCAAGACAATTACAATAGTAACACTAAAGATCACTGATCACAGATCACCATAACAAATATAATAATAATGAAAAGGTTTTAAATATTGCAAGAAGTGGCAAAATGTGATAGAGACACGAAGTGAGCAGATGCTGTTAGAAAAATGGTGCCAATAGAGTTGCTTGACACAGGGTTGCTACAAAACCTTAATGTGTAAAAAATGCAGAATCTGTAAAATGCAATAACGTAAAGCATGATAAAATGGGGTACGCCTGTAATTTGGAGGAATGATAACTGAAGACTGGGTCTGTAACTGAACTGGAAGTCTTTCAGAAATGTTGTGAAGGATCCAACTTAAACAAGCAGAGAGAGAAGAGAGAATAACTCAAATCTTGACCAACATAAGTAAATACAAGGAATAGGAATGCACAGGGCACATTTTAGAATTAATAAATTTGAAATCAGTAGTTCTCAGTTGTTAATAACTGAATATTGCAATCAAGAAAGAAGCAAAGGACATGAGCAGCAAAATCACAAATTAGGAAGTAATTAGGAAACAAACATATGGGAAAATATTCAGTCTTATTAGGAATCAAAAAATGCAAATTAATATGAGAGGATGATTGACTCAAGACGGTGGATTAAGCACACAAATCTAAGTACTTTCTTAGCCCCAAATCCCAAAAAATGTCAGCGATGATAGAAAGAAACTAGAACAAAGTGCCATCAGCAGACTAGAAATGTTGTGAGATTCCTGAACTATAAAAATCACACTGCAGTGGCTTGATGGAGGAAACCCAAAAGAGTATGGGGGAAAAAGACCACTGCAGTGATACGAGCCATTCTGGAGGTTATCCAAGTTCACAGGTAATTAAAACGTGGAGGAGGTGGGATGATTAATTCAGGTAATTACTGCATAGCTACTATAACAGACATGTCCTGAAATCTCACGGATTTAATACAATAAAAGTTCATTTCCCTTACTTACATCACGTGCCGTCAGCAGCAGAGATGCAAACGGGCATTTCAGGGAAGGGGGCTGCTGCATTCTCCCCTGGGATAAATATGAGTGTAGATACAATCACACCCTTAGACTGGCAGGTGGGGCCCCTGTCCTACACTTTGCCACTCAAGGATCCCTGTGCTCTGGAACACCTTCCTTGAAATTTTCTAAGTCTCGTGCCTGGACCTGCCAGAGACAGCAGTGTCATCCAAGCAGGGCACTCCAAGTCTGGACCTGGTCCAATATGGGTCCTGGTCACCAAAAGCCCCTCTGAAATTTTCCAAGCTTCCTCCAATAACTGGGAATGGCCAGGGCCGTCTGAATATTTTTCTCTCTTCTTCCCCCTTTTCTCTAGGAGTCCAATTATGTAGCGTTTAGGCTACTTAATATTGTCCCACAGAGCATGATGCTCTATTTAAGTTTTTTCTTAGGCTCCTTATTCTCTGTGCTTTCTTTTGGATGGTTTCTGTTACTGCGTTAAAGTATACTGAACTTGTCTTCTCCAGTGCCTCATCTGCTGTTATGTCTACCTGGTCTATTTTTAATTTCAGATATGGTATTTTTTCCATCTTTAAAAGTTCCTTTTGGAATATATATCTATGTTCCACTTCTCTCCTCAACACATCATGTTTTCTTCTACTTTTTTTTTTTTTTTTTTTTTTTTTGGTGCGCGGGCCTCTCACTGTTGTGGCCCCTCCCGCTGCGGAACACAGGCTCCGGACGTGCAGGCTCAGCGGCCATGGCTCACGGGCCCAGCCGCTCCGCGGCATGTGGGATCCTCCCGGACCGGGGCACGAACCCGTGTCCCCTGCATCGGCAAGCGGACTCTCAACCACTGCGCCACCAGGGAAGCCCCAGCGTGTATGTATACAGATGTTTTAACGTCCTTTTCTGCCGGTTCTGTCATCTCTGGAGTCTGTTGTATTCCTTTCAATGAGGTTGGATATTTTCCTGGCACACAGATAAGTTACTGGAATAAGCTGAATGCTTTCAGGACTTACTTTTAAGCTTTGTTAGGATGTATCCAAGCAGTCATTAGTCAAGGGTTAATTTAGTTCCAGTACTAAGATAATATTCTTTGGAGGTTTCTACCCAATGTGTATATAATGAGGTCTTTCCAATACGGCTTGTGGGAACATGAGCTATTCCCAGCCTGTCTGAATCCCAGTAATTGTTCCTCCTACTTCTTTTTGATGGTTGTTTTTTCTGGTCTCAGAGAGTTCCCCTCTCACACTCAGTACTGGGCCAAAGTCTCAGAAGGACCCACTGCTGCTCCCTCCCTCACTCCCTCCCTGTCTCCCTCCTTTCTGCCCGCCCTGCAGCTCCATTCTCTAGGGTACTCTGACCCACAAATTGTTGCCATCTTGGCCTCCCCAGACTCCAGTCTCTGTCTCCACAATTAACTGGGACTGCCAGTTTCCTTCTTCCTGTGCTGTGACCTGGAAACTGCCTCCAGGCAGTAAGCTGGTACAGTCACACCAAGTTTTGTGTGTTTGTTTTTCTTCTCTCAGGAATATACCTCTTGCTGCCTATTATCCAATGTTGGAAGATTATTGCTTTGTATATCTTGTCCAGTTTTCCAGTTAAGGGAACAAAGTAAATCTTGTCCCTTCATTTCTTCTCATACAGAAACCTCTCAATGTAGCTTTAATTTGCATTTCTCTGATGCTAAGTTCTTGATCAAAGTGTATGTACATTTCAGAATTTTGAGAGATACTGCCTACTTGCTCTCCAAAAAAGGTGTTATAAATTTATATTCCACCAAGAGTTTTGCATTCCAGTACTAATGATTGCCAATCTTAAAACACTGGATATGGAAAGATAGTAATAAGAATAGGAGATACAAATGCCTTTAACCACATGAAAATATGCTCAATCCTGTGTAGAATAGAGAGACCCAAAGCACAAAATTAAGAAAAAAGCACTTAGTAGAAATAGAGAAGATGCAAAAAGAGAAAACATATAAACAGCTTGTTATTCATCAGATAAGATGTTGCATTCATAAAACAAAAACAGAATGCTATTTTTTAAAAGGGATTTTCAGAGAACAAGAAAAAGATGCTTTCATAAGTTAGAAATGTGATCACAAAAGTTAAAAATAAAAAATAGAAGGGTTGAGGAAATTTCCCAGAGATGGCACACTCACACATAAAAAAGACAAAGATATAGGAAAGAAGAGAAAGAGATAAGAAAAATAAGAGAGTCAATCCAGGAAATCCAATGCCTAAGTAGTACAAGTTCCAGAAACAGAGAAATAAACAGGGCAAAATTATCAACAAAATAATTAAGGAACATTCCCCAAAACTGAGATACCAGATTGAAAGGGTCCACTGACTGCCAAGTACAGTGGATGAAAATAACCTAGAATGATGGACATTATTGTAACATCTCAAAACACTGGAGCAAAGAAAAGATTCTATAAGTTTTCAGAGAGAGAGAGATGGAGAGGGGAAGGGAGAGAAGAAGGAGGAGGAAGAGGATGGGGAAGGAGAAGAAGAAATCCATATCACTCTGGACATCTCAGCAGCTACCCTGGAGGCTAGAAGACAATGGAGAAATGGCTTCAAATGACAGCCAGTCTAGAATTCTATACCCAATCAAACTATCAAACAAGTGGGAAGATGGAATATAGGCATTTTTAGACACTCATGATCTCAAAAAAAAAAAAAAAAAATCTATCTCCCACTAACCCATTATTGAGTAAAACTGACTAATGAGTTCCAACAAAATGAAGACGTAAACCAACAAAGAGAAAAACATGGGGTCTAAGAAAACAGGAGGGAGGTCCAATGTAAAGGAAAGCATATGGAATCTCCAGGAGGAATGTGAAGGAAGATCCCAAGAAGGTAGTTACAGAACAAGTATAGAAGAGCAACCAGAACAGCGTTATTCAAAAAACTGACACGCTGAGAATTACCATTAGCAAGATCCTCCTGCCTTTTTGCCATCATTTTAATCTGAGGATTGAAAGCCCAGATAAAGCCTGACCCAGATTCTCATACACACTTGGCTTATTTGAACCATGCATTGATGATTCTCTTCTCTACTGCACACCTTGACTCTTGGATCAGCTGGGAGTACTCAACTCTTTCTAGAGAAATGTTTTGTTTTGATCTATTCCTGAAAATTTGAACTAGGCCATAGCAAGCTTAAAAGTGGAAAATACAAAGCAGTCTCTTCCCTTCATCCTATTCCTGCCAGATATCCAGTACCTGGCCCATCTACACTCCTGCCAGATGCCCCAACTGTGGTAAGCCCTGCGTCCCAGGATTCACTCCTGACTGTGCCCCCCAGCTTCCCAAAAAGGGGCTCCTAAAAACTTTCAGGAAAGCTGAGGCCAGGCCATGACCCAGTGACTCTGTGCAAGTTATATTTTCTATGTTTCATCGGTGGCAATATCGCCTTTTCCTTACACAGCTAGGTTTGTGCTTATGCTGTTGAAGGATATACACATAGGTGATAAATCTATAAAGAGAAACAGCACAATGAACACAGAGCTAGTACAGTGGTTCCTCTAGAAGGGTTAGAAGTAGGTACAATCAGAGAGGGACCCAGAGCCATTTCTAAAGTGTTGGTAATGTTTTAATCTACTTCATGTATTATAACTTTTCATTTTATAATTATTACTTAAAATGTGCATATGCATTTTATACACACTTCTATGTGTGTGATACACTTCACAGTAAAAAGAAAAAATATATAGCAACATAATGATGTCCATAACTGGACAAGTAGGCCATGAAATTGAATGCATGCTATGATTACAACTCTGCATTACATGACTAGGGAGAAAGAATAGAAGGTAGTTATTCTCCAATGAGAGCAGTAAATTATAGTTGAAAGATCATGCATGATTTTCTCACAAACCTAACAGTTTTCAAGTGGCTTCAAATGCATCATCCCATTAGTCCTCACCATTCTGTAAGGCAAAGATTTGTCACAATGCTCATGCTGCCAGTGGAGAAGCAGACGCCTGCCTTTTTTAGCAAACCTCGCCCATAATCTCACAGTCAAGGAGCAGCAGACCTGGGACTCAAACCTCTACGCCATACAACGTCCCTGTCGCACCCTTTCTCCTACCTTGATCCCAGTGACCTCACTAAGCCTCAGCTTCTTCATCTGTAAAGTAATAATAATGGTAATGGAGCTTTATTCAAAGAGCTATCAGGATCAAATGAAATAAAGCATGTATAGCACTTAGCATACAACCTAACATACAGTAAGTGATCAATAACTGTTACATATCAGTAATAGTAATATTAATATTAAGAATTAATTAGAGGGCTTCCCTGGTGGTGCAGTGGTTAAGAATCTGCCTGCCAATGCAGGGACACGGGCTCGAGCCCTGGTCTGGGAAGAGCCCACATGCCGTGGAGCAACTGGGCCCGTGAGCCACAACTACTGAGCCTGCGCGTTTGCAGCCTGTGCTCCGCAGCAAGGGAGGCCGCAATAGTGAGAGGCCCGTGCACCGCGATAAAGAGTGGCCCCCGCTCGCCGCAACTAGAGAAAGCCATGGCACAGAAACGAGGACCCAACACAGCCAAAAATAAATATACAAAAATAAATAAATTCATTTTTTAAAAATGAATTAATTAGATAGTTGAGTTCCGTACTATTTAACTAGGCATTAGGCATACGAGAATGACTATGAGGCCATTTGTCCAGGAGTGACAGACAATTAAACAAATAACAAATTCAAGAATCTGTAGAAATGATGGTGATATAGATATACATAGATATATATAGATACAGATCTCTCTCCAAGGAAGATGTGTGTGTGTGTGTGTGTGTGTGTGTGTGTGTGTGTATATATATATATATATATATATATATATATATATATATTTTTTTTTTTCAAGGAACATTTGCTTTGGAATTGGACCTGGTAAGGTGAGGTGAGGCAGCTGGGGAAGGCTTCCCTGAGGAAATGTTGCAGACTCTGAGATGTACGGCTGAATTGGAAGGAGTCTAAGAGACTATCTAGGCTATTCTCTCAATCCTCACTTGAGAAAAGGAAAAATGATGACAGTGGAAGTTGAGGTAAGGAGATTATTATACCCAGAGTTTAATATTACCACACTAAAATGGTCTACTGTGACTGTTAAATCAAAGGAATAAGGGCAAAAGGTCTTTGGCTTTGGCAATTAAAAGATAATTAGTTTCAGAAAAAAATAGGTACCTGGGAATTAGATGATATCAAAGAATTGTTCATTTTGTTAGGTGTGATATATGGTGGTTATATTTTTTTAAGTACCATTCTGTGAAAGACATAGAGTTCAACTTCATTAGTTACCTTAACTTATATAATTGGCCTACAGTGGGAATGGGATAGGCGTGAGAGTGCTGATTATAAAAGAAAGTATCACAGAAAGGAAATCACCAGGCATTCAAAGAGAATAACCTTATCTCTACCTTTATATATGTTTGACATTTTCTGTAATAAAAAATTTTAAATATAAAAAGTGGCCAGCGACCTTGAAGGAAGCCACTTCAGATAAATATTGTGGGGAGAAGACAGATTTAAAAGGGTCAAAGGGTACATGGGTGATGAAATATTGAGTCAACTCAAGAATTCTGGCCATAGCTCGGTGGAGTCTCAGGCTGAGAAAATGCAGATAGAGATACAGATAAATACATAGATATATACAGAAATAAATATGGTTTGGCTAATTATAAGGAAATCTAAACACATCTGTGGGTCTAAAGGAAGAAGCCAGTGGAGGAAGAAAGACTGAAAAAGTAAACCAGAAGGCATAAGACGTTAAAACCCCAGATGGGTCCTAAGAGGAGAGGAGATTAAGCCAGAAATTAGAGCAAGAGAAACTACTTTCAAACCCATCCATGTCAGATGAGCAAAATCCCCAGCTCTCCTGCCAGCCTCGGCCACTTGTTTCAGGAAGACACACCCATCACCATCATGCGATGGAGCTCTTCAATGTGAGGCCTGACAGTGGAGGGCATGGGCTACCAACGAAAAGGAGGAAAAGGTGAACAAAGAAACAGGTACAAAGAGAAAGGAGACAGCTACTCCGAGTGAAAAATCTGATATTGAAAAGAACCTGCCATGGGGTGAATCATAGCGTTCACCCCAGCCCTGCTGCTCCACCACTAAGTCCAATCAGATTCCAGCGAGCAGCCCACCCACAGACTCAGGTCTGGAGTTCAGGAAAGGCAAGAAGACTGGCCCAGGTTGGAGTTAGTAATCCAGGGGTTAATATGGGCTCATCCTAGGGTAGAAGCGAAAGGCAGGGCAAGGGAGGAGGTGTGTCCATTTCAGAGAGGTTCCGAGACCCAGATTTAACTGCCCTGAATCTCAAGGGTCAGTCCAAACAGGGCCAAATTTTTTTGGTTTGAAATAGGAGCAGGCTGCTTAAATATGGCTACTCGCCAGCAGAACCCATATTATTATCCGATACTAAATTTAATGATGCAGGAATTTTGGCTTACCACTTCTCTGTAACTCAATTTCCACAGTTACCCTAAGTTGGCCCGTGGTGGGAGAAAAGTATTCCAAAATAATTATCATAAGAAAAAAAAATGTCAATGAGAGGAATAAAATTATTCCTCTCCTCCGTGCAAACAAAGAAACCTTTTCTACCTTTTCCCCTACACCCATCCAAAAAGGTATCTGAATCATTGGTCCTTTGAGAACCAACAATAACCCTCAATTGTTAAGGAACTAGAATTCTACTAGAACAAATTATTTTCTTAACGATGCCAGCTGAGGAAGTGAGAACTATTTGTTGCACTGTTTAGCTGCCTTAATAGGGCATCGTTAAAATTCCCTCTTCAGTTCACTACTTGAGATGCAAAGCCAGGGAAATGTTCCACTAGGTGTGAGTACAGACATTCTAATTAACGTCATTGTAATCAGGGTTTCTGCCCACCGATATGCTAAATCACGTGAATTGCATGAATAGTGAAATGGAGTGGCAAGTATTTCAGAGGTGCCTTCTGAGCAGAATCCATATTCTGATTCTAATCAGAGCTACAAAGATTTCCTATATAAAATCTCACATTTCTAAGTCTCCATCCATCAGTTATTGACTCCTCCTTAGAGCCACTTCACCCACAGTCCTCACAGCAATACTCACTCCTGTGTGTTTTTACTCCCTGGGACACAATCCATTGCCCCTCACCAGGAATTCTCATTGACAATACCCGGAGAGCAGAGTTATTCTCAGAGAACAGCTTGCCCAGTGCCGGGCTTCATTTGTCTTTCCCCGTGGGTCATTTATCACAGGGAGGTAGCCTGTTGAGGTAAATACTAATTGAAAGCCTGTATGTTCTCCTGTGTGAGAGCTGTACGTTCTCCAGCCCTGAGCAAAGGAAATTATTTTGCACACAGAGGCACCAGTCCAGAACTGGACAAAGTCCCCCCAGCTGGCAGTAACACATGCCCTATCACTGTCTTTGGAAGAAAGATTCTTCCAATTCTCAGAGAAAAAAGGAATCATGGAGTATTGCAATTTACATATGCAAGCTGAGATTCCCCCCAGGCCAAAGGTTTTGTTTCTATAGTAGCTTTAACTACCTTCATTATCAGAACCCAACAAGAGAAGGTTGGGTTCCCAAATGTAGGCGTGTTCCTACATCCCTTTCCTCACCCTTCCCCCTCCCTCTCTCCTCCCTATTGGACTTGACATTACAGGTAGAATCCATTTGTAAATAACTTGGCACATTCACCAAATACAAGTGTCTGTTATGCACCAGGCACAGCAGCAGCTGTAGAAGATAGAATTTTGATTTTGAAAGAGAATTATACACCATAATAATGCAAACACCGATTATTGATTTTTAGCAAGTTAATCTATGCATAAAACTTGAAAAACTTAAAAAATGTACAGAGCAGAATGTGAATGGTAGAAAATGATGTAAATGTACAATGTCAAATGCTGGCAAGTGAAAGGGAGGGAAGGGGCTTCCCTGGTGGTGCAGTGGTTAAGAATCCACCTGCCAATGCAGGGGACATGGATTCGAGCCCTGGTCCGGGAAGATCCCACATGCCGCGGAGCAACTAAGCCCATGCGCCACAACTACTGAGCCTGCGCTCTAGAGCCCGCGAGCCACGACCACTGAGCCCGCGCGCCACAACTACAGAAGCCCACGCGCCTAGAGCCCGTGCTCCGCAACAAGAGAAGCCACCGCAATGCGAAGCCCGCGCACCGCAACGAAGAGTAGCCCCCGCTCGCCGCAACTAGAAAAAGCCCGCGCGCAGCAACGAAGACCCAACACAGCCATAAATAAATAAATAAATGAAAGGGAGAGAAGATTGCTGAGGGGAAGGATTTGGAATCTATGGAGGAGCAAATAAAGGTATAAATGCGTTAACGTTACCAAGGTAATTAGAGTGGACGTTACTGGTGCCTGACCTATTGCCACCTCCCCTTCTCTCCCTTTCCCCCTGCATTTTGCTTGTTAGCAGAGCCCAAGTTCTATTCATGTGCCCACGTTATTCTTTGGAATCATGTGCTCAGGAACAATCAAGGGTAAATCATGATTGATCTAAATCGTGATAACTGCACACCCCTTGTCAGTCATTAGTGCCGAGTATGTGGCTGGTTCTAGCCAAAGAGACAGGAGGCAAAAATCGGCACTGAGCTTCTGGGAAAGATATAAAGGAAGAAACGGCCTCTCATATTGTTTTAGACATTATCTGAATTGATTAATCTTATAGTTAACCTATCTTGGAACATCTTACTATGGGAAAATACATTTTCCTTACTGCTTAAATATTTGGAATTGATTTTCTCTTTCTACAAGTGAAAAACAACCTAAATACGATAACTCACTGCAGAACTAAAAATGATGATTTAAATGTGGAGGAAGGAAAAAAGAAGGAAGGAGGAGATGTAAATGATGATTTAAATGTGGAGGAAGGGAAAAAGAGTAAATTCTCAAGTATAATAGCAGAAGATTATATATATGTATATATCTATGGTATATATGTATATATATGTATGTATATAATTGATTTCTTAACAAAAGAAAAGTAGCAGTGTAAGAATTCTATTTAGAGGGATGGAGGTAGTCATCAGAAGAAACAGAAGTTAAAAATGTGACCAGAACTGAGGTGGGAAGGAGTGGGTAAACTATTTTTCATTATAAGTCTTTTTGCACTATTTTATTTTTAAACCATGTGCATGCATTATTTTTGATAAAAGCTTTAACATTCACATAAAGAAGAAAATGAATTCAAAACTAGAAATTAATTTCCTCTTCTAGAGCCACCAGAGAGAAAATAAGACTCTTTCTCGGAGACAAATCAACAAACGTTAATAGAAGTGCTTTTAACCAGGCGAGAATGCCAAGGGCCTCAGTGCTTTTCCCCGTGCTATCCGTGTAGTAGTTTCTCTTTGTGCAGATGTGGATTAGGCTTTTGGCAGTGGAAGTGTTTGAAATAGAAGGAGATAAGGGAGTTTGGAGGGCAAAGAAAGAGAAAAATCCCCCAGCTACAGTACAACCAGTTTTCCTCTCGCTCCAAACAATGCAAATGACACATGCTCTCAGATTCCATTTTGCTAAAATAGGTGGCAGGTGTATGAGTTGGATAACTAAGCATGCTGCATTTCTCCCACTAAAGTAAGATACCAAAAGTAAGATACCAACTTTCTCCAAACTGATTTCACTCTTAAAAGTACAAGAGAAAATTGCCATGGTTATCTTGACAGTCTCCTCTGGGATATGAACTAAGTTCAAACTGCATCTCCCCCACCTCTTTGACACTGTTGACAAAAAGGTACTAATGATCTAACTTGAGCCACCAGTATCACCATAGAACATCTAAGGACATTCCTCTTCAGCAAATCCCAAAGCTCCCAAAGATGCGATTTTGTTCCCAGGGGATCAGAGTTACTGAAACAAGTTCTGGGAAGAAGACAATCCTATAACTGCCAGAGTCCAAGAGAAATAAACATCTACTTCCAACTTTATTCACTTGATGTCCCATTGAACTCATTGGTCAATAGGCCATTTCTTTTAAGCTGTTTTTCAGTAATGTAAGCCATATATACTGGTTTAAACTCAGTTAAAATAAATTCTAACCTGAAACTAGTCAAGTCTTCTGAAAACGAACCTATTACAATATCAAATATGAATTGACGCAGCCATGCATATTTCTAGCAATATATCCTACAGAAATAAGACATACAAGGTTGTGCGTTGCAGCATCCTTTGTTATGACAAAAAAACCAAACAATCCAAAAGTCAAACAGCAGGAGATTGATTGAACAAATAACGACGTAACCACACTAGGGAATATTATACAGCTATTTAAACAAAAATAAAATAAAAACTAGATAGAACTCCATGAATTGTCATAGAAAGATGTCCATAATACATTGTTATCTAAAAAAAAAATTTGCAGAAATATGTGCAGAATATAATTCCATTTTATTAAAAAAAAGTGTATATGTATATCTGTATGTTTATTTTTATTTTTTTCATGTAACCAGGGAAAGATATGAAAGGGTATAGGTCAAACTGTTCATGGTGATCACCTCGGGGCATAGAATTAGAGGCAGTACAGTTTTACTTTATACACTAGTAAATATTTTGAATCATCATATCAACACCACATTATTTTGCATTGAGGAAAAAAAACAAAAAAAGATGTATTTGTTGGGAGTGTACGGAAGGTTTTCAAATCCTCTCTTCCAGGACCACACTTAATATTACAATTTCATGAACATCTGTCTGGTTTTTCAATATCTTCAGAAAATAAAGATTTTACAACCTTCTTCTGTAACTTTGTCATCATAATAGTTTCCATTTAGTGAAAAGCTAATGTGTGTGGGTGCTTCCCATACAGTCACTCACTTAGTCTTTCAGTAACAGCCCCGGCTTCCCTAGGTCAATTGTACAGATGAGAAAATGAAGTAACTTAAAGAAGATCACACAAATCCACCAAGCAGCCTAGTCAGGACTCCAAAGCAGATCCAGCTGGAAAGCTTGTGCTCTTCCTGGGACCACAGCACATCTATTAAGCGCATGCTTCTAAGCCGAATCACTCACCTCACTTCGAATTCGATTCGTTTTGCAAATGGAAACAGTATATACTGTGGGAGTCTAAAAACCTACCTCACAGAGATGTTGAAAAAGAATCAAAAGAGACCTGCCTCAACCATGGCCCCTTCTTCCACTCATCATGCTCGCCTCCCAAAGAAAACTGTCCTTCACAAGCCATCATGTCCTCTGTTACTCAAAGCCATACTCTTCCCACTCTATCTTTACCTTCAGCCTTTTTTTTTTTTTTTTTTTTTTTTTTTTTTTTTTTTGCGGTACGCGGGCCTCTCACTGCTGTGGCCTCTCCCGTTGCAACGGAGCACAGGCTCCGGACGCGCAGGCTCAGCGGCCATGGTTCATGGGCCCAGCCGCTCCGCGGCATGTGGGATCCTCCCGGACCGGGGCACGAACCCGTGTCCCCTGCATCGGCAGGCGGACTCTCAAACACGGCGCCACCAGGGAAGCCCCCGGCCTATTTTTTTAAAATTCTCTTGGTGAGGTCTCTCTGAATTCTCTAGATTTTTCCAGACCTGAAATCTGAACAGATCCCTTCAATACTAAAGCTTACCTCCCAGCTTCCAAAAGCTAAGATCTTAGTCCTCTAGTATCCCAATAGCCTGCAAGCGTGTCATGATGTTTTGAAGGTTAACAAAAACAAAAATATTGCGAACTCATGGTCACTTGACTCTAATATTTTTTTCAGCTCTGCTTGAAAAATGGTTTGTCATTCCTGGCCTTGAACTTGTAAGATTTGTTAACAACTCTGTGGGAGGGACAGTGGTCAACAACTTTTGGAGAAAAATGTTCATTAGAGCCAAAGAGGAAAACTCAGTAGGGTTTAGATGATACACAGCATAGTAACTAAGAACTGGGAATGTACAGTATACATCGGAGAGGCAGCAGCTCTGTCCCCTGTCACGGACGCTGAGATGTGGCTGGATTATTACAGGTGCTGTCTCCTCACACAGCCACAGTAACCAGAAATGCCTTTCATCCCATCTCTGGCTGGTCCAAAGGTCATACTCCCCAGGGACCTACCACTTCATAATAATGATTCATTATGTATTCCAGCCCCAGGACATTTCAAAAGAGTGTTTCAAACCACTGCTGGTTATTATATTGGATTTAACTCTACTGATGCATTTATTGACACCACGGGAACCACTGAAATGCAGTAAGCTCCTTTGAAAGCAGAGAATTTCAAGTAGGCACATATTTTGAATCTGTCTTTCCTAAGAGGCACAGAATACACTAATTAATGGTGGAAAGTCACAAGCCTATATACATGGAACGACCTGGGAGGGAGGGCAAAGATCTGGGGGCAGTTGATGCGTACACCTACTCATTTACTTTTCATCTTTGTACTGTTGCTATAGCAATCTTTCTAATCTGCAAAGCTAGATCAAGTCTCTCCCACATGTAGAAGCCTTCAATGGTTCCCACTGCCTTCAAGATAACCCCCTTAACATGCTGTCTACCCCCCTTTCAGGATCTGGAACAAAATTCTCCATCTTGGATCCATGAAGCGTGCATAGTAACTGATAGTAAGTAACAATAGACTATGTCTTTGTATCCACAGAGGCTAAGAGAATCCTTAGAATACAGTAGATGCTTGTTGACTGACGGAAAAACTGAAAAAGTGAAAGAAGAAACAAGTGGAAGAATGAGACATTCTTACAAGATTCTGTTCAGTTGTTTTGATTCAAAATTGTGACTGTTTCTGCTATCTCATATTCACAGGAAGGGGGCAGGGGAGGAGACAGATAGATAGATAAATTTTTTTCCTGTGAATATAGGCGTATTATATATATATATTTTCCCCCCACAGGAAATATGCACAGTAAAAAAAGATTATCTATCTAGCTATTATCTCTATCTGATAGCCCAACAAAACCGGGCATTTTAGTTCTGGTTGCTCTTTTCAGTGGGGGTTTTTGGCCCCAAGAATGTGAGGAATTTACTTGTATTTACTTTCTTATCCTCAAGGCTAATTTTTATCACTCACTTAACATTCCAAAAGCCCCTGGAGCCAATAAGCAAACCATTTGATTGAAAATAAAATTGTAACGTAGTCCTCTATTGCCTAGAGAATTAATTAGAGTTCCAACTCACTTCCTTAGTACCATTTTAGACTGGGGGGAAAAACCTAACTACAGAAATCACATGTTACTGGTATTGATGCTTCACCCAGGCCATACATCGTAGGCCACTGAGTACTAGGAAACAACCTAACACCTAAAAGCACCCCCTATAGGCTAGAAGTATTAATGCAGCTCTCTCATTACATCAATGGAGTAGCTTGGCACAAAATGACTAATTCTTTTACACAGACCTGAAAAGAACTCTGTAGAGAATCATTTCTCTGTCAAATCCCCCTCTTCCCCAACACCACCAGAAGTCTTAGCCAACAGCACTACCACTTATTCACTGCGCAGGTCAAAAACTTAGCAGCCGCCTGTGATTCTTCTCTCTGACACTCTACAGCCAGTCCGTCTATAAGCCCTGACAGCTCTGACTATAATACATAAATAGCTCTAAACTGACCATCTTCCCTCCCCCCACTGATACCACCCGAGTGTAAGCCCACTACCAGGTCTCCGTATCCACCACACTTGTCCTGTCTGTCCATCCTCTCCACAGCAGCCAAACTGTCTATTCTAATTACATCAGCCCACATCCCTTTCCTGCATCAAACACTCAATGACTTCTCACTGCACCGTGAGTAAACTCCAAACTTCTCACCGTGGCCGCTAAAGCTTTTCATACCCAGCCCCTGCCTCCCTCTCCCGTCTCATCCTCCCTTCTCCCTCGTTCATCACGTCCCAATCCACCGGCCTCGTTTCTATCCAACATGCTGAGCTCAGCCCCTACTCCCTCAAAATTGTCAAATGGCTGCTTTCTTCCCAACATTCAGACCTCAGTTCAGATGTCATGACCAATTTGACATCTTTGACCAATCGACATCTTTCCTGACCAATTTAAGCCACTCTCTAACCCATGACCCTATTTTATTCTTTCAAGGTTAGATTTTATTATCTGTCTCCTTCCACTGAAGTTGGAAGCTCCTTAAGGTCAGGGACTCATCTGTTTAAGTTCTCTGCTCTACCCACATGGACTAGAACATTTCCTGGCACAAAGCGTGCATCAATAAATATTTGCCAACTAACTGAGTACCACCAAAAAAAGGATCTTCTTTTCCACATACCACATGCTAGCGTCCGGCGAGAATGAGCACACCTGTGAGGTGCCGTCGTTTGAAAAACAAACAGCTTATCTCTTCGAAAGGAATATTTCAGACCACTGTGGATAAGATTCGTATCCAGAGTAGAGAAATGACTTGTCATGAGCAGACACTAGAGGTAGTTTGTCTTTCATTCTCACTAGATTAAGATCTAAAAGTCTAATTTCCACCCTGAGATCTTCAAACGAAACCTGATGAGTTTTTTCCCCTCGCCTGTCAACTGATAAACAGACACTTGTGGTCTTTCTTACTATCATTCACTCAATCTTTGATCTTTGGAATTCTGCTTGCTTCATCTCGGTGCAGTTACAGCTCCACTCTGTGGAAAAACGGGGAAGGCAGGAAACTCAGGATAGGTGTGTCACCTACGTGACCACTGAGAAAACTGGGGAACCTAGGCATCAAGAGTACAGCCTGTAAGAACATGCACAGAACATCAGAATAATGAAGTGTGTTTTATTCTTATTTAGATTCGATATGGTAATCTCTAAAAATTAAATATGAATCCCGGGCCTATCAGTGTTTGATGATTTACTTGCTTTCTTGCCCATCTTCCCACCTCTTTTATTTCCATCGCAGGTTTGCAACTGTTCAGCAATGTGCTTTCCTAAATGATGCATCTCTGTCAGTAGACACCATGACGTGTATAAAAATTACAAATACATAACACAAAGCTCATTCTGGTCAGACCCCGAAATGAGATGATGAAAAGCAAATGATTTCTTATATCCAGATGCATAGAATGCAGCCATGGAAACTAGCAGAGGCAGCACTGACTTTTCTTAAAAGGAAAAGAATGTTTTTCACTAACTGGTATCCCTCAAGCCTTGCCTAGGGGAAAAGATCCTTCATGAAGCTGCCAATTGTTATGAGCAACATCAAATCAAGACCTAATCAATGTCCAATTGGCCCAGCTTCCAGGAGAACAGGTGCAGAAAGGAAGTTAATCATCTCTCCCGGAAAGGTCTAGAAATATTTTAACATTTCTTAGGATTTAATACACTGCAACGTGTGGTCTCCAAAGCATCAAAACTTAACACGGTTTCTGGTAACAGAGTGACACTCAACACAAACAGCTACAAGGCTTCCACCACTTTGCCATCTAAAGATTTTAAAGCCATTTCAGACTGAGTTTTAATCTATGATTGATGGTAATAATATCAATTGCCCCTTCTCCAGCTTCAAGAAGTCAAATTTGGGCTCCACTTTACACTGGGTTTTTCATTGGACTAACTCATTAGAAGGCTTCAACCCTTAGTGAAATTAGAAACTAGGCAGAGTTTATCTTTGGTGACCCAAGATAAACACTTCATCTCCACACTCCCCCACGCTCCTGTCCCTGTTTTGCTCTCAAGTTCTTTCCCTATCAAAACAGCCTCTAAAGAAGAGATCTGAATTCCTTAGCACTAAAATAAACCTCTGCTAGAAGCTTCCAGAATGACCTTTCTCCAGGAGCTACAAATAGGGATCAAAGCTTTGAATTAGACTATGTTTTCAAGAACAAGAGAACATGTAGGGAGATGAGGAGTTTTTCCTGAACCCATGAAATTGTAGAGACGGCAGCTGCCAGCTTAGCCTACTGTGTGATTAAATAAATTCACTTCAAAACTTCAAAACCGAGCCCTTCCTTCAATTAGTTCATAGTTCACAAACATGCAAACAATTCATTTTCATTCATGAAATAATTACAAGATTACTTAAAGGACAGATTGATACCCAAAAAAAAGAGAAAGTTTCACAAAGGAGGCAATGACTGAGCTTGGTTCTCAAGGATAAATAAGAATCTGTCAGCAGTCGAGGTTAAAGGACGTTGTAAAGCAATGGATCAAAATGAGTAAGGGGTCGGGGTGGGGGGGGGTTGAAAGCATTCTATTGGCAGCTTGGTTTCTAACTTACCTCTCTCCCCCCTCTGGAAAACCCTGACCTTAGGGATTAGAAACTCTGCTGACAAGCCCCAGTGCTCAGATTTAGAATATATATATGGACTGAGAATATTTGTGATGGACAATTCACTGTGTAGAATATAATGAAGAGTAAGAAACAGCCCGGCCACAAAGCAATTCACAATATAATGGACGGAAATAGAAATGGATGCACAGAACATAAGAGAATAAAGACTAAGAAGAAGAGAGAGTGGAGCGTGAACTGGCTGTAAAGTAAGCCAGCCATAAAGCTAGCCCAGCTCCCAAAACGGAAGTCACGGTGCGTAGATCATTTAAAATCCTATCCAAAATAAATAAATAAAAATTTAAAAATAAAAGTACTATCCAGTGGCTAAGTCAATGTTGCCAAGTCCTGCCTGAGTGAGAGGAGACTGAGTGGGTAGGCGTGGCTGTCTTCTGTCCCACCTTCATGTTTCCAATTTGCTGATAAACCCCACTCAACAAAGGTTCTCCCGGCTCAGGAAAGAGACTCAAGGGTTTTAAATTTTCTACATTTACTAACTTATCATGGAAAAATTCCTGATCACGGGAAAATTCACCCACAGCTGATATCACGTGGGGCAGTTCTCAGCAAAAAGGGTAACCACTTCCTCATTTACTGGAACCACAAATCCCATCTTACTTGTAAAAGAGAAGAAACCTCAACATCCTGCTGACCCCTCAGAATCTTGCCTCTTCTGCCAAGGGCTGCATGCTCCCGTCATCTGGTTGCCTTGGACACATCACCTCCCTCATCTCCCTGATGTGGGGCTGCATGTAAAGATCACTCAGTGCAACTCTGGAAATCCCCCAGTCTGGGTAGTGTCCGCCCTATGGCTGCCCACAGCTGTCACTGCTCAGGCCACCTTCACTCAGCCAACGCCACTTAGAGCAGGGAGAGCTTTGCTGCTGCTGCAGATGTTGACAAATGTCCCTCCACCTGTGGCTGGATCAGCCTGCCATGGTCTTCTGTGTTGAGTTTGAGCTAGGAAGCCTCTGACCCCTTGGGCCAGACATCCAGCTGGTTGTTTTGGACAATTACGAATCAGGTAAATATTTTCATAAGGCTGAATATTTTTAGCAGTTTGAGTGAATGCTCTTCAAAGCTTCAGGTTCTGGGTCAAAGGCAGTTTTCATTTAGAGAAAAAGTCTCATCCCTTCCCTTTTTACCTGTTAAAGTTGTATGGACACTATTTGAGATAGCTGCTACTTTATTTTTCCTGTTATCTTTTCTTGAGTGTGAAAGTGTGGGAAGCCCATGTTAAGCGGGTATTCTCTCTGGAGAAGGCATCTCAGGTCCAGTCACATGCCTTCAGATTCCCACCTATATAATGATATGAGCCTTCATGTAGAATGTAAAATGAATTCACACACAGGATAAAAGTAATCTCGATAAACACTGAAATTTTTACTATATGGGAAAAAAATATGAATGGGGTATCCTGTAGTTTAGAAGCAGCATAGACTCAAAAAACCTCAGAGATCCTGTCATCTAAGCTCTCATTTTATGATTTAGGGAATTCATTCCCATTCATTCATTCACTCATTCAAAACCAGACAGGGTTCATCCCAGCCCAGCATTCATCCCAGTGATTCTCAAAGTGTAACCCCAGGACCAGCAGCAGCAGCATCACCTGGGACCCTCTAAAAATGAAAATTCTTGAGCCCCACCACAAATCTACTGCGTCAGAAACTGTGGGGGGTAGGATCCAGCAACCTGTATGTTACCAAGTCTTCCAGGCACACACAAGTTTGAGAGTCACTTCCCCATATCCTGTAAGTGGAATGTATTAGGGCTATTTATTTTAACTGGATTAAACAAAAAAGGAAATCTATTCATCTATGCAACTAAAAAGTTCAAGGAGGGGACTTCCCTTGTGGTGCAGTGGTTAAGAATCCACCTGCCAATGCAGGGGACATGGGCTTGAGCCCTGGTCCGGGAAGATCCCACATGCCACGGAGCAACTAAGCCCGTGCGCCTAGAGCCCATGCTCCACAACGAGAGAAGCCCCCCACTCACCACAACTAGAGAAAGCCCACGGGCAGCAACGAAGACCCAACGCAGCCAAAACTAGAATTTAAAAATAAATAAATAAATAAATAATTTTGAAAGTTCAAGGAGTAATTCCTCCTCTAGAATAATCTGGGGAAAACACCATGTTTTGCTTTTCTTCAACGGCTGCAAATTTCCATCTCCATCAGCTACTCCTCTGTTAGGGTTGTCCATACCATGGTCCCAAGCTATCTCTCTAACTTGATTTCCCACTGCTCTCCAACAGGTACCGCTGCTAGAAACTTTATGGTTTTCCCCGTGTCTTTTTTTTAATTGAAGTAGAGTTAATGTACAATGTTGTGTTAGTTTCAAGTGTACATCAAAAGTGATTCAGTTTATATATACATATATATACACATTCTATTTCAGATTCTTTTCCATTATAGGCTATTACAAGATATTGAGTATAGTTCCCTGTGCTATATAGTAGATCCTTGTTGATTACCTATTTTATATATAGTAGTGTGTATATGTTAATCCCAAACTCCTAATTTATCTCCCCTTCCCCCCACCGCTATCACCTTTGGTAACCATAAGTTTGTTTTCTATGTCTGTGAGTCTATTTCTGTTTTGTAAATAAGTTCATTTGTATCATATTTTAGATTCCATATATAAGTGATATCATATGATATTTGTCTTTCTCTGTCTGACTTACTTCACTTAGTATGATCATCTCTATGTCCACCCACATTGCTGCAAATGGCATCATTTCATTCTTTTTTATGGCTGAGTAATATTCCACCCCCTCACCCCTGTGTCTTGACCATACTATGCCTATTCCCCTATGTTCATTTCTTCCAATAAATTCCCCTTAACTGAAACACTTCCATTCCCTCAGCCTATTAAAATCCTTCCCAGACTTTAAGAACAAGTTCAAGTTTTACCACTTCCATGAAAAATCCCTTGTCCACTCCAACCATCTCTTATAAACTTTCTTGTGAACTCCTATAGCATTCAGTGCCTGACCCATACAAGATAGTCTGTAATTACACTTCTTAGTTAGGGACTGTTTTGTTGTAAGAGAAACCATCTGTGCTTGTTTCAATAAATGGAGATAGCTGTAAGGATTTAGAGAGATTTCATGTAACCCAATTGCAGGATGATTAGCTAAACCTCAACAGGTGTGAAAGGTCACAAGTAGTAGACAGGGACACTTATTCCTCACGTTTTAATATGGATGGACATATACTGTCCTCTCTCCCTACCCCTCAATCAATCTCAATTAACTGTCCGACTGGTGACTTTGGGAGAAGGAAGTACATGCTCAGTGTAGCCCCTTATTCTCCTTTTTTGTGGGGGGAGGCAGGCTTCTGTAGGGAGCGTTCAAGGGCAGGTGCCCAGGGCAGGGAGGTGGGCAGCACTGCAATTTTCCAACTCTGCTTGGACTAGGTGCGTAAGTTTATTTTGGGGTGAAGTTAGTGAGCCCCTTGTTACTGCAGGGTTGAAGTTGGAAATCAACCCAAACAGATTAAGGTGACACTTTTATTTCCAGCTGCCTTATTTGTCTGACCCTCAGCTGGTTCCAACTCAGGCGAGAAAGAAAAGGGTATTCTCACTGGTCACCCTATAACCATCTAAATAAGAAGCAGCAATTCTCTAACTGGAGCTACATATTTAACATCCTTGCTGGAAATCCACTCCAATTCTCCCTCTGAAAATGAACTTCTTTTTTATTTGAGCTTCTGGCTCCTCATTAACTTAGAAATTTATGTGGAACTGGGTGTTGCCATTAGTGACAGAAACTGCTAATTTTCCCCCAGATTTATTCCCCTCTTCATCCTTAGTAACAGAACACCCAAATTTCAGCTGAGTACATGGAAACCCAGAATAAAGAATATATTTCCCAAGTAGATGTGGTCATGTGATTAAGTTCTGTCCAAGGGGATTTAAGAGGAAGGGCTATGCACAACTTCTGGAAGATATCTTAAGAGTGAGGGAGTTTGCTCTTCCCTTTTGATTTCTTCTTTCCTACTGGTTGAAATGCAGTTCTAATGGCTGGAAATGAGGCAGCCATTTTGGACCATGAGGAAGAAGCAGTGGTATGCTAGAGCTGCCTCACAGGTTCAGGGCCGCAGATTGTTGAACCTTCAGGAATTTTGCAAACTAGTGATTAAACCACTGGTAGCTTGAAATTGGCCATGCTGGGAAGGTTTCCAACATAGGAATCAGGCAAATGTTACAACTCAAGCCTTTCCACTCCCACTGCCTAGAGCCTGTGCTCCGCAACAAGAGAAGCTACGACAATGAGAAGCCTGTGCACCGCAATGAAGAGTAGCCCCCGCTCGCCGCAACTAGAGAAAGCCCGCGCACAGCAACAAAGACCCCAACACAGCCAAAAATAAAAACAAATAAATAAATTTATTTAAAAAAATAAATCTTTTTCAAGGAGTGAGATTGGGTATTTGATAGTGAGAAAAACAAAATGATTAGAAAGAAAGATTTGGGGGGAACTAGTGCTATTCTAGGATCCCCTCCCCCAAATTCTTCATTCCTCAAGCCTGCTTTTTTCTTTTTTTTTTAGTTATTTATTGTATTTATTTATTTTTGGCTGCATTGGGTCTTCGTTGCTGCGCGTGGGCTTTCTCTAGTTGCGGTGAGCGGGGGTTACTCTTCGTTGTGGTGCGAGGGCTTCTCATTGCGGTGGCTTCTCTTGTTGTGGCGTGCGGGCTTCAGTAGTCGTGGCACACGGACTCAGCAGTTGTGGCACACAGGCTCTAGAGCGCAGGCTCGGTAGTTGTGGCTCCTGGGCTTAGTTGCTCTGCGGCATGTGGGATCTTCCCAGACCAGGGCTCGAACCCGTGTTCCCTGCATTGGCAGGCGGATTCTTAACCGCTGCGCCACCAGGGAAGCCCAAGCCTGCTTTCTTCTACAAAAGTCTGCTTTCTTTAGCTGCAGCTCAAGAACTATATTTTTCCTACACTACCCTCTCTCAATTGAGAATTAATTCTACATGCTGCCCCTTCAGGATCCTGTTCTGCCCTCCACTGGTCATGTCAAGTTCCTATCCCTCACTGTGAACTAGATTTTTTGATTTTTTTTTTTTAACTATCAAGACCCAGGTCCCACTTCCAGACTGATTGAATCTAGTATGAATCCAGAGCTGAGAACCAGGATATGACTGTATAATAGACGGCTGTCGCCGCTAGATCTCCAGAATTGTTGAGGAAGTTCTATAGCTATGAACAAAATCCCACCCATATTCCATGTCTGAAGAGCTCACGGGTGTAGGGGACAGATGCCTTCATGTAGGAACTGGAGACAGTCAACCTGCCAGCAGACCCACTTCTTTGACACAAGAGAGAGAAGGGGAGAGAGACAGGGGGTACCTCTGGGAGGAACGCATTCTGCAGAGTGGCAACCATCCCTTCCATCGCCCCTCACTGTTTAGAAGGTTAGTTTTCAAGCTGGGATCCCCGCACGATACAACTGAGGCCGAAATGTCGCTTCCTACCACTACCGCTAAGTTGAGGACTGGGGATGGGCTCTGGACTGACAGTTGGCAAGTCACTGGTCTGGCACAGCACCTGATCCTTGCCAGAGTGGAGGGGGGAGCAGAAGAGAGGTGCTGAAGCTGACGGGAAGCACTAGAAGGCGGGCTGTGTTGCCCTCTTCGGAGCAGCAAGAAGACAAGTGTTCCACTTGGCTCTGACAGAATCCAAGGAAGGTGACTGGGCTTTAGCCGTCACGCTTTCCCAGGCAGCTAAGCGTACCATGGTCTAAACGAGAACATTGCACCTGAGAGAGCTCTCCACTTGGAGCATGGCCAGGGGTAGCCTGGAGAGCCCACTGAGGAACCAGCACATGTACCCCAAGAGAGAAACTGCATTCAGACAGCAAAGGGCAATCAGTGTTGGCCAGATAAGCTGCCACAGCCTACAGAAAGGAGAGGTGAGTACAGACCTCCTCACCAGAAGCAGGCAGGTAAGAGGAGGCATTGCCAGCTTCCATTCCTACATCGGAATTGTAAACGCTCGCTTGCTCTTTTTTTCTTTTTTTTTTTTGTGGTCGCACCGCGCGCCATGCGGTGTCTTAGTTCCCCGACCAAGGATGGAATCTGCTCCCCCTGCAGTGGAAGCGCAGAGTCTTAACCACTGGACGGCCAGGGAAGTCCCTGTAAGCGATCTTAATGGCGTCTCAGCCCAATTCCATACCTTGTGTCGCTCCCAATTTATTAAAAGTGTCATTGAAATCTTAAGACTCAGTAGTGCTCATTTTAGTTTACAATCATTTTCTATTCAAAGGTCTTCTTCCTTCTATTGCCCACACCCCTAGAAAACTCAGTCATCTTAAATGCTGGAGGGTGGGATGGGGATCTTTGTTCTCTCACATCCCAGCGCCCTTTGCTGCGCTTAGGTCACCACCTTGCCCCGAGGTATCAGTTCCCAGGTCCACGAAAAGACTCCAAGAGGAGACTCTGACTTCAGAACCAGTTCCCTAGCCTGAGGTCGCTGTGATCCGAGGTGTTTTCGAGAAAGCCCCTCCCCCTCCCTCTGAGGCTAAACTTTCTTTCCCGTGGGTCTGAAATTCTCAGCATTCCTGGCATTCCCCAAGGGCTGCGACAGCTCTCTAAACATTCCTGCCCAAAGGCACCTGAGGAATGGAGGACGACAGGGAGGCCTTAGACACACACACACACACACACACACACACACACACACACACACACACACACACACACACACACACACACACACACACACACACACACACACACACACACACACACACACACACACACACACACACACGAGAGGGTGGAGGGTGCCAGAGAGGGAGCTTGGTCTAGAGGAGAATTTGCAGCACCTTGGTTCCGGCTCAGCCTGGTTAGGGACTTACCTTGGAAAGGCTGGTGCAAAGCTTTGGAGGCTGGAAAGGAACCCAGGGCCCTAATATAAATTTTTAATCAAGATTTTTCGCTAGTATCACTTGCTGGAACCCCTGGGGGAAAAAGTTTTCACTGAGGCCCTAAGTGTACCTCAGTAGCCCAGTCACTAGAGCCTCAGAGATGAACTCCATCGGCAAAAATCCTCTCCCTTTCTGGTCTCTTTCTCTCCCTCCATCTCCCTCCGCCTCCTTTCTCTTTCCCACACACCACCTGAGAGTTTATTGGGGTAAATCTTCCTGAGAACTGGGTACACCTGCAGTTTATTCATCTATGCCTCAGACACACCACTAGAGGGCAGTGTCATCACTGATCCCCTAAAAAAGGCTCCCGGTTTCCTCTGGCTGCAGTGTTCAGGCAGGCCCAGGCACACATCCTGTGACAGGATGTTTCAGAACTTTTCCTTCCACTCTCATTGTAAATAAACAACCTCGGGGTGGATCCATCCAGATGCACATCACAGCACAGCATGAGCTGCCTGGGCCAAAGCTTCCGGTCTATCTGTAACAGTCTTGCTCAACTGTAGCACAGGTCAAAAGCCGGAGCTTAAACTTGCATTTTCGTCCTTCTGAATTTCTGCCTGAATTCTGGAATTTCTCTCATATGCTGCCCTCAGGAGCAAAAGGAACTTTTCAAAGGAATGAACAGTTGAAGGATCCTGCACAGCCTTTTTTGTACAAAACTCTGTTTTGTTTCCATGTTCAAGTTACAAGTGTTTGGCTTGCTCAAAAAGCAAGGTTGCCCAACTGGTCAGAAGTGATTAGTAGCTTAGTTGTGTGTGCAAACATGGGGACCAGGAGCCACACGTTTCTCTCTGCTGGAGGCACTGGGAGTATGAACTGGGGCCCAGTAGATCTGGTCCTAGTTAATGTGCCAAAAACACAAAGTTGCTAGAAGCTTTGGGCGTTTTTGGCAGAATTCCCCTTCCTGTGAGTTCCACTAGTGCTCCTAGGCCCAGGGGACAGGCTCGTATCTGACTTCTCTGAGATTAGTATTTGAAGAAGCCATGCAAACTAACCCACTGACTGAAGGTCTGGGTGAAATGATGATAAATCAGGGAGTATTAAAGGAATGAGGTAAGGGCTAGAACATGGGCATGGACATCGCTGCCCCAACATTGGTACTGTACTTCCTTAGACAACCAGTACCTCCTGATATCAAACTCATCTTCAGTTTATCAGCAAAGGCAGATAAGGTGAAACATTTGCAGCAAGAAGGATATCTGGAATTTTCCTACCATGCTGAAATACCATCCAGAGTTCAAGTGGGCCATATTTGGACAAAGATTGCTATGGTTTTTTTTCCTATCTTTTGTGTTTTCACTGCTATATAATAACATTAACACTCTTTCCACAAGGTCAGTACTATTTACCTAAGACTTTCTCAAAGGTCTCCCTTCTCTTTTCCTATTCTTTTCCCTCAAAGGATCATGAGTCCATATTATGCTTTTGAGGGGAAAAATAAAATAGAGAAGTTTATTGAAATGAGTCAGGTGGGGATTGTAACTCCGCAAATCCACGTGCACCGAAGGGAAGATGGGAGCTGAAAACTAGTCCCAAAATTTAAAGATGACCTTTCAACAGGAAGCTCCCAGGGTTGGGCCCACATTGTGTTTCACAGCAGGCAAACAGAGAAAAAAGCACATAAAAACAAAGATAGAAGAAAATGGAGCAAAACCTAACTAGGTAGAATGTTGACAAAGGGTGGAGATGGATTCAAGAGTTTTACAGGTGGCACCTGTGGCCCTCATCACCCACACACCCCATGAACATTACCAAGGAGGCATCATGGCCTTTTCTCTTACAGGTACCTTCTTTACCAGATGTTGCCCACCCCAGGAAATCAGGGAACAAGCACTTCTTTGCTTTCAGCTCACCTTTACAAGTCCAAGATTTGGGGACAAAAAAAAAACAACAAACAAATAGCTAGGAAAGGATAAACAGTAGGTGAGATCCCAGCTGTAACTTGGCTAAATAGAGCTGTTTCAGAACATGACAACTGGGCTTCAATCCATATTATTCTGAATGTATAATCGATGTGTCCTGTCTGTTTCCAGGAAAGGAACTTGTGTTCTGCTTTTTTCTTCTCCACTTTCACTTGGAAAGAATGGCTTTCTCATTAGGCAACGTTCACATGCCCTCAGAAAATGTGTTTGGAGTAGAAAGACTCCCCGGAATCACAGATTAAAATGCCAGCAGAGTTGAGTATGTTCTTCCCCATTCTGAGCTGGTGAAATGAGCACTCATGCCGTTCTCCATGTGGGGAGCTTCTCAGGTAAGACTATTAAAGCCATGGAGTCATCTATTTAGTGTGGTTATTAAAATCCCACAGCACCCTTGTGAAGAGTGTGTGGACTGGCAGCCAGAACATCTTTTCCCATTCCAGCCCCTATCTTTCCTGAATTTATAGAAGCAAAGCAAGTAGGTAAGATTTAGGTCCTCTCACCCGCTTTGCAGATATTAATTGAGCAACTGTTCAATGTGTTAGGCACTGGAGTACAAGATCTACGGACTTCCCTGGCGGTCCAGTGGTTAAGAATCCACCTTCCAATGCAGGAGATGGGGGTTCAATCCCTGGTCGGGGAACTAAGATCCCACGTGCCATGGGGCAACTAAGCCCGCGCGCTGCAAACGAGCATGCGAGAGCAAATGGAGAGTCTGCGTGCTCAACTACAGAGCCCACCCGCTCGGGAGCCCGCGGGCCACAATTAGAGAGAAGCCTGCACACCACAACGAAGATCTCATGCAACTAAGACCCGATGCAGCCGAAAAATAAAATGAAATAAATCAATAAATTTTTTAAATAAATAAATAAACAAGATCTAGCCTAGACTTTGCCTTCACAGTGTTTAGTCATGAGGGAAACAAGCCAGTTAAAAGTCAATTATAACTTCACACCCACAAGCGTGGCTGTCACCACTTAAAACAAAACAAAACAAAACCAGAAAATAACAAGTGCTAGCAAAACTTCAGAGAATTTAGAATGCTCATACACTGTTGGTGGGAATGTAAAATGGTATAGCTACTGTGGAAAACAGAGTTACCATATGACCCAGCAATTCCCCTCCTAGGTACATATCCAAGAAAACTGAAAACATGATCAGGCAAAAACTTGTACAGAAGTGTTCATAGAAGCATTATTCATAACGACCAAAAAGAGAAAACAACGCAAATGTTCATTAACTGATGAATGAATAAACAAATGTAGTGTATCCATACAATGGAATAATGTTCGGCCATAAAAGGGAGTGAAGTGCTGATACATGCTACAACGTGTATGAAGCTTGAACACATTATGCTAAGTGAAAGAAGCCAGACACCAAAGGACAAATATTGTATGATTTCATTTACAGGAAAAGCCTAGAAGAGACAAATCCCCAGAGATAGAATTTAGACTAGTAGTTGCCAGTGGATGGGGGAGGAGGGGAGTGAGGGGCTCAGAGGGTGTGGGGTTGTTTTCTGGGGTGATGAAAATGTTCTGAAATTAGGTAGTGGTGATGACTGCATCTGAACTGTATACACTTTAAAAGGGTGAATTTTATGGTATGTGAATTATATCTCAATAAAATGAAGTAATTATAAGGCAGTCTGATGAACGCTTTCTGAAAGAAGTAACTTTTAAGCAGAGACCATAAAAGATAAATAAGGGGCTTCCCTGATGGCGCAGTGGTTGAGAGTCCGCCTGCCGATGCAGGGGACGCGGGTTTGTGCCCCGGTCTGGGAAGATCCCACATGGCGCGGAGCGGCTGGGCCCGTGAGCCATGGCCGCTGAGCCTGCACGTCCGGAGCCTGTGCTCTGCAACGGGAGAGGCCACAACAGTGAGAGGTCCGCGTACCGCAAAAAAAAAAAAAAAAAGGATAAGTAGGAAGAGGGACAGAGGAGGAAGAGTGAGCAACGCTCAAGGACCAGGGGAACAGCTGGGTGCTGAGGGGAGAAAGCACGGCACAGTTGGGTAAACAGTGAATTGCCCCGTGAGCTGAAGCAGCGTTTGTGGTGGGCAGCAGAGAGACATGTGGTGGGCAGCAGAGAGACATGTGGTGGGCAGCAGAGAGACATGAGGTGGGCAGCAGAGAGACATGAGGGGCTAACCAGCCAAGCTAAGGAATTTGGACTTTGTCCAAATTATAACAGGAATCCTTTGAAAGAATTAAAGCTCAGGGGCACCAAGATCTGATGTGTTCTTCAGAAAGGCTGCTCCAAATGCGGAGTGCAGAGCAGGCTGGAGACAGAGCAAGGATGGAGGCGGGGAGATTAGTCAGGAGGTTACTGCACTGAGACAAGTCAGAACTGACCGTGTAGGGAGAATTGGAAAGTACCGGGGAAGGGCTTCCAGGCTCCCTGGCATTAATGCCCTGCCAACCCTAGTGGAGATGCGGTCTCCTGAAGAGGCGGGGCTGAGCCTGCCGGCGGCGTGCCTCCCTGCAGGGAGGCCCTGCTTCTGCTGCGGGCCAGACTTGCCTTCACTTTTCAGACCACCCCGACCATAAAGAGCCTGACCACCTGCCCTGGAAAGACAGTCTGCTCCGCATCAGCTACGGAGCTGGGACGCAGAGACACCCGAGTTCAATGCCTGCTCTGCCGTTTCCAAGCTGCCTGACCCTGGGTAGCTGTTTCATCTCTGATCTGTTTCCTCGAATGTGGGGTGAGGGGTATAGTACATAACTCACAGTCTTTACTCACGGCTCTATGTGACTATATAGATTAAAAAAAGCCTTGTACCAGGCCTGCCCTGTAGTGGGTGCTCAAGAAACTTGTTTTCTGTACCTTTCAAGCCCTCTGAGATTGTAACTGTGGTTTCAGTCACAGTCATAATTCTTCAAGGCAAAGTGGGAGTCCACAGGGTAAAAAAAAAGTCTGCCTTAGGCCTGGTGCTGTCAGTATTTAAGAGAGCTGGGAAACACTGTTCCGCTATCGTCCTAGAAAGAGGTGCTTGCCCAAATGACAAACGTTAAGTCATCTGGATCCAGGCTCTTTAAAGACCATTTCAAAATCAAATGTATTTAAATAAATTCCTAAAAAGAAAGATCTGAGAGCTCCTCAGACAAGTTACCGAATTGGGCTTGTTTACGCTCCAGGAAGGCCAAAGTTCCAGGTAAGACACCCCTTTCAGGAGCTCAGCATAACTCCAGGGCAGCAGACCATATAAATAGTTTGAGGCACTGAACAAATGGAATGTCGTCTGGAATGATAATGTGAAAACAGAAAAACAGTCATGTAAACACAGCAGGCGATTTAATTTAAAGAAGCACATTGAACAGGCCACCTAGAGCTTTCTAGGCACAAGTTAAGGGAATACATTTTAAAAACCAGGCGAGGATAGAAAGTATCAAAATGTATTTTAAACCCTTACTAAGGAGTTTATTGTTATCAGCACTGAAACCAAGGTCTTTCCTCTTCTCCTTTGCCAGGTTGCAAGTCCTAGTCATAAAATATAATTTTAATACAGATATCATCTAGTAAACAATCTCCCAAACCTTCAGAAAGCTCTCTCGCGCTCTCTCTCACACACACACACAATGTATCTTTCATGTATCTGAAACATGTTTCCCTCTCATCTTCCTACACTATGAAAATTCATCTCCGAGGAAATACCCACCTTCCTAAGGATTTTCCTTTCTTCTCTGATCACTGTAATGGGTTGCAGAAAGCACAAGGTGGCAGCAGCACACTAGAAATGCAACTAGAATAAGCTCTTGGGCATCATGGAAACTGCATCAACAATCAATTTATTTTCATAAAAGTAAAAGAGACTTTTCCATTATAAGAACAAATATGCTAAAAGTTTGGAAAATACGACAGTGGAAAGAGAATTATACCACCCAGAGATATGGACAAATGTTTAATTCTTCCTGCCATGATGAGTAGTTGTGATTATACTAGATATGCAACTGTATATTTCTCCCTTTTAAACTTTAACGAAGTGAGCACTTTAAAATCTTATTTATTCATACATCGCCTTGTTTCAAAAAAGATTTAAGGCATCTGCATGTCTGTCCATATTTTTATAAACGCTTTAAAAAGATAATTTATTAGAATTAGCATATTTAACCATTTTCCCATTAGCAACAATTACTTTAAGCAAAACGTTATCAACAGTGCCTGAGCTAATAAGTTTACATTTCTAAGATGCAATATCTAAAAGCAAAAACAAAAAAGCTAGTTATCAGGGAGAATCAGAACTGAACAAATGAAATGGTAACCCTCTCTTTTTTCCTAAAACAGAAAATGAAATCATGGTGTCCTTTCTGGGGGAACAGCATTTACTCTAAAACCTCTGTAACTCCAGAAAAAAAGTACAGAATATATTATTGCTTTAGCTGGTCTGTATGTATTGGGATCTTCATTTTCTTATTTTCAAACCTATATCAACAGTGTATAATATGTATTTTACAGGTGTGGGAATAACTGTACATATATGCATAATTTTACATGCAGAAAATATCACATAACAAAATAATTTTTAAAATACTTAAGTATTGCTGAAGCAGCCAAAAGTCCTTTATACTTTTAGAAGATTGCCACTAACTAGATTTGCTCCTGGAAAATTAACCAAAACCAAAATTCATTTGCTGCTTTGGAATCATTGATGAGTGCTTGAAAGAACTGTATAAAATCATTTGGTCTGGTCATCTCCTTTAGACAGAAAAAACCCATTATTATTACCCTCTACTCAGGCAAGTGAAACCTTCAACAACATCAGGCAACTAAGTGGGGAGACAGGGTACTTAAAACCCTGTAGCAAGCACTGAAAAAATTCCATATCATCTCCCCCATGTTTCAGTACCTTAACTCACCCCTTTAATCCGCAGGTCAAATATGAAAAGTTAGAAATAATGTAGTCACTCTTCCCCCTTTTTAAAGTGAAAACTTAATTTGCTTTATTAAATGAACAAAATACTGACTTCCATGGGAGGGGAAATTCAATTGTCAGGAACAAATATTATTACAGTCCAGAAACTCCAAATGGTAAATCTTGATTCTCTCCTTTGTAAGAACCTATTAGGCAATCACATGAAATTCTCTTCAAGAAAAGATCCCATTCAGACTCCCCAGGCCCCAGTCAGAACTCAAACAAAAGGGTTCTCACTCTGAAGGTTTCACTTGCTCCTTGCTGCTTTCCCCCTTCCCAGGTAGCTTTGAAGAAGTTTCCCATTTTATTCAAATGCTCTCAGCCAGTTCGGAACGGGGATTTCCTGAACTCTGAGCGCCAAGGTTAAGTCTTCTGTGGTCCAATATATTGCAACTTGGAAGTGACTGAAGGGGGAAAAGTCAGCTTTAAAGAAATTACTAGTGCAGGAATTGAGAGCACTTTCTCAACATTTCTTCACCATAGAACTGCATAAGAGACTCAAGATTGAGTCTGGATGATTTGACTAGAAACTTTTTTTGCCTCCCTAGTAGCTGAGGTTTCCCAAAGATTGGGCTTTTCCATTTCCAGAGCCCTGGAGAAGATTAAAAAGCATGTACTATATTAAGTAACATGCCTTGTGTATGGAGTATCCACATTTTAAAAGCCTAGAAATTCTCTGGCTTGGGAAAGCTAGAAAAGTAAACACCAACTATGACGACTGGCGAACTTAATCTTTCCACTGCTGTATCTCGTCCCCAAACTTTTCATAAAAATAATTTAGGTTTTGGCCCTCGGAACTATTCCTTACGAAAACTGCTTATCGTTATACAAGAATAGTTTCCACTATTTTCTGTTTGTTTTTCCTCTATTTCTATTCTTTCCCACATAGATTAAACCAAAATAAGATTAGCCAGACCTAATTTGATTCCAATCCAAGCCACACACCCTATAAGTATTCCATTCCAAATCAAGTTTAATTTACTAACTTCCTTGGGGCCCAACTGAATGACCTACTGGAAAGAGGTCACAGAATAATATTGCAGGCCAAAAAAAGAATGTGAAAAACACAAACAAGCCTGGAAACAGATTGGCCCAAACACATGACTTGGTTAAGATGTTTCTTGTGGAATTCCAATGTTAAAAGATTAAGCCTTCCAACAGGAGAAGCAGCCAAGGGAGAAGTAGATGCATTTGTATTTACTTATCATTCGTTCATCCACTTATTCGACAAATATTTATTGAGCACCTATTATGCAATCAGACCTTGTATACTCATGGACCTTACAATAGTAGAAGAGACTTCAGGAGACTATTTGCTTTTCCAGGTGTCCAGGTCTGCACTAAAGCCTGTCTCCCCTCTGTCTTCAGTATTCCTTCCGTGTACTGTGAAATCTGTGAACAGAAGCTTCATATTTTACCTGCTTCTATCTTTTGATAATTTAGAAGCTGAATTAAAAACCTCCCTTTTGATTCTGGCAACAAATGACTTTTGGATTCTTTTAATCTCAAGGATTTTAGACCTTTTTTTTAAACCTCCTTTTGAAGTCAAGTTTTACCTCTAAAAGATAAAGTCAATTTCATTTGCTAACAATATAAGAGCTAATAGTATAGCAGCTACATATGGCTTTATACTAGTGATAAATCACTAATATTGTTATAGCTCATGTTACAAACTTCCACCATATTTTTGACCCTCAAAATCACTCTCATGTAATAGGAGAGGTATTACTATGTAATAGTGTATTTTGTAGATTAAGAAGTGGAGGCTAAAGAAGGGGAAATGACACATCCAAAGTCACTTAGTAGGTGGTGAATCCAAATCTTAAGACTATCTGATCAATGTGCTTTTCTACTTTTCCTCAATTTAAATTTAGTTTAAAATTTAAACTTTTGGCTGTTTGTGCTAGCGAGTGGGACTCTGTTATGCTACAAACACATCAAGAATTCCTCCTTAAGATTCAGAAGTTTCCTGCTTAGTTTTGTTTAACAACATACCATATGCCCCATTTGAATTAAAAACAAAAATTAAACACATGATAACAGTAGACTATAGGTATATCAGACTCCCATAAATAGAACAAAAATGCTCTTATTTAGAGCATGTCATTTTGGTGAACAGGAAATCAGAAAAACTATTTTAGTCCTCATTTCAGCATTATTTAGCTAATTAATCCTCTATGTCAAGTTCTGTGACAGTTTTACACACTATAAAATGTGTATAAAAAGTGTCCTTTAAATTTATAAGAAGAACAAAATCATTAATTCTAAAATATTTTATATAGTACCTAGTGTTACTGTTACATGAATTCTGAAAAGGGAGAGAAAAAAGCCCATTTCCAGTTTCAGCTCAGCAATATCTTAGGAGAGAAGGTACATTTTTTTGAGGTTTCTTGTTTAGTATCTAGAATATTGTAATCACAATCAGTGAATTCTTTAAATTCCTTTTACGGACATCCCTTTGGACCATGAATCCAAAATTATGTAGGCATTTTCCCTATTACACGATTAGACTGGTTTGCACAAGGTACACAGTAAGTGAGTAGGAGGATCAAAGGTCAAAATCTCTGCTCGATATCCTAACGTGCCAGGATCACTAGGTCACACCTCTGCTAATAAGATAAAACTGTGACAGAACTCAACAGAATTCAACAGAATTCAACAGAACTCTCTAAGCTGAGCCTCAGTTTAGCCATCAGTTCCCATGCTAAATCTTACCAGATCTGCTTCTTTCTCTTTCTCTATTCATGCCTAACAAGCAAAACAACAGATAAAAAGCAAGCTGTAAATGTGGAGCAAAGAATCTGAATAATCCACAAGCCAGAAAAACCTGACTGAACGAGAGTTAACTAAATGGATTTCTTTTCTACAGTTTAGAAAGTGAGTTTTCTTTCTTTCTTTCTTTTTTTTGCGGTACGCAGGCCTCTCACTGCTGTGGCCTCTACCATTGCGGAGTACAGGCTCTGCACGCACAGGCTCAGTGGCCATGGCTCACAGGCCCAGCCGCTCCGCGGTATGTGGAAATCTTCCCGGACCGGGGCACGAACCCGTGTCCCCTGCATCGGCAGGCGGACTCTCAACCACTGCGCCACCAGGGAAGCCCAAAAGTGAGCTTTCTTAAATCATATAATGAGTCCAAGGATTCAGCAGGCTACAATGTGAGTTTGTATTAGAATTTTATTTTCATGAAAAAATTTTCAGAGTCACAAAATGGAAATAAGAAAATGCACAGGGACTTCCCTGGTGGTCCAGTGGTAGAGAATCTGTCTTCTGATGCAGGGCACGTGGGTTCGATCCCTAGTCAGGGACCTAATATCCCACATGCCACGGGGCAACTAAGCCCGCATGCCACAACTACTGAGCTCGCGTGCATCAATGACAGAGCCCGCTGTGCCGCAAACTACAGAGCCCATGCGCTCTGGAGCCCACGCACCACAACTTGAGAGAGAAAACCCGCATGCCTCATCTAGAGAGAAGCCCGCGTGCCGCAAGAAGAGCCCACATGCCGCAACTAAGACCCAATGCAACCAAAAAATAAAATAAAATAAATACTTTTTTAAAAATAAGAAAATGCATAAGTTGGCCTACAGAAAGAGAAAAATGCCTGTGAGAACTCTATCACAGGACAAAATTGTAAAAAAATCACAAAAATCTTTCAGAAAAGGTAATCTAGTCACCCAAAGAAATGTATAAATTGGCTGGAGAAGAGCTACTGAAAAATACAGACCCTGTCCTTAACAGGTTAGTAAGAAATAACAATACTAATAGTTCTGCATTTACCATGTAATACATATTGATTTAGGCATTTTTAAAAAAATCTTAATCCCTTAAAAATTGCTAGATCCCTAAGAAGTTTCACTAGTCCTTCAAAGCAATCTCTCCTTCCTCTGTGCTTGTTCACATTATATCTACCCTTTAACTATATGTAAACCTACTGAAGACAGAGACAGTCTGATTTATTTTACTACTGCCTTCAGCATATACCACAGTGCCCTGCCCAGTAAACAGTAGAGTTTAAAAGAGTGGTTTTCAAACTTTGGGTGCATAAAGTATCACCACCAGATTTTGTTAAAGGGGCAAATCCCCAGACGCCAGACTCCAGAAAATTGGATCTAGTATATCTGAATTGAATCTAGTGATTAATTCAAATATTCAATAAACATTTATGAAGTACTTACATGGTAGGTGTCATTCACTCGACTTTACAGATACAGAGCCATGAGTAAAGTAACCTGCTAAAGGTCACAAAACATAATAAATAAGGGTCAGGCTTAGGCTAAAGTAGCAACCAAGGTCTCCCATTTACTCATTCATTCATTCTTGTATTCACTTATTTAACTGGTAATTGAAAACCTCCTACGGGTGGGCCTTTGAAAGGAAAATGTACACAGACACCAAATGCCAATCATTTCCGTACTGTTAGCTGACAGTCCTGGAAAACGTTATCCCCACCAGCGTAGTCCTGGAGTAGCCGTCAGAAAGGGTGCAAGAAAGAAGAGAGAAGGGATGTCCTAGTTTTATTTCTAGGAGATAGAAGCACTGCACGATTTTAGGAATAGGCTTTTTCTTTGTACATTAATTTTTTTCATTGGGAATTATATTTTTTAAAGATGCCTTTTTCACATTTTTTTCTGTTTAGCAGCTTAGTCAGCTATCTTTTAAATGTTAAGAAAATCCATCTCTCTTTAAATCCATACTACCTTTCATAACCTCCACCAATTTAAACTGAAGTTCCAAATATTTTTGGTTGAAAAAGAGTCTATCGCTTGCTTTAATTTTTCTCATCAATCTCACTCATGGGAAAAAACATTCCTATTTCTGAACTTAATTAAAACAGAGATTAAACTTTCTTATACTCCACAAATTTCATATAACAAGTAAAATACACATGTTTAAGCTGAGCAGAGTATTTTCCTACTAGAGTGATATGCATGTGTAAGGTCTAAGAATGGACAAGTGTAAGATCTAAGATATCTCAGGAGAAAATACAACAAAAGGAGATACACTGTGTGTACAATTTCAAATTAATACATATAACTGGACAAATAAAATGTCCACATTCCAGTTAAGATTCTTTTTCTAGGTCAGAAGACGAACATTACTTTTAAACTTGTACAATTCAGGAGGGAAAAAAAAATGTCCTAGCCCTTTCAATTGCTACTGGGGTACCCTGCCTCAGTGATTAAAAAAAAAAAAAAAAATCATCCCTAGTACTGACACCTGTAACTGCCATCCTCTGCTTTGCCGCCTAATATAGCACGTGTATCCAGGGCAACAGAAACTGCTTCTTGTTGTACAGGAGCAGGTCAGGAGACAAACAACCTCTTGCTTTGATATGCTTCCTGTTTTCTGCTATCAGGACATACCAGTCTCTAGTAATCAGGTACACTGAAAAAACAAGTGGAGAAGTAGAGAAAGAAACTGACTCGTTGCCAACCTTCATGAATTCAAGCTGATTCACCCTGTTTGTTTAGTTCCCGTATCAGCTCGGTTAATGATACTCCTCTGGAATATATTTGTTCAGGAGTCCGGGCAGAGACATTTCTTAGTAGGAAAACAGGCCCAGGTTGAGCCTGGGGATTTGAAAGGAAGAGAAAGCTAACTGAGAAATACTCTGAGCTTCTCAAGTAAACTAAATCAAGAAGCTCTTTCTTTCTAAAATATGCTTGCCTTCAACCAAGATTTTGTTCAGTGTTTCTTGGGTAGCCACAATTTTCCAGGGGCTATAGAGATTATGTTACATTAACATCAACACATAGCACATCCTCTTTCAGGACAGAGCTCAGACTTGCTTCAATTGGACTTCTGAGGACAGTCTCCCTAGCAAAGCAGATATTTAAGACCAGAGGGCAGTTTTATTACTCACTCAGAGCTTCCTGATTACTTTTTGTTTAATTTCAGGGAGGACAATCATTATCTTCTCAACTTCTTCACTGGTAAAACTCACACGAGAAAAGGTACTTCATTTAAATTCTTCTCCCATCATAGCTATGAACAGGCATGGTGTCACATTTTCATTTATCCTTCACAATGAGCCAACCAAGTTAGGCACTATTTTGTCCTGGGTGCAGATGAAATTATAAAGCAACTTGTCCAAGGTCACTCAGCTAGTAGTGGTACAGCCAGGCTCTGAATTTGAGTAGGTCTAACTTGGAAGCCAGCACTTCATAAGGTGGTGTGTGTATGAAGAACCTTAGCTGCAACTCTCGGGTGCAATACCACGGCTCATCAGACGTTGAGTATTATTTTCCTAAATATTCCTGACTATGACTGACACCAGCCCTCCCTCCCCAGTTCCTTCAAACTTGCCTCAAATTCTAGGTCCTAAAGGTGTCTCCTCAGTCCTTTAAGGAATTAATCTCCCCCTCCTCTTTTTTGTGCACATCCTGTCTAATCCTTAACCATGTATATGCATTTTGAGAACGAACAGACAGTCTGATTCATTTGGGTGTCCCTATGGCCTCCAGGTGATTCTGAGGCAGGGGTAGAGGGACTACCACACTTAAAGAAACACTGCCTCCAGCTGTTTGTGACTTTGGATTGAAATCATGTTCTAAAGAGACACGAACAAAATAAAAGTTAATTTCCACTCTCCCTCCACTCAAATAATTTTTATGATTTCCTATATCTTATGGTTTTATAGTATTGTTTAATCTCTGACCTTTCTCTAAACAGGTCAGTGTTGCAGACTAATCTTATTAGTGGTCAGACACCTCCATTTTCAGGTACTAGTAAGATATCTGATTCTGTTTACATCACTACGTGACCTCAGTGTAAATAAAACACTCCTCTCGGTCTTATTTCCCCATCAACGCAGAGATATTCAGCTTTTTAAAGTTATGAAGATGTTATAAGCCTATTTGAGACCAAATAAGAGAAACTTCTCAAGTACCCTGGGGAGGGGAAATAATTCTTACCAATTTAAGTTACTTTTAAGAGTTTAAAATAATCTAGGTATAAAAGGGAAAGGGCTATCCTAAGTTCGTAAGTGAATCAGGGGTAAATCCTCAAAACTGGTTCTAATTCCCCCACATATGTTCTTCCCCAAAGAAATAAATCTTTAGGTAACTCACAGGAAAAGGATAAAGTGTCCTGACCGCTCAATTACAAAAAAAAAAAAAAAAAAGTAAATGGATGATGATTTCACCGTAGGGGGAGTGTTTCTCAAGTAACTAGACACCAAAAGCTTGTAAAGGACACTGTACTTAGTTCCACCTCAATTGCAGAGCTCAGAAGGAAAGAAAAACACACAGAGAAATAAGTTTTATTTAACCATGGGTGACTTTGGGAACTTTATGAGCTATAGGAACATAGATCCATATTTGGGAATCCATTATAAAATTAAGCATAGAAATGGTAAATAATTACAGATCTTTCAGATGATCAGAATGTACTAGAAAATGTGGAATCCTGACCTCCACTAAGAACTTACTAGCCTTGGCCATTAAGGACATGATTTGGGGGCAAAAATAAAATCCATGTAACAAATTAAATGAATGGAAATACAAATTTATGCTCTAAATGCCCAATTTCTCATGATTAGGGGAATAAATCTGCCTTTTCCAAACATTAGACCTATCAGCATGTTTATGACACAAACTATAGCCCATGACACGTATTGAGGCTACTCTCTCTGTCAAAAGAGAAGTGAATTTCAATTCTCATCTTCTGGGAAGTTCCAAAGGACATTCTGAGAAGCAACCACCCTGTGCCAACACTCTTTTTAGGGCAACAGAGAATAAAATGGTGTTGGCTAGGATTTGTCTTTTCGTTCACTGTGATATACCAAGTACCTAGAACCAGAGCCTAGCACAAAGTAGTATACAAGGAGTATTTGTGAACTAATGCAAGATGCAAAATACAAGAATTCTAGGCTACAGCTGGTTTCCATGTTCTGGAAGAAAAGAGGGGATCCTTCTTTCTGGATGGAGATACTGGCAGGAAGAGAAGAAAGGTTTTGTCAATGTTAATTATCAGGTGGTCCCCTAGTCGATGGCTGCCAGCAACCAGGCTTTACTCTAAGCACCGCAAGAACTCGTGGTGGCTCAGTCACAGGGCGACTTCACAACCTGCCTCTAGCCGTCATCCAACACTCCACCTCCTACTCACCAGGACTGCCTCACAACCAGCTGTGAAAACTTGCTTGGCTGGCACCTCTACATAGACCCTCATTCATATGTGACTAGAGACGGAAGTGTCTAGCATCTATTAAAACCCCTACTCCGAGTTTGCGCCAAATTTTAATGGGGTGAGGAATGAGAATTTGTGCACCACTTTTTAATTATGATTTTATTAGCTTAATTAAATTATATAAGCTCTCTGATGTCTTTTCACATCCAACTCAATGAACATCTACCTATACATGCTGACGTTAGTTCTGTGCTGCATTCTAATTTGAACACCACTTTACTGTGATTTAACTACTAAAAAAAAAAAGAAAAAATCTTGACTTTTATAGTCAATCTCCTGAGGTTCTCAACAGGCATGAATAGATTTAAATTTTTTTCAAATCAAGATATGTAAGATCTGCTTACCATTTATTTGCACAGAAAATGAGTGAGAGAATGAGAAATCACAAAGCAACAAGCAGCTTTCTGTCATCTTTCTAAAATTTTCTAGTAAAAGTACGAGTTGGAAAATGTTTCAAGGTCCTTACAGCTTTTACAGTTAAGAAGAACTCTGTAAGTGCTCTCTGGTTTTTATTTCATCTGATAATCTAGATGGTTATCAAGGATTTAATTTTTTACAAAGAAAGGTAGCTCTTAATTCCAGGTCTTGAAAAGGCAATGTACAAGATGAGACTGGAACACCTAATGCCAGAAAACAAGGAGGCTATCCATGACCAAAAGGACACAGGAGCTAACTTGGAAGGGGCACCCACTGGCCACATATGAGATAATCTGGACATAAAAAAATAATGACTGCAATGGATTAAAACACTTTAACCATATAAAACAAACATATGACTTACCTTTGGAGGCAGCCTGGGCTCTGGCCCATTACTGTAAAACTGGTAAATAAAGGAAAAGAATGTGATCTTATCTTCCTTATATTTTAGAGAAACCAAGTAATTGATGAAGAGCTTCTCTTTAAAGAATTCGAACTACTAATGTAAACAGAATGATAGAACTTGAAAATTATCACTGCAATACCTAATGATATAATAGATCTGGGCAATAATTATCAATATTTGCTAAAACCATTACATAAAAGGTTGATGTCAAATTTTTAAATAGAGCAATCAAACTAATAACATCTGAATTTACTGACCTATCTTAACATCATTAAAAGTGAGACAACCAGACATTATGCACCTTCTGATGTGATTCAACAGAAATACACAACACTTATAAATTACTGCCCAAAAGGTATACATATATTGAATCTAGTAAAGTCTCTTCATCTAATTAACAATTTATAGAAAATAGGGGGGATAGAGGGACAAGTTAAACAGCATCTTAAAGATAGAATCAGCCAAATCCAGAATGTGGGAAATTCTACAGCACAAATGATCTAATTTCTTCAATTTGAAAAAAGGCATAAAAATTGGGGGTGTGTGTAATTTATAGGTTAAAAAAAGGCTTAAGAGACATAGTAACCAAATGCAATGAATGACTCTCATTTGGATCTTTATTTGAATAAACAGTAAAAGGACATTTTTTGAGGTGTCGGGAAATTTGAACACGAAGTATTACAGGATGCGGCAGCCATGAAAATGGGCTTCTCCATGCTCCTACTGTGGGGTGGGTAATTAACTGACAGCTGCTGTGATTTGAATCTGCCATGGTGTGCAGCTAAGGCCCTGCTTCCTACTGGCTACTCCCTGCCAACAAAGGAGCATAGCAGGAATACAAAGGCAAGCCCATTCCTGCAAGATGTGGGACTACTCTGATGAATGGGCATCTTTGGCATGAGGACTTTTACAGACTTGCTAAAACTTTCTTCAAACTGCACTGTGGATTAAGACTTCCTGCTCAACCATCCTCCTTCCCTCTCTTCTTCACAGCAGTCAGGTCTATGCTGAGGTTTCCCAACCTGCCCTAGCTCCTGCCCCATTTTTCCTCACATGTGCTTTCCCCCAGCAGATCTCTTGCAGGCCTGCCAGAACCCCAACTAAACAGATGATATCAAGAAATTAGCATTAAATGAGTTCGGGATGCTAATATTGTGATTATTTTTTGAGCCTTATCTATTAGAGACACATACTCAGGTATTTACAGGTAAAACGATAGGATGACTGAAATTTAACTGTAAAAATACCTCAGCAAAAAATGAGAAAATGGGGGACAAATTAAGATTGGAAAAATATGGGTAATTTATCGTCTTTTGTGTATATCTGAAAACATCCATAGTAAGATGTGAGAAATACCTGACCAATAATCCTCAAAACTGTCGAGGTCATCAAAAACAAGGGAAGTCTAAGAAACTCACAGCTAAGAAGGGTGTAAAGAGATACGACAACTAAGCATCATGCGGTATCGTAGAGTGGATCCTGGAACAGAGAAAGGACATTTGGGAAAAAGTGAGGCTACATGAACCAAGTATGAACGTCAGTAAATAATAATGTACCAATATTGATCCACTAATTATCACAAATGCACCACATTAACATAAGACATTAATAACAGGGGAAACTGGGTGTGGGGTATTCGAGTACTCTCTGTACCATCTTCATAATAATTCTGTAATAGAAACTTGCTCCAAAGTTTTTAAAAAGTAAAAAAAAAACAAACAGTAGATTATTTAACTATCTCATCATGTAAGAAAATAATGATCCCAAATTAGACTTTAATGTTTTTCTTTACTCACTGGGATGCAATTTTGTGGCTTTATCCTCACCAGTCAATTAGCTAGAAAATGCTATTGAATTTCTGAGTGCACAGAGAGTAAACTGAAAATTCAGTCTCCCCATGGACCACCCCACAGTGTCTATACATACAAAAAAATGAAAACAAAACTATAACTCTGATGAAACATACATTTATTTGTTCCCATCAAGGTTTAAAATTTGACAAAAATGCATTTCTGTTACCAAAAACCTTCAGGCAATAACAGAGATCGACCTTAACACAGAAGAACAAAGATTTCATTCCACAGACTCTTGGACTTAAGAATTCATTTGAGTTCCAGAGATAATACTAAACTAATGGGGTCATGTCAAGCTGCCAGTATCCATGCTGAGGCTTTTCCTGATACAATCTTTTGCAATGTAAGCAACAATGAAAATATCATTTTTTTTACAAGTTCATGTTATATTACTTATATAATGTCCAAAGACAAAAGGAGGACCAAGATCTTTGCTTAAAAATAGAAGTGCATAATGCAAATTTGCAAGCTTTGACCTGCATCAGAATCATTTGAAGGGCTTGTTAAAACACAGATTGTTGGGCCTCGCCTCATTCTGTTGTTGGGTGGGGCCCACGAATTTGTATTTCTAACAGGTTTCTAAGTGAAGCCAATGATACTAGTGCGGGGACCACACTTTGAGAACCACTGGGAAAATATTTAATAGGACAATAATTATGGCATGAAAGTGAGTATGTCATAGCAAAAGGCACAAAGTATTGCTTTGTGACCTTGGGCAAATTAACCTCCCAATCTGTACCTTGCATAGGTTTTAAGGAATCAAATAAAAACAATATTTAAAGCACTTAACACAATACCTGGCATATGTGGTTACTGAATTATTAATTATTGAATGTTTTTATGCTATACGAAATTAAGGTTAAAGTTATGTTCATACTGTTAACTGAGTCACTATGCTTAACTGAACTTAAGATATACTGATCTCAAAAGAGTTACAAGAAACAAGAGGTACTTTTAGTCTTCTTATGATCATTAATTACCATTCTGAAGTGTACATTTATTCATCCAATTACAATGTTCACTGATTAACTGATTTACTTTAAATAATAAAGAATACAGTTAATATGAAAATTACTGGCATAACTTTACTTTAGATTAGTGATGTTGTTTACTATCCTGAATTATCCATTCATGAAACTTTCAATCGGCTACAGAAGGCTAATAATTTTCCTACTTTTCTTAACACTGTATCAAATGAATGCATTCTTACCAAAACTGATTTGCAGGTTCTTCAAACGGAATTTCCTATGCCTTTGACTGATAGCTTTGTTTATACTTTTGCACTACAAAAATAATAAAAGGAGTCAGATACCTTTCTATTATTTTTCCTAAAACTTTGCTTCCATAAAGCTAAAATGTCCACTGATGACATCATCCACCTTTGTTTAACCACAGTAAATAGTTTACATTTCAAAGGAATGCAAACATTTCCCTGGATAAAAGCCTGTAATGTAATATAGACTGTAAATTTCATGTCCCGTAGTATATCTAAGCAGGTATAGCTGCTGATCATATATGGACTAAGACAATAATTTATCCTGAATAATTTTTCATACTTCAACATGAAAAAACATACCTAGCAGTCAAAACCCTTATTTCGTTTTTCTTTCACATGTATAAAGTCAAAGTCCAATCTACCTTTCCTAACTAGCTCATATTAATTTTTTTTCATACTGCTCAACTATCTGACACCAAGTAGCATTCTCCTTTATTAAAAGCATCTTTATTCAGTCAGAGCAGTTTTTTTAAAGTGAGAATTGAATTGTGCATTTGGTCCAGAATTAAGAGAGAAGTGTTTTGCTTTCTTTTTAACCTTACATGGTTAGACATTAAAAAAAAAAAAAAAAAAAAGGTTTGTAAAGGGTATTATAACCAGCCCTACCTCTTTAACATGAAGGTCTAATATTACATAATTCTTTCCAAGAAGCTGACCGAGAGTAAAATGTAACCAACCTCTTGTAGAGGTGAAAAGAGAAAACTAGAGGCATGAGATTAAAAAATCATATGGGTAGTTTATAGCTACTCATAGAATTGTGTGCACGCACAGAGTGAATCTGGAAGGAAAAACAAAAAATAGGGATTTGATGAAGTCTAAGATAAAGAGATCCAGTTCCAGTTGAGACTAGGAGACCTTGCAAATTTTTTCAATAAACTTGCAAATGGAGTACATTCTTACATAATGACTTGAGACTTTATCTAAACAGTCTGACTGAAAGATGCTTGTTCACTTGTTAGACATGTATGACATTACTGAGAAGATTTAGAGTTCTAGAAGTAAAGAAGACTGATTAGCCTGTGCAGGTGTATGAAGAATGACACATTAGGCAAGAGGTTATGTAAACCATTTACTAAAAAAACACAGACTGGATTTTTACATTCCCAGACCTCTACCTATCTTTTCTAAGTATGAGGGACCTGAAATTCTTTGACCATCATCGGATTTAGTGGATGACAGAGCAAATTTTGGATTAAGAAATTATTTGTGCAGTTTCAAAACACAAAAACAATTAAAATTTTTAGTCAGGTTGAACATGTACACTTCCTCATTCAAAAAGCCCCACCACGAATGTATTCAGATCTTATCAATACCATATTTTTGTTTTGTAAAATACAATTCCTTCTACAATAATATACTAATAAAGATTTTAAAGTACTGCATACTGTTTCAGTAAGAGGCACATAATGAGAATATTAACATTGTCCTTTAACTTCGAAAATAAAACTCATGGTCAGGGTTTCACCGATAGTACAGGAAGGAAAAAAATAATTAACCAGTGTTAAAAATTAAACAAAAATTTACTTTTTATTGAGTATTTATTACTTTACATGCAAAGCATATTAAAAGTGAATCTATATCACGTTGACTACCCCAGTGAAAACCTATGCAATGGGAATTATGAAAGCTGTCTACACAATACTAATGTGATCAATAAATGATCCACATGTTTCTCTACAAATTTGCATTACCTGAATTAGCTGATTTTTCAACAAAACAGTAATTTTAGCTTTCATATGGTCTTTACTGGTAACAGCAGACATCTGATACTTAAATTTAGCAGAAAAGCATAATAATAAAAACCCTGAATAGCACAGTCAAAACTTTCAAGAAACAAGTTCACCAAAAAAAGGTAATATACATCTATTAGGTATCCAGAGGGGGAAACAAAACAAAACAGGCATGTAATAAATGTCCATCAAGTGATCATCACTAACATTCTATTATTACCAAAGTGACTGCCAATATGTGAACTGTTTATTAGACTTAAATACCTAAAACAAACCAGTAATCAATAATGTATACAGAAAAACTAACTTAAAATTACATTTGAATACCATTAACAGTTTGGTGTATCTGACATAAACTGAATTCTTTTTACTTCACCACTGCTACAAATGCCTTTAAAATGTTCTTTTCATAATACATAATTATCTTAAAGAAACATGGTAAGATACTTCCCAAAATGCATCAGGTCTTTCATCCACCACTCAGTAAATGCTGCAGCAAATTAAACAGTACCTATTAACCAGACCTAAAATACAATGGCTGGATAATAAATACAAAAAGAATACTTTTGAATGAACTATTCAGATTAGACTGGCTAATGCTACTTAAGATATAGCACTCTTAAGATAGCACTGACACACACTATACAGATTGTACAATGCTAGATAGAAGGGCTGGTCCATGTCCATTTTTTGGAAACTTCTGTAATATCTAGAATTGTATACCCAGTTGACTAATAAATACTTGCTGAAAGAATAAGTATGAAAATTTAACATAACCCCCTCAACCATATTTTTCCCACATATAATTATTTTGGGGGGGTAGGATGGGGATATGACTTTAATATGCTGTGAGATTCTAGCTAAGTAAACTAAAAAAACAACGTGGGCTCAGGTTTTCTTGGACTATGATTCAAGTCTACACTGAGAATGAAACGACCAACTTCTATACATCAATGAGAAAACATAACAGGATGGGGGGAAGTACCTTTGTTGATGGACCTGATGAGCAAAATGTTTGTCTTATTAGTACTATGTTTTCAGTTTATTGAAACAACAAAAGTGTCACTAGTTCTCAGATAAGTCGTACAAGTTACAATCCTAATCAATGGGATGTCCTTTATTTATGAGAGCATAGTTCCAATGCAAAAGAAGTCAAGTTTACTGTTACATATTAGGAATGGTTTAGATATAATAAGAGAACATTTACCACTGACTTTAACATGTTATTTTAAAGTTCTGATTCCTGAATGTTAGTTCCTTCTCACTTAATATATTCTCCCCAGTGATAAGCTGGTGTTCGGTTTTTCGTATTATAAGATGAAAATATATGCTTATTATTATTAACAACATTATGATGTTGTTAATGTTGTTAATTATTATTAACAACATTATGATGTTGTTATTAACATTATGAATAGTTAGTAAATAAGTGCCAACATTGCATGAACTTACTAGGTACTGAGTCAAGATCAAAGAACTACAAAAAAGATGAAAGATAACTATCACTATATATATGAATACTGTGTAGGACATCAGATTAATCATCAAACCCAAGGTCCTTCCTATTTTGTCTTTTGGTGTTGAACATACGGACGTGCTACTACATTGACTTGCATTATTTTCCACAAAGTATTAGTGGACTCAAAAACTTGCATTTTAATTTCTAATTATAAAAATCCAGAGTAATCCAGAAAACAGAAACCACATGTAACTGAGGTAGGTTTTTTACCTTAAGAATACATTGCTTTCTACTGCAACTAGAAAGTTATTTTTAAAAACACATTGTTTCAGATATCTGCTCCTGATACTTAACCTTCTGTTATAAACTACTTGAGCAAGTATTACAATGTTAATCTACTATATTTAATAAATTCCCTTAGAAATACACACCCTAAAGCCTTCCTCTTCCTCTCTAAAGGTAACTATAGTGCAATAAAATTAGTAACAATTCTAGAAAGATGAAACAGATATTACTACAGTAATTCCCAAGTTTATGCATGTCAGAAATCAAGGAGGAGAGTCACATTCATTTTAAAGATGATAAACTTACTGTTTTGAAAATAATATCATAAACACATTAGAACTTTGGATATGCTTTATTATGCCACAAATTCCCAAGAGATATAAGAAATATTATTTCTGAACGGGACTAATAATTTCACAAATACTAGCACTTTATTGACAATAGCCAAGTTTTTTAAGGTCATGCACATGTATTTAAGTAACGTTTTTAAAATCTCGTGCTTTTTATAAAATTTAAAGGGAAACTGTAGCAGATCCTACTTTATTTTTCAATATTCAGTGTAAAAATCTATATGTGATATAAATATACATTTTAAGGACAGGAGGGAGGACTGCAAATGAACTGCTTTGCCTAAGTTGCCAGGCTCCTGCATAGGTACCGTTATGTAAAAGATCATTGTTGGAAATGCTCCTGATAAACTGAAATAAAGGAAAAACTTTAAAACAGCTTGGTCTTTAAAAGCATTAATACCTGGCATAATTTTAAAGGGGGAAATGAAATATTCCTTTACTTCCAAATGGATTAAACAGAAAAGTCAAAATACTTCTCTTATTGAAAAACGAGTACACAAATACATTTTAAGGCTGGATACTAACACCATTTTCACAACATCCAAAGTATGGATGGGAAGCTAGGCAACACCGATATTTCTGCCATACGCCTAAGGGTAAACAAAGGGAGATGAGGACTTCACCCCCAAAGATGGTGACTGAGCCTGGCATACCACTTTGACATGTGGGCAGCAGATCACTGTTCCCATGCTGGGACTATTCTCCAAAAAGGATGCCCTTATGCAGTAATTCTACAACTTTATCAAGTTTGGTAATCTAACATTGAACTTTTGGCTAAATATATATATGGACATATGTGAAGTTCTCCAGTGACCAAGTTAATTATTAAATAAACTAAATGGTGAAAAAATGCTAATAGCTAAAATTATGTTAATTTCAGGGTTTTCAATGGAAGATATAGGAGGAAAGAGGCAAGGGTAGCTGTTTCCAAATCTAAGTTATGAACAGAATCATTAGATGTTGAGCTTTAAAAATTCTATCCAGGGTCTCAACCTAAACCTATCTAGAAGCTATAACCCAAGAATTCTTTTTAAGCAACCCAAATGATTCTGATGATTAGTCAAGGTTGAAACTTCTGAATTGGGGGCATGGGGGGGGGAGAGGGCACGATCTAGATTATTGCAGAGTTTTAGTATTCAACATTGATATTTATCATTTACTCTGCATTTTTTCCCAACTGTCTCACCTTCCCTATTTTTCTAACAGTGAATAATGAAGTGGCTTAGCACGTAAAAGGAAAAGAGTCAGTAGGGTACCCAAAATGGGTTTTTACTATGTTCAAGCCATTTACATACATTAATTGGATAAAAGGGTACCAGTAGACTGTTTGAGATTCAACTTCAGACAGATATTTCTTAATGTATTTTAAAGGAGAAGGTTTCCTTACTCAACATGAGAATGTAATAATATAAAATAATTCTAAACATTATTGTTACTTAATAAAAGAGAAAATTTGTATAATTCTTCAAAATAATTGTTTTTATAAATCCAATGTTAGGAAGAAAATCCCTTAAATTTGAGGTAGGGGAATAATTCTCTCATATGGGAACAACTGTGTCACAGTGTTATCCTCCAAGTTAGAAATTAAGCAAAGTATTTCAGTATTATTTCTGTTTACATACTGTTTTGTTACAGTAAGTACAAATGTTTTAAATGTGGATAAATATTTTGGTTTTGATTTTAATGCATATGATAATTAAAAATATGGATTTTTTTTTCCTTCTACACTGAAATTGTATACACTCTCTAGGCTTGATGAATAAACAACTTTTAAAATACCCCATGTTCACTTATAAACCTTGGAATAATAATAAAAAAAAAAGTAGTACCTACATAAGAAATTTTACATTAAAATTACAATTGTATGTTTTTCTGAAGTCAAAGTGATTTTAAATTTATTTCAATATTTGAATACAAAATAGTACATTTTAATTTACTATAGCATAATTCAAGTATTCTCTTAAATTTTATATTTAGCCAACTAGTATATGATATTAACTGACTTTTTATAATAGCTTTCCTTTTTTAAAGATGACTGTTATACAAAAGAGTGTGACTCTATGTTCCTCTAAATTGCTTAGAATAAGTTGAGAGAACAAATGACAGTAGATAAAGACCTTTAGGAGTAAATCATCAACATATAAAAGGTTGCACACATCAGTAATAAGGCATTTGCAGGTAACTCCCTAAAAAGTATTTGAATTCATGTAAACAAAGACTATGTATATTCTTTTAGGGAGAAAATGCACTACCATAGATGAAATATATTCAGATGGTTGTGACTTTAAACCATATGTTATTTGAATACCACACAAAACCGAAAGAGGCATAACCTACCAGTTTAATAACTAAAAGATGTTACTTATTTGTGAACTAAAAGGTTGATACTTTTTGAAACTGATAATGAAAAAGAAATATTTTGAAAATAAACATCCACTGTTTTCTAGAAATAAATATACATACTTAGTTAGTTTAATGTATTACAGCATAGGAATACTGTCCTAGCGCCCAAAACATTCAATCAGTAGTTTTAAAATATTTTTCCACACTGAGCCTTGAATCTTCTACCTTGTTAGCTGCCCAACAACTTTCAAAAGAGTTTTATTCTCCTGCTTTAGTTGTTCATTTTCATCTTCTATGTCATCTAGGTCCTTAAGGAAACAAAAAGGAAAATAATACGTAAGTTTTTAAAACACTTAAAAGTATTCTGAAGGTGATAAAAAAATTTCAAAAATATACATTCAAAGATAATTCATACAAGCAATTAGTCTGCAAACGAGGGCTAGTTCTGAAAACAACTTTGGAAGGAATATGCCCCACCTAAAGGCAGCATCCACTACTTAGACTCCTCACTGGTATCATGATAATGCAGGCCAGCTCCTGCCAGATCTTTCAGTTTTTAAAGAGAAGCCAGAAATCAGAATTCTTTATTGTGAATCTTCCAATTTTTAATCACTATAAATAATTTAAGTTTTTAGTTAAAAACAAATCCCTCCTTCCCCAAACTAAGAGCTAAATACATATGCAGTCAATGTGAGGTTTGGGGCCTTGGATTGCAACCCTGTGTCAAATTAGGCATCAAAAAGATCCAGGTACAAGTTCTAGATGTACCCCTACCACCTTGGTGATCTTTGACAAAGTATGCATGTTGCAGGGGGAGAATTTGGGGAGGTGATAGAACTGAGGTATACAGAAAAGGAGGTCTGGGGCTTACAGAGTTGATCTGGTTCAATTTATGTTAGGCTTCTCCATGATATTTTGTTTAAGGGAAAGGTTTAGAGCTTAAAAAAATGCGAAAGCCACTAAACTAGGTGCTTTAAAGTTATCTGATTCTAGCTCTATGTTCCTTATATTAATCTTAGTACCATATAAACACCAGTTGGTAAATACAAAGGCAATCCACTATAAGTTTTAGTTTGAAGAAAGACTATTTCAAGGTAGACTATTTACTGATGGTTGGAAAAGAAAACATTTATAGATTTATCCTTGCAATTCAAAATACTAAACTTGGAGAAATCAATTTGAATTCTAAGTGTACTACTGGATAGCAAAATTCTGAAACATTTAGTATACTGTCTTTGAACAATTAGGTAAATGAGTTTTAAATGTTCAAACACAGAATTTGTATTTACTCACAAACTAAATTAATGATATTAGGAAACTAATTTGTTGAAACTAACAATAATAAAGATACGGGATTCCTAAAATCACTACAACTGAGACCTACCTAAGATTTAGAATTAAATAATAAAATACATTCACCTATCATTTACTAGATTACAAACTCTGTAAGGGCAGGTGTTTTTTTTATTCTTTTTAATGAACACACTGACTAAGACAATGCGAATACATCATAGACATAAAAATATTTACAGATTTTATTGAATCATATTCTAGAACCAAAAGAGGAATGCCCGTGTTCCAAACCAAGATGAAAGGCAGTCTATAAGAATGGAAGAGCTTACTTAGAATTAAAACTATTGAATACCTGAGGGTCAAATACTGGCTCAGCAGATAACTATGTGATTACTACATATGACCTTGAGCAAGTTAAACTCTGAGTTTCAGTGTCCTCATCCACACCCTGCAGTTAATGCTGGAGAGCTGTATTAGAATAAGTCTGCACATAATGAAGCTTTCTATTTTCCCTTCTTTTAGAATTAGAGTTAAGATTGGATTAGGAATTTGTTCCGTTTTTCCCTGAAGCAAATTTATTTCTTTCCTCCATCTTATGTAAAGCCTTCGAAAAAGGGAAACTATGAAATCTCTCCTCATTACCATTACCTAAGTATGGCCTAGCATTAATACCTGCTTCTTAAGCAGGGAGTAAATTCTAGGGCTGAAAGAGAAAAAAAAAAAGAGAGACCTTAGGTTTAGGCTAAACCTAAAGCTGGGGATGCATATGTATAACTGAAGGAAAAAAAGTGGTGAAAATACCACAAAGACAAGGACATATGGAGTTTCTTATGGCAAGACAGTAGCAATTTTAGTTCTTCACTGGGGCAACTCTGTACCAGTACCATTTTATGTGTGGTGCTGACCAAGCTGCCTCTTACCTCCAGACTCTAACAAAACACAGAACAAATCCATTCACTGGTCCATCCCCAAAACAACAATATTAAGTAAATACAACTGACTGGTAACTGGCCAGAGGAAATCAGTTTATGGAATGAAATGACAGTTCTGGCTACCACAAATTACTATTGCATTAACAAAAGAATGAACTATTTAGTTCATATTATTATTTAATAAAATTAAATAATTTCTTCATATTTATGTATTTTCATCCAGTTGACAGAAAAAAAGGAAACCATTAAACTGAAATATGTGAATACTCACTCGATTTAACAAATCAATTTCTTCTTTGAGTTTTCCAATCATTTCCTCTTTATCTTGCATTAGTCTCACAAGTCTTAAGTTTTCTTGTCTTTCTCTTACCACTTCCTGGTAGATATAATTACAAAGTATTAATTGGGAAGTAACAAGTTGTTTATAATCTTAAATAGCATACATCTGCTAAGTCTGGTGAAGTACCTTAGATACATGAAGATTTCCAATGAATTTCTTAAGTCACTTGGTAAGGAAAGGAGGACCCCATCCCAGAAAAGAACCAGAGAATGAGAGGAATACAGGAGTTGTAAAATATACTTCTGATTAAATCTATGTTTACCCAAGTTTTTAACAAATACCAATACTCAATGACTTTAGCTCTTTAGTTGATCACCACCATTAGTAATAAAATATCTTAACATTTAATGACCAATACCCTGTTGAAGAAAATTCAAAATTTTAATAAAAAATACAAAGTTCAAGAAAAGGAGATGGCTCTATGGAAAACTCTAAACAGAAAAATAATGATCCTCCATTTTACTTCTGGCTCTGCCAGTTAACTGACAATGGATAAAATGAAGGAACTGAAAATGATTACTGGTTTTTAAACTTTTTTTTTCTTTAAACAATGCAACACCTTTTCCAAAGAAATCTTATCAGAAGCCTGGACTTTACGCTGGGTCAGCCACCTTGGGGGCAAAAGTGAAGCAGAACTGAAAGGTCTCACATAGAATTTGGCTTCTTTCTTACTCACCCTCAGAGGAAAGCAGCCAGCCGGCCTCATTAATCAGCTGCTGCCAACTGCTAGGAACTCAATCCAAACTCTTGTGGAACTTTAAAAGCCCTTCTGAAGAACCCCCTTGAAAACTATTATACTATGTATTCCTTAAAGTTTTTAATTTAAACTCACAGAAACTAGGGTTAAAGTTCGAATGTGAACTAACAATAATCACAATATTATAAAAAGAAACAATTTTTAAAATTCAATCTCTACTTAAAACAATTTTTATATCACAAGGAATAGTTTCAGTTCAGCAAAATAAAACACATTTTCAACAAACAGAAAGTAATTCAGCACCATTATCAATTTTAGGGATTTAATGTTTACAGAACAAAGTTGAGACTCCATGGTTAATAAATTAATGCCAATATTCATTTGAGATGTTCTCAAAGATACTCCTAAACAGGTTTATCCTTAAAATTGTTTCAAACACCACAGTGGCTCTAGGCTCTACCTCACAACCCAGAAGAAAGTCTACAATCTGTACAGATAATATAATAAACACACAGTAGTACATACTGCTAGCAGAGACTTCTAACCATTTCAAAGGCAAAGATTGTTTTCAATATATTAAAGATAACACTCGGCAAAATGAGAGTATCCATTAAATATTAACCAATTCAAGAGCTGGCTCCTTTTCTAAAAGTTTTAACATCAACAGAACTGGACAGAAAAGTATTAAGGAAATCAGAAAATGCTTAGCCATTATGCATCTAGAAAATATATAATTAAGAGTGATTCAAAGCTTTTATTTGACTACACATGGAAGTACCGATTAACACTACTGGTTATCTTCCATTAGTGCCCCTCATTCTTTTCCCTTTTTTGTCACTGTCTCTTCCTTACACATTTCAATTTTTCTCTGTGCTGCTATGAAAGTGAAAAAGGGATCCCAATGGTATATTAATTTCATAAATCTTAAATAATTTGTAATTCATACCTTTTCAAGATCTTCAATTTTCTTTTCCAATGTGCTACTTGAGACCAAATTACCTGAAGCATTTGCATCCCTGTTATACCTGCTGAACCCACTTCTATCTGTTCGGGAAAATCTACTTGAGACATCTTCTTCAGAGGCAGTGGTTGTGCTATGGAAATAAAAAAGATACAAAAATTTTTTTTTTTTTTTAGATGTTGGGGGTAGGAATTTATTAATTAATTAATTTATTTTTGCTGTGTTGGGTCTTCGTTTCTGTGCGAGGGCTTTCTCTAGTTGTGGCAAGCAGGGGCCACTCTTCATCGTGATGCGCGGGCCTTTCACTATTGCGGCCTCTCTTGTTGCGGAGCACAGGCTCCAGATGCACAGGCTCAGTAGTTGTGGCTCACGGGCCTAGTTGCTCCGGGGCATGTGGGATCCTCCCAGACCAGGGCTCCAACCCGTGTCCCCTGCATTAGTAGGCAGATTCTCAACCACTGTGCCACCAGGGAAGCCCCCCAAATTTTTAAAGATACCTAATATTCAGCAAGAAGAGTGCCAAGAGTATTTTCTGTTCACCCTAAACAATTATCATTCCCCTGAGGACACATGGTTATAATAGCCAACTTATTTATAATTATGGAAGTTAATCATTATTCCAACACGATAAAAAAATTTTTTTTAAATTAATTCTTTTGACCAGTATCTACTGAGTAGCTGCTAAGTACCAGACACTGTTATGAGTACTGAAGATGGAACAGGAAACACAGATGTGCAAACATGGACTGACTTTCATAGAGCTTTCAGTGTAATAGGAATATAACCAACGACAATAAAGCAAGACAACTATCACAATAAGGTAAGTGTAAGGTACTCTGAGAACTATGACAGTGGACCTAATGTAGCCTATCTGTAGTGAAGAACCACTTTCTTTCTCCTTTTATTTTTAAATTCCATTACATCATGGACAAACACTTTTTTTTTTTTTGGCTGTGCTGGGTCTTCACTGCTGCACACAGGCTTTCTCTAGTTGCATCAAGCAGGGGCTACTCTTCATTGTGGTGCACGAGCTTCTCATTGAAGTGGCTTCTCTTGTGGCGGAGCACAGGCTCTAGGCACACAGGCTTCAGTAACTGCAGCACACGAGCTCAGTAGTTGTGGCTTGTGGGCTCTAGAGCACAGGCTCAGTAGTTGTGGCACACAGCAGTTGTTCCGCGGCATGTGGGATCTTCCCAGACCAGGGCTCAAACCCGTGTCCCCTGCATTAGCAGGCGGATTCTTAACCACTGTACCACCAGGGAAGTCCCCATGGACCAATACTTTTGTAAGATCAAACAAAAATGAACTGGAAAAATAAAAGTAAAAAAGGCCATACAAAATACAAGCCTAAATGTTTTATTAGATTCAGACCCATAAAATTATATTTCAAAAACAGGATAAACAAAAAAGAAAAGAATTACATAAAACTGCAGAATTTTCATTGGAAGTATGCATATAGGCAATTATAGAAAAGAGTTATCGCACTAGCAACTTTTGTCATTTCATAATTCTTATTTAACCAAAAGTTATCACTGAAATAGCCATTCTTCATATTAAACACCAATTCACACATTCTGAACTAATAGCATATGTCAATATTTAAAGTTTTTAATATAACAAATAAGCTTGCTTCTTGCTTTTGCATTAGTTATCTATTACTGCATAAAAAAATATGCCAAAACTTAGTGGCTTAAAATAACACAGTTATTATCTGACAATTTCTGTTGGTCAGGAATCTGGAAGCAGATTAGCTGGGTGTTCATGATTCAGGGTCTCTTATGAGGTTTTAGTCAAGATGTTGGTCAGGGCTACAGTCATCTGAAGCCTTGTCTGGACTGGAGAGTTTGCCTCACTGAGCTGATGGTAAAAGGCCTCATCAGTTTCTCACTGGTTGTTGGCCAAAAGCCTCAATTCCTCAGTATGAGGGCCTCTCTACTGGGCTGTGCACGACAAGGCAGCTGGCTTCCAGAGAGAAAGCGACACAACAACCAAGACAGACACTGCAGTCTCTGTTATGACCTAAACTCAGAAGTGACATACTATCACATCAACCCCATGTTGAATGTGGAAGGGGATTACACAAGGTGAAAATACCAGGAGGTAGAGCTTCCTGGGGGCTCTTTTGGAGGCTGGCATCATTCTTGCTAATCTACCGAATCTAGCTTGGACTGATGACAATGCTGATCACAAGGGGTAAGGTATATCTAAACTACCTCTATGATTTGTTTTAGTAGCACTCACAACAGAGAAATTAGTTTCACAGATGTATATTGACCAAAACAGGGGAAGAGACTTTGAAGCAATTTTAGCAAGCTCAGGATATTCAGTTTTAACTTTTACCCAATATGCAGAAAATGACATTTTTCAAAATTTGTCCTCAATTCTTTATTGGTAGCCAGTTCCAAAAATTTATCCATCAAAAGTATAGTTAAATCTATAATAACTTTTGATGAAAAATAATAGATTCTTGATCTATTAATTTCCTATGCATGGGTTTTCTTTTGATGGAAAATAAAATTCAAAGTCTTATCAAATTTGTAAGGTATATGCTTATAACATTTTGCAACAGTGCAATATTAAAATCATCACCTACTTACTGATAAATTGTGGAACCCATCATAACAATTTGAAGAATCTTTTCCCCAAAATTTCTAACTTTCATTTTTGTCCTTTGACCTTATGTAACACTGAAAACATTTGATATTTCTTTCTTGCATGAAAGGCTAATTAAGATCATTTTTTAAAAAACAATGATGCTATCAGACAAATAACCTTAATTCACATATTTTAAAAGCTGGGGACTAAACTAGTTTCTTTTTAAAAAAAAATGAAGTATAGTTGATTTACAAAACCTGATTTTTTATCTTGTAAAAACATGAAGTGTTCATGCCAAAGGTCAAATACTTTGCCTGAAAATTTCCCTTTAAAAATTATTGTATACCTCAGCATATCGTAACAGCTGATTGGCTCAGCTTCCAAACTATCAGTTAGTTGTTTTAAAACCTCAAATTTAATGTATTAGTGTTTAAGTAATTCACACTTTTAGCGAACTGTTAATTTAGTTGATATACCAAGTACACTACTTAGTTCAGCCGACATAACAAGACTTTCTCAATGAAACAAGCAGGAAGTTGATTTACATTCTGGCACAAGTTTCAACATTTTTTCCCTGTCACTGTCTATATAATAATCAGAACATACTCCTGCAAAGCAAAGCAAAACACCAAACCACATTTGTTGACTTGGTAACTCTTCAAAGTTTTATATATCTCAGACAAGCTGTGTTTGTCAGCAAGGAAGCTGAAAAATAAATTCTTCCTTCACATTACTGTCATGTGAGCAAAATCAATGTGCTGATCATATTGTAAGAAAAATTCCTTTGCTATCCTGATTTGTCTAAGAGTTGGTCTTCTGTATGACTAAAACTGTCCCTAAATATACCAAGCTATGGGTGTCGCTGGGAAATATTACATGAACTACCTTCTTTGCTACAGATTCATCCAACACCTTCCAGCGAACATCTTTGTCTTGTCATTTGTGTGTAGTTTTTTAATGTTAGCAACCTGAAGTCAGACTGTAAAAGAAACTCACAAAATACTAATGAAATCCTGAATATATATGAAATCCTGAAGATCTCTTCTGTCAGCTTAACTGTAATAGTTCTTCTTTCAAATAAGGCATTTGTGGTTGTGAATATAATTATGTCATGCATGTAAATGCCACTTAAATTTTGATGGTTTTATTGTTTTAGCAGCCAGTACATCACTGCAAATAACCCACTGTGGTTTTAGCACTTCCCATCAATAATGGCTAAAAATTGAACTCAATATAGGAGGGAGGATACTTCCCAACAGAACTAGTACAAACTCTTTTGGTCTGTACCTCTTTGAAATTACTTCCATCATCATCATTTGGTTTAGTATTACTGTCACATTCAGAAAAGATGTATCTTTTTTTATTAAAAAAATAATCTAGGAAAGCTTCCTTTATCATAAGTAAATTAAGATTGAAAATAAAGAATATAAATTTTAGGGCTTCCCTGGTGGCGCAGTGGTTGAGAGTCCGTCTGTCGATGCAGGGGACACGGGCTCATGCCCCAGTCCGGGAAGATCCCACATGCCACAGAGCAGCTAGGCCCGTGAGCCATGGCCACTGAGCCTGCGCATCCGGAGCCTGTGCTCCGCAATGGGAGAGGCCACAACAGTAAGAGGCCCGCGTACCGCAAAAAAAAAAAATTTTACTTCCTAGATTTAGGTAATACTAACAAAAGCAGAAATTGAAAAGAATAAAAAAGGTTTTTTGTTTTTATTTGTTTTATTTTGATTTATTATATATTTACTTTTTAATTATTTTACTTATGAAATAAGAATATGCCTGATTAAATTTAACACATGATTTTTAAGGTAAATAAATCCTTCTTCAATTCTTACACATTTTGGGTTACAAATGACTAACATAAAAATAACACAGGTAGAGCAGAATACACATTCTTCTCTAGCTTGCATGGTATACTAACCAAGATAAACCATATTCTGAGCCATAAAACACACTTTCACAAATTTATAAGAACAGAAACCATATAATGTCTGCTCTTAGGCCACAACAGAATTAGACTAGAACCAGTAACAGCCCCAAAATAACATGCAGATTAAACAGTGCACTCCTAAATAACACGTAGGTCAAAGAAAAAATCTCAAGAGAAATTTTAAAATATTTTGAACAAAACGAAAACGAACCCACAACTTATAACTTGTGGAATGCAGTAAAAGCAGTGCTTAGAGGGAAATTTATAGCAATGAACGCATATATTAGAAAAGAAGATAGATTTAAAATGAATAGTCTAAGTTTTTACCTTAGGAAACTAGAAAAGAAAGAGCAAATTAAATCCAAAGTAAGCAGAATAAAAGAATAACAAGAACCAGAGCAGAAATGAATGAAATTGAAAACAGGAAACCAACACAGAATAATCAATGAAACCAAAAGCTATTTCCTTGAAAATATCAATATAAGCAATAGGCCTCTAGCCAAGCTAACTAAGAAAAAGAGAGAATCTCTTCCAGAAGATAAAAGCAGAGGAAATATTTCCTAACTCATTTTATGAGGCCAGCATTACCCTAATACCAAAACCAAAGATATCGCAAGAAAAGAAAACTAAACACTAAGATGTCTCATGAACATTGATGCAAAAATCCTCAACAAAATATTTGCAAATCAAATTCGAGAATGTATAAAAAGAATTATACACCAAAATCAAGTGGGATTTATTCAAGCCTGGTTCAACAGTTTAAAAAAAAATCAATTAATGTAATCTATCACAGTAACAGGCTAAAGAAAATCACATGATCACCCATAAATTCAGAAAAAGCATTTGATAAAATCGAACATCTATTCATGATAAAAACTGGACAAACTAAGCACAGACGGGAACTTCCTTGACTTGATAAAGAATAACTACAAAAAACCTACATCATATGAAATGGTAAGACACTCAAAAGCTTTCCTGCTAAGATCAGGAGAAGGCAAGAATGTCCCCCCCCCCCACTATTCCTTTTCAGCATCTTACTGGAAGTCCTAGGTAATGCAATAAGACAAGAAAAGGAAATAAAAGTAATACAGGCTGGGAAGGAAGAAATAAAACTGTCTTTGTTCACAAATGATAAGATCATCTATGGAGAAAATGTGAAAGAATCCACACCAAAAAATTCCTGGAACTAATAAGCAATTATAGCAAGGTTGCAAGATACAAGGTTAACATACAAAAGTCAATCCCTTTCCTACACGCCAGCACTGAACAAGCGGAATTTGAAATTAAAAACACAATACATTTACATTAGCTCTCTCCAAAATGAGATACTTAGGTATAAATCTAATTAAATATATACAACATCTACGTGAGGAAAACAACAAAACTCGAATGAAAGATACCAAAGAAGAACTAAATAGAGAAATAATCCCTGTTAATGGATAGGAAGAGTCAATATTGGCAAGATGTCACTTCTTCCCAACTTTGATTTCCCACTATCTACTGGCTCGATGAAAGCCGAATCAAAATCTTAGCAAATTATTTTGTGGCTATTGACAAACTAATTCTAAAGTTTACATGGAGAGGCAAGATCCAGAATAGCCAACACAATATTAATGAACAATGTTGGAGGGCTAACACTACCCAACTTCAAGGCTTACTATAAAGCTACAGTAATCAAGCAGTGCAACACTCGTGAAAGAAGAGACAAATAGAGCAATGGAACAGCAATGGAAGCAGAAAGAGACTCACATAAATAACCCACAAGTGATCTCTGTCAAAGAAGCAAAGGCAATACAATGGAACAAAACAGTCTTTTCAACAAATGATGCTGGAACAACTGGACATCCGCATGCAAAAAATGAAAAATAAGGCAAAGACTGTATACCCTTCACAAAAGTTACTTCAAAATGGATCACGGACCTAAATGAAAAATGCAAAACTACAAAATTTCCTAGAAGATAACTAACATAGGAGAAAATGTAAAAGTCCCTGGATATGCTGATGACTTCTTAGATAAAACACCAAAGGCACAATCCATGAAAGAAACTGATAGCTGGATTCATTAAAATTAAAAATTTCTGCTCTGTGAAAGACAATGTTAAGAGAACAAGAAGACAAGCCAGGCTGGGAGAAAATATTTACAAAAGACACATCTGGTAAAGAACTGTTATCCAAAATATACAAAGAATTCTACAACTCAACAATAACAAACCACCCGATTGAAAAATAGGCCAAAGAACGTAATAGACACCTCAGCAAAGAAGATATACAGATGGCAGATAAGCATATGAGAAGATGCTCCATATCATATATCATCAGGGAAATACAAACTGAAATGAGATACCACTGTACACATATTAAAATGGCTAAAATCAGGATCAATGCTGGTGAAGATGTGGAGTAACACGAACCCTTATTCACTGCTGGTGGGAACGTAAAATGGTACAGCCGCTTCAGTGACAGCTTCGTGGTTTCTTATAAAACTAAATATACTCTTACCGCCAATCATGCTCCTTGGTATTGACCTAAAGGAGCTGAAAACATATGTCTACCCAAAAACCTGCACGTGGGTGTTTATAGCAGCTTTATTCACAATTGCCAAAACTTGGGAGCAACCACGATGTCCTTTCCAGGTGAATACACAAATAAACTACAGAAAATGGAATATTATTCAGCACTAAAAAGAAATAAGCTATCAAGCCATGAAATGATGTGAAGGAAACTTAAATGCATATTACTAAGTGAAAGAAGCCAATCTGAGAAGGCTATATACTGTATGGTTTCAGTTATATGACATTGTGGAAAAGGCAAAACTATGGAGAGAATAAAAAGATGAGAGACTAAAATGCTACCATAGTGATGGATACATGTCATTATACATTTGTCCAAACTCACAAAATGTGCAACACCAAGAGTGAACCATAATGTAAACTATGGACTTTGGGTGGTTATGATGTGTCAGTGTAAGTTCATCAGTTGTAACAAATGGGCCTCCCTATTGAGGAATGTTGACAATGGGGAGGCTATCCGTGTGTGGGGACAGGTTTATATGGGAAATCTCTGTACCTTTCCCTCAATTTTGCTCTAAAAACTTAAATTAAAAAAAATCACGTACGTACCACAGCACCTGAACTAGTCGATATCCTGTTCTGAAAGGATTCTGCTTATCATGCACTTAGGTGTGATGATGACAATGTTAAAATGCAATTCAGGCTTCTAAACATTTACTCTCAAGTTTTATTCTTACCTTGTCATGGATTACTTACAAACAGTTCAAGGACCACACTTTGAGCAGCATTATGCTAAAGAATGTTTAAACTCAGACTTAAAAGAGGAATAAGAATGTGTAAATATCTAGAAACAAAGAGTACGTGGCCCTTTGAGAAACAGAAAAATCCAATATGGCTAAAGCATGAAAGGTAAATATAAGGGTGATAAGATATGACACTGGAAAAGCAAGCAGGAGACCTGAAAGCAAGATATGACACTGGAAAAGCAAGCAGGAGACCTGAAAGCTCTTTTATGAAGAATTTCAACTAATGGTCTCCAAATTTATTCATTACATACACATTGGTATGTATATTTACCTACTATCTTTATAATCGATTTACAATATCATTATGTTTGGTTATATATTACATATTCATATATACTGTATTATACAAACATATGTAAATCAAATAATATGATTTATAATGTGATATTGTTAAAATATTATCTGTATCACTAAAAATATAACATAAAGGGGTGAAAAGATTTTAAATGTACATCTTTTTTCTTTTGGCTGCGTTGGGTCTTTGTTGCTGTGCGCAGGCTTTCTCTAGTTGCGGTGAACGGGAGCTACTCTTCGTTGCGGTGCGCGGGCTTCTCACTGCAGTGGCTTCTCTTGTTGTGGAGCACAGGCTCTAGGCGGGCAGGCTTCAGTAGTTGTGGTGCACAGGCTCAGTAGTTGTGGTGCACAGGCTCAGTAGTTGTGGCTCGTGGGCTCTAAAGGGCAGGCTCAGTAGCTGTGGAGCATGGGCTTAGTTGCTCCATGGCATGTGGGATCTTCCCGGACCAGGGATGAAACCTGTGTTCCCTGCATTGGCAGGTGGATTCTTAACCACTGTACCACCAGGGAAGTCCCTAAATATACATTTTAATTATTTATGACACAAATTTTTTTGTTTTCACAAAAATTGACTATAGTATTTTTTTTTTTTTTTTTTTGGGTACGCGGGCCTCTCACTCTTGTGGCCTCTTCCGTTACAGAGCACAGGCTCCGGATGTGCAGGCTCAGCGGCCATGGCTCACGGGCCCAGCCGCTCCGCGGCATGTGGTATCTTCCCAGACCGGGGCAAGAACCCGTGTCTCCTGAATCGGCAGGCGGACTCTCAACCACTGCGCCACCAGGGAAGCCCGACTATAGTATTTTTAATGAAAGTATAATTTGAATATGCTTCACTTCTGAGGAACTTATTTTAACTCTTTGTGATATATAGAGATTTGAAGGTGTAGTTCTATGCATATTTGATTTTTAATGTCTGTAACAGCAGAAAGAGATGTCTCACAGGAAGAATTTAAAGTTTTTTAAATTTTCACTTAAAACTCCAAAGCAAGCATCAAAATTTTTTTCTAATTTATAAGAACAGATCTGATTTTGTGTATCTTGCCAACTGAACACCACATGATCACCTTTGCGTTTATATACTTATTTTTATATTATCCTTAAATTCCCCCCGACCTATCCATTTTGTATTAGTTAAACAACATAATAATTCATAAATCCATCTAACCATTCAAATTACACTATTGTGCAACATTTAGAAAGTGAACAAACTTTCCTCAGGATACCTCAAATACTAAATAATCATCTGATACATAGAACAAGGGAATAAATAACAAGTACATAGTGCTAGCTATTAAGTATACAGTGGGCCCTACGAATCTGTGGGTTCCACATCCACAGACTGAACCAACCCACACTGAAAATATTCAGGGGGGAAAAATGCTAGAAATTTCCAAAAAGCCAAACATATTTATATAGCACTCACACTGTATTAGGTACTATAAGCATTCTAGAGATAATTTAAGTATACAAGAGGATGTGCATAGATTATATACAAATACACCATTTTATACAAGAGACTTGAGCATCCACAAATTTTGGTATCCTCAGGGTCCTGGACCCAATCCCCGCTCCGTGAATATCAAGGGATGACTGTAAATGTCTTACTGTCTTTTAGATTAAAAGGTAAATACAAACAGAAGATCTAATATTTCCCTCCTGCATCCTAACATTATCTTGTGCATCACCCTGCCTTGGAGACCAGTTTAGACTCATTTAAAGGTAATAGGAAGTCATTAAAGCAGGGAAAGTGACAGAATCATTTTAATAAAATGCACTGGAAATGAGCAAAACTGAAGGCAGCGACACCAGTTTGAAGGGTATTGTAATCATCTATGTAAGAGATGATGGTGTCCCTGGACTTCCCTGGTGGTGCACTGGTTAAGAATCCACCTGCCAATGCAGGGAGCAAGGGTTCGATCCTTGGTCTGGGAAGATCCCACATGCCGCAGAGCAACTAAGCCCGTGCACCACAACTACTGAAGCCACACACCTAGAGCCTGTGCTCTGCAACAATAGAAGCCACCACAATGAGAAGCCCGGGCACCACAACGAAGAGTAGCCCCTGCTCACCACAAATAGAAAAAGTCCACACGCAGCAACAAAAAACCTAACGTAGCCAAAAATTAATTAATTAATTAAATTTATAAATAAATATATATATATTATATTTATATATTATTTATTTATTTTAAAAAAGAGATGATGGTGTCCTAGATTGGTGGGTTGGCACTGGAGCTACAATGACTGAATTTAAGTGAGGTTGTGAAGAAAGGGGAGGGGAGGGGAGGCGAGGCGAGGGGAGGGGAGGGGAGGGGAGGGGAGGGGAGGGGAGGGGAGGGGAGGGGAGGGGAGGGGAGGGGAGGGGAGGAGAGGAGAGGAGAGGAGAGGAGAGGAGAGGAGAGGAGAGGAAAGGAAAGGAAAGGAAAGGAAAGGAAAGGAAAGGAAAGGAAAGGAAAGGAAGAAAGGAGGGAGGGAGGGAGGGAGGGAGGGAGGAAGGAAGGAAGGAAGGAAGGAAGGAAGGAAGGAAGGAAGAAGGAAGGAAGAGTCAAAAGCAATGTCCAGATTTCTGACTTGAGCAAGAATGTATTTTGATACCAACTACTGAAATCCACTAAGTTTCACAAGTTTACTTTTGAACATGCTGAGTTTAAGATGCTTCTAAGATATCTAAAAGTAGACATTTGAAAGTTGTTGGTTATACAGATATAGAGCTAATGATTTAAAATCATCAACGTAGGTATATACAGTAACCAAAGTCACCAGAGTGAAAGAAATTTCTAGAACAAATACACAGAACAAAAAGAGAATAGTCTAAGACAAAGAGCTGAGTAACATCAACACATAAAGAGTAAGTACAGGAAAGGAAGAACTACAAATAAAAACTGGGAAATACTGGCAAAGTGGCAGGAAGAAAATCAAGAGGGTACGGTATCACCAAAGCCATTATCTATCATGTTATAAAAGAGCATTAGAATCATTTTAAAGGACCTCTTTTCACTTAAAAAGAAGTCCACTTATCTGCATCAACCACAGATTATTCAAGTAGAAACCACAACGCTGACAACTACAAACGAAAACCTAAAAATGTGGATATCCCTTAATATGTTTGTTTGCTTGATGTACAAGCTTAAAACAGCCTTTCAAAAAGTTTAACCTATTAACAATTTTAAAAATCCTTCCTATTAGGCCTGTCAATACACAAGTGATAATATCATACAAACTCAAAACAAGGAATAATTATTACTGAAAAACATAATCAGTGATTTATCCCCATTAGGTATTAGGTTTGTAAAGAACACTGTCATAATTGTGAATAACTGTGTTAACTGATCTTATTACCAAATTTAGCTCTGTTTATTTTAAAAACAGGGGCTTCCCTGGTGGCGCAGTGGTTGAGAGTCCGCCTGCCGATGCAGGGCACACGGGTTCGTGCCCCGGTCCGGGAAGATCCCACATGCCACGGAGAGGCTGGGCCCGTGAGCCATGGCCACTGAGTCTGCGCGTCCGGAGCCTGTGCTCCGCAACGGAAGAGGCCACAACAGTGAGAGGCCCGCATACCGCAAAAAAATAAAAAATAATAAATAAAAACAGAAATGTTTTTAACTTATTTTTGAGGGCTGGATATGTACAGCGCAAAATACCCAGAATAAAAGATTGTTTTATTAACTCCAAAAAGATTGTAACGTTCTATTCAGGAATGTTAACACAAATCTCTAACCAATACAATTCCAAAAAGAATCCCCCTCTGCCCTTAGCTACAAAGTATTAACCATAATGTGCAGAAAAGGAAAAAGAATAAACAGTATCATCAAAGATAAATACCACCATTTACCGAAATTTTCCCCTCTGGGAATTTTCATATTTTCTGTGGAAAGACTAGAAGGTGTTGTGTTGGGGGATAAAACTATCACGAGAACAAGATTGGCAGCATTATGAGATTACAGCTAAAGGAATTTCCCACTAAAATAGATATTTTAAACCTTAGCAATTAGAAGAAATACAAGACCCATGAGTAAAATCCTAGTTTTAGAATGGATACCAAATATTTAGAAGTATTAGGTAAGTCGGGGAATTACTAAATAACCAAGAAGTACATGACTGGTCTCCATATTTTTAATGTTTCACTACCTTATTCAATTCCACCACCACTGTCCCAAACAGTCCCTCACTCTGGGTAGGTCTTCTCTCTCTTCTCCCTTTAAACACACACACACACACACACACACACACACACAGCAACAACTAAAGATCAAAATCATCTCTCAGACTCTTTATTAAAATTGTGATACATATTCACTGTGGGAAACAGATAACATGAATCAATATCTCCAGTAACTCTACCAACCCAGAGATAACGGCTGTTATATTCTACAATATATTAGTAGTTCATAACCTTTTTGTATTGCAGATCTCTTTGAAAATCTGATGAAAAATATAGCTCTTCTCCCAGATAACCATGATATTCTTTTATATAGAATTTCAGCAGCTCATCAATAGAGTTCAAGTTAAGAACACATATATATTATGATAGATGTTGTTTTATATCATACTCTTTGTAATATGCTTTCCCTCTCTCCATTTAACATAAATAGGTAATAATTTTCCTATAATTATTAATTCCTATAATTAACGGTTTTCTAAAGAATCAGTTTAATGCCTGTATTGTAACTTTATATTAATATGCTATAGCTTATAACCTATCTCACTGTTAGAAATTTAAGTTTCTCCAGTTAGGGGCTATCATACTTGTTCATTTCTGGTGTGTTAAGTATAATGAATTATCCTAAAGAAATCACTATAAACTTAACCAAGTAAACATTCCACTAAGAAAATTACACATTGGGGGAAAAAAAAACCCCAAAAATACATAACCACTGATCCATCCTTCTTAAACCTTGAGTTTCAGAAATTTCAAGACTCCCCCCTCCAAATAATTATCCAAAGTTATTTAAACGTGTTTTAAAAAGGAGTTCAGTGAATATGTTAAGAGACGTTCTAGGTAAACAGGAGTTGATTCAATAAAATAGAGCTCAACTACAGTGACTGCTTAACAAACTCAATGCTTAAAAGTACATCCTTGATATTTGTAAGAAAAAAATTAATATTTAATCCATAATTTACAAGAGCACACAAACTAGTCTTGTGGGTGGCTTGTACCCTCTAATGACTTTTTCAGTTTGTCTAGTCGTATATATATCATAAGTTATTTGGTTTGCTGAAAATATTTTCTAACATATAATGCCAAATTTCTATCCTTTAGCCCATTCCTCCTTTTTTCACCCCCATTAATCAGCAGACACCCTTCTCCAAATAACATACATTCTCCAGTCTTTGCTACAACTTGCTGACAGATTAATGAAAGTAATGAACTGTTGATATACAATGTAACAAATTCCTCTAGATAAGGAATTGATAATTTCAGATCTAGATTTTGTGCTTGTTTTTATTTGGTGTGTGTTCAACTACGAGTTGCTATGAGTCCATGAATAATGACTAGAAACTTTAAAAAAAAATTGTTGTTGTTTGTTTTATAACAGTATTAAACATGGCTAAACCTTTGAGAGCTAAAAAGTAACAAACCATGTGCTTTAGGCTATGAAAATAAAAGAAGTAACAAGTATATGAACAGGTCACAAGTAAAATAATGGTCTAAAAAATGGGTGGGATGGGGAAGGGAGGGAGATCCAAGAGGGAGGGGATATATGTATACATATAGCTAACTAACTTCACTGTACAGCAGAAACTTATACAACATTGTAAAGCAATTATACTCCAATAAAAAAAGCTTAAAAATAAAAACATACATCATGTGAAATCAATTTTCTACCTAATTTAACACAATATGTAAATAAAGCTTTTGATGAGGATTTGTAAATTATTCCCCTAATGATTCTACCTAAAGAATGCAAATCTGAAAAGTGCCAATTATAATTTAAGGTTTATAATTTAATAAGGATTAAATATGTATGAATGATACAGCAAACTTGGTAAGTTACTGAAGTTTATTTTTATTCCCCAAACCAAAAACTGATGATAAAAACTCTTTTGGTTTGAAAATGTGGCCTGGAAATAGGCCAAATCAAAGCTATTTGATTGGCAATGCTTGCTAGCAAAAGAAAAAAGAGTCTTTCCAGTTTAAACTATTCATGTTAAGTAAAAATTACCAAGCACAAGTTTCATTATAGCTACATCAAAATTACTCAGAAATGAAAATAAAAGCAGCAGCAGTGGCAAACATATCAGACCTACTTAGTCAACTGTTGATTACCTTGGCCTTCTTATCTCTTTTAAAAGGTAAACACTGGGACTTCCCTGGTGCCACAGTGGTTAAGAATCCACCTGCCAATGCAGGGGACACGGGTTCGAGCCTGGGCCTAGGAAGATCCCACACGCCATGGAGCAGCTAAGCCCTTGCGCCACAACTACTGAAGCCCACGCACCTAGAGCCCACACTCTGCAACAAGAGAAGCCACCGCAATGAGAAGCCCACACACTGAAACGAAGACCCAACATGGCCAAAAATAAATAAATTTATTTATTTTTAAAAAAGTTAAACATTGAGTTTTATCTATATAACAACTTAGTATTAAAATTAGAGCTCTTCTTAATCAATGTTTTATTTTAGATGAATTATAATAACCACAACTTTTAACCAAATATTTTAAACTTTAACGTAAAAGTAGGGCAAGACAGAGGTTTTATATGTATAAATCTAGGTAGACTGTCTTGTGCAAGCATGCGAGTTCTGGAGTCAGGTTGCCCGAGTTAAAATCCAGACTCTTCTGTTCACTAGCTTCGTAAGCACAGTGAAATGATTCTACCTCTTTATCCCACTTCACTCACCTATAAAATAAGAGTAAATATTATACCTACAGTACCTACCTTACAAGATAACTTTGGGAATTGAATGAGATCTCTACGTAAAGCTTCTTGGACATTATAAGCACTTGATAAGATTTACCATTATTCCATTAATTATTAGCACAAGCATGACCACACCTTCTGCAACCTTCATGGCTTCAACAGGGAAAGAAGCTAATATCTCAGTCATCTCCATTAAACAACTTATACTTAATTGTGATTTTCCTCCTATACACGTGTACACACACTCAAACACATTTTCTGATAAAAGCATTACTCCTTGTGTATAGCTGGTGCTATGGACTTGCTAGGGTCTGAATGTTTGTGTCCCCCCAAAAATTCTGTTGAAATCCTAACGTCCAATGTAAGGGTAATAGGAGGTGAGGCTTTGGGAGGTGCCTAGGTCACAAAGGTGGAGTCCTCATGAATGGAGTTAGTGCTCTTATAAAAGAAATCCCACAGAGCTCTCTAGCCCCTTCCACCATGTGAGGACACAGTGAGAAGCTGTTAGTCTGCAACTGGCAAGAGGGCTTTCACCAACCAGAACCTGACCCTGCTGGCTCTCTGATCTCTGACTTCCACGCTCCAGAATTGTGAGAAATAAATTTCTGTTGTCTGTGATATTTTGTTATAGTGGCCTGAATGAACTAAGATCAGAATGAATTGGATACTCCCAAAATTCATATGCTGAAAGCACTAACCCCGATGTGATGGTATATTTGGAAGCAGGGCATTTGGGAGGTAACTAGATTTAGATGAGGTCATGAGGGTGGGGCCCTCATGATGGGATTAGTGCCTTTATCAAAAGAGACACCAGGGAAGCCACCCCTTCTCTCTCCACCACTTGAGGACAAAGTAAGAAGGCAGCTCTCTGCAAGTCAGGAAGAGAAGCCTCATCAGAACCAGACCATGCTGACACTGTGATCTTGGACTTTACAGCCTCCAGAACTGTAAGAAAATAAATTTCTGCTCTAGCCATCCTGTCTATAGTATTTTGTTATGGTATCCCAAAGCTGACTAATACAGATGGTATATCTGTATTTTCAGTGTTTAAATACACAAGGGAAAATGACACAGTTTTTCTTTTGCTAAGTTCATCAAACCCTTACAAATTCATGGTGTTTGCAGTATTCAAAGACTGTAGAGTATGTCAGAATAAGTCATGGTCAGAAAGACACTACACTCCTGCCTACGATGTAATTTCTTTTTAAGAGCACAATATTAAGGTTTCTTATTTTTCAAACAGCTGTTTGAAACAGTTCTAGTTAGTTAAGCCATGGTCAGGAAGACATTACACTTATGTCTACAATATGTTGTTAGTCATAACTTAAGGATTCTTACCTTTTGTATCTGCCTGAAACTGTTCTAGATGGCTCCTGTAAAGTAAAAATAAAAAATGACATATCAGTTTGGGTATGTGTATAAGCACACAATTCCGTATTCCATAAAACTACTGACAGAGAATACTGGAACAATTACCATTGTTTTTTTTAATAATTATTTTATAGATTTAGTTATTTTTACTTATTTATCTTTGGCTGCATTGGGTCTTCGTTGCTGCTCGCGGGCTTCCTCTAGTTGCAGCAAGTGGGGGCTACTCTTTGTTGTGGTGTGCGGGCTTCTCATTGCGGTGGCTTCTCTTGTTGTGGAGCACGGGCTCTAGGCGCACGGGCTTAAATAGTTGTGGTATGCAGGCTCAGTAGTTGTGGCTCGCAGGCTCTATAGCGCAGGCTCAATAGCTGTGGCGCACAGGCTTAGGTGCTCTGCGGCATGTGGGATCTTCCCAGACCAGGGCTCAAACCCATGTCCCCCTCATTAGCAGGAGGATTCTTAACCACTGCGCCATCAGGGAAGTCCCTTTAAAACTATTTTTGAAACCACAGGAACTAGATTTAAATGTTTAATCACTGGTTATTTAGATAAAGCAGAAAGAAATACTAAGGTTATGTGTATGCACTCAAAGTACATTTTATTGAATGTAGATAATAATGATTCCATATGGAACTTTTCCCCTTAAGTTTCACAAACAGTACTCCAACTAACATTTTATCAAGGTTTTCTTTCATAAAAGTCTCTAATCTTATTTTATATGAACTAAAACTTAAGGCACAGACCTTGAATGATATCTGTCTAAATATGCATTAGAAAAAATGCTAATAATGCCTTAAGTTCCAAAACATAACACCTCTCTCACTTTGGTTATAAATGAAATATTTCAAAACATGACATCAGCTTGATTATCCAGACTATCTCTTGCTGCAATGAAATAGGCAAAATTGCTAAATAAGAATAGCCCTTGTTGCATTTACTGATTTGTGGGTAACTGATATATTGATTGTAATGGTAGAAACAACCTGGCAATAAATAATATTTCTGAGGCTTAAAGTAGGCATTTTCCCCTAACATGATAAAACTTAAGACTAATACACATTTAGAGTAGAATTTTAATAAATACAGAAAGGTGAAATGGAGGATGTTGGAGGATGTTTTCAGCAACACTACACTATCGTGGCATTATACTAATGTTATACTTTGACCCAACTATAAATGACTTAAAGTCAGTTATCAGGTAAGTTTCCATTTATGTATACTAATAAGTTGTATAATATCTGTTTTCTACGTTTCTCACAGCTTTTTTTTTTTTTAAACAACTAGTGACTTAAAACATATGTCAACTTTTACGGTATTTTCTCTACAGCTAGTTTGGTGCAACTGATCAAATGACAACTTGGACATACTTGATCAAATTATTCCATGCTCATGTCCAAGATGTATAAACAATAAGATTTAAGCCTATTTCTGTATAACTAATATTCAAGAGCTAAGATTCTAAAGCAGACCAACAACTCTTAAGCTTATTGTTTATTGGTTAGATGTGAATATGGTTTTTATTAGACAACACTTAAGCTTACTGTTTATTGGTCAGATTTGAATACAGTTTTATTAGATTATACATTTTGTAACTAAATGTTATTTCACAGTGACTCTACTAATCAAATTCTATTGCTTAGGGACTTCCCTGGTGGTGCAGTGGTTGGGAATCTGCCTGCCAATGCAGGGGACACAGGTTCAAGCCCTGGTCCAGGAAGATCCCACATGCCGCAGAGCAACTAAGGCCGTGTGTCACAACTACTGAGCCTGCACTCTACAGCCTGCGAGCCACAACTACTGAGCCCGTGTACCACAACTACTGAAGCCCGCACACCTAGAGCCCGTGCTCCACAACAAGAGAAGCCACCACAATGAGAAGGCCGCACACCACAACTAAGAGTAGTCCCTGCTCACCACAACTAGAGAAAGCCTACGTGCAGCAACAGAGACTCAATGCAGCCAAATATAAATAAATAAATAATAAATTTATATATATATATAAAAAATTCCATTGCTTAACAATGGAATGTTCCCCAAATTGGATAGACAATATTAGCAGAGATTGGGAGGGGTGGTAGCCTGCTTCTCATGTGTATTCAAGACTCACATTTACAGATGGAATTTAACTATTCCCTGCCAAAAAGAGGAAACTGAAATGATAGAAAAAAAAAAAAACATCAGCCCCTATAGTGCAGTAAAAGAGTCCCTTATAACTTTAAGGAGGAAAATTCTTGTTGTTTCTATACATTAATACAAAATTCTACACAAATATAAACCTTAGATTTGTTAACTAGAAGCCTCTATATTTCTGTGACCACAAAGATTTCCAAGCAAAGAGTGATAACGTCATAATTACTATAACTGTGAAAGTTGAAAATTCCATTCTAAGTGTGTGGGGGGAGAAGAAATACCTTCAGTATCACTGAAATTGCTTGTAAAAAATATGAATGCTAAGACTATATTGGTCTTAAAAGTTTCAAAGACTATGTAATTAGACCTTCCAATAACCCTAAAGTTTATTATACAACTGATTTAAAATATACTTTTCCTGAAATAATCTTTCTTGTAATGGGTGGTTTATATTACAAAAGGGAGGGGGAAAGGCCTATGTAGAGCTTAGAAAATGTTGGCAAAGCACGAACTGTTTTATGTGAGTTTAAATAAAACATTCTGCTTCATTCAAGCTTAGAATGGTCAATAAGGAAATTCCACGAACATTGTCTTTACAGGTGCAGTGGCAGATCAGCACTTGTAAAGTATAAACGGATATAAAAGCATATGTGAAATAAGATCAGACAAATACAGGCCCAGTAGAATATAGTAAAATAATACTGAAGTTATTCAAATAAACTTGAATAACTTCAGTATAGCCCTTGGTAAACTATGGCATACCATGGTAACTGGCCCTCAGGACTAACTTTAAAATACCTATACTGGTATATATAATATACTAAGATACAATGTTGAAGATGAATGCAGAACAGAATATCTGTAATGTACAATTGAGAAAAATAACTTTAAAAATGAGAATAAAATAAGGACATTATCAAATTAACAAAGATTTTAAAAGGAAAAACTAAATAATAACCAATATTTGTAACTATAAATGAAGTATAACCTTTAAAAATTGTGAATCACTATATTGTATACCTGTAACTTGTATAGTATTGTATAGCAACTGTACTTCAATTAAAAAAAAAAAAAAAGGAAAAGCTCATTATTCCCCTCCTTTCCTGAACGCCTTAGTCCTAAAGCCATTAGGTGGGGCAGAGCAAGGTGGGGAGGAAACAAGGTGGCCCCAACCAGGGTATCAGAATACCGGAACACTCCATGAAGAAGAGCTGCTTGGCAAAAAGAATCAGAGTCCAAGAAAACTGAGGCCAGCATCCATACAGCAAGGGGACTTAGCCTGGCATGAGAAATCAGAGCCTGAGCAGAATGAGGAGGGGTCTACAAAGCATGAAAGGGAAGTTAGGTTATCAGGCCTGAGGCAAGGTCAGAAAGGGAGTCCCAGGAAGGGATACTGAGAGCCCCAAGCATGGCGTGATGGTCATCCATTCATGAGGGGGGCCCAAAATGGGGATTTAGAGCCCCAGAAGGGTAAAGAAGATGTTCCCTCAAAAAAGGCAGCCTGGGGCTTCCCTGGTGGCATAGTGGTTGAGAGTCCGCCTGCCGGTGCAGGGGACACGGGTTCGTGCCCCGGTCTGGGAGGATCCCACATGCTGCGGAGCAGTGGGCCCGTGAGCCATGGCCGCTGGGCCTGTGCGTCTGGAGCCTGTGCTCCGCAACGGGAGGGGCCACAGCAGTGAGAGGCCCGTGTACCGCAAAAAAAAAAAAAAAAAAAAAGGCAGTCTGGCATGGAGAATTCACAGCCCTTGCAAGGTGTGGAGAGGATCTCTGTAGGGCATGACCAGGGCTGACGTGCCAGAGCCCAAATAGGATGAAGAGAGTGTCCACAGAGTGGCAGCCTGGCCTGGAGGTGTCAAAACCCAATCAGGTGATAAGGGGTCCCCATGACGGAGTAATCCAGCATGAGGTCTCAGTCTGAGCGGGAACAAAGGAAGACCCTAAGGAAGAGCAGCCTGTCACAGGATGGAGAAGCTAAGCAGGGTAAGGACGGAATCCACAGAGGGGGTGAACTGGTGTGAGGAGTCACAACTCAAGCACGGTAAAGAGGGCAACCTGCAGCTTCACAAGGGATGCCCAAGCCTGAAGAAACTGAGGAGAGTGTTCATGCACAAGGTAAAGCCAACGTATGATGTCAGAACCCACTCGCGGTACGGAGGGCATACGTGTGGGGAAGGAGTGGCAATGGGAAATAGGTTACATATAGGGGAATTGACTAAATAAGAAAACACATTAAGAATAACGGGAAACAGGTTCCTCAGTGTCACAAAAGGGAGTTACAAATACTAGATTTAAGTCTTGTGATATTAGATTAGAATTGGCCATATTGGTATAAATTAGTTTCAGTATCTACATAGATAGATGTAGTTACCTAGGTAGGTAGGCAGGCAGCAGACAAACAGATATGTATACGTATGCATGTACATAGAGACACACACAGTAGGTCTGTACATAGAGAGGGACTACAAATGGTGACATCTCAATAACATGAACATAACTACAGCCCAGATCTTGGCTTCACAATATCATTTACCAGTAAAAGGAATCAGGGCTCCTTAGAGAAATAGCTGCTAGCTTCCAAGACTGGAGTAAGAAGCTAAAGATGAGTCTGCATTATCTTATTATGCCAGAAAACAAAGAAGTATTCCAAGAATGATGGAGATGTAGCAAAGGATACAAAAGGTTACAGGGGCTCTCACTGGCCAAATTTGGGATAAAGTGACTATTAAAATAAATAATGATGTGCTGTGGTAGGCAGAATAATGACCCTCAAAAGATGTTCACATTCTAATCTCTGTAACCTTCAAATATATTAGGCTACATGGCAAAGGGAAATTAAGGTTGCTAAATCAACGCCACTAAACAGGGAGATTATACTGGGTTATCTGATGGGCCCAATGTAATCACAAGGGTCACTGAAAGTGGAAGAAAGAGGCAGAAGAAGGTCAGAGGGAGATATGGAAAAGAATAAAGGTCACAATGCTGACTTTGAAGGAGGAAGAGGGACAAGGAATACAGGTAGCCGCTAGGAGCTGGAAAAGGCAAGGAAACTGATTCTCCCCTACAGCCTCCAGAAAGGAATGCAGCCCTGATTTTAGCCTTTGATTTCAGTCCATGATTTTATTAGTCCAGTGAGACTTCCAACTTACAGAAGTGTAAGTTGATAATTTTGTGTCATTTTAAGATACCAAATTTGTGGTAATTTGTTATAGCAGCAATAGAAAACTAATACTGATGGTAAGTAAAACCCATCAGATAAAATAGGTAATAGTGAGTTGATACAGATATACAGATATAAATAGATGATAGATAAATGGACAGAGATAAATAGAAAGTTTGATGGAGATTAAGGTATCTACATGGTTCAAAGCACTTATCCACAAAATACTTATTAAGAAGGGGCAGTGAAGCCTGGCAAATACCACCTTCATCACACGACCAAAGTGATCATCATCAGCAATGGAACAAACTAAAATCATGTGTCACCTGATAGGATACACAATGAGAAAAACATAGCACCAATTTTGTGACATTCCTGACAAAGACATATAACCTGAATCTAATTATAAGTAAATATTAGATAACCCAAACTGAAGGTCACATCACAAAATAAATAACCTATAATCTTAAAAAGTGTTAAGATTAAGAAAGTTAAGGAAAGACTGTATCAGACTGAAGAAGAGATATAGTGACTAAATAGAACATGTGATTCTGAATTAGACCCTCTTGCTATAATTTAAGACATGACTGGGACAACTGGCAAAACTTGATGATGGCTGAATATGTTAGATGGTAAAAGAATGTGTCAATTTTAATTTCCTATTTTTAAGAGGTGCGTTGTGGTTATGTAGGAGATCTTGTTTGTAGAAAACACACAGTGTAGTATTGGGGGTAATAGGGCATCAAGTTAGCAACTTACTCTCAAACATTTTAAGGGAAAAAAATTCTCTGTACAGTACTTGCAACTTTTCAGTAAACTTGAGATTGTTTTAAAAGGCAAATCAATAAATAATCAAAGAAAGGAGAAAAATAAAACTCATAAATGTCCTCTCACAAAATGCCATTATTTACATAAACTGATAAACTTTTCTTCATAAGTAATTTAGGCAATATGTATCAGAAATTTTTAAAATCTTTAAAATGCATTATGGGGAATTCCCTGGCGGTCCAGTGGTTAGGACTCTGTGCTTTCACTGCAGGGGGCACAGGTTCGATCCCTGGGGGAACTAAGATCCTTCAAGCTGCAAGATGCGGCCAAAAAATAAATAAATAAAACATTTAAAAATGCTTTATGGCTTTTGGCCCAATAAGTTCATCTCTGGTAATCTGGCCAAAGAAAATAATTCAAAACACAAAAAGCTTATTTACTCTCCACAGATGTTAATTCCAGTATGACTTATAATAGTAAAAACGTTTAACCACTGAGGATTTGTATTAATGGGAAATTTGTGTCACCTATTACACACATTAAAAAAGAAAATTCTATGCTACTGAAAATAATACACAAAGAGTTTTGAATAACATGAAAAAAAATGTTCATGCTATAACACCTACAAAGAGAATTTTGGCAATACCATCAAAATTACAAATGCACATTCCTTTTCACCCAGAAATTCTAGTGCTAGGGTTTTATCCTACTGATTTACACACACATATGCAAAAGAACATATATTAAAAGGTTTTCACCACCACATTGTTTGTAAAAGCAAAAAATTATATATAACCTAAATGACCATCAACAGAAATTAGTTAGAAAAATTATGATACATATACAAAATAGAATATTCTGTGTTTACAAAAAAATAATAGGGAAGCTCTTTATGTACTCCACAATATTAAATGAAACGAACAGGATGCAAAACAGTGTGCTAAAAATTAGTGAATACATATATAGACATATATATACACACATATAGACATAAATTTGTTTATGGACTACCTCAAGAAGGATCTAGAAGGATGTGCAAGAAAAGAAAGCACTAGTTGCCTCCAAAGAAGGTAACCAGGTAGCTGAGGAAGACTTTTTACCTACACCTTCTTATGCTTTTTCCATTTTTTAGCATGTGATTGTATGCTTCTTTTAAAATTAGTTAAGCCTAAAGTTTAAAATTTAATAAACAGTTCATAAAATACATAAGGAGACCAAACTAGGTAATTTCCCGTCTTTTACATTTTCATTTTTTTCAAATTTTCTAATTGATCATGTATTATTTAATCAGAGAATTAATATATTACTTTAAAAACTGGCATATTATCTAGGGAAAAAACATGGTTAAAAATGTGTAAAATCATAGCTAAAAATATAAGAAAAAAATATAAAGTCTCATTTTTTATTACCACTACTCCATATTATTTGAAAAATGCCAAACAGAAACTTAAAACACTCTAATCTTTCACAGAGCTTACTGTTATGCCAAATTCATGTTCCCATTTCATTCTTCATTTAAAAAATTTGTTTAACTGATTCACATACATAATGCTAAGAAACAAAATCTCTCTGTCCTATTCAAGAAAAGCCTTAAAACAACCAATGATGCCAATATTTTCTCTCTCTTTTTGTTGTTTTTGAAGTTGGAGTTATAAATAAAATCTATATCTTATCTGAGTAATAGAATATGTGAGTTTAGGTAGTAACTCAGAGAGAGGTCAACTATGTAGACAGAAAAGTTCCTGTTCCCATTCCAACTTCAATGTGGCAATTTGGGATCCACTGGAGAGTTTTTGCCTCACTTTCATCCTAAGCACATAGCCTGGAATATACATACTTAAAACCAAGATCATCAGTGAGTTACATCCTAATTGCTAATGAAACAAACAAATAAACAAAAATGAGAGAAATGAAGGGCAGACCTAGGAAGAGACTAGAAAAGCTACAGGAAAGAAGATAAACTGGATAAGGCAGAAAGCTCCCCAGAGAGCCCGGATCAGCAGAGACTGCTACATATCTGGGTATAAACTTGGAAATAAACTAAACACTAGGCTCCTCAGCTTTGACTGGGTAAGGAACAGAAAGAAATCAGCCCTCTTTCCAAAAGCTGCTGCCTGATGTTAAGTGACATGACCAAGAACTAAAACCAGTTCTAGACTCAATCAAAATGCTATATTGTCTCTATCCCAATAAATTAAGCCTATGTCTTCTCCTGGAATAGGCACAGATTTAATTTCAACTTTGCTGTAATACACAAAAACAAAGGATACAAAGATACTTTAGATTATGAACAGTCACAGAGGTGCTGAGAGAAGCACTGCTGCTTAGCTTACACTATGTTATAATAGGGTATTCTAGCAGTAGCAACTGCAGTACAGGGGCACAGACAAACCCACATTACCATTCTTCGCATCAATGTATCTGCCTCAAAGAGCAGAGGAAAAAGAAGTTTTGCGTTCACATCCAAACCATTTCAAAATATTTTGCCTCTCTCTGCCAAATGCCTTCTATCATAACCTTGGAAATTAATAGACAAGTTTACATTTCATTTTTTTCATCGGTAAAACAGGGAGATATGTGTACTGCTCGGAAACTCCTTTTAGAGTAGTATCATAATAAAATGCACTTAAAAAGTCAAAGCTGGAACTCTGAAAAGGCAACACAGTAGCTTACAATCTCAAATTGTCATCAAATTAATTTAAGCTTAGATTTATCAAGATAATTCCCAAAGTACAGTTTATATGGAATGATTCTGAAGAGTGATTTGCTTTAAACTCAGGCACCCCAATGCCAACAACTCCCAATTTTCTGTGCTACAAGAAGCCAAGATAACAGCTAATTGGAAACTGACTTAAATTTTGTTTTAAAAAGTATTTTATAATTACACAGAAATATGGGTGTTTCTGGCAATTCACAATACTACATGTTGTGTTTTATTATTATGTTGAAACATTTGGCTTGGTAGACACTTGTTATTCAACTCTTTATTTGCTACATAATTCTAATGCAGATATCAGCCTGGAACAGTACTCTCCACTCACTTAAAACTCACTAATCCTTACTTTTTTAAGAGCAAAAGGGTAATTATTTTTCCTGCTTATTTTTACAACAGATACTGTTTAAACCTGCTTAGTCAGTAAATATTCACTGATCAGGAACTAAGGACCAAATACTGCTTACGTCAAAAAGTATTTAGATATAAGGAAAATCACTGGTTAAATCCATTTAAAGTACTTAAATGGAGTTGATGCAACCAAAATGAAACAGGAAAAATTATTAACAGTAACTTAAAAATTGTTAAAATAGCTAGTGACATTCTAGAATTTTTAAATACTCACTTGTAACAGATAGGAACTTCCTGGATCTAATAAGCTTACAGCCTCATTTTGCATCGTGTTCTGTTGTGTAATTGCATCTTCTCGTTTCCGCTCTTTCTGCCCAGCTTCATCATCTTCATATTCATCTAAGCACTGAAAGAAAGAATAGTTTCCATTTTACTTCTATATAATATTAATAAAATGTTTTGATAGTACGTGAAGATACATTTGATAGCATTAAGAAATACTAAGCATTCAGAAACTACACAATAAAAGTGTTCCTTTCAACAACTGGTACATTTAATTCCTATAAACTAAATTATCTGCTTAAAATCCAAACCTCCACATTCACACCCTTGTCAACATCTTTCTAGGCTCTAGGCTCTAACTACCAGTGACAAGGTTTGCTTAAAGGTAGGGTTCACTCTTTCTTCATCATTCAATCTTCAAGTAAATGGACTACCTTAAAGCACTTTTTGGAAGGTAACAAAAGACACACCACACAGACATGGAATGTAGAGTCTAACGGGAAGGGGTGTGTGTCTGTGTGTACATGTGCAGATAACTTAATAATAAAAGCCACTGAAGGTAGGGGTGTGTGTGTGTGTGTGTGTGTGTGTGTGTGTGTGTGTGTGTGTGTGTGTGTGTGTACGTGCGCACATAACTTAATGTTAAAGGCCATTTTCTACCTTAGTAGCCTATAAGTATCTTCACCTAGGGAGTAAGTCTTCTACAAACACTCTGTAGAAGAATTTAAAATTTAAAATTTAAAATTTAAAAAATGCGTTTAATTTGGAATTGCAGATATTAAAAAAAGAAGAATCTCAGATGATGGGAAGAACATATGGAAAAGCTTACATGAAAGGGTGCTGTTTAAAAAACCGAATCACCACCTGTGTTATCTACCCAGACTTTTTACATTAATAAAAAAAAAAAAAAACCAACAACCCATAAACAGAAACTAAACTCTATCCATTACACCCACTGTGAAATAGGTCATCTGTTCCTTGTAACTGAACACATTCTTAACCAATACACTGCCTGTGTGTGTTTTGTAAGAGACAAAAAATAAATAATATCTCTGCAGGCACTTTGTAAACACTAAGACACTGACCAAAGCACAGAATAGCAGGAAAGACAACAGTATTTACAAATTGTGCAAAGAGAAAAGAAAGGCTGAAGCCACTGTGCAAACCAAGAAGGATCCCTGGAGCATCTGAAATAGGAGAACACAGAAAATAAGCAGCACATTCAAAGACACAAGGTCCATAGCAGGGAGTATGGAAGAAAGCATCTGTTTGACATGGAGTCTTAAATCAGGATGATGTGGAGGGAAAGCTGGGGGACAGAATGGAAGGGATGAATTAAAGAAACAAGTAGGCTGAGATTCCAGAGAATGTTTAGGGTCTCTCCTGTAATGCAACTAACTATGTGTACAGGTGTCACCTGGCCCTCTTCTCACCCTGTGGGAACTGGGGCTTAGGTAACTGGTACAAGAAAAATGATAACACTGTGGCTACTGCTATTGCTGTGAGGAACAAACTGTTCTTGACTCCCAGGAGACTAGTGTCTTCTGCCAGGATCCATGAAACCAGAGCAGGCTAACTCGTTAGCTTGTAAGCAGGGTAAGATCTCAGATCCTTCAAAGTCCTTGACAGAGGTGAGTATTGGAAAGGCATATGCTCTGATCACAAAGAAATACAGATAATAAATAGCCTAAGAAGTCTAGACTTTTCATTACGTAACACTGAAACATGTTACAGTGCTACAATTCCCTGGAATATAAGTAAAACATGATCAAAACTGATTTGGGGAAAGGAACCTGTATACAGCAATTCAGAGTTCTGATTAACAGGGACCAAAAGTGGAGACTAAACAACATAGTAGGCAATGGGATCCTATGAAAAATGATATATCTGGGAATTCCCTGGCAGTCCAGTGGTTAGGACTCAGCACTTTCGCTGCCGGGGCCTGGGTTTGATCCTTGGTCGGGGAACTAAGAGCCCTCAAGCCTCTCAGCATGCCCCCCCCCCCAAAAAAAAGATGTATCTTAGGTGGAAACAGAATCAATAAAAGGAATCTAGTAAAGGGTACCAAAGTTTAAGAAATTAGTCCTGATTAGAAAACGAATCTCTCTTAGGACTTTTAAAAAGACTTTCTCAAACCAATAGACAGTATCATGTTTTATGCCAAAATATCAACAAAATTTAAATGCAAAGCCAGACTTAAGACACTGATGTCCACTATCAACAGGGTGGTTACCATCACTCTGGAAGTACTATTTGGTAAAACTAGGGAAGACGAATAAGAGATTTCAGCATCAGAAAGGCAAATTTTCATCATTTCAAATGATACAAATTTGTCAAAAATATTTTAGAATTACTACAGTTCCTTAAGATGGTTTTTCATTAAGCACACAGAAATAAATAGCTTCTCAGAGTAACATCAATAGCTAGTTAGATTATATAATTTTAAGAATAACCATAAAAATAAACTAAAAAAACTTTATGAAAAAACTATAAAACTTTACTGAGTGGTATAAATTAAGATCTCTTCTTAAGAAAAAAAAACTAATACTGAAGGTGTCAATATCTGTAAATCAATTCATAAGTTGAATTTATTTGGAAAGTAAGGGTGGATCATCTGGATGCATAATTACATAAGACACCCAGAAAAATTACTTCTTAAAGAGAGTTATGACAGAACACTCACTCTAACTAACATTAAAATGTATAAAACCACAACACCGAAAACTATGTGATAAAGATACTAGAACGGAAAAGAGAGTGGAGTACAGAAATTCTTCAATACATAGTACTGAGACAAGAGTCAGCAAGACTCTAAGACCTAGGAAGAATAAAAAGTGGTCTCATCTAGCCTTCTACTCTGTGAAAGCAATCATTCTCTGGTACCTGGGCTGTAAAAATCCCTGACCGTAGGATCAAATGTCAGTAGCATGAATTCTTAAATCATAGAGTAATATAGACTCACCAGCATTAAAAGAAAGCAGAAAAAATAAACTTCAGTAAATGTTTGCTAAATGAACCAAGATGAGACAAATTAGGGAAATGGACTGTTGCATACCAAGTTAAATTTCTGAATGTTCTTTTTCTTGGCAACACTCTTACACCCACTGACCTGGGAACCTATTTATCACACATACTATCTCTGTGGAGAGTGTGTACATCTTACTTTCCAGGAAGCTTTTAGAATAGGAATTACTTGATGAATCACAATTTCCCTCCAAAGTTCTTCTAGAAACCAGTATAGTTCTTTTAGCAACAAGCATCTTACAAATTCCTTAAACTATCTTACTTAACGGGGGATAACTACACCTGGAGGAACCATTTGGTAGAAATGGTGAGAAATAAGAAAAGACTGAAAGCAAAAAGGAACTGAGTTAATTGACAAAGGTAGGTAAAGACATCTCCTATTCTACTTCTTGTAAAGATTAATAATTTTCTAAGCACAGAAGCTGGCTGGTATCCTCAAGGGAGAGAGAGAGTTGGTCTTTAAATAAGTACTAGCAAAAATAAAACCAAAAAGAACCCTAAATATTTTTTAAAGCTTCTTTCTATGAATTATAAGCTTTTTATCTGGGAGGGGAAAAGATGAGAAGAAAATAGCTACTGATTTTATAGTATACTTACAACAGTAATGTGGGACTGAATCTCCTACCTCTCTTCTCAGCTCTCATTTATAGATAAATGTAATAAACATGTGAAAGTTATTCTCTCCTTTCACACAGATTAGAGAGGAAGTTGCATGGGAACTGAGTTAACAATTATTTGAAACAAACCAAAAAGTCAGATTTTATGAAATGATAATAATAAGCATCACTAATTCTCATCAAGCTCTTTGCTCTTCCCAAAGGTACATTTAGAGTGTTAATATTTTAGCAAATAAAACCTCAGAACAAAAAAGGAAATGTATGATTTTCATTGCTAATAACAAAGTATCAACACTGGAAAAAAAAAAGAAGCTACTTTGAATAATTTTTTATAACATGTAAGATTATTGCTCAGATCTGACAAAGTAACCAAATAAAAAGAAAATGGATTTTTTGTTAAGTCCTATTAGTTAGGATTCAAAAAACTGTACTTCATAGGAGCACAACAGAAAGTTCAGAAATAGATCTAAATAGACAAATTGTGTTTACAATGAAGTAGAAACTCTTACTGGTGGGAAAGAATGGGCTTTTTTTAAAACACATGGTTTGGGGATAACTGGATAACTATGTATTTTTTAATGTGAAATTGGATTTATTCCACATACTAGGATAAATTCCAGTACATCATTAAAAATGAGCAAGGGCTTCCCTGGTGGCGCAGTGGTTGAGAATCCGCCTGACGATGCAGGGGACACGGGTTCGTGCCTGGTCCGGGAAGATCTCACATGCCGCGGAGCGGCTGGGCCCCTGAGCCCAGCGGCCATGCTGGGCCTGTGCGTCCGGAGCCTGTGTTCCTCAACAGGAGAGTCCACAACAGTGAAAGGCCCGCGTACCACAAAAAAAAAAAAAAAAAAGAGCAAAAATTTGAACACTCTACCGAAGAAAATATAGGGGTGACAAATAAATACATGAAAAAAAGGCTCAATATCAGTACTTATTAGGGAAATGCAAATGAAAACCACAATGGGCTATCACTACATACCTACTGGAATAATAAAATTAAATATCGACTAAAATTAAAGTGTTAATGAGGATTTGAAACAACCGAATGTCTCCTATATTGCTGGTAGGAACTAACAGTGGCGTAGTCATACAGGGAAACGCTTGGCAGTTTCTTATAAATTTAAATATATGCTTACCATATGACCCCACAATTCTACTCCTAGTTAGTTACGAAGAGAAATGAAAACATATTCACTCAAACCTTACACAAAAACTTGAACAAAAAAAAAAATAAGGGCTTCCCTGGTGGTGCAGTGGTTGAGAGTCCGCCTGCCGATGCAGGGGACACGGGTTCGTGCCCCGGTCTGGGAAGATCCCACATGCCACGGAGCGGCTAGGCCTGTGAGCCACGGCCACTGAGCCTGCGCGTCCAGAGCCTGTGCTCCGCAACGGGAGAGGCCACAGCAGTGAGAGGCCCGCGTACCGCAAAAAAGAAATAAAATAAAAAATAAAATAAAATAAAAATCAGTTTTCATAATAGCCAAAATCTGGAAATAGTCCAAATGCACATCAACTGGTGAACAGATAACCAAGAGTAGTACAGCCGTGCAACAGAATATACTCAGTAACAAAAGAATTATGCTAAGACACCAGGAAATGAAGACTATATGCTGTGTGATTCAATTTCTGTAAAATTCTAGAGAAAGCAAAGTCATAGTAACAGAAAGCAGATCAGTGGTTGTCAGAAGCTGTGCCTGAGGGGAGCGGGCTGACTAGAAAGGGGCAGAATGAATGACGGAAGTGTTCTACATCCTGATTCTCATGGTGGTTTGCCCAGTTGTGCATATTTGTCAAAATTCATCAAATCACACTCTTAAGACAGTAGCATATTATTATATGTAAAAGACACCTTAATAAATATGACTTAACAAAGAAAGAAATATCGTGGAGGTACTGAACAAATGAGTTTAAAAAAAAACTGAACCTAAATCTGATTAAGACTCTAGATCCAACTACCAACTAAAGGAAATAGAGGGAATAGAACAATATATTAGACAACACCATGGAGATGCAATCATGAAAATCCAGATTGTGGGATATAGAAGACCACAGAGCAAACAGTCATCTGGGGCTACATAAGGTTTGTTGCTTTAAAAAAAAAAAACACTTTAAAAACCATTCTCAGCTCTCCATCATATAGAAATAAGCCTCTGCTGATCCCTGTTATAACTATAAAATACAAATGGCCAGTTCTTACAACTAATAAATTGTAAGAAAGGGAGAGAGAGGGAAAAGGAGAAGAGAGCCACAAATTTGAAACTCAAAGGACATATGAATGAATATCAATATATTGACCTCATTTGCATCCTTACTCAAAGAAACTATTTTTTTTTTCAAAGAAACTATTTTTAAAATAATCATTTAAGAGACAGTTCGAACAATGATGAAATCTGAAATTAAGTCTAAGGAGTTTCATGAGATTAAGGAACTATATTTAAGGTTTGACAGTGATATTGTTCTTTTGTTTTAAAAAGATTCCTTATATTTTAGAGACATGCTGAAATCTTTAAGAATAAAATAATAAGTCATCTGAGATTTGCTTGAAAATAACATAGGGATAGAATGGGTAGTGCGTGGTGGTATAGGTAAGACAAAACTGGTCAGGAGTTGATCACTGTTGAAGCTGAAGGATGTGGACATGGCGGACTTCACTGCACCATTCTCATGACTTTTATATTTGACCAAAATTCTCACAATAAAGTTCTAAAAGTAGCAATAAAATTTGACTGTGCACTGACTAAGTAACTAGAACTAGGTAAGTATCTTTCCTATGAAGCATAACATTTCTGCCTCTAGAGAACAAAATGGTGGAATATTATTTGAAAACTGTTTTCAAAGAAATGGAAATGTTTGCAATTTAATGTAGAGTGGGGAAAAATACTATGATGAATGATAAAAAGAAAAATATACATTATCTCTAGATTTTCTTTTTTTAAATTTATAACTGTCTATAAGTTATATTTTAGATTAAAAAATATAAGAACTCAGATTTTGGAATCAGAGAGACCTAGATTCAAATCCCACGTTGGTGAATTAAAATAGTAATAGCATCTACTAGTAACTGAATATTTTCTAGGTGTGTAGAGAGCACTGTTAAGCTCTAACATCTAGTATTTCAAATACAGGTAATTTTCACAAAAACCTTAGGAGGTGGGTACTACTTTATATAAGAGGGATGTGAGGATTAGAATTAAGTAACAGGACACAAAGTTGTTGAGGGGTACCGTCAGAACTCCAACCCAAGCAGCCTAACTACAAACCTCAACCTCAATTTTCCAACTACCAGTTGTAACCTATTCATCTGTCACGAAATCCATTTAGTGCTCTGCAACCCAGAGTTTATTTGAAGAAAAAGAAAAGGAACAGAACAGAAAATATCAGTGAGCACTTTTCTGTGAAACTTTGGTTTCACGTTATCTCTTGAGGGTCCTGGATCACTTTGCAGAACACAGAATTACTGGAAGTTACAGGAAAAAAAAGAGTGGTTATGAGTTGACTATTGTTGTAGCTGGATGACAGTTATATAAGGGGGGTTCATTTACTCTGTATTAGCTCTGTGTATGTTACCTTTTTTTTCCCCCATTTTTAAAGGGACTTTTAGGTTCTACCAGGTCTCACTTCCATGTTTATTTCAGTCACTGACAGCAGACCAAACTTCCCCAGGTCTCACCCATTCACTTGTACAGACTCTCATTTCCATACCACTCTGTACGGTCCCTAATCTGACCCAATCCTGTGTCCTTCCTCTCCCTTCCAAATCATTCCTCTGTGCGCCCTCTGGAATTCCTGCTGATTAACATTTTGCTTTCCTCAGCTACAGGATGAAACCTAGTTGGCTCCCTGAAAAAGCCCTTTCCCCTGTAGCTCAGTCAACTGGAAGCTATTTGTTTTTGAAGTTCTTTCATACCTTTGGGCCTGGTGGTAGGATTAGTGTATTCTCTGACTACCTCTCTGGAGCAAGTATCTCCTTTGGCCACAATGCTCTAGGCCAATGATTCTTATTCAGTCAATACCACTCCCTAAAAGGCATGGAATTTTGTGGTGGCATTTTTGGTCATATTGATGACTAAGAAATATTACTTGTTTATGGATTGGAAGCATGAAATGGATATCTTGCATTTGAAAAATTAGTCCCTCTAAGATAGAACTGACCCACGTCCCATCCAAATGTAAAATGTAATACCAAAAAGTCATGCGGTGAAAAATCTATTTGTAATTATCTGAGCCTAAACATATTTTACGGGGTGGTGATGCGGGGGGGCGGGGGGATGGGGGAGTGGAGGTTCCAGAGTTTTAAAATACATACAGATTTTTCCAGGAAGACAACTACCCTTTAAATCCAGAGAACATGATATTTCATTTGTTAGTAGCCTTATTTTTTTAAAGTTGCTCAACATTTTGGAAAAGGTCGCTGACAGCAAAACTATTTGTGGTATTTGACTCACTAATAAAGCACACTTTTATCAGTCCAAAAAAAGGTTTTTAATAATCAACATTTTATAAGTTCATAGACTAAAATAACTAAACAGGATCCATTTCATGGTAGCTTTTCCCTATTAATTTGAAAAAGCAGAACTCCACAAAATTCAGGAATCCAGAAAAAGCAACCAACATACCATTTGCCTACTTTAAACACAACTTGTATTAACATTTTTAAATGCTTCTAATATATGGAGAAGAGCATATTCAATAGAACTTTTTACTTAATAAGAATTCTTCAACAGTAAGTAAGCCTCAACAATCACTCATAACTATTATTTATCTGAAACTATGCACACACAACTAAAGAAAATACAATTTTAAAAAATATTTCAAATGCATTAAAAATTGTTAAAAATAATTTTTAATAAAATAAATGCTGAAGCCAAGTTTTGACACTTTCATAACTAGAATAAATTGTGTGGTATACTATCTAGTTCTTGGAAGAGCTCAGCTAGAGATTGCTTCACATTCCTTTTTCTTTTTTCACATTTGTTCCCTTTCATAAGTGAGGAGTCTTACAAATGAATTAAACAATTCATTCATCTCCAAACACTATTAACAATAGTTCTTAAAATCCATTCAAAAATACTAGTCCCCTTAATTTTCAGAATCCCTCCCCAAAAGTGTAATATCATGTTCTTCTTCCCAAATGCCTGTCTCTGTAACCTATGAACACCTGATCTTAATATAAGGAATCCACACAAATTCCTTAGGTGTTTCAGTTTTTCAGTAAATTTTTGCAAAGTATAATTACTTCTCTATAAAACTCTAACACTAGGGAATAGCACAATATTTTCAACATATGAATCAGAATGAGGAACAGAATTACAATAGAACTAAACAGCCAAGTAAGTTTAATTGTATTTATGTACAATAAATCATATAAATGTGGCTCTAAAAGCATGCTGATTTCCCTTTGCATTTTAAGCAATCTTAGCAAGGCTTTTAGGGAAGAGAAAAAAAACTATACAGCTCCAGGAGAGGGAAAAAAAGTCTGTATTCGGGATCACACAGTTACAAACCATGAATGTGGATAAGTGCCTGTACTTTCCAAAACGAAAAGTTACTGTGTCCGTGAAAGGTATTAGGGGAGCTAAGCTAGATTCCACTCGTTTTCTTCAGAGAGACCATGCCATCCTATCAGTACTACTGCTGCTTCATCTGCCTCCCACTCTGGTAACACCCCTTTTCATCCTCCATTAGTCCTTTATCTAGCATATACCACTCTGTCATCATTCAACCTCTGCCAAGCTATTCCTTCCCTTCCCTCCCTGTTCCTAAGCCAAGAGGTTTCTTTTGAAATGGTTAAACAAAAGGAACTTTACAACATTAACAAAAAGAAGAGTAAGATCAAATTAATAAGCATCTTTATGTGAAAAGAACTGAGCAAAATAAACAAATGACTGCTCTCCTCTCATTAGATAGCTGAAAAAGCCACATATATAACACAATGCTTAAAAACTGCCACACACACACAGCCTTAAGCTAGAAAGTTTGGAAACTAAGTGGGATAAATTATAATGTATGGGGCTTCCCTGGTGGCGCAGTGGTTAAGAATCTGCCTGCCAATGCACGGGACAAGGGTTCGAGCCCTGGTCCGGGAAGATCCCACATGCCACGGAGCAACTAAGCCCGTGCGCCACAACTACTGAAGCCTGCACTCCAGAGACCGTGCTCCGCATCGAGAAGTCAACGCAATGAGAAGCCCGTGCACCACAACAAAGAGTAGCCCCCACTCTCAGCAACTATAGAAAACCCGCCTGCAGCAGCAAAGACCCAATGCAGCCAAAAATTAAATAATAAATAAATAATTTTTAAAATAAAATAGAATGTATGAATTTTTCAGACTAATTATTAAACATCCTGATTAACTTTGTAAATTAGCAATGAATTTCATCTATCATACTGAATTAGGCTTTCTAACAACTTGCTAATATATTGATACTAATATAAGTACTTTGATTTCATGGATTTAAAAGCTGAGTTTGCACGAAGGTTAGCATTTTAGACAAAAATGAAATCTTATCTGTAAAGAATCTGAAAATATAACACTCCAAAAAAACAGGAAATGAAAACAGAATTTCATCCTTCCATAATTTTAAAGTACCTTCCCCACCTTAAATTCTACACCAATACTATCAGATATGACTCAGCCATGGACAATCCAACCTCGTGCTGGGATCCCATCAGATCTCAGGGCTAAGCAGTGTCAAGTTCTCTAAAGAGCAACAATATTCATGATTAGAGAGGCAGGCAGCATTCTCACTTTCAGCAATCTCAACAACAACAATAACTTAAAAACTACAGTTGGGTACTTTTTATTTAAACAGAAAATGAGATTTTCCTAATTACAAAATTAATGTACATTACAAGAAAACTTTTAAAATACAGAAAAGAAGAAATTAAAAATCATCCTTTATCTTAAAATAAACAACTGTCATCACTTTGGTACAAATCATTCTAGTACAACTTTTTCTTTCTTTTTTTTAAAATCCATATAATTGTAGGCATCCTGTTTTGAGATCTATTTACATGGCCTCTTCATTTTCAACAAAAATTTTAGTAGTTGCATAGTATGATACTAGATTTGTTTAATCAGATCTGTGTTGTAGGACATATAAGCTAAATAGCCTTTCATATAAATTTGTGTGCCTATCTCTAATTTTTATGGCTCTATAAACATGCTGCCAAATTTTCCTCCAAGAAGGTTAATGTTGTCTCACCCTTATTACTGTTTTAACCCTCTCCGAACATGTTAGGCAAATAATGGTTTCACTGAATCCTAGGTGAGCAGGATGAACTTGTGCTCTCTTTTTATTGGCTTTATGTATTTCTTTATGTATCTTCACTTTCTTCACTGATATCCTCTCTCAATTTTTATACTGGTTTATTCATTTCCTTAGTATGTCCAAAAGCTCTTCATATAGTAAGATGGTAACCTTTATCGTCAATTTTTTTTTCTAGCTCACCTTTTAATTCTGTTTAAGTTTTCCTTCTGAGATTTACTCCCTGTGGTTTTATGTTAAGAAAATGTTTTTCTTACTTTAAGATCTAATAAACAAGGACTTCCCTGGTGGCCCAGCAGTTAAGACTCTGCACTTCCATTGCAGGAGGCGCACGTTCGATCCCTGGTGGGGAAACTAAGATCCCACATGCCGCTTGGTGCAGCCAAACAAAAAAGTCCATGAATTCCAAAGTTCATGAATTCTGGAATTTGTGGATATTCCTATTTTTAAAAAATCTAATAAACACACATACTTTCTAACTTTTACCATCTCACTTTTTTAAACTTTTTAACTCATCTCATATTTAATTTCTTGTATAGGGAGTGAGTTTGGAATCTAATGATTTTTTTAGGGTAAGCCATTGTTCTAGCCACAGAAATGGACTAACCCAGAACTGCAACACTGGCGGGAGGCTGTATGAGTAACAGCCCTGGGAGGAGCTCAGCAACCCCTCCAGGTTCACACCTAGGGGCTCTTAAGCAACCCCTATCTCCTCACCACTGATTCAAAATGCCATCTTTATATTTTTATATATGGCTATGTTTTAGCTTTCTATTCTGTTCCATTGATCTATTTACGTTAATGCTCAAATCATATTATTTTTATCATTAAAAGTTAATAGTATCTAGTAGTATCTAACAGTTTCCTTGATTATTATTCATTATTCAACTCTCTTGGCTATTCCCAGATGACAAATTCTCCTGGTACAATGGAATAATTATTTCAGTACATTTGAAATAATGTATAAATTATTTGGAGAAGTCTACCGACAACATTAATTAGCTGTGTGATCTTCTAAAATGGGAACAGCAGTACCGACATAACAAGTTTGTGCAATAAGTTAGAACTAAGGAAATGAAAGTAGATATGGACTGTGGACAGACATAGCAAACAGCAGTGGAATCTGAACGGACTGAGAGAGTCCAAGCAGTAAGCAGCAGTAACAAGATGACTCTTAGTTTTCTAGTTCATGGTATCATTCTTGCACGCAGATAATTTAGAGAGGAGAAACAATGAGGTCTTTGGTGTTGAGTATTTGGAATACTTGTGTGATATAAACAAATAATTCAAGGAAAGGAAGGACCAAGGTAGAGATCAAAGGCTAAACCTTTTCTAGTAAAACTCTCAAGATGGCTCTAAATGTAGGTAAATTGGACGACACAGGCAAACAAAAATTGTGAGAGCTCTGACAGAGGGTTCTCGAACTTCTCTGAGAAGTAACTGTGCTTTTTTGCTGACAAACATGGGTAAAAGTTTAGGATAAGGTAGTGGGGTGTAGGTTGATTAAAAGTTTAGAATACATATTTGTAGGAAATATGAAACTGAGTGAAAATAAAAGTATGTAAATGATTTCCAGACAAGTGCTGAGGGTCCAGCTCAGAAGGAAAACCCTAAGACTTCAAAATGGCATCCATCTCTAATATCAGCTGTTATTAATTTAAAGCTCATTACTGCTGTGAGTCCAACTCTAGTAGAGAAACTTATTTATAAATATTTTCAGCAAGTTGTCTAATTATTTTTGGAATGAGTAAGGAGGAGGGTCTCCCCATATCCCTAACTGTTCAAACAGGTAACTCAGAAGCAAGTCTTGACCAGCGAGATATTAATTGTGCGATTATACTTGAACATAAAAACTTTGTTAGGGCTTCCCTGGTGGCGCAGTGGTTGAGCGTCCGCCTGCCGATGCAGGGGACACAGGTTCGTGCCCCGGTCCGGGAAGATCCCACATGCCGCGGAGCAGCTGGGCCAGTGAGCCATGGCCGCTGAGCCTGCGCGTCCGGAGCCTGTGCTCCGCAACGGGAGAGACCACAACAGTGAGAAGCCCGCGTACCGCAAAACAAACAAAAAAAACTTTGTTAATATCATTTTCCATCAATATCTGACTTTCCCCCACTAGACTCCAGAACCACACTGATTTTAGATGAAAATTCTTTCTATGGTTTTATATTATACTTTCTTTTATTATCTACAACCCAGGTCTCAACCTAATTATATTTGTTTTAATGCTTAGCAATCCCAAGTACTAGGCTTGGGTATTTACAACATAAAATTTCCTCAACATGAGTCACACAAACAATGCTAGGGAAACAAACTAGGCACTAGTGTAAGGAAAGAGACTATCTTCAGAACGAACTACCAAAAGAGACAAATGTGTAAAATATATTCTATCTTAGATGTATCAATGATGGCTCTTAAATAAGCATAGTGCTGAGGTTGGAAAAATAAACATCACACTCCTAAGCTTAACGGCTCACAAATTATTGATTATACTCCTAGAGACTCAATGAGTAATCAAAGAAAACAACCCAAAATACCTATATTTAGCTTTCAACCATTATCAGGTTTAAACAATCCAGTATTCACAGCCTTTCTTCAACTACATCCAATGATGCAAATCTAATCCCATGATTGTTATTCTTCAACTTCCTAGATGTCTGGGCAATATATGTAACTGCTCTATGCTTCAGGTTTTTTTTAAAATCCGTAAAATGGGGATGACAGCAATAATTATGTCCCATAAAATTTTAAGGATTAAAGGAAATCATGTATGCAAAAAGCTAAGAACAGTGATGCACACAGCAACTTAGTAAATGTTTTATTATCATCATTATAACTCCCATCAATGAACACTCAGATGTACAAGTAAACATGATAATAATAACACCAGCTAACTTTTACCAGACACAATGTACTAGGCGTTATTCTAATACTTTATTTGGATCATTTCATTTAATCCTCACAGGTAGGTACTAGTATAGATTCCTTTGGTCAATGCTGTTTCAACTGGAATTGCTTTCTCCTTACTCCTCTGTGCTAATCCAACCACAAGTATCCAATTCTTCCACTGAGTAGGCACTTTGTATTTACTGAATATTTATTTATTGAATGAAACCTTGTCTGATTATTCCAAATGTAAAAAATCAGATTATAAATTCTCCATTTCTTAATTTTTAACTCATTCCAGTTCTTGATTACATATTATATAGCACTGGTCCCTTTTCTTTCGTTTCTTTCTTTCTTTTCCTTCCTTCCTTCCTTTATGGCTGCGTTGGGTCTTTGTTGCTGCTTGCAGGCTTTCTCTAGTTGCAGCGAGCGGGGGCTATTCTTCGTTGTGGTGCATGGGCTTCTCCTTGCGGTGGCTTCTCTTCTTGTGGAGCACAGGCTCTAGGCACGTGGGCTCAGTAGCTGTGGCTCACAGGCTCTAGAACACAGGCTCAGTAGTTGTGGTGCACAGGCTTAGTTGCTCCGTGGCATGTGGGATCTTCCCGGACCAAGGCTCCAACCCATGCCCCCTGCATTGGCAGGCTGATTCTTAACCACTGCGCCACCAGGGAAGTCCCTGGTCCCTTCTTTTACGTTGCAAATTCTACCTACTTAATTAGGTTTCAAGGTTCCCAAAGGCAGAAACCTCATCCAGTATTATTTCTGGATCCTTCAGTTTCTTGTCAGTAACACCTACACAATGGGAACTTAATAAACAAACGCAAATTCCCTAATTTAATATTTCCTGACTGTCCTATATAAATTTTAAATAATTTTAACAGCATATTTATTCACTTTTATTCAAAAACATTCCTTCTGCTTAAAAAATACAGTTTGAAAAATCCTCATGTACACAGAAATAATATCTGGTAACTACCTCCCATTTTATCCCAGTCAATTTCATTATAGATTCTAACGAGAAATACAGGATTTTCAAGAACTCTCATACACAGCATACTTTAAGAAACACTATATAAATGCAGTAAAGCCTCGTTTCTTCAGCAATAAACAAGCAAAACTTCCCTCTTATATAATGAATGTGGATCACTTTCAGCCTCAAACCCCTCCCCCCTCAAAGAATGAAAAGCAGTAATTAATAAATTCAGAGGACCTGAAACTAAGTCAAGTCTAAAAGGATTGCAGGCAGAAGCCCTGAAACTTTTAAAATAAGTTACCTTACTAGTTTTTGTGGAAGTGTTTATTTATAAAAACACTCAGAATTTCCTATAGTCAAACCACCTATTGAGATTTTAGGCAGCAGGGAGAGAGAAGATTATAGAACAGAAGGCAATCTACCACATGTTGAGATTTCCCCAATGTAACACACATTTTCTGAGAATTCAGAAATATTTGCATAAACATAATGACAGAATAATTTGTATACATACTTGAACAAAAAGAATGATAGCACCGAATCCTTTGAAAATGAGCAATTATCCTGGAATCTCTTTTATGCTTAGAGAAACAAAACCACCAAACAGCTTCTGTCTCCTTTCACCAATGGTCAGTAGTACTAAAAAGAAATAACTAAATAAGGAAAGGTTATCGGAAAAGGGATCCTAGAGAAGAATACGTGGAGACTCATAATTTTGCTAAGGTGTCCACATGCACAGCTAAAGCTCTGTAGAGTTCCTATGGACGACATACCTTTCTGGTCTAATGTCTTGTAAACTTCATTTTCAGTCCTCTTTCCCCCTTAGGAACATTTGTCTAGCCCCTCTCAAGAAGCTTTACATTTCTGTTTAAATTTCCTCGTCCCCTATGCATATCCTCTCATCCCCCAGATAGTCAATCTGAAAGTAATTTAATTTAAACTTATCATACAAATCATTCATACTAATATATACTTCCATTTTTAAGAACAGTTCCTCTCACAGAAAAATAAAAAGTTTTGTCTATATTAAAAAAAAAATTAAAACCGATCTTGAATGTAAGCTAGCACTTAACACAGAGGCTGGCACACTACCAGTACTTGAATATTAAATAAATGAATGAACAACTTAACAAGTAAACTAATTAATCTACTTGAGCATAGCATGCTCCGCACCCAACAAGGGTCTTTCCTTAGCACTCCCTTAGTCTTAAATCTTTCACTTCTCTCCCATCCCTTGGCCCAAGAATCAAGGACTCAGTTCTATTATATGCTGTACCTTCTCCCTTTATCCCAGGCTTCCAATCATAAAATGAGCCAAGTAAGCAATCCAACCTGTACGACCACAAAATTCCAACTTCTCAAGCTCTTTAATACTTTGGGTATACACATTTTGGGTATGAAGAAGAGAAAGGAACTAGGAGAGAACTGATCAGCTGGGAGGACAGGGATGCAGCTTAAAAAAAATCAATTCTGGAATGGTTTGATGGGTGGGACTCTTTGAATAAGAGTTTGTAAGTATTATGTGTATGTGCATCTAAGAGTGAGGTTAGGGGAAATAACTAAATTGTACTGGCAGTGGCTAGATAAAGGTAGTAAAAAGAGAACTAAAAATGTAATTTCAATTTTGTCTAAGTACCATATAACACCCATCTTTAAATGATGGGTTCGTTTTGCTTTAACTTTCATTATATAACGAACTCTATTTGTGCCCTTAATTCTCAGATTTACTGATTATACAAAGGAAGTTAACCGAAATTTTTTAAATGTTTTTAGAGAGAATACTATTGATGTTAATTCAAATATAATAATGACAAGAACACTAACAATTATACAGCACTTATGTGCCAGGCACTGTTCTAATTCTTTTCAGAGCAAAATTCTTTTAACCTACACAACCACCCTATGAGATAGGCACTATTATTATCCTTACTTTACAAATTTGGAAGCAGTTAAGCAACCTGCCTAAAGTCACACACCTAAAAAGTGATGGAACTGTTATTTAAACTCAGACAATCTGGCTGCAGAGTCTAGGCTCTTAACCACTAGGCTATATTTACTATTCTGGGGTGATGTAGCTTGTTCTCTACTTTCACTGTTAAAAAAAAAAAAGGTCTCAAATACAGCAGATATTTTATACAATGCTTATTAACAGGATTAAGAAAGTCTAATGATTTACCAAGGGACTCTGCATAACAACTCCTTTCCTGAGCATTTTAAGGAATCATAAACATTCATTTACCTCAGATGCTACAGGACGAATCTAGGGTGGGGGGCAGATAATCAGAAAAATATATTTCATTGAATCTAAAGATGCCATTGACTGAAAACATACCATTATTTTATGTGCCACTGAGAAAGAAAATTCTGCCAAACTATAATACACCATTAGTTTAAAACATACCCTTAAATGAAAAGTGAACAAAGTATAACTAAGCCAATGAACTACAGTCACTTATCAAGGGCACTTTTAATACATGGTTGCATAAAAGATGAGACCATGTAAAAGACTATTAGCATTTCTTGAAATCTGCTGTATCATTCTGGGAATCCACATATTTGGAAGAACTTAAAAACATGAGAACAACATATGATTAGAGCTTAAGTTGTGGTTGTAGAGAACATCAGGACAACATGATAAACTGGTTTACCAAACATATGCTTAGGTCAGGGCATATGTATTAGTTTGTTGGGGCTGCCATAATAAAACACCACAGACTGGATAGCTTAAACAACAGCAATTTATTTTCTCACAGTTCTGGAGGCTGGAAGTCCAAGAACAAGGTATCAGCAGGTTTGGTTTCTACTGAGGCCTCTCTTTGGTTTGCAGACAGCTGCATTCTCACTGTGTCCTCTCATGGCCTTTTCTCTGTGTGTTTTCAGCCCTGGTGTCTCTTTCTCTTCTTAGAAGGACACCAAACATACTGGATTAACACCTCACTCTAACAATCTCATTCAACCTTAATTATATCCTTAAAGGTCCTATCTCCAAATACAGTCATATTGGGGGTTAGAGCTTCAACGTACAAATTTGTGAGGGGGATACAAAATTCAGTCCTTAACAACATATAATAGCTGATCTTAGTGGAACCCATTCCTGGAATACAAAACATCCTATCTGTTATAGCAAGATACTACTGAGGTAATAGTACTCAACACAAGTCATTTCTACATTAGGATCAACAACTCAAACAAACAAACAGAATAGCTCTTCATTTGAGACTAAAATAATTTACTCTATGGGATTTTAGAAAATTGTTTAAGCTCTATAAAGTGTCCTTATTTTTGGTTTTTGCTACATTCTTGTATTAGAATCAATTCACATTTTATATTACAAAGGAAAATCTTGCTTTCAGGCAATTTTTGCACACTATTCTCTATATTACTTAAGAATTAGAGCCACTATTTACCTTTGACTCACTGGCACCTTACAAAGCGCCTAGCATATAGTAGCGACTCAACAAATATCAGAGGTAGGAAGAGTAGAAGGAAAGAAGGAAGAAAGTAAGTTAGATAATTATCAATTTAGGGTACAGTACTCTAAATTCTTATCTGCTTTCAGTTTTGTACCCTCCGGATTCCTTGAACCAAAATGCTTAACATTCAAAAAACGTATAAAGATAACGGCAAGTTTAAGGTCTAACACAGACTTCAGCTGATTCTTAGCTTCATGTCACAGTTCATAAAAGTAGAAAGCAAGCAAATCTTACGAACAATGTCCAGCTCCCCCGAATGAGCGTTTAAATGCTATTTGAAAGCAGAAACAGACACAGTTCAAAAGACCTTTCAGAGCTCATGGGCCTATGTAATTGCCAGGAAGTCTACTAGTTCAAAAGCTGGCTTTTGAAGTCAGCTGATTCTACAGTTTCAACGAGAAATTTTTACATTTTATCCCCCCCCAAAAAAAGGCCTTCATAAAACACAGCATTTACATATAATACCTACTCTAAACCCTAGATATTCAGAAACCATCCACTGAGTAGTCAACTCATTTAGTATTTATCATCTACATTCTCTTGTGGCTCCAAATCTACAAGGGAGAAGTGGAAGCATAGAGTAAGCTAGATCTATATGAAAGAAATATTCTTAAATACTCTGCTATTTTCAACTGTCAAGGAATATCAAAAGGAAAGCAAGGGGCTTCCCTGGTGGCGCAGTGGTTGAGAGTCCGCCTGCCAATGCAGCGGACGCGGGTTCGTGCCCCGGTCCGGGAGGATCCCACATGCCGCGGAGCGTCTGGGCCCGTGAGCCGTGGCCGCTGGGCCTGCGCATCCAGAGCCTGTGCTCCGCAATGGGATAGGCCACAGCAGTGAGAGACCCGCGTACCGCAAAAAAAGAAAAAAAAAAGGAAAGCAATATTTAAATGTTTCATTGCGGTCTTAACCATATGAAAAATATTTCAATCGCACTGGACTGAATAACAGATAACATAAACAAAGGTGGACCATTTTTGGTCTACTATTTGATGTGCCCACGCTTCTCTATAAATTTAGACGATTGAGTATGAAAGCAAATGTTAAGGTAATAACACTACTTTAATTTGACACATCTGAATTAATGAACATGAACAAACAATAGTTACTTACTATTTAGAAAGGAAAACATTCCTTCAGTACAAACATGTATATGGTTTCTTTTCTTTATAATTGAAATTTAACATATGTTTAAATTGCCAAAATCCCATATCACTCAGTTTCAGTTTATTTTAAAAGGATCCAAAGTTCTTGATCTCATACATCAGAAGAAATGAACAAGACTTTTATAATGAGAGAGAAAACAAAATGACTATAGTAAACAATAAGTTCATTTTGTCTTAATTCTCATTTACTGAAAAATGCTCTTGTGTAGCCTACTTTTCAAAGCCTTTTAAAGAATGATAATAATATGCCTTTCCCATTACATAATTCAGATCAAATTCTATGCCTAACAATTACAAGCATAAAGTATTCATTTACATACCTTCCTTCAGTGTTCAGAATGCATTTATTATTGACCAAATCACTTACATAAGAGATTTAAGTAGGACACTAGGTAACAAAAATTCCATTTCTCCTTGCCTTAGTTGTTTTCTTATTCCCTTTATCAAATAACTGGTATTTCAATAGTGCCCTTCTTCAGAAAGTTTAAAAAAACAACTTTTACCTACAACAATGATTCATGTTTTGTGAGCAAAGAGAGGAAGCTTTGTATTTTTGTTATTTTTATCTGTAAATATATTTTCCCTTTAATGACCAGAAACCTAAGGTAAAGAAAATACAACTTATGTGAAGTCTAAACTGAAACTAGGATTTCAAATTGAAACTTACATTTCAAATAAATTTGAGTTTATACATTCTATCCCTAATAGTTCTTAAATAAGGATGATGGTTTCCAAACAGTACACCAAGGTAGAGTGAACTCAGAGGCTCCTCCAACGGAAACAAATAATTTTTGATATCTGTGGAACACTGCATGAGCCACTAGGCTCAAGGCAGTTCAGTTTCAAAATCAGATCCTACTGCATTCCTTTATACGCACTCATTATCTTCGCAAGACTAAGTCTCTGCAACTAAATTTTAAAATTTTCAAAAAGAGAAAAAAAAAATGGCCAAAACAAAAAATAAATGTGGAATACAAAATGAAGAGTAGAAGTTCCCATTGATTCCATTCCAAGTTTTATGAAGTTGCATAGTATAAACTGTACACATCCCATTAGAAAAAAATTGTAGCTACTTAAGAATAAAATTAAAATATTTCTTGGGGAATTCCCTGGCAGTCCAGTGGTTAGGACTATGCGCTTCCACTGGAGGGGGCACGTGTTCGATCTCTGCTCAGGAAACTAAGATTCCACATGTGGCGTGGTGTAGCCAAAAAAAAAAAAAAAATTTCTTCAAAGAAGGAAGTCAAAGGGACTTCCCTGGTGGCACAGTGGTTAAGAATCCACCTGCCAATGCAGGGGACACGGGTTCAAGCCCTGGTCCGGGAAGATCTCACATGCCGCAGAGCAACTAAACCCATGCACCAAAACTACTGAGCCTGCGAGCCACAACTACTGAGCCCACGTGCCACAACTACTAAAGCCCGTGCGCATAGGGCCCGTGCTCCGCAACAAGAGAAGCCACTGCAATGAGAAGCCTGCGCACCGCAACCAAGAGTAGCCCCTGCTCACCACAACTAGAGAAAGTCCGCGCGCAGCAACGAAGACCCAACGCAGCCAAAAATAAATAAATAAATTTATTTTAAAAAAGAAAGTCAAAGAATTCATATGTGTTATTTATTCAAGTTGTTAGAACATAAATACTTAAGTCGTTTAGACCTAAGTAAATGGAGTTATTTGGTATTTCTTTGGATCGAAGGGCATCATGAAGGAATTACTGGCACGCTAAGGGTGTGGTGAATTGAGAAAGTTTGGGAACCTTTTGATAAGAGTATAAAATGAAATGCCACTGGGACTGTTACTAAACTTAACGAAACATTAAGTGACTACATTATCCTCAAAAGACCATATATAAAAGTTACTGTGTAGGCTCTAATAACTCTATTTACAAATGTCTGAAGTCATCACCTTTTCAAAGAACATTCTCCACCCCTCCCTCTTGTTTAACTGAAGTCCAGCTCTTACCTAAAGTCCAGTCCCTCTTCAGCTGTCTCTGGGGTAAAATACTCCTCAGTCCTCATTTGGGCTGGCACAAATTCATCTTCCTTTTTCCATACTTAGGAAAAAGAGCTACATAGTATTCTTATGATAAAGGCCGAACTTCTTCAACAAATTCTCATGGGTCTTGGTAACAATATATATACGCAGTACCAATATTAATATTATACAAAATTCTCCAAAATACTTTCAGAGCCATATCCTGAAATATCAATATCCTCATTATGCCAACAATAGTGCTTCTCTGTATAATTTGAAGGCACACGAAGTCAGCTCAATGTTGATCTGGTTATAGCAATTCAAAGAGCTTTCAGTAGTACCAAGCGCAGGATCTCAATTAAGAACAAGTGGGTAGCAGTCAAGTTCCGCTACCGTTAACTTTAAGCAAGTCCCTCTACCTCCTGAGTCCCAGTCTCCTCAACCATAAATAGGGTCATTTATTTATATAACAATATTTAGGAATGTTCAAATGAAATTATGCTTATTAAGCACTTCATAACATATTACTTATTATACAAACAAATGGATCCATCATTCTTCCAAATATATACATGCAAAGCACCGTATTAGCAAATAGCGACAGAGCAAAACACAAGACAAAAAAATCCTCTCCTCATGGAACTTAGATTCTAGTTGGGAAATAATATATTTAATCTCAGCTCCCTTCCACTAAAATGACAACAAAGACATGTTAAAAAGATATTAGCACATATCAACAAAACTTGAGACAGAAGAGTGAGCGATGACGGCTAAATTCTGTCTATAAAAAGTAGATGGGGACTTGCCTGGTGGCCAGTGGTTAAGAATCCGCCTGCCAATGCAGGGGACACGGGTTCAAGCCCTGGTCCAGGAGGATCCCACATGCCACAGAGCAACTAAGCCCGTGCACCACAACTACTGAGCCCGCGTGCCACAACTACTGAGGCCTGCGCGCCTAGAGCCCGTGCTCCGCAACAAGAGGCCACTGCAATGAGAAGCCCGCGCACCACAACGAAGAGTAGCCCCCACTCACCACAACTAGAGAAAGCCGGCGTGGCAACGAAGATGGAACTCAGCCAAAAATAAATTAACTTAAAAAAAAAAAGAGTAGATGAACAATTGCAGATTTTGCAGTGCAAAGAAAGCTGAAATCTACACGTCAAGCAAAAAAAGGGGGAAAAATTATACCAAAGAACTGGGGAAGAGGCTTAGGAACCGAAAGTTCACAAGTCCCTAATGGCAAGGGAGAGGAGTGGGCAAAAACAGGAGGAATGGTGAAAAGTCTACATAAGAGGAAGTTAGGGGCTTCTCTGGTGGCGCAGTGGTTGAGAGTCCACCTGCCGATGCAGGGAACACGGGTTCGTGCCCTGGTCCGGGAAGATCCCACATGCCGCAGAGCGGCTGGGCCCGTGAGCCATGGCCGCTGAGCCTGCGCGTCCGGAGCCTGTGCTCCGCAACGGGAGAGGCCACAACAGTGAGAGGCCCGCGTACCGCAAAAAAAAAAAAAAAAAAAGAGGAAGTTAGGACACCTCACTCCCTACCCTCCTCAGTCAGGCAACTATCTTATCCCCATGGACAAGGTTTACTCTCTACAAATACTGAACCAAAGAAGTGCCGGACTCTGAGACACCAGTAATAGTCAAGGGTGGAGGTGAGGAAGGATCATACTGAAACAAGGAGTGAAAGTCTATGTATAAAACAGTGGTATTTCCAGTCCTCTTCCCCAAGTGCATCTCAAAACATCAAAATGAAAAAAGTTTAGATAATAAATATTCCCCATATTTTCAGACTTAAGAGATAGCTATATATAGTAATTATTTATAATGGTTCCTGTTCACCAAAAAGCCGTATTTCGCTATTAAAAAAAAGATTTATTAGGTTCAAGTTTATACAGAAAGGGAGAGAAACAAGAAAGAAAGGGAATTACGTTTAGAGGCTAGATGATCGTCTTGTCAGGGAAGCTTTAGGCAATGAATAAAGAGGTAATTCAATACAATTTTTAACAGTACACAAAATGTCATGCAGTTATTTTAATATACATTAGAAACAATATAGCTAGTTTACTGAACCTATAATTTCAAAATTAGTATTGCTTAGCTAAGGCTAAGTTTAAAAAATATTAAGAAAATATTAACACAGGTATTTTGCAGAAATGGCAGTAGTATGTAAATGTCTAAACTTTGAGGCAAACTACTGCAGAGACGATAACTAAATTGGATGGTAAAGTTAAGGCCAGGTAAACGAAAATTACTTCAAACTCCAAGGATCCCTTCAATTCTGATTCTAGGAATATTTTTAATAGACATACTTTAGGAAACAAATGTTTTCTGGATATATATTGACATAATGTAGGTTGACCAAAGAGATGCTTTTTCAGAAACATTTTCCCAAGATACAACATTAGGTAAAAAGTATTCTTTGAGCAATAGTAATTTAAAGTTCTAAAAATAGAATAACAGATTAGATGAATAAGAACAGTTAGATAAGGTAGAGGAAAATTATAAATTATATTAATAGAAACTACCATTTATTGAGCTTCTACGGTGTACTAGGCACTGAGTTAGCCAATCAAAACAGGAACTCTTTACACAACTCCCTTTTACAGGTTAAAATTCTAAGACTCAGAAGTTAAGTAATTTACTTATGGTCCCAGTTGGGGGAAAGAGGGGTAGCTGAAGGGGAAAAAGTGTGACATAAGGGAAGAAAAATCTTTGATAATCAACTAAGTATCACAATTAAATTCCCAATACTATAGTTTTCCACATTCCTAACATTCGGAAACCCTTATAAAAATCCACAAAGTAAACGACTAAAAACTAGTGGTTAAACAAATGGCCAATAAATTAGATGTATTCCACAGAGATACTGTACCCAGGAAAAAAACTTCAATTTGATAGAGTAGATTCATCATGTGCATCTTACCCTAGCTGAGGACTTAATTACATTGCTGGTTCAGCCAAAGAAGAGACATAGCAAAAAAAATGCCCAAAACTTCTTAAATGGTCCCATTTCCAATATTCAGTTAAACGAAGTCAGACGTTACTGAGCAGCCCAACCAAACAACAACAAAAATAACTGCCATATGCTTTATAATTCTATGATCTGTGTCCTTAAAATGTCAAAGAATGTTTAGCAGTTAAAAAACTTCTCTTAAGTTTTCAGAAATCGTCCCATATTTACATTATCATAAAAAGCAGTAATTTTGTAAAACTGAAGGGAGACTCTGCTATTCATCCTTTTAAAATGTGCTCTTAATTTTTCTGACTACTAAAGGCTATAATAATGTCACTTGGAAAACAGAAGGCTGAGTGAGCATCTGAGGGTAAAAAGGAATGTTTTCACAGGCGCAGTTGGTAAATACCACTGGCTCTAGATGAGCATTCTTCCCTAACTGGAAGCCAATCCAATTTAACTTAAAAAATCTCCTTGTTACATAGAGCAATGGGAGATCATATTATCTCAATTATCCCTTCACATTAAACTCAAGGGTTGAACTAATACTTTAAACATTATCAACATCCATTCCTTTTTACTGTGTTTCCAACTGAGTCCATAGCCAGAGTTAAGATTTAGCTAAACTAGTCAACAGGCTTAGATGTTGTTCTCTAGCTTGGGCACTACAAAAAGCTTATTTTTATACTCCATACTTTCCATTTTGATTATGCAAACATTCAATTTGCAAGTTATAATACATTACCAGTGCTCTCAGGGAAGGATAGCTTGTGAGACCCAATCCAAACTTTAATGTCATAGCAATCCTTCATTGTATTACTGCACAGCAGTGTGAAAAAGGCCAGTATGGCATGGGAAGAAACAATCCTATACAAACACATTTTACAGTAATGAGTCTGCAATCAATAAATCTATTTGGATACTGGAGTAAATGATCTTGAACAGAGAAACTTAGGTGCCTAGGAAATGAATAAAGCATAATCACAAGAAATAAAATTTTAAAGTAAAGCAAAATATTGCATTTCTGAAATTTAAAGTAGTTTTCTTTCTTCACACTTAAATTTTTACACTAAGTGACTGCATAGAATATACACCATACACATGAACAGGCAATTCGGAAAACATAAACACTCAGTATGTAAGTAAGTAAACATGTACAATTCTCAAAGAAAAGCAAATTACAACCAAAAGAGAACTGGTCACAGAAATTTCGGCACATATATAATTTGCATTTAAAGCTTTCCCTTCCAGGCCTGAATCCTGGCTCCCAGATCTGTCTTCCTTATCTCAGCTCAGTCTCTCAATGTAGCTGTCTCATGTGGTATCTCAGCTTAGATCTGGCTAGAGGATCAGGCTATTCTCATATCCAGGCTGGACTAACAAAACAAAGACTCAAGTGACAATAATAAAAATCAAGGAGGAAGGGATAGTCAGTCCCAAGGCTTAAGTCCCTCAGTCCCCTTTTATACTGGATTTCTAAACCATTTTTGGACTGATAAGATCAGTATTTTTTTTAGTTTATTTTTTAAATTTTTTGGCCGCACCTCGGGGCATTCAGGATCTTAGTTCCCCGACCAGGGATCGAACCCAAGCACCTTGCAGTGGAAGCGTGGAGTCTTAACCACTGGCCTGACAGAGAAGTCCCAAGATCAGTATTTTGAATTTATGCTATAAAAGGAAAGAAAACGAAGCAACCCAATGTCATTCAACCCATGAATGGATAAACAAAAAGTGGTATACATAAGCAGTGGAATATTATTCAGGCTTAATAAGGAACTTCTGACACACACTACAATACGGATGAACCTTTGAAGATACTATGCTAAATGAAATAAGCCAGTAACAAAAGGACAAATATAGTATGAATCTCCTATGAGGTACCTGAAATACTCAAATTCAGAGACAGAAAGTAGAATGGTGGCTGGTAGGAGTGGGGGGCAGGGAGGCAGGGGAAATAGGGAGTTAGTTTAATGGAGTTTCAGTTTGGGAAGATGAAAAGTGGTTGCACAACAATGTAAATGTACTTAATGCACTGAACTGGACATTATAAGATAGTTAACATGGTAAATTTTATGTTATGTATATTTTACCACAATAAAAAAAAGGGAAAGGAATGATAAAAACAATTAAGCTCACAATGGCTAAGACCCTGAAAACCTTTCAAGAGCATTAGTGGTATTTAAATATTTAATTTATTAAGTAATACAGATACTCATTGGCTAAATATACCTTGTAATACAGACCACAACCTGATGAATGTGAATATTTGAGCGGATTAAAGAAAGACTTTCAATAGGAGTCACTTTAAATCTTTTATATAAAAAAGTTTCAGATTTGTGATTCTGTAGGGAATGTCTTTTCAAAAGCTCTTTGGAAAGAGTTCAATCATAAAAGAAGACAAAAATATGGACCATCATGCGCTTACTTCATTTTCCAACCTCTATATTAACCTGTTCCTGAAATGTATTTACAAAGAATGCAGCAAATCTTTTCATCAATCACCATGTGAAAACCTTTGGCAGGGACACTGTGCATTCCTGGGAGGATTTAAATTAGTTTGTGAGGGACGGAAACCTGGCTTAAAAGCAAAGAATTGGATTTAGGATTTGACAAAGAGTTTCTTTTCTGAGGAACTTAAAATGTTCTATCATGAGTTTTCACATTTATTTCCTCCATTATTAGCAAAGACACAAAATAACAAAGAATTTCAATTAAAATTATCCTTTGGTAGTTTTCTACTCATTATTATGTTAGCTTTATCTGTCCACCACAGTACAGTATTTGAAATCACATTTCTGTTTTAGGCAAAAAAGGAACTAAATTAATATTCCAAAGGCAGGAAATCCTGTTTCAATTGCATCATTTAAAAACTCTTAACTGATCTACTTTGAAGAACAAGAGTTATCTACCAGAAAGTAGGATAATTTTTTTAACTGATGCAATTTCAATCTCCTTAAACACTTTACACTTGAATATATCAGTGCTTATTAAAAAAAATCACTCTATCTTTTTTTAGACTTCAAATTCTAGTTTATTTTTTAAAATGTTAGTTTGACAAATTATTTTAATTGTAGATAACAGGCACTTAATTTAATTCTGCAACTTTTAGTTTAGGCCTAAAAACTCAAATTGTTCTAAAGGATCCTTATATGTAATGTGGTAAATCACAGAAACGCAAGTACTGCTAGAGGTACTATGTGAGTGATACGCACTCTTCCTGTAAGAGCCAAATTGTCAAATAAGCTTAATTTAAGTAGTCAAACATGTTGAATAGCTGCAATAAACCTGAGAGAACAAGAAGAAAAGATCAGCAAAAATAAATTGACAGTCCTTAAAGAATAGAAATGGGGAAAACCAAAAACATCCTTGTGATAATGCTGGAAGAATCTTCCAGTCCTATGACTCAGGGAAATAACATTCTTACTGGCACAACAATAGGGATTAAAATAATGGTTGAAAGTCTACCCATAACGGCAGCACCCACTATTTGCATAAATAGTTTGGTTAAATATGACTACATTTAAATTTTATCTTAATTACAAATACTATTCCACTAAAGCACCAGCAAAGAAGGTGTGTGCAGAGGGGGAAGACACGGACTAGCCAATCCAATAGTTATAATATGGCCAAAAATAATAACAACAGTAATAGTAATAAGGTAGTACCTGTAATCAGTATATTAAAAAGAGAGGATATGGTCCCATTTAACAGACAAAGCTTGGCAATAATTCTAAGACAATGGCTCAAAAGACAGCCTTCTTGTCCCTCTGTGCAAAAGGAAAGTGTTCCTCTTTCCCATAAATCAACCAACTAAGGAAGGCTCTGGGAGAGTTTGCAGATGGAAAGCTGCTCAAAAAGCCTAGTTCTGGTGATACTTTACCACCCCTTGGGTGGGGGAATTACCACCTGGGAACTGGGGACTGCAGTATTTAAAAGCCCTTTCTTTTCCGTTCGGTAACAATGAAGGAATCATTTCAGCTTGTGAAGTACTGCTACTATACTCCGAGGGGGAAATCAAGGAAGTAAAAGGAAGTACACGTCTGTTTTCATTAAAGTTCCTTAACATCTCTACTAGTTTCCTAATGCATTTAATCTTGCTAAAATGCACAATCTCAGGCCTCACCCCAGATCCTTCAAAAAAATCTGCATTTTACAAAAGCCTCAGGTGATTTGTATACAGATTTAAGTCTGAGGTGTCCTGGTCTAAAGTGCCACACCTGACAGCCTGACATCCCCAACTAACCCCATGCCTAACTGCGTATCACTACTTTCCAAACATTTTAAAACTTGAGAATGGAAAATGAAAGCAACTCAAAATCTGAATATACTTCTGATAATGGAGAAACTGTTGAACTAACTAAAGAGTTTGGACTTCCTAACTCCTTTTCCAAGAGGAAAATTGTATGAATAGATTTGTTTTGAAATCTAGCTCTAACAAGATGAATAATATACTGGAGGCAGATAAATTAATTAGGAGCTACTGTAGTGATCCAAATGAATGATAACGGTGGCCTGAAATAGTATAGTAGTAATGAGGATATGAGGGAAGTAGATGAATCTGAACGATATCTAGGAACTAAAGTTGACAACATGTGGTGAATGAATAGATGTGACATGGAGGTGGGGCAGGGAAATATGCCAGATACTCATGTAATTCAGGACATTCATATCAATAACTTGGAAAAACTAAGCAGATGGCCATACTACTCACAAGTTAGGGAACACCAGAGCAATAAGGTTTAGCAGAAAAGACTAAATTTTTAGGAAAAAAACAGAAATGTTCAGTAGACAGACTGGCACACAAGTCTTAAGCTCAAGAGGAAAATAGGCACTGGAAATATATATTCATAAATTAACAGTAGTAACACCCACTTCTGGCCAAGTTGGAGAAAGAGGGACCAGATTTACCTGCCTGCTTGAAACAACAACAAATACATAAAATGCATGGAATAATGGTTTTCAGACAATAACTATCAGCACACAGTAATGAATCCTGAGAGACAGAAAACTAAAAACTCTGCAATTACTTCCTAGAGAGTTTCCAGACAGCAGCACAGTGAGAAAGAACCTGGGCAGAGACCAGCAATCTCCCTGAATTGAGGAAGTGGGTATGGGAGCCCAGCAAGGCCAAGGTAGCTAGAGTACGCAGGACCGAATTCTGAAGAGAAGAAAGCTGCCCAAAAATATCCAGAGATCGGAAAGGGCCCCCTCTCTAGATTTAAGCTAAGCATTGACCAGTGGAGGCACAGAGGAAGCACCCCAAGGCTAATACATCTGAAAGGATTAGAGGGAAACTGATACAAGAAGAATGACTGTGCTCAATGAAGCCAGATTTTAAGGAGTACGCACTATATGATTACCTTTATATAAAATTCTAGAAAATGCCAAGTAATCTATTGTGACAGAAAGCAGGTCAGTGGTTGCCTTGGATGGGGGAGAAAGTACAAAGGATCACGGGTAAACTTTTGAGGGTGATGGATATATTCAATATCTTGGTTGTTGTGATGGTTTCATGGGTGTACACACGTGTCAAAACTTGTCAAACTGTACATTTCAAATTTATGCAGTTTATCATATGTCAATCTATCTCAATAAAAAAAAAAATTTAACTATCAGCATATACACAGAACCTGAAGTTATGAGGGTGGTTGCGATTGCTGAGCAATTATACACAGATTGAGAAGGCGGCCTAGGAAAGGACCATAAAGAATACCAACATTTAAAGAAGTAATAAAGCAGAGAGATTGTGAAGGAGTTTTCCAGGAATTAGAGGAGAAACTTGCAGAGTGTGGCATAATTGAAGCAAAGGAAAAAGAGTTTTCCCTCAAGGAGTCTTTAAAGGAAAGAGCAATCTATGTCAAATTAAGATAAAGCCTAAAAAATGTTCAATGTACAAAAGAGAAGAATATTATGAGGTAGGCATGGTGTAGGAGAAGGAGCACCAAGACAGTCATCCTTGATCCAATAATTTGTTATTTTAACTAGAAAGACTAAGAAATATAGTAAAAAATTTATTTAAGGCTTGACTGTTAAGAAAAACCATGAATCCTAGATACTAATAGATTATTTTTCATCTGGCACTGGCACCCTCCTAACTAATATGCTACATTCAACATAAACAACAGTAATTAACTGTCCTTAATTGAGTCTTTAAAGGAAATCAAATCAGAATCAAGCTAACAGTAATTAATGCATATACTCATTAAGCATGAGTGAAAGTCCAACTTGGAGGTCTATCTTCCCATCTAAATTTAATAGGAAACTAAATACTTGAAATTCTTTCAGTTTTTCTTTTTTAATGAGTAATAGGGTTATTTATGTTCTTCCTATCAGCCAACCAAGAAGAACAAGATTTTTTTTGCCTCATGTTAGAATAAAAATTTATGTTTACATACAGATGCACATCATCAGCACACATAAGAATTTAATTCAGTAAATTAAATTAAGTGAACAATCTTCAAAACAAATGCAGATTTATCTATGTTATATAACACTAAAATTCCAAGAGACCAAACTAGTCATCCTTCAAAATAAATAATACCAAAAAGTAATTATGTTTAATTGCTTCTTTTAAATTTTTACACAGATAGAATATTTTATAACTTTTTTTTGTTTCATTTCGGAATATTTAGTAAATTCAATCTGTTACATCTCTTGACTATCAACATACTTTTAAATATCTAAACTCAAGCTAAAAATCTCTGTAATATTTTGCAGCAGGGGCGTTTTAGATATTGGATAAAATAGGCCAATGTAGAAGGCCAAATACGTGTATCATTCACAAACAGAGGCAGACTTTGTTCTTGTCATTAAAAACACTTCCCTTGCTCTCTACCTCATCTTACTAGCTTCATTTCCATTTGTACAGTAGTAATAAATGTCTGGAGAAAGCCCACTAGTTCACAATATTGTCCAGACCAACCAATCCCTAAGTAAGACTAAAATGTTAAAAAAATTTCACAGTAGGACTCCCCTGGTGGCACAGTGGTTAAGAATCTGCCTGCCAATGCAGGGGACACGGGTTCAATCCCTGGTCCGGGAAGATCCCACATGCCACGGAGCAACTAAGCCCGTGTGCCACAACTACCGAGCCTGCGCTCTAGAGCCTATCTACTTCTCCTATCCTGATTCAAATGGAATGCCAGTATGGCAACTCCTAGGATTTGTCACAAATGGGAAACCAAGTGCCATCTTCAAAATTTCAGGTCTTAAATCTGGAGGAGGAAGCCAGTACCCTTTTGGAGCCATGAATATTGTCCGAACTCCATCTGTTGCTCAGATTGGAATTTCAGTGGAATTATTGGACAGTCTGGCTCAGCAGACTCCTGTAGGTAATGCTGCTGTGTCTTCAGTTGACTTACTCAGTTCACACAAAAGATGTTAGACAACTTCTACAATTTTGCTTCATCGTTTGCTGTCTCTCAGGCCCAGATGACACCAAGTCCATCTGAAATGTTCATTCTGGCAAATGTGGTTCTGAAATGGTACGAAAACTTTCAAAGACGACTAGCACAGAACACTCTCTTTTGGAAAACACAATTTGAATAAAATAATTTTTAATGGATTCTGAAATTTGTCATGTTTTGAAGATAATCATTCTATTTGAAAGCATGAAGTCGAAAGGATCATGAAGCCTAAGTTTAAAAACTGCTTATGACTATGAAGCTTAATTAAAATCTTTATAAAAAATTAAAAACACTGAACTACCGAGCCCGCGTGCCACAACTACTGCAGCCCACGCGCCTAGAGCCCGTGCTCCACAACAAGAGAAGCCACAATGAGAAGCCCGTGCACCGCAACAAAGAGTAGCCCCTGCATGCCGCAACTAGAGAAAGCCCATGTGCAGCAACGAAGACCCAACACAACCAAAAAATAAATAAAATTTTAAAAATTCGCCTTTAAAAAAAAAGAAAAACAAAAGAATTATAGAGGAAATCTGTCTTTAGTTAAAAAATTTTTTTCACAGTAAATCCCATTTTACAACTATGCACATTTCTATCCGTAATCATTCAGAACATCAATTACATTCTTATATAACATATAATTTAAGAGGAAGAAAATAACCTATAGTAGCTTGAGACCAGACGTTCATTAAAAAAACTTACCAATGAAAGACAGAACATTAGAAGTTCTAAAAAATTATTTTCTGTGATATTTAGAAAGGATTTTTGTCTGTGGCCCATGCTGTTTCCTTTTTTTTTTTTTCTTTTCTGATATTTAACAAAAGAAAATATTTGGGTTTAAAAGACTACATTACTCCCCACAAGCAGTTTTACAAATTGTGCAAAAGAAAAGAGATTAAAGGCAGGGGTTCGGGGGTGGGCATGGAAAGAAAAGATTCACTCTTCTTAACCAACTATTTTATTAGACACAGCTGCAACAAATATAGTTTAAAAAAACAAACCTGAAGACAATAGCTCATTATGTTTAGTGCCAGGCCCATAACAGTTTGGGAGACACAGCTAGACATTAAAAGCAAATCTACCACAGACATACTGGGTTATAAATGCAAGTACCTGGAGTTCTGCAATCAGCTGTGGTGAGCAGCCTCTGATCAATTTATCCTAGTCAGGAGCAGCCAGAGGAAATGAAATGAAGGAAACAGGAAACAGCAAAGATAAAATGCTTTTTCCTAGGGTAAACTTCAGTGTGGCATTGACAGGAATCTGGTCCTTTCCTGATCAACTGACCATGTTAGGAACAGGGAATGAAAGTAGTTATTAAGTACCACAGGACAATTCAAGATGACAGACATAAAAACAAGCAGCAGAAGTGCTGGGAGCAGGAGCATTGAAAAAAGGAAAAAAGAGGAGAAGAATGAAAGAAAACAGAACTTAAAAAACGCTTCATGGGAATAACCTTCATACTTACGCTACAACGCAGCAGCATTACCTGGAGCACTTGCTACAACAGTAGGGCTGGGATGAAGCCCAAGAATCTGCATCTCTCACAAGGTCCCAGGTGATGATAAAGCTAGACCCAAAAACCACACTTTAAGAGGCACTGCTCTATACTTACCCTTTTGTAAGACTCAACCCACTCATGCTCACTTATTTAATTAATATCTGTCATCTGGAGTGGGGGGAAAGACTGTTAAACCCATCACTGTCATCACTGTATTCCTATCACCTAGCACAATGCCAAATACATCATAGTCTCCAAATATTGCTTACTGAATAAAGACCATTGTGAAAAACACGGAATGTAGTGAATGGCGGCGGGGAGGGAAATTAAAAGAGAAAAGTATGAAGACATAGAAAACAAAAGCACAATATAAATGTCCAAGTATTTGCTACAGGAACTGCCCAAGTCTTAATGAGAACGGCAGTAACTGGCCATCAATCTAATTTCATAGGGAGGTCATAAGCCAAAGAAATTTGACAAGGGCAGAAAAAGCAAAAAAGTTAGAAGTAAAAGAAGAAAAATCAATGAATATTTTATATCATTAAAAAGATGGTATTTTTAAACAGCAAGAGTGATAAATTCAAGTGGAGAAGAGAATATGTTATGGATATACCACCATTAGATATCTATAATCTTAATCATCATCACTAAAATTCATTAAGTATCTATGAGTCAGACACTAACACTAGGCAGTTACATTTACTCAACCACTCCAGATAATATTCTCTACATTTCAGAGATAAGTAAACTAGGCTGTAAGTGATGAAATCATTTGCCTTTAGAGTCAGATGGACCTAGGCTCAAATCTCAGTTTTTCCTACCTCACCTCCGAGTAGAATGGCCTTGGGCAAATATTTTGGCCTTTGAGCCTCTTGCTTAACTGTTATTTTTTCCATTCCGTCAGTTTTTTTGTTATAGCTGTCTTGCTTATTTTTAACCTACCATTTAATGAGTTCCCCGTGTGCTAAATAACATGGTAGTCAAAGGCATTAATGTGTAAACTCAGTGAACACAGTAGTGCATGGATCTGAATTCCAAATAAAGCCAATTTCTTCTTTTATTAAACAGGAGTAATAATAATAATACCAACCACATAAGGGCTTGTAAGAGTGTCTAGCAATAAAACCTAGCTTCTCTTGTCATTATCATCATCACCATTATTACTACTAATCTATATATCAACACCAAGATGAATATTAGTCCCATTTTACAAGTAAGGAAATTGAAGCTAAAAGAGATTAAGTCCTGGGATCTGTAATTACTATAACTATTTAAGTACTTTGTGTATTTGGTTATTTTATCTGTACTCAAAGTACTGTTAACTAAAATTTTGTTTTTAAAAGTTGCGATTTATAAACCTTATAGTTTTCAGTCTTCTCGTTTACAGGAAAAGATTTTGTAAATGTGATGGGAGTGGGCGGAGACACTGTTTAACAGAATTAACCTCCAATTAAGAATAGTTAGAAAGGTAGTATAAAAGAGAAAAGAAAGCAGAGGCATCATCTTCTCCTATATTATATCCAGAACTCATAAAAGAGGCCTTCAAGAAATACTTGATCTGATGTAGTTCCACTTTCTTTGAAGCTGTGTTTCTCATTTTAGGGTACATATACCCTTCCTGGAAGTACATATCCTCATATGCAGAGGCACAGTTAATATATGACCTATTCCTAAAGTACTAAATGTATTCAAAGATTGGGGGGAATAGTTAAATAGTACAGAACAGTACAGAAGACTTCAAAGAACTGGGCAACCACACTAGTACAACTCGAGCCCCTTGGGATATAAACCATGTCCTCTCCTACCCGAGTCATTTGATGGCAGTCTGAGTACACCAGTTTGTAATGTAAACCTTTTAGTAGCATAACATTAAATCTGTTTCTACAATTACCAAAAATGAGGTCAATATAATCAAATCAGATAATACATGTTCATTTTCTTCAAACTGTTAAGCCCTATCTATATAAATTAGTATTAATGTCTGCTTTGTTTTTTAAAAACTATGGCCCACCTCCTTGAGGAAAGGGCACATGTAACAAATAGTTTTCTCTCTCCAAAGTCATTTTTATAATTAACATTTATAGAAGATTCTCTACCACTATATCTTTAGAATACATATGCAAATTGCTATTGCCAAGCAATTTAAAGATAACAGATGTGTGTTAATCTTTTCATAACATTATATGATTCACTATCTAGTTCATCTCTTCCCTTCCCTTTCATCCACTGACAAATGCCAGAGTATTAAAAGTTGGATGTTCCTATTTTAATTTTCTTCCCCCATATCCATGCTGTCCAATAGAAATAAAATGTAAGCCACATGTGATTTTAAATGTTCTAGTAGCCACATTTAAAAAAGGAAAAAGAAACAGGTAAAGTTAATTTTAATAATATATTTTATTTAATCCAATAACTCGAAAAAGTATCATTTCAATATGTAATTCATATAAAACATTATATATGAATGTTTAATATTTTAATGATTTAATATTTACATTTTTTCAAACAAAGTCTTCAAAATCCAGTATGTATGTATTTTATACTCACAGCACATCTCAACTCAGACTAGTCACATTTCAGGAGCTCAACAGCCACCTGTGGTAGTGACTCTGTACTGGATAGGGAAACCATATATGGTGACACAAACAAGAATTTCCCTGGCCTGAAGGCTACAAATTCCTGACATTCATGCCTACCTAATCTGCTAAAGCAACTAAAAGAGAAAAACTTTATTTATTCCCTCTCCTTTTACTATGTATCAGAGTACAACTGTGAAATTTAATGAAAAAAGGTATGAGTAATTCAACATAATAAGTACAAAAAGTATAAATCTCTGCACTAGCAAAACTGAAAACATTCTGTGCTATAGCAACAAACAAGAAACCAAAAAAGACCATTTGGTGAAAGTTAAAATGTATTAATTGAGTACCTACTGTGTGTAACATTAATCTATAAAAAAATACAAGGGACTTCCCTGGTGGTCCAGTGCTAAAGAATCTGCCTTGCAATGCAGGCGACGCTGGTTCAATCCCTGGTCAAGGAACTAGGATCCCACATGCCACGGGGCAACTAAGCCTGCACGCCACAACCACTGAGCTCACGCGCCTCAACTAGAGAGACCAAGTGCCGCAAACTACACAGCCCACGCACCCTGGAGCCCGTGCACCACAACTAGAGAGAAGCCTGTGCATAGCAACTAAGACCCAATGCAGCCAAAAATTAATTAAATAATTAAATAAATAATAAATAAATCTTAAAAAAAAATACAAATAGGATCAGTCAGTGATTCTCAAACGTGGCTGGAATTCAAACACAGGCAAACTGACTTCATAATTAGGAAACTCCTCTAGGGCCTTTTTGCTGGTACCACGTCCTCTCTGTAATAAACCCGGATGACTTTCCTTTTGGTAACTGCTAATACCTCCCCAGCTTCCATGCCACACCCACCTCCCCCCCGCACCCCCCCGCCAGCCAGGAAATGGTAAACTGTCTCTACTGCAACCCTTTCCTTCTGCCCCCAAGGCAGATATACAGAACTGTTCTTTAAAACATGTAGAAAACCATAATTCAGGAAGACACATGCACCCCAGTGTTCACTGCAGTGCTATTTACAATAGCCAGGAAACAACCTAAATGTCCATCAACAGAGGAATGGATAAAGAAGATGTGGTACATATATACAATGAAATATTACTCAGCCATAAAAAGGAACGAAATTGGGTCATCTGTAGAGACATGGATGGACCCAGAGACTGTCATACAGAGTGAAGTCAGAAAGAGAAAAACAAATATCATATATTAACGCATATATGTGGAATCTGAAAAAACTGGTATAGACGATCTTATTTACAAAGCAGAAATACAGACACAGACATAGAGAACAAACGTATGGATACCAAGGGGGAAAGGGGGGGGGGCGGGATGAATTGGGAGACTGGGATTGACATATATACACTACTGATATTATGTATAAATAGATAACTAATGAGAACCTACTGTATAGCACAGGGAACTCTACTCAATGCTCTGTGGTAACCTAAATGGGAAGGAAATCCAAAAGAGGGGATATACGTATACATATAGCTGATTCACTTTGCTGTACAGTAGAAACTAACACAACATTGTAAAGCAACTGTACTCCAATAAAAATTTTTTTAAATAATAAAATAAAATGGAAAAAAAAAAGTGATCAAGAGAATGGAGTAGATTAAACAGATTGTAAATCAAGATAAGTGTCCCAGTACTGAAGTTGATGCTGATTTGCTAATCGACCTCTGTTAAAACATCTTATTGCTTTGTGTCCATCCTTTGTCAGCACTAAATGAAAATCCATAAAGCACCGTTTTAAAACATGTTGGAAATGTTTGCCCCCTACCAACCAACCACTGGAAAGCCCTAATAAAAATAAAAGGAAAAAAAAACCTGTAATTCTCTCCTCAGGAATTTAAGTCCTTTACCATGTTTGTGTGTATTCTGAAACTTTCAAGAGAGTGATATAACATAAAAGATCTTCCAAATTTATTTAACTACCTGAACTTTTCTCCTTCTCCTGGCAGGACCTCACCCTACCTCACCCCACCCCTTGCCTCCATTAATTAAAGGTACCCAGCCCTCAGAATTCTGTCTGCTCTTTCACACCCAAGCTAACTCAATCTATCTACTCTCATATGGTTTGAACAGCACAGATCTCTGGTTCTCAAAGTGTGGAATCAGAGTAGCATCAGTATCACTTGAGAACAAGTAAGAAGTGCAATTCTTGGACACCAACCCAGACCTACTGAATTGGACACTGGGTGGACATCAGTAGCGTGTGTATAACAAGTCCCCCAAGTGATGATGTGCACTAAAACTGGAGAACCACTGCCACAGGCTAACTAGCTCCAAATTGTTATCTCTAGGCCAGACCTCTCCCCTAAAATCCAGACACAGTCTAGTAAGATTGTCAAAAAGCATTTTATTGAACTTTGAAAAAAGATGAAATCATACAAACTGGAGAATATAAATAGTAACTATATACTCACAGATAAGGAAAAAAATCTGTCCTTAAGAACTTGTATTTCAAACTCTTAGCCATAATATTTCTAACGAGAAAGTTACTAACAAAAAATTTCAAATTCATGACAGTGTTCATCACCAACCTTGAAAGAAAGAATCTCTGGGGATATCCATACATATTTGTTGGCAAAAGTAGAGAATATCTCTGGAAGGTACACAAAAAAATAACAGTGGCTGCCTGTACCATGTGAAATTTTATCATGGGCATGTAACTTTTAAAAATTAATATATTACATTTAAGGTAATATTTCACTTTTAGTTATAAGAAGATAGTTTTCTTATTTACTTTCTAAAAAAATTCTTATATTAGTAACACTTGAATTTAAAGCCCTATTAGAACTAGGAAATTTGTTTTCTGTGAAGTTTGATGCTGCCTTTGCATCATTTTGTTACATTAAACCAAAGCCCCCTCCCTTCATCATGTTCCCTTTATCTCCATAAACATTTTTTTCACTAAGAACCTATGAAAAGCCATGTGTCATCAGTAAAAAAAAATAATATGATCAAACAGGGCCATGGACCTTAAGCAGGGCTCAGAGGTGACAGGATTCAGGGAATTATAATATAGGAGGGTTATAGCCTGTTTAATCATATTCAGAAAGTAAAATGGGAAAGCAATAAAAAGTAAAAACAAATAAAAATATCTCAAATGAAAACTCAAATGTTGCCACTTGAAAAAAATGCTAGAAAAGATTCTCAAACTAAAAAACAGCCTTCTCAAAAGAAGCTGAAATGCAGTAAATGTTACCTGAAATATAGAAAAATCTCAGTCAATATGTACGGTACAGCTTAAAAAAATCCAGATATCTGAGACAGGAGAGAGTGAAAAAAAAATTTGTAGGGATAATACTTCACATCCCACAAAACAGTTTTTATAGATAACCTCTCATTTGAATCTCACAATAGTCCTGTAAATAGGCTGTGATATTAGAACAACTACATTAAGATGTATTCTAACAAATAAAGAAATCAAAGATGAGAGAAGTTAGGTAAAAGCTGTAGAAGTCAAAAATATTTTAGTCTTTACCCTGTATCTTTCTAATGCATCTAGTCCTTTCTTCTGTATCTCCACATGGGTAAATCTAGATAGCCTGGGATTACTAAACTCTTATTTCCATTCACATCCTCATTCTGGCCCATTCACTAATGGACCTACCACTTTGTCAAAGCGAACTAGAATTCCGTTCAGCTTCTTTCCCTTTATCCTTTCTTGCAAAGCAAAAGCATCATTCACACATAAAGACCAAAGCAAGAACCCAGCTCTTACAGATTCCAGAGTAAGAAATCCACAAAGGCTTACACCAAATCACATTAAGTCCATTTATGCATCTGCAAACTTCAAGTCATAAAATGGCACCCATTCGCATCAAGTGTATTCCTAGAGGACAGAGGACAGAAGATAAATTCTAAAATGTGTGAATCAACACTTAAAATCATGAGAGCGACAGGAAAAATGGGCAGGGCACCAAGAAGAATCTCAGCAGATTTCCATACCCCATGTGAAATATATGGTAAATACAGAGTAAGTGATCAGTGCTCCAAGACAGCAAGCCTCACATTACGAAACAACTATCCACTCATCATTTTCCCATTATACAAATTATTGTTAACGTAATGTTAATCTTTAAGAATTATTAATTCCTAACATTTATTCTTCATATTAATTCTTAATAAGTATTATTGAATATTGTTAATTACTAATGATGTTAATGATTAAGAAGGATGGATTCAGGGGTGAGATACACCTAGATTTTAATCTCGGTACCATCAGTTATTACTTGTGTAAAATTGAGCAGGTGCAGAGTTCTCATGAATAAAATGGAGATTCACTCGCCTATCTCCAAATTCAGGATTAAATAAATTAAATGTGTTTATCTAAATTATCTGTCAAGTAAAAGTCCTCAAATAAGTGGTAGCTTTTTTTTTTTTTTTTTTTTTTTTTTTTTTTGCGGTGCGCGGGCCTCTCGCTGTTGTGGCCTCTCCCGTTGCGGAGCACAGGCTCCGGACGCGCAGGCTCAGCGGCCATGGCTCACGGGCCCAGCCGCTCCGCGGCATGTGGGACTTTACCGGACCAGGGCAAGAACCCGTGTCCCCTGCATCATTGGCAGGCGGACTCTCAACCACTGCGCCACCAGAGAAGCCCAGTGGTAGCTATTTTTATTTACAATGACAACACAGTATCATTTTCATTATTTCCTTATGATTAGGGCTCAGCATTTTTTAAATAGCATTTTCTCAATGCTTCCTTACTCTACCTTCACAGGCAAAATACCAAATGTTTAATAACTCTACGAAATCTTCAAAAAAGTAGGACTTCTAAAATGAAAGCCAAGAAAAAATAAACCACAGATTTAAATTGAGTAATCTGTTTTAGCTAACATGAAGCTATTAATAAATTCTGTAAATCAATATTTCTCAAAGGTATTGTTGATGGTCCACATTCATCAAAATTATCTGGTGAAATCTTTAAAATGCAGACTCATGGGTCCTATCCTAGACTTACTAAATCTCCCTTAGTAATTCTCTGGCAAATAAAGTTTTATAAATTTGTTTTAAATAGTCTAGTGTGAACTTTTGACACAGCAACTGACAAACGAAATAAAGTTAAAGTTATACTATATGTAGCAATTAACTAGGCTATGTGTTTGTAATGTAATAAATAAAGATAAATAAAAATAAATCCAACTACAAAGCACATGCAAAATATACATTCCAGAAAAAGTACTAAGTCTTGGCAAATATGAAATTGTCAAAGGGAGTTAATAGCTCATGTCTTAGTCTCTTCAGGCTGCTATAAACAAAATACCATAGACTGGGTAGCTTATAAACAACAGAAATTTATTCCTCATAGTTCTGGAGGCTAGAAGTCCAAGACCAAGGCACTGGCAGATTGGGTATTCTGGTGAGAGCCACTTCCTGGTTCAAAGATGGAGTTCTCTGCTTTTCTTTCACGGTGGAAGGAGCAAGGTAACTCACTTGGACCTCTTTTATAGGGGCCCTAACCCCATTCATGAGGGCTCCGACCTCATGACCTAATCACCTCCAAAAGATCCCTCCTCCAAATACCAAAACACTGGGGATTAGGTTTCAACATAAAAATTTGGGGGGGACATAAACATTCGGTCATTAGCAGCTTACAATAAGGTAGTTTATTTTACATTCTAAACAAAAAATTGCCTATTAAAAATAACTAGACCTGGTAAGAAATTTAGTAGGACTATTTACCTATTGTACATAAATGATTATTTTCAAAAAAGCTGTACAAAGCAAACAACAGTCCTTAAAATAGTCACTAGAGGCTACCACTTCAAAGGTTTGGGGCTGTTAACTAGCCCCCAATTTTTTTTGAAGTGAGTTTTCATTACTCAAAAGGATATAGAGATTTTATAAAAGGAAGACCAGAATGATCCTATTCTTTCACTACACCTCTGCAAAACCCTCCCCCAATTAGAAAAAAATTATATAATTTCAGGACTTCCCTGGTGGCGCAGTGGTTCAGAATCCACCTGCCAATGCAGGGGACATGGGTTCGAGCCCTGGTCTGGGAAGATCCCACATGCCGCGGAGCAACTAAGCCCATGCACCACAACTACTAAGCCTGCACTCCAGAGCCCGCGCGCCTAGAGCCCGTGCTCTGCAACACCGCCCTGTTCGCCACAACTAGAGAAACCCCGTGCACCGCAACAAAGACCCAACGCAGCCAAAAATAAATAAAATAAATAATTTTTTTTAAGTCCTAAGTGTGATACCAAACTATTTCAAGGTCAAAGTAAGCATTTTTTCATAAAGCTCCAAAGTTTATACTTTAAAAAAAAAGAATGAGAACAAAACACATACTGATAATTGTATAAACACAGTAAATATGCATCTATCACTACCTTAAGTAAACCAAAAAGTTTTTTAACTTTGTAGTGAACATTCAGTCAATGCATTCTTCATTAACAACTAGAAAACTCTTCTGCAATTTCCAGGAAGGAGGGACAGTTCACCAAATATTTTTCCAAGAATCAATACTTACATTATGGGCTTCAACTGTGAAGAGGTTTGATAATACCCCCAATATATATGAGAAAAAAGATTAAAACAATAAAAGATAAGATTTAATTTCTTCTCCAAACAGATATTTTTCCATGGAATGATGGTGGTTACTCAAAAGATTCTCCAAAAAATGTAACTTTTTTCAAAGAAATTTTATAAATGCAAAAATTATTCAAATTTTTAAAATTTTCTTATAGTCTACAAATAAAGCTAAAACAGATACCTTCAAGCCAAAACTATGCTATTAAGTTCTAATCTCTAAAATAATTTTCACCAGGTCCAAAAACAACAAGAGATTAAGTCCAACTGGAAAAGATTTATTTTGCTAACATTATTCTATTTGGTTCAGTTTCTTTCCATCCTTCAACTCACATCCTTTCTCACTTCTAACCCACATTAAATAACTATTTAAACTGACAAATATTTTAAGATCTATAGATGGCTGGCTCAATAAACTCATCTCAACATATTTCTATTGTATCATAAAAATTCCAAAAGTCAATTAAAATAAAAATTGTTAAGTACAGGAAAACTGAGTCTACATTTCATCTCAAGTACACAAGAGTAAGAAACTAGGACGACCTTCCCCTTTCATTTGTTTTTAAGAACAAGAAATTAAGTTTTATTATGCCTAATTAATCTACTGCTTATACTTCTCTGACACACATCTCCTCTCTCCAAACTTCATTCCATTCCAAGTTTTAGTTTCTGGATTTTATCATTTATGACAGCTTACAACTCCCAGTCTTGCTTCAAGAGTGCTCAAATTTTGGAAGCAATTCTGGAAGTAGATTATAAAGTTCAGTTTTCTAAAATCAAACTGCAGCAAAACTTAACATCCCATAAGAGAGCCTATATTCTTCCTTCTATGGAGTTAACAGTAATACATCTCACAATATACAAGAGCTTTAAACTATTCACAGACATTATCTTGTTAATCTTTACAAAATTTCTATAAGGAAGCAGATAGGTAAAAGCACCAGATACCTTGGAAGCTTTTCAATCCTTTTTAGACTCTCCAAGTAGTTTCTTAAAGAGATTATAATGTTATATGATATACTACTAAATAAGCAACCTGTAAGATACAAACTGCACTTTAATAATTTAGGAAGGCAACTCAAATGTATTAGCAGAGGAGACTTCCCTTCCCTTCTAGGAGACTCTAACTGGAAGACATGGTTTCAATTAGTACAAAGTGGGCTTCATGGCCCTCTCTTTCTCTTTCTCACATGGCAAAACAAATGCAATAAAGCTTCTATCTCTCTAAAGGGAAAGAACCAAGCATTTAGCCTACCTTATTTGTACAGGCCATATCTTAAGGTAACTAAATAGTTGATAAAAGTTCTCTCTATAAAATACTCCAGCTAATAAATTACAAGGGAATGACAGAATTAGAGTATCCCATTTTGCAACCCTTAACAAAATGGAGCTAGACCAACAGACCCCAAAGCATGGTCCAAGGAACCCCTGTGGGTGGGTTCCCAAAACTCTTTCAGAGAATCTGCAGAGTCAAAAGTATTTTACAATAATACTAAGATGTTACTCGCTTTTTCCCCCTCACGCTCTCATGAGTGTACGTGAAGTTTTCAGAGGCTACATGACACGTGATATTACAACAAACTAAACGATAAAGCAGATGAGAATCCAGCTGTCTTCTTTTAAGCCAGACAATAAAGAGATTTACAAAAATGTAAAACAAAGCCACTCTTCTCACTAAGTTTCTGTTTTGGAAAATAGTTTTCACAAAAATGTTATTTATTTAAACATGCAATGGGTTTATCTTTGTTATTTCTAAATAAATAACAGATATTTCTGAATTTTTTTAGTTTTAATTTCTAATAAGGTAAACACCAATAGATATAATATCATTTACACATAAACAAAAGGTCTTTAGGTCTTTAATAATTTTTAAGAATATAAAGGGTCCTGAAACTAAAAAGCTTGGGGACAGCTATCTAGGCAATTCATCAGCATCTGCTAACATCACAGAAAAACAGTTGACCAGAGTTTTAATCCTCCTGATGGAAATACAAAATATCACCTATGAAGTATTCTTGAGAAAATAAAATTGAACATGAATCTAATCAAACATCTAGTTTAAATAAAAATCTACCTATTTACAGGAACTACAACGTTCAGAGGATTACACTAAACAACGCCATAGGAATGCAATCAGCAAAATCCAGCCTGTAGAGAATACTACAGGACAATCAGCTTTATTCAAAAACTAAACTGCAAAAGAATAAAAGAGGAAGAATGTGAAGACTAAAAGCAACTTAACAGACACAGCAACCAACTGCAGTGTATAGACTTTATTTGGGCAAATATAAAAACATGCATGAGATAATCATGGAAATCTGAACACTGGATATTTGATATTAAGGAATTATTATTTACGTGTAATAGTGGTATTGTGGTTATCTTTAAAGAGTCCTTATCTTTATAAATTTATACTACTTACAATGAAATGACATGATTCTAGAATTACCTCAAAATAATGGGAATTGGGGAAAAGAGATGAAATATTATTGAACCTGGGTAATAAAATACATTTATACATAGGGTTCATCATACTATTTTGTTCACCTTTGTTCATTTGATTTTTCCATAATAAAGGTAGTTGTTTTTTAATGATTCAAGTTAGGAAAAAATTTATTTCTGTAGGTAAGCTGAATCATTATCATTTACTCTTAAGCCAAAGGCTATTATAACCAGTATTTCTTCCCATTAAGCTGCCTGATGTTGTGCTGTTTCTGCTTCAGAAGACAGCCCTGAACAGTATGTCTTTGGTTTTCCAGCGTTTTATTTCTGAACCCTTCGCCTCCAAGAGTATCAAAACAAAAGCAAAAACAAAAAGGACAACTGGTAAGAAAGGAAGGTTATAGAGAGGACAAACATAAAGAGAGGAATCAGTATAGCAAGTTGGAAACTTCACACTAGAAGGATATAGTCTCATCCCAATAGAACAAATACCAGCATGCTTACACACATGCATTTCTGATTGTGTGCTATAGCCGAGACCCTGAAATGAAGAAAAAGTTCAAAACAGAGCCATGGGAAGGAAGGAATGAGTGCACGTTAAAGTAAGTTCACTCCTGTCTTTTTCTATTTCTGATATGGACTTTGATTAGTCTTCACATTTTGGTTTTCCTGGAGGTGTTGAAAGACTAGCCCTAAAAGTTATTGGCTTGGGCTACAGATGAGATTCCCCACCCAATGAGGCTATGTAAAGATCAAGGATATAACACCAATAACCTTACACTGAGGGTTTCTTGTACTATGATTTTAACAGAATTTTAAGTAACTTGCATAACAGATTTATGAATCACACAAATCTCAAAACTTTCCCCACATGATAAGAAAGAGTAAGCCATGTCATAGAGTAGGGCCATGTCTATTTTTCCAGGATCATCCAAATTTCAAATATCCTATCTTGTCGTCAGGTCTTGTATCCCGATTACTGGTCTGCAAAATACAGTCATCATATCCATGGAACTTAAATAACTAAGAAACATATTTAAATAACATCTCCCCATCTAATAATCATCTTAAATTATGCTTCATTTTCAAGTCCTCCAAAAGAAGCCACTCTAACAAACATCTTGATAATCTATCCTTAGCTGAGTAACTCTCAAGTGTTCTTTAAAAAAAAAATCAGATAATAAATGGAAAAGTATATTGAAACTGGTAAGTTATACTCTATGAATACCAGTTATTCTTTGTTTTTAATGGATTACTTTTCTGAGAAAAAAATATCAATATTTTTAACTTATGGGTACATAAAAAGCTAAAGATAGGTGTTGGTTTTAAATAAGAAAGAAATAAAAGTTGTTAATCACACTGTTTCACTCCTTGCACCAGAGCAAATTTCTATTATTTTTCCCCATTTTAACAATGTAAACAGTTTTAACAACAAATTTTAAAGAACTCAATGACAGTATGTAAGCAAGGTCTAAAAGAAAAATGCATGGAAAGTTAACAAATTACAAAAGGGTTTTACTATTTGTTTGTTTTTAAAACTATTCTCAAAATTTACCACGGAATCAGGTAATTTAAACTTAAAAAATGAAACTATCATCCCAGTTAATGCAATAAGAAAAGGAAATAAAATGTATACAGATTGGGAAGGAAGAAATGATACTGTTCACAGATGACACGATCATCTATGTAGAAAACCTGAAAGAATCAACAAAAAAACTCCAGAACTAATAAGGAATTATAGCAAGGTTGCAGAATATATGATTAGTATTTTAAAAATCAATACGTTTCCTATATACCAGCAATGAACAAGTGGAATTTGAAATTAAAAACACAATAGCTCCCCCCAAAATTAAATACTTAGGTATAAATCTAACAAAATATGTACAACATCTATATAAGGAAAACAAGAAAACTCTGATGAAAAGATATCAGAAGAACTAAATAAATAAAGGGATATTCTGAGTTCACAGTTAGAAAAATTCAACACTGTCAAGATTTCAGTTCTTTCCAACTTGATCTACGGATTCAATGAGAGCACAATCAAAGTTCCAGCAAGTTATTTTGCGGACATCGACAAACTGATTCTAAAATTTATATAAAGAGGCAAAAGACCCAGAATAGCCAACACAATATTGAAGGAGAAGACCAAAGTTGGAGGACTGACACTATCCAACTTCAAGACTTACTATAAAGCTACAGTAATTAAGATGCTGTGGTGCTGGTGAAAGAACAGTCCAATAGGAGCAATGAAACAGACAGTGAGCCCAGAAATAGAGCCACATAAATACAGTTAACTAACAAAGGAGCAAAGACAATACAATGGAGCAAAGATAGTCTTTTCAACAAATGGTGATGGAACAACTGGACATCCACATGCAAAGAAATGAAACTAGACACAGACCTTATAACTTTCACAAAAATTAACTCAAAATGGATCACAGACCTAAATGGAAAACCTAAAACTATAAAACTCATAGAAGATAACTGGGACTTCCCTGGTGGTGCCCAGATAAAGACTCCTCGCTCCCAACGCAGGGGGCCTGGGTTCAAGCCCCGGTCAGGGAACGAGATCCCACATGCACACCGCAACTAAGAGTTCACATGCCACAACTAAGGAGCCCACGTGCTGCAACTAAGGAGCCCACCTGCCAAGACTAAGGAGCCCACCTGTCGAACCTAAGGAGCCCGCCTGCCGCGACTAAGACCCCATGCAACCAAATAAATAATTTTTTTTTTTTTAAAGATAACTAACATAGGAGAAAACCTAGATGACCTTGGGTTTGGCAATGACTTTTTAGGTACAACACCAAAGGTACAATCCATGAAGAGAAATAGTTGATGAACTAGAAGACAAAACAGAGTCTGGGAAAAAATATTTACAAAAGACACATCTGAAAAAGGACTATTAGCCAAAATATCCAAAGAATTCTTAAAACCCAACAAAAAGAAAACGAACAACCCAATTTAAAAATGAACCAAAGACCTATTAATAACCACTTCATCAGGGAAGATATACAAATGGCAAATAAGCATATAAAAAGATGCTGTGTCATCAGGGAAATGCAAATTAAAACAAGGTACCACCACAGGACTTCCCTGGTGGCACAGTGGTTAAGAATCTGCCTGCCAAGGCAGGGGACATGGGTTCAAGCCCTGGTCTGGGAAGATCACACATGCTGCGGAGCAACTAAGCCCGTGTGCTACAACTACTGAGCCTGTACTCTAGAGCCCACAAGCCACAACTACTGAAGCCTGCACACCAGGAGCCCATGCTCTGCAACAAGAGAAGCCACTGCAACGAGAAGCCTGCACACTGCAACCAACAGTGGCACCCGCTCACTGCAACTAGAGAAAGCCTGCTGGCAGCAAGGAAGACCCAACGCAGCCAAAAATAAATAAATAAAAATAAAATTAAATAAATAAAAAGCAGTATTTTAAAAAAGAGAATCCACCTGCCGATGCAGGGGACACAGGTTCGAGCCCTGGTCCAGAAAGATCCCACATGCCGCGGAGCAACTAGGCCCATGCGCCACAACTAGTGAGCCTGCGCTGTACAGCCTGCATGCCTACAACCTGTGCTCCGCAACAAAGAGAAGCCACCGCAATGAGAAGCCCACGCACCACAACGAAGAGTAGCCCCCACTCGCCGCAACTAGAGAAAGGCGGCACACAGCAACAAAGACCCAACGCAGCCAAAAAGTAAATAAATAAATAAATTTATTTTAAAAAAAACAAACAAACAAGGTATCACCACATATCTATTAGAATGGCCAAAATCAGGAACAATGAAAACCCCAAATGCTGCCAAAGATATGGAGCAACAGAAACTTTCATTCACTGCTGGTGGGAATAGTACAGCCACTTTGGAAGACAGTTTGACAGTTTCTTACAAAACTAAACACACTCTTACCATATAATTTGTTGATCATGCTCCTTGGTATTTACCGAAAGGATCTGAAAACTATGTTTACACAAAAACCTACACGTGGATGTTTATAGCAGCTTTATTCGTAACTGCCAAAATGTGGAAGCAACCAAGATGCCCTTTAGTAGATGAATGGATAAATAAATTGGTATATCCAGACAATGGAATATCATTCAGCACTAAAAGGATATGAGCTATCAAGCCATGAAAAGATATGGAAGAACCTTAAATGCATATTACTAAGCGAAAGAAGCCAATATGAAAAGACTACCTACTGTATGATTGCTATTATATGATGTTCTAGAAAAGGCAAAACTATGGAGACGGTAAAAAGATCAGTGGTTGCCAGGGGTTAGGAGGAAGCCTGCATAGGTAGAGCACAGAGGATCTTTAGGGTGGTGAAACTACTCTGTACGGTACTATATCGATAGATATATGTCATTATACATTTGTCCAAACCCACAGAATGTACAACACTAAGAGTAAACCATGATGTAAACCATGGACTTTGGGTGTCTGTGTATGTTCATCAGTTCTAACAAATATACCACTCTGGTAGGGGATGTTGATGATGGGGGAAGCTATGCACAATGTAGAGGGAGGAGAGATGTGGGGAATCTCTACAACTTACACTCAATTTTGCTGTGACCCTAAAACTGCTCCTGAAGTCTATTAAAAAACAAAACTGTCAAATCTGTTTCTGGAGCCAAAATAAAATTAAATGAGCAAAACATTTTACCATTATCATGCCCATCTTATGTGTTACTATTACACATTTTTTCTTGAACAAAAAATTCCAGTCAGTAACAGTGAAAATTCTTCATAGAAAAATCAGTGGGTTACAAAATGCTAAAAATGTCTCTCGTACAGTTTCATTCTAAAAAATTCCATGACATTAAAAAAAAAAAAAGATATTTCCTGAGACACAAGTATTGCAAAGGGAGTAATTTACAAAATATCAAAATAACAGCAGTTACTGTAACTGACTCTTTCTTATGCCCACACAAATTTTTTGGCAGATGTTTTCTAGTATTTGTTATCCTCAACTATTCACTGGAATAGATAACCATATTACCAACTGCAGTTTACAATAAAAAGGAGATATCATAAGTTTAACTCCAATTTTAAGTCAACTTCAAGATTTTGTAATTTTAGAGCAGGAATCTAGGAGAAAATATAATTTAGAAATGAAATCATTTACTCAGATTTGCCACATTTGCCACATTCTCAATACAGTCTTAATTCTGCATAGCAAGCAATGAGCTAAGTGTTGAGGATATTAAGTGGAGTCTCAAGGAAAGCTAAGCTTAAAAAAGGAAAACATTACATTCTAATAATTATTTCAGAACCACGTATAGCTTAAAGTTGTTTTGCGTTCACCCTTTTAACCTTGAATTCAACAAAATAAAAATTTGAGGAATGTAATTAAAGTTCCTTGTCTCTAATCAACTTACCATCTAAATATTCCACCAATCTCAAGATTGAGTCCCTTCTCTGGGAGAAGTCTGTGGTTAGATTTCATTGACGCAGGAAAGGTTTTAATCAACAGGCTAGAAACACAGGCCTTAAGTTCTATATACTGAAGGTGGAAGTAACTTCTCTGAATTCAAATATATTGCCATCTAGAAATGAAGCCAGGCATAAAGAAAGCACTTAAGCTCTAGATGTTTACCCTTCTGACATTTCACTGAATCAATAAAAAAATTAATTAAAGTATCATTAGAATTCATAAAAAATGAATTCTAAGGATCTTTGGAAAGTCAAAGATAGATTTTTATTTGTTTCTTTGTGCAAACACAGGATCAGATATTTGGTGGAAAACCACATAAAAAACTACAAATGTGGACTAGAAAGTAATGTGATTAATATTTTAACATAAAACATATTCTAACTGACATGATCAAATAAGCAATAGGACCTTCTCAAGGCTTTCTATACACCTTATGAAGTTGTACACACTTTATGAAAATATCATTAACCAAAATATTTTTTAGTGCTCCTCTTTTGATATTTCCATTAAAGCTTTGGCATACTCTTCTGAACAACTGTTCATTCGATAAACATTGATTCAACACCTCATTTATGCTATAACTCCTTACTGGTAACAAATGTTTGTCATCTGAGGGTAGATAATGATGCTTTGAAAAAAAATCATCCCAGGTCATCTGGGGAAACTTAGGTGATTAGGTTAATTAATACCATTATTATCTGATTTTAAAAAAATGAAATCTTAGAACCTTAAATGCATGTTGCTAAAATCAAAGAAGCCAGTCTGAAAAGACTGCATAGGAGAATTCCAACTCTATGACATTTGGGAAAGGTAAAACTATAGAGACAGTGGAAAGATCAGTGGTTGCCAGGGGAAGGGGAGGAGGTATGAATAGGTGAAGCATAGGGGATTTTTTAGGGCAGTGAAACTATTCCCTATGATACTGTAACGGTAGATACAGTGACATTATGCATTCAACAAAACTTTTTTAAACTGTACAACACAGAATGAACCCTAATGTAAACTACAGATTTTATTTAATATTGGTTCATAAATACTGGTTCATCAATTGTAACAAATGTACCACACCAATGCAAGATGTTAATAATGGGGGAAACTAGGGAGTAGGGGAGTATATGAGAACTCTCTACTTTCTGCTCAATTTCTCTGCAAACTAAAGCAACTCTAACAAAGTCTTTTACAGGCACACCTCGTTTTATCGTGCTTTGCTTTATCTCACTTTGCAGATATTGCATTTTTTATAAACCTGAGTGGAGCAAGTCTTTCAGAACCATTTTTGCCAATAGTATTTGCTCACTTCCTGTCTCTGAGTTAGGTTTTGGTAATTTTTGCAATGGTTCAAACTTTTTCATTATTTTATTTGTTATGGTAATCTGTGATCAATGATCTTTAATGTCACTATTGCAATTGTTTTGGGGTGGCACAAACGGCAACCACATACGACAGCCAACTTAACTGATAAATGTCTGTGTTTTGACTGCTCCACTGACCGGCTGTTCCCCCATCTCTCTCCCTCTCCTCAGGCCTACCTATTCCCTAAGACACAACAATATTGAAATTAGGCCAATTTATTACCCTACAACGGTTTCTAAGTGTTTAAGCAAAAGGAAGAGTCCCAAGTCTCTCACTTTAAATCAAAACCTAGAAAGGATTAAGTTTAGTGAGGAAGGCATGTTGAAAGCCAAGACAGGCTCGAAGCTAGCCTTCTTGCACTAAACAGTTAGCCAAGTTGTGAATGCAAAGGAAAAGTTCTTGAAGGAAACTGAAAGTGCTACTCCAGTGAACTCGATGATAAGAAAGCAAAATAGCCCTACTGCTAATATGGAGAGAGTTTTAGTGGTCTGGATAGAAGATCAAACCAGGCCACAATATTCCAGTAATCCAAACCCTAATTCAGAAAAAGGTCCTAACTCTCTTCAGTTCTATGAAGGCTGGAGAGGTGAGGAAGCTGCAGAAGAAAAGTTTAAAGCTAGCATGGGTGGGCTCATGAAGTTTAAGGAAAGAAGCCATCTCCATAACATAAAAGTACAAGGTGAAGCAGCAAGTGCTGACGTAGAAGCTGCAGGAAGTTATCCGGAAGATCTAGCTAAGATCATTAACGAAGGTGGCTACACTAAAAAAACAGATTTTCAGTGTACTGATAGGAAAAAACAGCATTATATTGGAAGAAGGCGCCATCAAGGACTTGCACAACTACAAAGGAGAGATTCAATGCCTGGCTTCAAAGGACAGTCTGACTCTCTTGCCAGGTAGGAGCTAATGCAGATGGTGATTTAAAGTTAAAACCAATGCTCACTCACCATTCTGAAAATCCTAGGGCCCTTGTGCTCCATAAAAAGAATAACAAAGCCTGGATGACAGCACATCTGTTTACAACATAGCTGGCCCACTGTTGAGACCTACTGCTCAGAAAAGATTCCTTTCAAAATATTACTGCTCACTGACAATGCACCTGGTCACCCAAGAGCTCTGATGGAGATGTACAATAAGATTCATGTTGTTTCCTTGCCTGACAATACAACATTCATTCTGTAATCCATGGATCAAGGAGTACTTTCAACTTTCAAGTATTATTATTTAAGAAATACACTGTGTAAGGCTATAGCTGCCATAGACAGTGATTTCTCTGATGAATTTGGGCAAAGTAATTTCAAAATCTTCTGGAAAGGAGTCACCATTCTAGATGCCATTAAGGACATTCATGATTCATGGGGAGAGGTCAAAATATCATCATTAACAGGAGCTTGGAAGAAGGTGATCCCAACCCCCATGGAAGATTTCAGTAGAGGAAGTAACTGCAGAGGTGGTATAAACAGCAAGAGAACTAGAATTAGAAGTGGAATCTGAAGATGTGACTGAGATGCTGCAAATTCATGATAAAACTTGAGCAGATGAGGAGTTGCTTCTTATGGTTGAGAAAAGAAGGTGGTTTCTTGAGATGGAATCTGCTCCTGCTGAAGATGCTGTGAAGATTGTTGAAATGACAACAAAGGATTTAGAATATTACATAAACTTAGTTGATAAAGCAGTGGTACGGTTTGAGAGGACTGACTCCAATTTTGAAAGAAATTCTACTGTGGGTAATATGCTATCAAACAGCTTTGCATGCTACAGAGCAATCATCGGTGAAAGGAAGAGTTGTTACCTGATGCAGCAAACTTCATTGTCTTATCTTAAGGAATTGCCACTGCCACCCCAGCCTTCAGCAACCAGCACCCTGATCAGTCAGCAGGCATCCGGCAAGACCCTCCACCAGCAAAAAAAATTATGACTTGCTGGAAGCTCAGATGGTTAGCAATTTTTTAGCAATTAAGTATTCTTTAATTAAGGTATGTACATTTTTTTAGATATAACGCTAATAGACGACAGTATAGTGCAAACATAACTTTTATATGCACTAGAAAACCAAAAAGTGCATGTGACTTGCTTCATTGCAATGTTCACTTTATTATAGTGATCTAGAACAAAATCTACAACATCTCTGAGGTATGCCTATAAATTAAAAAGAAATATTACTATGAACAAATTTGAGTGCTTCAAATGATCTACAAAGTAGAGCTCTGAAGGTAGCATCAAAGCAAACTACCAATTGTAATACCTGTATCCTTCTACTCTATGGGTTTCAAAGCTGAGGTATATTTCCTAATATAAACCCTCTATCCCAGGAATTCCCTGGTGGTCCAGTGGTTAGGACTCGGTGCTCTCACTGCCAGGGGCCTGGGTTCTATCCCTGGTTGGGGAAATGAGATACCACAAGCCACGCGGTGCAGCCAAAAAATAAATAAATAAACCCTGTATCTCAATCAGGTTGCTAACTCCCACCTTTGTACCACTGCCCACTCTGCTCTCTCTCAGTCTGAAATATGACTCTCCTCTTCACCTGCCCATTTCTTATCAGTCCTTCAAGATCAGCTCAAATCTCACACTCCCTCCGTGAAACTTCCTGGACTATTCAGTCCTCTACGGAACTCTCACTTCTCTGTACTAAGAGTATGGCATTATTTACCACTTTATTACACATTTTTTTAAATGTTTCAAAATTATCTTATTTCTCCAAATTAGATTTTAAATTGCTCAAGGAAAAAAACATGAATTAGAGTTTGTCCAAATCCTGGCAATGCTGGTAACAACAGACATAGCAACTCAGATGCCCAAAAGGCCTAATTCAGTGTCTAATATGCAATACATACTAAGAAGGTAGCAAATGTGTTGTAGCTTTACTGGAACATCTGAATTATTAAATATTCTGTAGCCATTAAGAATAACAACACAGCTATATATATATTCACTGACATATAAAGATGATCATAAGATAGTAAGAGCAAAAAGGTTATAACATTTGTAGAATGACTAAATTTCTGGACTTATATATTTATTTTAGGTGTATGCCCAAAAATATCCTCAAAAATTGTACACTAAAACTATAAAGTAATAGTTATCATTGGACAGTGGGAATTACATTTATGAAACCAAAAAATTAACATCTCCGCTTTCAAGAAAAGTTTAAAAGGAAATAATATTCATGATATAATGTCAAGCTTAAAGATAGGTTATAGGGGCTTCCCTGGTGGCGCAGTGGTTAAGAATCCGCCTGCCAATGCAGGGGACACCCCCTGGTGTCCTGGTCCGGGAAGATCCCACATGCCGCAGAGCAACTAAGACCGTGCACCACAACTACTGAGCGTGCGCTCTAGAGCCCGCGAGCCACAACTACTGAAGTCTGCATGCCTAGAGCCCGTTCTTTGCAACAAGGGAAGCCACTGCAATGAGAAGCCCGCACACTGCACCGCTCGCCACAACTAGAGAAAGCCCATGAGCAGCAACAAAGACCTAACGCAGCCAAAAAAAAAAAAAGTAAATAAAAAAAAAAGTAAATAAATAAAATTTAAAAAAATAAAAAATAAAGATAGGCTATAAAAATGTACATAGAATATAATCCCAATTAATAAAAATGAAAGAATGTATGTCAAATCGATAGCAGTAATCTATAGCTGATGTTTGCACAATCCTGTTTTGGCTGTTTAACTTCAAATTTTCTGCAATGAGAAAGCACTGCCTTTAAATCATCAAAAATAAACACTATTCCTAATACGTGATTTGGAGAAGCACTTAACTTCCTCTAAGTAAGAGAGGGCAGAAGGAAGGGAGACAGGAAGGGAGGAAGGGAACATCTGTAGAAGCTGAATGAATAAAGGCAGGAAAAGAATCAAAGGCAATGCCCATCCTTTAGCATCTGTATTCCAAGCATCTGTATTCCAAGATGAACTAAAAGAATCTGGGAGTGGAATTAACACCTGTTTTTATATCAAATACAGGAAAAAGTCTAAACCCAGGGACAAAATTAAGCTATAAACCTCTTCTTGATTACACTCAGAACAGAATCTGACAATTTAATATCACCAGAGCCCCCACCTCCACTCCATCCCACTCCCCTAAAAAGTCACCCCTAAATCTTCAGTACATAATTATTTTTGGTATAACTTTGCTTAGGGCCTATCCTCTCGTTTCTTTTTAACCCATGTGAAAATCTGGATTTATTTATTCTATTATATGCATATTATTTTTACAGGATTTTATATTGTTTAACATTCTTGAATAGGTACCTGTCTCTGAAGAAGAAAATTCCCTTAATGACTTCAAATTAGGCAGGCAAAACTTACTCCATTCTGGAAGCTGTCAGAGTTATTGTATAAATAGGTATGGACAAAGGAAGGAAATGCTTAGCCAATAATACTAACAAAGAACAGCAGAATAAAGTCTGAATTCCCTGGCATGACATTCAGATCCATCACAATTGGTCCATATCATTCCTATTTAGCTGTTCTCCATTCACTCCCAATCATGAATTCTGTGCATGTCAGTTTCCTCTGTAAGAACATATCCCTCCCTCTTTCCAACAATGATAACCAACGTGTGAGCACTGGCACCTAAACAAATGTGAGTCCAAGTTTGCCAGTATAGCTTTGGGCAAGTCACAACTTCTATGAAGCTCAACTTCCTCATCTTGTAAAATGAGAAATATAAAAAAATCTACCTTGTGAGTTAATGTGAAGATCAGATATAATGCACAGAAAGTTCCCAGCAAAGTGTTGTGCACACAGTAGGCATGCAATGTAATGCTATTATCTCTTGGTTCTGTGCCTTCCCTTATCTAGAATGTTACTGTGTACCCTCTGCACTTGGGAAGTCTTCATCAGTCAAGTCTCAGGGCTTAATACCACCTCATCAAATATAAAGCTTTCTTTGACTCCCTCATGTAACTGGTGGCTCCCTTTTCTGAGCTAGTTCAGTACTTTCTTCTTTTCTATATTGCAGTTTTTATAACATCAAATTATAATTATTTGTTATCTGTTATGGACTGAATATTTGTGTTTCTCCAAAATTTCTATGTTGATAATTCAAAAAGAGTCATGTACGACAATGTTCCTTGCAGCTCTATTTACAATAGCCAGGACATGGAAGCACCCTAAGTGTCCATCGACAGATGAATGGATAAAGAAGATGTGGCACATATATACAATGGAATATTACTCAGCCATAAAAAGAAACGAAATTGAGTTATTTGTAGTGAGGTGGATGGACCTAGAGTCGTCATACAGAGTGAAGTAAGTCAGAAAGAGAAAAACAAATACCATATGCTAACACATATATATGGAATCTAAAAAAAAAGGTCATGAAGAACCTAGGGGCAGGACGTAAATAAAGACGCAGACCTTCTAGAGAATGGACTTGAGGCCACGGGGAGTGGGAAGGGTAAGCTGGGACGAAGTGAGAGAGTGGCATGGACATATATACGCTACCAAATGTAAAATAGATAGCTAGTGGGAAGCAGCCACATAGCACAGGGAGATCAGCTCAGTGCTCTGTGACCACCTAGAGGGGTGGAATAGGAAGGGTGGGAGGGAAGGAGACGCAAGAGGGAAGAGATATGGGGATATATGTATATGTATAGCTGATTCACTTTGTTATAAAGCAGAAACTAACACACCATGTAAACCAATTATACTCCAATAAAGATGTTAAAAAAAAACAAGCTAAAAAAAATTCCTATGTTGAGATCATAAACCGCAATGTGATAATATTAGAAGATGGGGCCTTTGGGCGGAGATTAGGTCATGAAGGTGGAGTCCTCATGAATGGGATTAGTGCTCTGATAAAAGGGACCCCAGAGATCTCTCTCAACCCCTTCCACCATGTGAGGACAGAGTGAACCAAGAAGCAGGCTCTCACCAAACACAGATTCTGCTGCTGTCTTGATCTTGGGAGTCCAAGATCACAGCCTCGAGAATTGTGAGAAATAAATTTCTGTTGTTTATATACCACCCAGTTCATGATATTCTGTTATAGCTGCCTAAACTAAGACATTACTTTTTCTCTAAGAGAACACCTGAAGTTCCTTAAAGACTGCTGATAATGTAACTCATTGTATCACGGAGCACTGGGCCTGGGGCACAGAGAAGGCACTCAAATGTTTTTGAGTAAACCAACTAAAAAAGAATCTACCAAAAGTGCTGTAGCACCCAAGGGAGAAGAGTGACAAGGGCAAATGCTAAAGAAGGTCAGGTAGGATGAAAATAGAAAAGAAGCTGTCACGTTGGCAATTATGAGGCCATAAGCAAACTTGGCAAGATCAATTTTAATAAAGTAATGGGACTGAGCAGTGAAATGGGAGTTAGCAGGTGAAAACAACGCCTTTAAGTTGAGCAATTAAGGAAAGAAAAGTAAGTTGAAGGTGAAGCAGAATTAAGGGAACATTCCTTCATGGCAAGATGAACCAACAGAGAAAGGCTGAGTATTTAAGAAGGAATAAAATAATAAAATAAGCGAGATTCCAGATAGTAATCAGGAGAGTTAGCCTGGCGGGGGCGTGGTGGGGGAGAGGCAGGACTGCAACACTCAGCTACAGGGAAGAAGGCTGAGGCCGAAATACAACTTAAATTCTGAGATAAAAGTAGTCTGGGAAAACCAAGTTAACACTTTTTTATAATGGACTAGATGATCTCTAAAGACTTTTCGAGTTCAAAACACCCAGTTATGTGATTTTCTAATACCAAAGAAAAACCCTCTAAAATCCATCCACTGCTTTCCTTTTCTACCAGCACTGCCCTAGCAATCAGTATTAGTATATGGTTAAATGAGTATTCTCAGCTCTAGTCACCGTCTGCTCCCTAGATCTTTCTCTACCTCGCTACTTGGATTGATCTTCCCATGCCACTGTTTTACATATTTTGGATATATGGATGTGGATATGAATACAGATATAAATAGATACATAGATATGTATGTATGTATGGGCATATACATATACACTCTAGCATTTGTTTAGAAAACTGTATTTGTTCCAAAGTAATATGTTAGGGAGCAAGTTGAGCATAACACAAATTTCACATTTGCTTCTGTGCAACTGCAAGAAACACTAGGTGAGCAGAGAAAACACTACCCAGCCACACAGAAACACACACACCACAAAGGTCTGCCAGGTAGCTCAGTTCACTCACTGCATGTGTTATGAGCTATACCCATCCATATCTGGTGTTGAACTTTCAATCCAATTTCAGATAGCCCTTCTTCCACCACTTCACAAGTTGCAACCTTTTTGACACCCACTTCTGTAAGCAAACTTCAGGCCTTTTACAAGGTAAAGTGTCATATTTATTGCAGTACTTCTATATTTAACCATTTAACATGTATAAAATTGTGCTAGTCTTCATTAGGTTTCTGTCTTTTCACATGTCACTGACAAAGTTTTTGAGTGTTCTGCCCCTAAACTCCATTTTTCCATACACCCTGGGGTTTTTAATCATGTGACTTTTGCATACCATGTTGAGTTTTATGAACTTGTATGTTGAGTTATAGCTTACACACACTTATAATTACTGCAGCTCTAATCACGAATTTCCCGCCAAAATCAAAGGCAACAGAGGAGGTAAAAAAAAAAAAAAAAATCTCAGGCATCCTTCACAATTATCTGAAGATCCCAGTACCTATAAGATGCTTTGAATGACCCAAACACATTTCTTGAATGGTTCAGGAAACACAATATATGAAAAGGAATAAATAGCTGTTTAGCAGTAGGGCCAATAAAGCAATGTTGAAATATTTTAACATCAAAAAACACAAACATATCCATCCCTAAAGACAGAGAGTATACTGGTGGTTGTCAGGGGCTGGAGGGAGGGTAGAATGGAGAGTTACTGTTTAATAGGTATATAGTTTCAGTTCTACAAGATGAAAAGAGTTATGGGGATGGTAGTGGTGATTTCTGCACAACAATGTGAATGTGTTTAATACCACTGAATGTACACTTAAAAATGGTTAAGATCTTATGTATGGGTATTTTACCATGATTAAAAAACAAAATCCAACTCTCGGACTTCCCTGGTGGTGCAGTGGTTAAGAATCTGCCTGCCAATGCAGCGGACACGGGTTCGAGCCCTGGTCCGGGAAGATCCCACATGCCAGGGAGCAACTAAGCCCGTGGGCCACAACTACTGAGCCTGCACTCTAGAGCCCGCGAGCCACAACTACTAAGCCCGAGTGCCACAACTACTGAGCCTGAGCTCTAGAGCTCGCGTGTCACAACTACTGAGCCCGTGTGCCACAACTACTGAGCCCGTGTGCCACAACTACTGAAGCCCATGCACCTAGAGCCTGTGCTCTGCAACAAGAGAAGCCACCGCAATAAGAAGCCCACGCAAGGACTCTATAAGCCCGTGGAAACAAGTCTCGGAAACCCTTTTCACGAAGATGGCACCGAAAGCGAAGAAGGAAGTCCCTGCCCCTCCCAAAGCCGAAGCCAAAGCAAAAGCTTTGAAGGCCAAGAAAGCAGTGTTGAAAGGCGTACACAGCCACAAAAAAAAGAAGATCCGGACGTCACCCACCTTCCGACGGCCCAAAACACTGCGGCTCAGGAGGCAGCCCAAATATCCTCGGAAGAGCGCCCCTAGGAGAAACAAGCTTGACCACTATGCCATCATCAAGTTCCCCCTCACCACCGAGTCAGCCATGAAGAAAATAGAAGACAACAACACACTGGTGTTCATTGTGGATGTCAAGGCCAACAAGCACCAGATTAAACAGGCTGTGAAGAAGCTCTATGACATTGACGTGGCTAAGGTCAACACCCTGATCAGGCCTGATGGAGAGAAGAAGGCATATGTTCGACTGGCTCCTGACTATGACGCTTTGGATGTTGCCAACAAAATTGGGATCATCTAAACTGAGTCCAGCTGACTAATTCTAAATATAAAAGTTTTCACTAGGAAAAAAAAAAAAAAAAGAAGCCCACGCAAGACCCAATGCAACCAAAAATAAAAAAATTTTTTTAAAAAAAATCCACCCCTATTTTTGAAGAACACCACCATAAAAATATTCATAATGAATGACTAAATATACACAAAAACCTGTATAGTGTGGTTCCATTTTTTATGTAGATAGAAAAAGGACTATAACAAATATTAATATGTATAACAGGTCATTGGTTTCTCTATCTTTTTTTGTATTTACACAAGGGAACTACAATGAATACATTACTGTTTTAACACATTTTTACCAGCAGAAAAAAAATATTTAAGATACAAATTTGATTTGGATCAACTTTTGCTGGCATTACAGAATATCAAGAGGTCTTGTCAAGAATTTGAGACCTAAAGTAACTTCTTTGACTATTTCAGCTAAAATACTTTCTATTCATATTCCTCAGGTACCATCTTCTGAACGTTCATTTTGTTCTTCATAACTCAGATTTCCATTCTTTTTAAATACTACTAAAAGTATTCTGCAAGGAATTCCAAAAGTAATAGAAAATCATTTCATACTTCATATAATCTGAAAATTTCTCAAATAAGATTAAGTAGTTCAGTTACATGCCCATAGATAAGCTGAATATTAAAAGGTATCTTTTAAAGTTAATTTTATTACAAAACATGTTTTCATCAGATGTTTTTCAAACTGTATTTTATTATTTTTATTTATTATTCAATTAGTCTCTTAACAGTTTATAAAAAGAGCCTGCAAACAAAATTTTAGCTGTCACAGAATTGTAATCTACAACATAAATTCTCTCCTATCTGTTCATTTCAGCAAAACTCTAATAAAATACTCACTTTCAGAACACAACAGCCCTTTTTCTTTAAATTCAACTTATAAAGCAAATGAAACTATTATTGAAAACCACATTGTAACCTATAAAAATTTGGTGAAGGAAATTTCTAAAGACTATCACCGAATAAACGTTTATTAGCCAATTCACGTGCTTAGTTTTGAACTCACTGGAGCTGTTTTTGCCCTTTATGTATATAATTTTGCTGCTTTTAGAAATTAAATATTGTTATAATTTTATTCAGACATGGTGCCTGGCATATTTTTAAGTAACCCAAGGAGAATGTAATAAATAGCTGAGGCTCAATTCCAACACCAGTATGTACACAGCTATAAACAAAACTGCACAAGACTTGGGCTTCCCTGGTGGCACAGTGGTTGGGAATCTGCCTGCCATTGTGGGGGACACAGGTTCGAGCCCTGGTCTGGGAGGATCCCACATGCCACGGAGCAGCTGGGCCCATGCGCCACGGCTGCTGGGCCTGCGCTCTGGAGCCTGCAAGCCACAACTACTGAGCACGTGTGCCACACAACAGGGGAGGCCGCCACACCGCAGCAAAGAGCGGCCCCCACTCACCGCAACCGGAGAGAGCCCACGCACAGCAACGGAGACCCAACTCAGCCAAAAATAATTAAATAATTTTTTTAAAAAAATGGATAAGACTTACACCAAAAGTTGCCTCAGCAATAAGCAAATATGTTAAGAATCAATTGGCTAGCTAAGGACACCGACAGGTCTAATATGTAAGAGTAGTAAACAAAAGGAGAAAAGTCTTCACTTGAGACTATTTTGACAAGATGGACAAAACCTGTTTTAAGAGTTTGAACTAATTATTAAACATATTTACAAACATACACTTTCCCTTAAAGAATATAAAAAAGAAAAATGAGTAAAAGTACAGTTCAAATTACACGTGAAGTATTAGAGGTTTCTTCTGTAGGCTAGGCTTCTGCAAGAAGCAAGACAGACAACATTTTGTACTAAATATATGACATTACATAAATGTTTAAGATCCTCTGAATTTCCAAGTACCTCAAGTTGTCTCTGTTAAAATATCTATAAAGTTCTTAATTAAAAGGGAAAAATAAGAATGTTTAACATCCCAGTAAGAAATTTCCACTAGACATCAACAACCACCTTTCAATGTAACCTACACAGTAACTATAATTTATCATTTGGTCATTCTTAGAACATTTTCAGAAACGTTATCTCACAGGATTATTATATGAATTAAATAAAATAATCAGTATCAATTTCATTTCACAGATCAGTAAACCAGTACAGAGCATTTAAGTCAGTTCTCAAACTTTAGTATGTACAAGAATCACTCAAGAACATGTTAAAATGATGTCTTAAGTAACTCCTTCCGACCCGCAGACTGAAGTGGATCCCAGAAATCTGCATTTTAAATAAATAACACAGGTGATATTGGTACAGGTGGTTCCCCCCACCCCAACCCAGCCACATCTTTTAGGACCCTGATTTAAGTAATGTATGACTAAAGCCATTAATGGCATAAAACTCCATTTTTACTCTGAATCAAAGTTCCCAAAAGTTTAGATGGTAGAGCTTTACAGATCTCATGAAAGATACGTAAAATTTTAAACAAGTTGAAAATATTACATTCAATTAAATTAAGTACCTCTTATACTAAATTCCAGTAAAAACAAGTGGTAGTAGACGTCTAAGTTTTTTAAGAAACTTAAAACTGAGGAGATTCTACCATTTCATTTCTCTGTGAAATGCAGGAAAAGCTGAAATTAAATTATATTAACTTAATAGCTTCTCGTGGTTTGAATACTGTTGCACTTTACTGAGTAGGGAGCTAAAACTTAGGTACCACAGGTTCTAGGAACATAATTAAAAAATTAAGATGAAAATGTAAAAGCACTTAGAGCACAGCTTTGTGAATACACTGAAAACCACTGAACTGTACACTTTGAAAGGGTGAGTTTTATGGTATGTAAATTATATCTCACTTTTTAAAAAGAAAAAAACTCTTAGAAAATTTCAAACTAGTATTTTCCAGTAATTTTAAATTTCTAAGACATTATATCAGCATTACTATTAAACAGCATAATTATTTTCTGGCCTATATCACAGATGCTGAAAACCAGTGCAGAAATAATAAAGAACATAAATAAGGCTGCTAGCTTGACAAAGATTTTAAACAAGAATTGTAATACCACTGTTTATATATTTATTTGCTCTCAAATTCTTCCAGTAAAGTCCCACTTCATCTGCCTTTTATAACAGGGTTATTTTCAAATTCTATAGTAATTTATTAGCATCTTATAAAATAATCTTTTATTTCTTTATTTCTTTTTATTTCAATAATCTTGTATTTCTTAAACTAGGTATATAGTATGTAATACACTGAAATATAATAAGATGGTTATTAAGCACCAGACTTTGAAGACAGACTACTTTGCTTCTTACCACATATATGGCCTCTGGCAAGTAACTTATCCTTTCTGCCCCATTTTCCCATAGGGCTGTAGAGAGAATTAAATGCACCAATATACGTAAGGTGCTTAAGTCAGTGCCTGGCACTTAATAAACACACCATAAATATCATCTACTTTAATTACATAATAATTATTTTTATGTAAAAAGGCCTCTCAGCTTAGAAAACTCATTACAAATCCTGATAATATTAAAATTTCAATTTTCTTTATCAATTTAGGAAAGCTGCAACTAAAATATTATTAAGGAACCTAGGTATTTATGCTGTTTCTACCCTATTCACAAGTCCAATTTTCTCCAACTCTGAGTCACTATTAGTTCTTCTCCTGACTCATCACATAGAAAGGTAGACAGTCTGGAATATAATTGGCATACTAAAAGGCATTTCTTAATCTATCTGGATTTATAAGATTTACTAAGTGGAACTTGTCCTATATAATGGTCAAAAAATATGCTAAATAATTATGACTTAAACTGTGTTCACTTAAAAGTGTTTGTACATATCAAACGTTCCTTCAAAGTATGTAGTAGGTGTTATAACCCCATCTTGACTGAAAAACAACATATCACTTAAGTAAAATCGAAGATCCACATTTTCTGACTGCTAGCCAAAAGCAGATTAATAATTTGCTGATGATCTGGTGTTCAAAATTTTGCCAAGCAAACTACAGACTAGAAGCTCAGAAGCAATCTCTGAGCCTACAAATTTGACCTTAACTTCTATTCAATTCCATACTTTCATTGTTTTCCCCATTCAGATGTTCAAATCATTTAAGATAACCTCTAATAAAAAGTTATTGAAAAAAATCTAGGGACGTAAGCTAAATAATGCAACATAAATTAAAAACTCCACTTTCCCTAGACACAAAAAAACAAATACTTTTAAAATACTACTCTACCACTTATTCACTTTCCATGTGATCTTGAGTCATTTAAACTCTCCAAGCCTCCACCTTCTCCTCTGGAAATGGGGATAAAAAGAGTAACTATAACTACCATATGGGATTGCTGTGAGCATTAATCAAGACAACACATAAAACACTTTAGCCAACCACTATGAAAACAGTTAAGTTTCAATAAATGTTAACTTCTATATATAAATCCAAACTTTAGCATCATTTGACCTCTATCTATTGAAAGATTTTATTTTCTATGAAAACCATCTGTTAACCCATTCACGCACACCTACCCAATGGCAATAACTTCACAAGCACTCTGAAAATGTGGATATTAACAGTCGAGGAAGTTATAGTCCCCTCCTCTTGAGTTAGGTACCCTGCTCAGGAAATAGCCTGTACTTAGCACTGTACTACTTAACACAGTTCCCTATATTACTTGAGAGCCCCTTGTGGGCAAGCCCTGTGTCCTATTATTCATTTCTGTATCCCGAGACTGAAACCCAATAGTTCTAAAACCTGACTCACAAGGGGAGGTTATCAAAATATTAATGCCTGGGATCCATCCCAGACCCATTAAATCTAAGAAGGTCAGGGAGGTAGAAGACAAGTAATCAGCAAGGGGGGAGCATTTTTTTAACATCCTCACGTGATGTTAGTGTGCTGCCACAGTTAAAAACCACTGCACTCTGACATTTAAAATACTATACAAACAGGTATGTATACGTGTGTGAATATATAAATATATAGGTAAAGAAATATAAGTCTCAGTTCAAGACCCTCAACCTCACAGCTACTCCTAGCCCCATCATCTCTTTCCTTTAAACAGACAACACTGTTAATAAACAATTAGTTACATGCTGCGTTAAGATGGTTTTTAAACTGTTAACTCAGTACAGTACTTAAGCTTCTTCATGTAATTATGCCTTAGCCTTCTTCCTAGATTACAGTCTTGCTCCTTGAAAATATACACTGCCTTATTCTTCTTGTTTTCTCCACAGTGCTTATGATAGTGCCTTGAACACCAACATGTAATAAACATGTAGCTGATCTAATAAATGCATACAAAAATTATCAGCAGGAAGTATGTCACATCCAAATTAACCAATTTGGGCTATGACTCAAAAACAGAAAAAGTAAAAAGTCAGAAAAAAGTTTAAAAAAACCTCTAACTTAGTAAATAAGAACAACTAAAGTTTATCTCATTAATGAGCATCTATATATTTGCATTTATTACGGCCATCACATGCAGTATCCCATCACCATCCACCACTTTAAGATTCTAAACTGCTTCCTTACTAAAACTATCTTCCAGTTGCTTGTGGTATCTTTAGCTGCTGTCATGTTCTTTTGTAACAACTTTACAATACTCTGTAATTAGTAAAATAAGTTAATGAAAGTCACAACAAATGTGTCACACGTGCTTAATAAATACGTCTTGAAGAAACAATGTTTATCAACCACTAAAATAGACTCTTTGCATACAAGTTACATGCTAATCTCTAATATAAATTTAGATGGGAATACTGTCTGAAAATAAGAGAGTCTTATTCAACACTATATATAATACAAGTCTAATTGTGAGTATTGACAGACTGATGATTTTCTGCTTTTATAGTATTTTCATACCTGAAAATTCTATTAAATAGTATATGACTTTAAAAAATAGGAGTGCTAAGCTGTATTACACAAGAAACTCCACAGCAACTGGCATTCGCAATGTTGAAACTACTAAGAGAAATGAATGGCACACAATTCTAAAAAAAAAAAAAAATTTAAAGATATGAAAATGACTCACCTTAAAAGTTTTGTGTCATACATGTACCACTATTAACAATCTGAAAGACTTATGTTGTTTTTAAAAATCTGAAAATATGGGGACTTCCCTGGTGGCGCAGTGGTTAAGAATCCGCCTACCAGTGCAGGGGACCCGGGTTCAAGCCCTGGTCCGGGAAGATCCCACATGCCGCGGAGCAACTAAGCCCATGTGCCACAACTACAGAGCCTGTGCTCTAGAGCCCGCGAGCCACAACTACTGAGCCCACTGCCACAACTACTGAAGCCCACGTGCCTAAGGCCCATACTCTGCAACAAGAGAAGCCACCCAATGAGAAGTCCGCGAACCGCAACAAAGAGTAGCCCCCGCTCGCCGCAACTAGAGAAAGCCTGTGAGCAGTAACAAAGACCCAAGGCAGCCAAAAAAATAAATAAATTTTAAAAAAAACTGAAAATATGGGGAGGAGGCACTCAAGAAATATGCCTGCTAATTAGATACTGTGGTAAAACATTACCATGTTTTGTTGGGTCCTACAGCATTAAACAGATAGAGCCGGAGTTACCACAAAAAGAAAGCAGTACACAATTCCCTATTCAATAAAAAAGGTTCAAATTCCACAGTCAAAAAAATGGTACCCTGGGTTGTTTGTTTTTAAGGAAGATTAAATTTAGGAGTTGCCAACACCCAAACGAAAAACATTCCAGAGTATCAGACTCAATTGTAGTGGGGAGTCATCTACATTCTCAGCACTACGTTCCCTTACCCAAAACAGGAATATTAACAAAGGATGCTTCTTAGGATCTCACGAGATACACCATACTTATTTACCCCCGGTAAACATTACCCTTGTTTAAAAACCAAAAACAAAAAGATACTTGAGAAATAACAATTTTAGCACAAGCAGCCAGACAAAAAATGAAGTTTAACATCTGCCAAGATATTCCCCAAAATAAGACCCCTGTCAAATGAACAATGAGGAAAAGATTGCAAATGACAAATTCTTTTATTTGGACCATCAGCTACTTTTAAAAAGAAAGTTGAGGAATGTAGCTTTTCCAAAGCCTTCTCTTCAGTTTCTCCCTAATCTTCATATTTTTAACTTAAAAAAAAAAAACCCTAGAAATTTGATTAACACTCTTATGAATTCCTTTTAAAGCAATTTAATGAGTAACAGATCTTTTGTGCAAGTAGGAAACCACAGAGGGCAGTTTTGCTGGCTGATAAAAATCTCTCTGAAACACTCATAAAAATATACCCTTCAAAGACAAACTCTGATTTTCCAGGTATGGAAATTATATTAAGACTTAAAAATTTGGGTATGTTTGATATACACCCTAACTTACTGCAAATGCTTTTACTTGAACCACAATTAAAGTTGGTGAATTCTTACTATTTATTTACTGTGTGTCAAAGTTGAATAAATTAGAAGGCCAGGAGGAAAAAAAAGGTAAAACCTAGAACCAATGAGAAAAAGATGCAACTACTTCGGGTGAAACAAGGTTATTGAATCACTTCCCCAAACCGGTGAGTTACTATTAAAGTAACCAAATACTTGTTAGAGGATTGTTTTGTTTTGTTGAGGGTAGAGAAAGGTGCAGTTATACCCCAAGTAGAAATGTTTCACCAGTAACTCTGTAATGGGAAGATGCTGCTGCCTGCATAATGGTTTTTGAGACTGCTCAAAAATACCAAAAAAAAAAAAAAAAAAAACCCAACAACAACCCAAAAAACAAAAAATTCCCAACCCTACCACAAATGTTTTCCAGAATACACAGAGCCAAATACTTAAATACAGGGAGAGAGCACTTTAGCAAAAAGAATTGAGGGTTGCTACAGCGTTCCTAATGTCCACAATACCACTCAGAAAAAAACTCGTGTGTGTGTGTGTGTGTGTGTGTGTGTGTGTGTGTGCGCGCGCGTGCTGGGGAGCACTATTTCCAAAAGCTGGTTTATATATGAAATAGAGCATATGCTCAACTGGATATACTTATCTTGGGTTCATTGAAAGATAAAGCTGTCTGGGAGAGTGCTAAAGCCACGTTTTCTTTACAGGTGCTATTAAACACTGTTAAGAGAGAAGAAGAGATAAACTATCTGATAATTTGAGACGGGCACGTGGGAAACTAAAGTACGTGGTCATCACCATTAATCAATTTTTCTAACTGATCAAGCATAAACAAACAAGGCTAGGTGGGCAAGTTCTAGAGCCCCGAGTTGTCTTTCCAACACTGAAAAGAAGGATCCTGGGTCTGAGACCTTAGCCGGGAAGCCTGAAAAGCACGCGTCCGACTTTGGATTTGGGGAACTTCCCAGCAAGCATTTGTTGAGAGTAAAACTCCATCACCCCCTGCCTGCCTAACTCAGTGAAAGGCTAAGAAGTGCAGGCTCGAGGGGGAAAGCTCTGGGCCCTGGAGAGAAGACACCAGGAGGCGGCAGCCCTCCAGGGTCCGGCCGCGGCCCCCGCCCGGCTCACCTCTGCGGCAGGGATGTTGACCACGCCGGTGGAGCGCCGCTTCTCCCGCAGCTTCCTCTTCTCGATCTGCCCCTTGCCTTTCCTGGCGCTGGGGCCCGAGCTCTTGCCCTTCTCCAGGGCGCCGTCCCGCTCCTCCTCGCCGTCCCGTGCGGGGGCTGCCCCCGAAGCGGCAGCGGCGGCGGCGGCGGCGGCGGCGGCGGCGGCGGGGGACTCATCCTCCGGCCGCCGCGGGCCGGGGGCGGCGCGACTCAGCTGCGCAGGGCCCACGGCGCAGTTCACGCCCCCGGGGCCGGGGGCGGCAGGTGCGGCGGCGGCGCCTGGGAGGTTGTTGTTCAGCTCGTTGGCCGCAGCGGCGGCCGAGGTACCCAGGGGCCCCGGCGGGAGCTTCCCGGCCGCGTCGCCCGTGCCCCCACCGGGGGCGGCCGGGCCCGGGGGATTCTGCTTGGCGCGCATCTTCTCGCGCTTCGCCTTCCACTCCTCCAGGAAGTCTGTGGTGCTGCCGCCGCTGCCGCCGCCGGTCCGGTAGCCACCGGTCGCCATATTCCCAGCGGGGCCGGCCGGGCTCTCACCTCAGGCCGCCGGCCCCGACTCCGGCCGCCGCCCCCTCTTCCTTCCCGCCACCCGGAGGAGGCGAGGGAACGACCCCCGGGCGCGGGGGTGGCCGCGGCTCCCCCAGGGACCGGCTGGTCTGCAGGGAAACACAAAAGGGGGCGGAGAAGAGAAGCGTAAGATCCTCGCCCGGCCCGAGGGTCTGCCCCGCGGCCGCGCCCCTCGGAGACCCACAGAGAGCGCGCCCACTCAGCCCCGCAGGCGAGGAGCCGCAGAGTCCCCACCCTGCAAAGTTTCTCCGACGCACCTACACGGCTGGCCCGGACGATCACCGCCCCTCGAGGGGTGGAGAGAGGCACGGTCCCCACCCCCGGCCCGCCTGCCCGCCCGCCCGCCCGCCCCATCCCCGCCGGGGTCCGAGCCTGCGGCGGTCGCGGGACCCGGACCAGACCCCCCACCTGTCGACCCGTCGCATCTCCAACCCTCGCTCCGGTCCGGGGTCCCCGCGACCGACACACTCATTCCCGGGACGAGGCGCGGAGTCCCCTAACCGACTCGCGGAGGAGGCGGGACGCCTCCCGACCCAGCAGTCCAGCCGAGTCCAGGGGGACGGGTGCGCGTGTGGAGCGCGGACCGACCGGGCGGCCCCTTACCTGGGAGGAGTTGGGGGGACGAGGAGCGGGACTGGGTGCTGGCGCCCAGGTGAGCCGAAGCAGCCGCGCGGAAAGACCCGCGGCCAGCTCTCTGTCCTGAGCCCGCGGCGCTCCCGGGCTAGGAGGGGGGAGGGAGGGAGGGAGGGAGGGAATGAGGGAGGGGAGGGAAGGGAACGAGGGGAGCCGAGCGGCGCCGAAGCGCCGGCGGAAAGGACCGAGACCGCGCGCGAGGGGCGCGGCGCGCGGTGGGGGCGGCGGGGCCCGCCGACGCCCCGCCCCCGGCGCTCAGGTGCGCGGAGCCGCGTCCAGCCCGCTGCTGCCGCCAGTCCCGCGCCAGCAGATGCGACCGCACATTCCTGGGCGCGCAACCTCGCGGCGGCCGACCTGCCGGCGCCTCCGACGCTGGAGCGTGAACCGCCCTCCACGCCCTTCTCCCCGTTCCTCTTCTCCGCCTCTCCAGTCTCCCACCACTCTTCCTTTTAAGTACAAGACATATTCTTCCAGGGAAAATCACAAATACTGCTGGCTGAGGGGGAAAGTGCATGATTCAGGGCCTGACTAGCTAGGATGGAAAAATACTCTCGCGTCCCTTTTCCTAGTCGCTGCCCCCTTTTCAGATGTACTGGGGTGGCAAACAGGAGAGTGGAAACGGCTAAAACCCAGGCCCCTCCTTCTAAGTCTGTGGTCTCAGGTGAACGTGTCGCCTGAAAGGAGAGACTTCAACTGTACGTGTATTATCAAGGCTTTACTGTTATCTTAGGCTTGCAGGGAAAAATTTTAAAGCTCATTTTAAAATGTATTGTGTTGGCGATCCCAGTCCTACTTGGAGTTTCCTCTTAACCCTGTCTCTACAACTCCTCTTCACAGATAGGGAATTTAGCAGCAAAACTCCCTACCAAAGTCCTAAAGCTGCATTGAGGCTGATTTGATATGAGCAGGGGCGGTGATTGTCTCTATTCTTCTACCCTTGACATGCCATAGGGTAAATCTTATCTTCAGAGGCAAGTCATCTCCGATTTCTGGATCAGGGCTGGGTGGACTGCCACTGTCAAGCACTTGAGCAGACAGACGTCACCGTATCCGAGTAACGCCAGGGCACATCACTGTCATAGGGTACAAATGCCTGGTCACCATTTTGCAAAAAGTAGGCGAGCCCTGAGTCACATTCTTACCTAACATAACTCTTTCTTCCTACTTAGTACCTGTTTTGCCTAGGTGGCACACGGTGGGTGAGCCGTCAGCCTTTGCCTGCTCAGGAAGGAGAACAGGAGAATGTGATTCACATGCTATTTATTTATCAGAGGGGAAGGTCACACAGTTCTCGTCTTTTGTCTGACTGCTGGAGTGAACTTGTGGATAACCCGGATTGAGTTCTGGAAAAACTCTTTAAAAAATTAAAGGCCTACGTTGGGAATCGGTTTAAAAGGCTGAGCCTGGCTGGTACCAACCTGGGTGTGCCATCTGAAACTGCTCAATTAATGATTCATTACTTTGTTTTCTGAGTTTTAAGGTGGGGGAGGGAGGGTTGAGCATTAAAGAGATTCACACTAATATTCTTTATAACTTAACAGAGGATTTTCTCTTGGAGGGACTGCAGGATATAGCAGAAAGAGGATATAATGTGCCTGAGTACAAACATCTAAATAGCTGAGAGATCTTGGGCATGTTGTTTAAATTCTCTGAAACTCAGCTTTCTTTACTATAAAACCAGTAATAACAGCCTATGTTTTTATGTTGTTATAAGAAATGACACTGTGTACTTGGTCAAGGAAAGCACTCAGTAAATATAGTCTCTTTTATTAATAGGATATTGAACAGAGTCCTGGGTTTCTAAGGGGGGCGCAGACGAAAAAAGATAAGGTACTAAATACACAATATTAACTTGAAAACAATAGACTTTGAATGAACTAGGATAACACTCTGCCACATAATTTATCAGTGCATCTCTTTGACCAGTTCTCTTGGTATATTAACAAGCGCTGAGTCAGGAATGTTGGCTACTATGGACTTGTGTGACTTTCGGCAAGTTGCTTACCTTTTGTGCCTCTGTTTACTTACACATAAAATGGGGATAATAATACTTCCTACATTGTGAGAGGGTTGTGAAAGTGTCCGAGAGATCCTTAGATAAAAGGTAGTATGGGAGTACCGGAGTAGTTGTTATTAGTCTATAAAGTGCCCTAGGAACCATGGATGAAAGAGATTACTGAGGTACAAAGCGCTGTGTATTATTACTGTTATCGTTCATTATACCTTTTGTCTTTACCTTACCATTCTCAATATTCCCAAAGGTATATTTCACAGCCAGACTGCTTCCAACATTGCATCAAGATATTTAGCTGAGTCAGTTCTAAATTGCTGTGTTTGCATGTCGTCAATCTTCACGTACAGCGTTCTGATGAAATAATCCTTAAAGACTCTGAGCCTGGTTTCTCAACTGCAGCACTACTGAAATTTGGGACTGGATAATTCTTTGGGGGTGTTGTCCTGTCCATTGCAAGATGTTTAGCAGCATCCTTGGCTTCTGCCCACTAGATACCTACCAGGAGTGTCCTCCACCCCCAGTTGTGAGTTTGCCAAGTGCTTCCTGGGGGGCAAAATCTTCCCCAGTTAAGAACTTCTGAGCAAACCTAAAACAACTAATTTGGGTGATACACTTGCCCTTAATAATAGAGGGAAATAAGATGATGATAACAAAACAAAGATTCATTTTAATATGTCAGAGTCAAACTTATTCTAAATGTTAAGTCTTACTTAATGTTTTCCAGGCAGTGGATTAGCTATATGTGAAATAGCCTGTTTGTATGTGTTGAAATAATTAATAGGATATTAAGAAATAACAATTTGCCTGCAATGCAAATATTTCTGGAAGATATGCAATTCGCCCTCTAAAATCAAAATAATACATGCACATCGTCTTAATGGTTAAATACTTCAGTTCTACAAGGATTATAACAAAAGACAGCAATCCCCTACCTAAAACCCTACCCAGAACTTTGAACTCTTATAACTGTTTCTGCTAATATAGATCTTCCTATTTATATTTTAATGCCCTCACCTGCTATTATACTTCTTGATTTCTCCATTTTTTAGACATCCATTTTTGGCTTCCTGATACAGAAGAAAATTTAGTTCTCCTCTACTTAGACTACACCTACACGTTTCTTACTCCTAAACTCCTGCTATACTTGTATTGCAATTTTTATTGAATAAACATTTAATGTTTATAGTGTTATTACTATGCAAATATTGTTCACAGCTGAGCCAGGCAGTGTACTATGTTTGCTTTTCTTTTTTTTTCTCCAACTTATTTTCTTGTTACACAAATATTTCTTTTTCCTACAGTTAAAACTTGCCCCTTTTTTGCCTTATTTTTCTATATATCAGTCACAAATTTACACCCAGACTTTCTTCCTGTCGATGCAGTTCATCACGTCAGATGATCTGTCAGTTCTATTTCTCTTTTTCTTGGAGGTATCTCTCCTGGAGCCTGCCACCCCCACTCTAGTCTGGATTGATTTTAAAGCTCATTGCTCTGTGGTTATTCTGGGATTATACTTCCATAACATCCTGGGAATTATTTCCTGTGCAGACTCCTTGTTTCCTGAATCCCATATTGTCCTCTTTCTTTTCCCTTATTTTAGTTGAGTACTTCTTCAGTATTCTCTGGAGATCCGATTGCACATTCTTCGAGACCATGTGTGTTAGAAAATGTTTTTAATTTATCTTCACACTTGGTTAATAGTTTGGTGAGGCATAGACCTCTACGTTGGAAATCATTTTCCTTTATAATTTTGAAGGCATCACAATATTGTCTTCTGGTTTCCAGAGTTGCAGTTTGGAAAACCAATGGCATTCTGATTCCTTTGTATTTTCCCTCTGGAAGCTTTTGGAACTTCTTACCCAGATCTACTTGAATATCTTAAAGATTTGCCATGATTTGTCTTTTTTTTCCTATATAAATTTATTTATTTATTTTTGGCTGTGTTGGGTCTTCGTTGCTGCACACGGGCTTTCTCTAGTTGCGGCGTGAGAGGGGGCTACTCATTGCGGTGCGCTGGCTTCTCATTGCAGTGCGTAGGCTTCTCATTGCTGCAGAGCATGGGCTCTAGGCGCAGAGGCTTCAGTAGTTGTGGTGCACGGGCCTAGTTGCTCCACGGCATGTGGGATCCTCCCAGACCAGGGCTCAAACCCATGTCCCCTGCATTGGCAGGCGGATTCTTAACCACTGCGCCACCAGGTAAGTCCCAGCCATGATTTGTCTTTTTTCATTATTATGTTAAGCACTCAGTGGGCCGTCTAAATCTGACATGTGCCTTTCACTTGGGAAATTTCTTTATCCTATATCTTTGGTAATTCTTCCCTTCCATTTTCTCTTTCTGGAGCCCCTGTTAAATAGATATTGAACTTCTAAGTGTTTTCTAGTAAATATTTGTCTTTTCTCTCCTAGTTTCCATCTCTTTGGCATGTTATTATACTTTCAGTGAAATTTCCTGTCTTACTTGCCAAACCTTTCTGTTGAATTTTCTGTTTCTGCCACCATTTTTTCTTTGATCTATTTCTTAGACTCTAAATGTTCTTCTTCCATATTATCCTATTTTTGTGTCAGATTCATCAGATTTTCTCTTTCTAAGGAAATTCCTTTAACTTTTCTTCTGCTGGTCCTACACTTTGTCTCCTATTTGCTCCCTTTTATCTTTTTGATTGTTTTAGTCTTCATCTTTCATATTAGAGGATTTCCTTGTCAGTCTGCTGTTCATTCATTTTTTTTAAAATTTTTTTTTTTTTGGCCGCTCTGCGTGGCATTCAGAATCTTAGTCCCTCGACCAAGGATCAAACCCGTGCCCCCTGCAGTGGAAGTGCGGAGTCTAAACCACTGGACCACCAGGGAAGTCCGTGTTCATTCATATTTTAGATTAAAGCATTGAAAAGTTGTTTGGGGGACTTCCCTTGTGGCGCAGTGGTTAAGACTCTGAGCTCCCAATGCAGGGCACCGGGATTTGATCCCTGGTCAGTGAACTAGATCCCACATGCATACCTCAACTAAGAGTTTGCATGCCACAACTAAGGAACCTGCCTGCCACAACTAAGACCCATTGCAACCAAATAAATAAATAAATGAAAAGTTGATTGCTTGCTCTTCTTTCAAAAGGCAGAGCTTGTTGATTGATGGTCTCAATTTAGGGAGCTGGTGTTTGGACCCAGGCATTTTGTGGAGGCATGTGTCCATTGTCAGCCTCTTTGAGGCTTTTCTCTTGGCCAGATCAGTTTCCCTGAGAGAAATTGTGTTTCTGCCTGTATTGCTAGTTGTCAACTGTTTCCAGTTCCAAGTAGAAAAAGGGAACTGGGGGAGCCTTAGTACTCAGCATGCAGGTTTCACTCAGTCCCTATGCTTGGATGCCTGGGGTGCTCAAGTTCAGTACATTTGTAATTCAGCAACTTCAGAGCGTGAACTTCCAGTCCTCTGCCAGGATCAGGAGAGACAGCCTCCTTGCTCCTGGGCCTTACAGTGGGGACTTGAGAATCTAACTGTCCCTTATATAGATTTTTAACGACTCCAGCTGTTTTCACCCCCATTCTTTCCTCTCTTTCAATATATGCTGCTTCCTCTGATTTCTGAGCTTTCTTCAGGACAAAAAGGATTCCTTCTGGCTGGCTTTGTCTCTTGCAGGTGGTTAGAATTCACCTTTCTCTTCTCTGCTAACATCTATCTGTTTTTCATCTTCCATCTTCCAAAATTTTGCTCTCATTTCCCATCCTCTTGGTTGTTACTGGTTTATCACTTTACTTTTAGTGAAGTTACTTGAGGGTGTACAGGTAAACATGTGTGTTCAATCTGTTATGTTTAACAGGAGATCTAATCTGTCCATTTTTCAGATTTCTAGATATTTTGAAATCTAATCTGTGATGAGGCTAGATAAGTAGAGACCTCTACCTCTTATTACATCTTAAGCCTCTATTGATTGACACTATTAGGAAGAGTTCTATGAAATGTGTTGTGTTTTCTGGAGGCTGTTTAGGAAGATGTGGCTCATTACATTACATAATGTCCCCAGGAAAAAAATGTCTGACATTACTACTAAGAATAGTTGTATGTATTTCTCTTTTGTTGGCTTTTTTTTTTTTTTTTTTTTGGATGTGGGCCATTTTCAAAGTCTTTATTGAACCTGTTACAGCATTGCTTCTGTTCCATGTCTTGGTCCCTTGGCCCCGAGGCATGTGGGATCCTAGCTCCTAGACCAGGATCGAACCTGCCCCCCTGCCCTGGAAGGCAAAGTTCCAACCACTGGACTGCCGGGGAAGTCCCTTTTTGTTACTTTACTTTTTTAACCACAATAAAACTATGTGTTTCATAGCTGGTAAGTTTTCCCTTCTTCCATCAACTGCTGTTAATCTTAGGCCAGATTTGTGGCCTATCCGGGAAAGATCTAGGTTTTGTGGTGCCTGAAGCTTATAAAACTTAGGGCACCTTCTTTAAGAAAAAGAATAGGTTAAAAAAAATAGTTAGAATGAGCAATTTTAAAGATTATAAATTTTAACAAATTGAAAAGTGCCATAAGCATCACAAAAATCCAGAAAAACAACCTAAATTATTCACTATTACTCTCTGACATATTTCTATAATACTGTTTTATCTGCATTTTTACTATTTATTTTATTTTGTTTTATTTTATTTTTGCCTGCACCACACAGCTTGCAGGATCTTAGTTCCCCAACCAGGTATTGAACTGGGGCCCACAGCAGTGAAAGCACAGAGTCCTAACTGCTGGACCACCAGGGAATTTCCAATTTTATTATTAATTGATGCATAAAATATCTGACTTCATACACAGATGTATCCTCTATTTGTAGTACACAAATATATATATTTGTGCATCATAAGCACAGGGTCTCTATTGATCCTGCCAGTTTTTCATTATCTGTCACTCCTTTCCATGTCCTAACCTCCTTACTCAGATTAAAGCTTATCATTATTAGCCTCCTCTGCCTACTCTTGCTCAGCTAAAATAAGGTTAATTAAAAACAGTTTGGTGGGTGGGCTTCCATGGTGGCGCAGTGGTTGATAGTCCGCCTGCCGATGCAGGGGACACGGATTCGTACCCCGGTCCGGGAGGATCCCACACGCCGCGGAGCAGCTGGGCCCGTGAGCCATGGCCGCTGAGACTGCGCGTCCGGAGCCTCTGCTCCGCAATGGGAGAGGCCACAACAGTAAGAGGCCCGCGTACCGCAAAAAAAAAAAAAAAACAGCGTGGCATCTTTCCTAACTCTCCTTCAAATGCATGACCATAGTTTCAACTGGGCAGTGCATACTATCTGGCAATCCTGCAGTCTTAGTAAGCGTGTTCACCTGTGCTGCAGAATGACTAGTTCACATCACTCCCTTAAACCTCCAAAACCTCCTTATCCAACCCTCGCTCTCAGTTGATGAACTTGTTTGTTGACTAAAGTAGGACCTATGTGAGTGGGGCTCCTCATCTTGCCCCACACCTTTACTCACCTTCCTACATCTGGATCTACCCTCTGCCTCCTTACGTTTAGATGAAGTTCTTAGCTCCTTTTGAAGGCAGTCCTGGCATTTGTATCTTTCCCCTTGCAAGAGCTTTGCTGTACAATTAATACTCTTCTCTCATGCATAACCAACTTCTTCTCTTTTAAATAATTCCTTTCAACATACAAATGCACTCTATATTAATTCCCTCTGTATTAATCTTCTACTTACTGCTGAAACAACTTAACATCTTAAACAACACAACTTTATCATCTTACAGTTCTGTAGATAGATGTCCTACAGGGATGGGTCTCATTGGGTTAAAATGAAGGAACCAGCCCGGCTGCACTCCTTTCTGGAGGCTCTCTGGAAGAATCCATCTCCTTGCCCTTTCCAGCCTCTAGAGGCTGCCCACATTCCCTGGCCCTTGGTCTTCAAAGCAAGCAATGTCCCATCTCTCTGTGCCTTCCCTCCAGAGCCACATCTCCCTATGATTCTCTTCTGCCTCCCCTTTCCACTTTTAAGGATCCTTGTGATTATATTGGGACCACCTGGATAACCCAGGATGATCTGTTTTAAAATCAGCTGATTAGCAACCTTGATTCCATCTTCAATGTTAATTCTCTTTTGCCATATAACTTATATTCACAGGTTCCAGGGATTACGGCCTAGAACTCTTTGGGGCCATTGTTCTTCCTACCACACCTTCTTAAAGAAAAACATTTTCCCAGACTCTAGAATCTAATCTGGTCAATGTCCTATTTCTCTGTTCATGTTCCCAGTCAAAAGTCTTGGAAGAGTTATCTTCATTCACTGTTGCAGTCTTGTGGGAATGAGCCATTAACCTGTGGGGTCTGTGCTAACTCTGGCTAGCTAGTGTTGTAACTGAATTGTAGGACATTCAGTTGGTGTCCAGAGAGTGGGAGAATTGGTTAGTGTGGGAAAACCACGCACACATTTGGTGTCAGATATGTTGAGAGAAAGAGCACAGTGTTTCCCCTTTTACCTGGTTAAGATGAAGATGTGATTTCCTGACAACCCAGCAATTGCACTCTTAGGCACCTACCCTAGAGAAACTCTGACATGAACACAGGGACACATGGGCATAAATGTTCATTGCAGCACTAATTATAATAGTGAAAAAATGAAAAAGTACTTGTAGTTAGCAGGAGAGTGAATATATAAATTATAGTTTATTAGTATAATGGAACATTTATATCATTTCAAACCAGTTTCAAATGGATATGTAGGGACTTCCCTGGCAGTCCAGTGGTTAGGACTCTGCACTTCCACGTTAGGGGGCCCAGGACCTGATCCCTGTTCGGGGAACTAAGACCCCCCCAGTGCAGTGAAAAAAAACAAAAAGAATATGTAGAGTATGACATTGTTCATATAAATTTCCAAAAGGTACAATAGTATATATTTTTAACAGATACACATTTGTAATATAAATACAAGCATACCAAATTCAGCTTATTAGTTACTTCTGAAGACAGATGGAGGGAAAAGGTATAGGAGCTGTAATGTTGCTGTTATTTATGTTTTATTTCTTTAAAAAGGAAAGAGATCTAAGATAAATGTGCATTAACATTTGTTAAATCTCAGTGTAGGGGGTACCTAGATTATTTGTTATATTACTTTCTGGACTTTTGTATATTTGAAATATGCTAGAATTTAAAGTAATTTTTAAAGGAAAAATACTTGGACTTGTGTAAATAGTTTCATAAGAAAAGTTTTGACTTTAAAAGTCTGAAACTTTAACAAAATTGGACTTGCCCAACATGTCTTTGGGCAGCCTTAAAATGTCCCCCTTTTTTGCCAAGCAAAAGAAGCCATAAAATTGTAGAAAACTTAATGAAGCCATGTACCCTGGAAATATTTGAAATGGTTTATGGCTTGGGGCAAAGGAAGAAAACTGAAGCCATGCCAATGTCAAAAGTCACAATTCCCTTTAGAATCACTGATCTTTCCTCTAATATCTGGACACAGATCCTTAAAATGGCTCCTAAACCACTTTCCTTCAACAGGCAAACAACTGGATGAAACCGCTGATGCCTCTCATTTTAACCAGCTCTTCCACTATCATTCTTTTTTTCATACACGGGTGCCACTATTTCTTCCACTAAAAATTGGAAGAAATATTCCAATTTTTCTGATCCCCTTTTGGAGACTTGGCAAGCCCTTGCCACTTTCCGAATGGTGAAAAAACGTCTTTGTCCAGGAAAACTCTGTGTGAATGGAACATTTTGGTTCTCTGGGCACAGATGGAGCACCTGAGCTCAGTAACACGCCTGGTTGAGCAGCTTTGCTGAAGACGCTCCACACATTGTCATGACTCATTGCTCTCAGCATCAACAGGAATTGGGCTGTGCCAGCAGATCTGAAAGGAAACTTGTCTACTGCTGTGAAAGTAGGTGACTTTCACAGAGCCTGGTCTTGATATCAGCCTTTTCAAGAAAATTTAAATAGAAAAGAGATCAGAGTAGGAAGCTCTTCTCCATTACACTTAGTCCACTTGTGACTTTCCAAAGAACAAATCTTAAAGTATGTGATTGAACTTCATGCCTAAGTTGTATGTGTGCTCAATAGAGAGAGAGAGAGAGAGAGAGAGAAACAGAGAGAGAGGAAGAGAGAGAAAGAAAGCCTTCTCAGAACAATTTAACTGGGAGGTGTTCATTCCTAGTTTTGTTACGTCATAGGTGTTTTTGACCATGAGACTAAGATAAATCTTTTGATCCAAGGTCCTACATAGAGCATTCTGGATGCTGCTAAAAGAACCCCATCAACTCTTATAGCTCAGCTGCCATGTCAGGAAGTGAAGATAGAAAGCAAACAACATGTAAACTTTCCAATAAAGAGGAAGGACTTTCTGTGGTCTGAAGCTCAAAGTCTTGTTTCTCTGCAAGCAGAAATCTTCAATACCCCAAAACACCATAAAATTCTTTTGAATGTTACTTCTGCTTAGATGACTTTAAAATTAAATCATGAATTCATCATCCTTTTTGGCCCACAGAAAGCTTCAATGATGTACACGTCACCCAAGATGGTTCCATTGATTCACAGTGGTGATGAGGCATGAATTCAACTCAATCTTGGAGTATGTACTTTAACGTATATTAAGCCAATATTTTCAGAGCTTTTTGCCATTAAAAAAAATTGAAATTAAATGGATGACATAGATGACATAACACGACTTCTTATTCAAATCAAAAGCAGTCTTTCACTGGAATTCACTATTGAGTAAAGCTGAGATTGCCTTTTATTTTGTAGACACTTGGGTTTAATTTAAATTAATGAAGATAACATTTTGCATAATAATACTTATAGCAGTTATTTATTGCTTACTACAAGCTAAGCACCATGATATTACTTCGTATACAGTGTCTAACGTAACCCTTTAAACAGTCCTATGAGGGGAGCATCAATATTACGTCCCTTAAACATCTCAGAGAATTGAGATTATGTAACTTACCCAGTGTCACACAGCTAGTACATGATAAAACCAAACATTTCAGCACGTAACTGTCTGATTCCAGAGCCCATCCTTATATGTCAAAGGAATTAATTTTAATGCAATAAAATAAACAGCTTGACCAGCTCAGTTTCTGTGCATTTTCCTGTGAAAGATTTCTTTTGATTTTATCACAAGGTTAGGGCTTCGTAATCAGTGAATCTTAGGGCTACGAACAACTAGACCAGACAAACCAGGCAGCATGGGCTCCCTGCACAGCCCCTCCCCTCTCTGTCTTTGCATCCTTGTGTCTGGCGCACAGCAGGTATAAATGTTTGTCAAATGGCACACAGGCAGGACTGCTGTCCTAAGGTGGCCCTGGAAGTAAGCTGACTGTCTCCCAGGGCTTTACTTGGGAGGTGGGGACAGTTTGGGGTAGGGAAGTACTCCTTGGTGTTTGTGCCCTAGCCAGCCTTTGATCCTCAGCTTTGCAGATTCAGAACTCTGATTTTATCAGCATCTGAAGCACTTATTAATGTCTCAGGGACACACAGTCACGTTAATGTAGCCCACTTGCCTGGGCTACATTTGTCTAAGAGCCAAATAACTCAATTTATAATGAAAAATATGAAGGTCAGAAACCCAGGAATGTTAAAGTCATCGTGAACAGTGTGCATTCTCCAAGAAGGCAGACCTATATGGGAGTGAAAGCAGGACTGTAAGCTTACTTGGTAAATATGGAAAATGAACAGGAGGGGTTAATTAGAGGAATCCAGTGTTTACTGGCCTCTGCTAAGAGAGCTTGAGACATTTATCTCCACAAATAAGGAGAGCCCTGCCAAACTGAACAGAACAGAATGGCTCTCCCCAGGACCTTTGCATTCCGACTCTTTTTTGCTAAGGAGGCTGCTAACTCTGCTACTGAGGGACACATTCTTCCTTTGCATGTGCTAATGACTTTCTGGTTACGGTCCTGTTTTATTGGTCAGACCTCTTTCAGGTGAATTTGCATATTGCTGCAAAATCCATTTATTGAATTTTTTTAAAGTTTAATTCCCTCAAGGCAATTTTATTGGTGGGCATTCTACTATAACTTCAGTGTACTAATGACTAGCATTTTCTAAGGCCACTCAATAGATCTTCCAATAGAATTTGCTCCTAATTTTAAAGTCAATATATAAGCTATATGAAGAAGAGAATTACAGTCATTCATTCAATGAATATTCAAGGGGTTACACCTACTATCTGTCAGGCTTGTTCTGTGCAAGTTACTGTTTAAGCAATAGAGTACAAAGACAAATGACATCTCCTACCTTCAAGGAGTCTGCAGGTGTGTAAACACATATGTAAACAAAAACAGATACCATAAAAGACTATCTGAATAAAAAGACTTGTAAACAAAAAGATGGTGTTTAGTTCTAAATAGAAATAAGAACAAGTTGTTATAAAATAGAAAACTAATAAGGACATACTGTATAGCACAGGGAACTCTACTCAATACTCTGTAATGACCTATATGGGAATCTAAAAAAGAGTGGATATATGTATATGTATAACTGACTCACTTTGCTGTACAGCAGAAACTAACACAACAATGTAAATCAACTACAACTAAATCCCTGGGGGCGCAGTGGTTAAGACTCTGTGCTCCCAATGCAGGGGGCCCAGGTTCGATCCCTGGCCAGGGAACTAGATCCCACATGCATGCCTCAACTAGGAATTGGCATGCCACAACTAAGGAGCCCACGTGCCACAACAAAGGAGCCGGTGAGCTGCAACTAAGACCTGGCACAACCAAATAAATAAATATTAAAAAAAAAAAAAAGACCAAGTTGTTGTGCAAGCACAGACTGAGGAGAGATGCCTTCACCAAGAATGAATGGGAGATATTTTTAAGTAGACAGGAGAGGAATATGCATTCCAATAGATGGAACCACTTATGGAAAAGTACAGAAATATAAGTGCCTCCAAGGAATGGAGAAGGTGCTGCCTCTGGAAGGTTGGGAGTGGACACAAAGGTGGGCTGGAGGGGACACGGGCATAGGGATGAGTCTACTTGAGTCTTCAGGACCAAAGGAGACCTTTCCCACCTTCCCTCTTCCCGTTGGAATTCTCACCTCTCCATGTTTGCCTCTTGTGCCTCTGGCTATTAATTCTCTGTTACTTTCAGAAGCCTCTGCTTTCCTCAGGTAATTCTTTAAATCAGCGATTTTTAAAAATTAATTTTTTTATTACATAATGCATAAGTGTGGTACAATATTCAAAAGATGTAAGGGCAAAGTGTGACAAATCAGGTTTCCCTTTGACTTAGGATGGCCAGACACATAGTTCTGCTCTTCTGCTCCCAGGGACTACCTCTGGTACCAGCTTCCTGCATATCCTTCCAGAACGTCTCTGCATAGGCACGTATATGCACATGTTTATACACAAATGCATGTATGTATATAATTTTTTACACAAATAATAGACTACTGCTACATCTTGCTTTCTTTGCTTTACAATAGATTTTGGGGATCTTTCCATGTTTATTTATCCTTTTATTCATTCATTTGACAAGTCTTTATTCATTCATTTGACAAGTCTTTATGTCTTTATAGGTCAGGCACACTTAGGTGGTGAGGATACAGCAGTGGGCAAAATAGGTAAAATGTCTGCCTTCGTGGAAATTATATTCTAGTAGAAGGGGTACAGAAAAGACAGACAAAAATCAAATAAGCACTGAAACATATAGTGTGCCAGATGGTGATAAGTACTATGGAGAAAAATAAAGCAGAGTCCTGAGAGGGTAGAAGTTGGAGAGTGGCTGCAATGGTTGTAGGAGAGACAGAGACTGACAGATCTTGTTCCCTATTGGTCCAATAGCACTCTGTCAGATGAATATATCATAATCTGTTGAATCAGTCCCCTACGGATAGAAACTTACATTGTTTCTAACATTTTGCTGTTACAGTGATGCAATTCTTGCACATATGTCATTTGACACATCCAAGAGTATATTTGTAGCTTAAATTCCTAGAAGTGGAATTGCCAGCTTAAAGTCATTAGCATATGCAAAGGGTCTGTGCAGTTTTAATTTTAAGAGATTTTGCCGAATTACTCTCTGAAGAGTACCAATTTACAGCCCTTTCAGCAATGAATGAGCGGACCATATCTTCATCAACACAGTGTTGTCAAGATTCACGATGTTTGCCTATCTGATGAGTAAACCATGCAATCTTATAAGTCTAATTTGCATTCACTTTTTTTTTTTTTTTTTTTTTTTGCGGTACACGGGCCTCTCACTGCTGTGGCCTCTCCCCTTGTGGAGCACAGGCTCTGGACGCGCAGGCTCAGCAGCCATGGCTCACGGGCCCAGCCGCTCCGCGGCATGTGGGATCTTCCCGGACCGGGGCACGAACCCGTGTCCCCTGCATCAGCAGGCGGACTCTCAACCACTGCGCCACCAGGGAAGCCCTGCATTCACTTTCTATGATTGAAGGTGAGTTTCTTCTCATGTATTTAAAGTCCATTTCTACATCTTGTAAACTATCTGTTCATATCCTTTGCCAAATTTCCTATTATGTGTGTGTGTGGGGGGTGGGGTTGGTTGTTTTGTTTTGCTTCATTTCTGATTTGTAGAAACCCTTTTCAGTAAAGAATTTACATCCTCTTTGGGATGTGAGTAGCAAATATTTTACTGAATTTGTCAGTTCGACTGTGTTTATAATAAACGGCTTTAGTGATACAGAACATTTTTGTTATTATGTAGCTTAATTACACCATCTTTTTAATGGCATCAGAAATTATTATTCTTTTTAACTTCCTGTGTTTTCTTCTAGTACTTTTACAGTTTATTTATTTATTTATTTATTTTTGCGGTATGCGGGCCTCTCACTGCTGTGGCCTCTCCCGTTGAGGAGCACAGGCTCCGGACCTGCAGGCTTAGCGGCCATGGCTCACGGGCCCAGCCGCTCCGTGGCATGCGGGATCCTCCCGGACCGGGGCACGAACCCGCGTCCCCTGCAGTGGAAGCACGGAGTCTTAACCACTGGAGCGCCAGGGAATTCCCATGAGTACCATATTTTAAATGTTTCAGCTTATAAAATACATTTTACTGTCTGATAGAAAAATGCATCTCATTTTTCTTATTTTTTTTTAGACTTTCCCTGGCTCTTTTTATTTGCTTGTTTTTCATTTGAACTTTAGAATCAGTTTTCTAGTTCCAAAATAAATCATCTTAGTGTTTTTCTTGGGATTACCCAAAATTTTATAGATTAATTTAGGGAGAATTGACATCTTTGTCATGCTGAAATTTCCTGAACAAGAGCATGGGATATCATTTAGTATGTCTTTTTGTGTGTCCCTCACTAGTTTTCATTTAAATCTTTCACATGTTCTATACATTTTATCCTTTCAGTTTTTGTCTTCTTACTGGTTGTATAATAATCTTTAGTTTCTATGTACTAATTTTGAGTTCTCTTATTGTTTCTGACAGTTTTTCATTTGATTCCCTTGAGTTTTCTGGGTAAACAATCATAGCATTAGCAAATAATGATGATTTTGCTTCACTTTTCCCAATTTTTTTATTTTTATTTACTTATGTCATCTAATTATGTTGGCTAAATAATAGTGGTTATAAAGAAGACCCTTAACTTATTCCTGATGTTACTGGGAATGCTGCTCTTTGTCATAGCTAGAAGCAGGAGTCTCCATTAGGTATTTTAATCATAAAAATCTAAGGTGCTTACCAGAGATCAAACTCTTTGAAAGAGATGAAGTTTATACAAAGATTCTTTCTAGTGATGGGGAGTTATCATAAGGCTATATTTAGACAAATGAGGGAGATAAACAATGATGGTGTGTTTGCTAATTACTCTGTTTCACCCTTTTTTGTTAGCCCAACACTATTCTAACAATTTTATATATACCAGATTATCTGAAATTAATCTCATCAAGTATTACAGGCTCTACACAGAGGCAAATGCCCCAAAAGGAAACTTAATTGATAGAAGTTTCAGTGTCTTGCTCTGACATTGCTCATTCTTTAAGGGATGTACCAGAGGAGAATTAAATAGCCAAACAAAAAGAATAGGAAGGGAGTATGAGATCCAAATCACCTGGTAGTACAATAACTCATCAGCCTCTAATTAGCCAAAATTTGGCCTTAATTTAGAGGCTATTTTTTTTCCCCAAACATACAAAAATTTGGCCCCTGCTTGTCTATCAATACTCAAGTTTTCCTGTCTAGAAAAGTTGCTTTGAGATTGTGCAAAGGCTTTCACCTTTATTTTCCACATCGCCTTAAATAGAAAAGATCTTTAAAAAGATCTGTTGAATGTGTGTTAGGTAATTAGTGCATCCTATGTGGTTTTATATTACCAATATGTTGCAATGTCTCTTGAACAAAGGAAAGGCTTTAGTTAGTCTAAATATACATCAGCTTTTAAAAAGATGATGAATGTAGATAATTTCCAAATGTCATATTACTAGAAAACTATGTTTTTGGATTACTAACACTTGGATTTGTACTGAGTCTGTATCAATCACTATGGTTAAAATTTACTCTTTTGCTATTTTATTTTTCATTTTCCTTTTAAAACACCCAAAAGGCACTGTAACCCTCTAAATCTGTTATTCATTAACAAAACACATGTTGAGGTTAGGACATTTCTAAAGCCCCAAATTGCTGACTTTAAGAGGGTTTAGTCTGTTTGATTTTTTTCAAGGATGCAATGGTGGGAGGAAAGAGTTGAATAATTTAAGCACTGTTCTACATGTGATAAGACGAAACTAGGACCATTTTAACAGCCTGGAAAAGGTCTGTCAAAACAACCCCTTTGCTTTCATTCTCCAAACTCTATTTAGAAGATCTGATTAATTGTCACAATATAGTATCACTTTCCTAAATGGATTAATTCTCACCTCAGGTTCCTGGCTAACCTGTGGATCAGCAGCTTCCGGGCATTTTGACCACAATTCATAGTAATAAATATATTTTACATTGTGAGCTTATGCATGTAGGTGTATAGTTTCTTAAGATGATACTTAATCGATCTACAGGTTTTACACTCCCGTATTTTCTGTTCTTAATCTAGCCTATCCCCTTCTGCTCTATTCATTTAAAAAATTGCTAGCTGTAACTTCTAACTCTGCAGTTTGAAAAACAATGCTATAGTTCACTGCTTCTCAGGTTTTAATCACCTAGGGATCTTGTTAAAGTGCAGATTCTAATTGGGTAGGCCTGAGATACTGCATGTCTAACAAACTTGCAGGTGATGCTGATTGATGCTACTGGTTTGTGGAGCACCCTTTGGAGAAGTAAGCCTGAAGATATTTATCTTTGGTCCTTGTGGCCCAATCTCTGGTTTATTCTGCTGAGGCAAGGGTCTTAGAATCTTATTAAGTCCTTCTTTTTGTATTTTACATTTTGTTGGGGTGAACAATTAAATCTATAATTTCAGGTTGTGTTAAGTGCAGTGAAGAGAAATGACACAGGCTGAAGGGAAAGGTCATGGCAGCAAGGGGCGTTGGATGTTTTAGGCTGGGTGTTTAGGCAACACCTAACTGGGCCAGTGACATTTGACAAAGACCTAAACGAGGGGAGAAAACTGTGGGAAAATCTGGAGGAAGGACAGTCCAGGCAGAGAGAACAAAAAGGACACAGGTCCTGAGGTGGGAAAATAATGGATATTGTTGCTGGGTACACGCTTCACAGACAGCGTAGGGACAGGTCTGACTAGAGGGGAGTAAGAAAGGAGACTAAAAAGATCAGCGCACTTAGGTAAGCAGCCCTGATCATATAGGACCCTGTAGGCTGAGTTAAATTTGGATTTTATTCTAAAGGTGATGGGAAATACTGCAGAGTTTTGAGCAGGGAAATGACATGAAATTTCAGTTTTAAGTGATACGTGGTGAATATACTATAGAAGAATAAGAGTAGAAGTATGGAGACTGGTTAGGACATTATAGCAGTGGATCGTATTGACTTCTTTCCAATGACAGAATTGTGCCCATTTATTTTCTAGAACAGCTAGAGTTTCTACTTCCAAAATCTCTTAAATTCTTGCCCCTTCTCCCATTTTGGAAACCTCCTCCTATCTGTTCTAGCCTGGATGACTTCCTTAATCATTCAGGTTAAACAGAATGATATTCCAAAATATAAATCTGATGATTAGACTATTAAATAAAAATCCTTCATTTTTTTTCTAGTTTGCTTCAGGATAAAGTCCAATCTTAACATAACCTAAACATACTTTTGAATCTTGTCTCTGATTCCTTTTAAAGTAGGTTCAGGTACATGCAAACAAGCTAACATATAAAAATTTTATTCTCTCCTTCTGTAGTATCTTCCTCTGCTCCCTTTTCTGCCTTGAAAACACCTACTTATTCTTCGTAAATCAGTTCAGATGTCGCCTCCTCAGACTTGGATACCCTCTGTGCCCACTCTCAAAGGAGCTAGGTGCATATTCCTCTGTAGCAGTTGACTCACAGACCCCTACTTTAGCTTTCATCATATTTTACAACTGTTTGTACTTTGGGATTGTGAGCCCCTCAAGGTCAATAACCATATTCTATCCATTTTTATGTCCTCAGCACCTAGCATTGGCCCTGGCACATAAACAGGCTCTTAGCAAATACTTGTCAAATGAATAAGTAAGTGATGGACAACTGAAAAAGGGCCACCCTTAATAAATAACATGAGATGCAAAAGTTATGCAATATCTATCACTCTAGCTTTGAAGACGGAATCAGGCCAAAGGGAAGGCTTGGTCCCTCTTGCCCTCCTCAGCCCGCACGGCAAAGTCCACTGGTATTGTCCCTGAGAACTATGGAGCCCTCATCTTGGGACCCTTTGTGTCTACAGTGTTCCCTGAACCCACATTTGTGAGGCCAAGCAACCCGGGTGACCACAGAACTTGAAGTGCCTTTTTGACAGCCACCTCCATATTCAAGAGAAGGAATCTAGATTTACAACCAAATTATTTTAACTATCAACCACCATTTCAAAAAATCAAAATCGGTAATTTGCAAAGTTAGTCAACAGTAAAGGAAGAAAGCAATAGCCCCTGGCATATTTTTCTGTATACATAACTCTCCCCTAAGGACAGAGGTCAGAAACCAGAAAATTCCAAAGAAAATTTGATAGTTAAGTATATAAGCTGTCCTTTAAATTCTTCTAGAGCCAAGATGATGATTTTTTTCCCCATTTTTATCTTTCTACACCCTAGTGCCTCATAGAGTGCCAGTACCTTGTGGGTACTTAATACATGTTGATTAAAAAATGTTGAATGGAGACTCTTACTTTGAAATTTTTTTCCAACTTTATTTTTGCCTTGGGCTTGTTTCTTTCAAACTGTATAAATAACAAGGAAAAACATACTCAATAGTTTCTAAACCAGTAACATCACAACTGGTATTTCTGTTGCCTTATGTTACTATAAGTATCACAATAAATGTACAAAGCAGTGTTCAGAAAGAAACAGGCCTGTTATCACAGGGAAGCAAGGCCCAAATTTCTTATTCTTCCATGGTATTAATCTAGTTGTATGGCCCATAGTGTCGTTAAAGATTTGAACAATAAGACACAGTATAGGCTATTCAAGAAGACAAGGGAGGGGAAAGAAAAGAGTTATACTGAGAAAGTATGGTATATTTGGCCATTTTATAAATGGCTGAATATCACCAGTTTCATATGGTTCAACCTAAGAGCAAAAAGGAAGGGAAAATTGAGGGAAAGTATTCTAAAATAAAAGATATGTTCATGCCACGTTAATGCTTTGAAGGACTCAACAAAAATGAAGATGGCCCTTCAGTATCAGAATCACCCAGGGGCTATATAGCATATTAGTTAAGATATGAATTTCAAAGTCAGACTTCATTTAATTGAATTCTGCGTATACGTATACCACTTACGGCGTGATCTTGTCTTCTGCCTCAGTTTCTTTGCCTGTAAAAGGGAAAAATAATAATACTTACCTCATTGGGGGTTTGAGTAGATTAAATAGAATAAAACTGTAATGAGCTTAGAAATGTGCTTTAGTAGAAACATTTCCGGGACTTCCCTGGTGGTGCAGTGGTTAAGAATCCGCCTGCCAATGCAGGGGACATGGGTTCAATCCCTGGTCCAGGAAGATCCCACATGCTGCAGAGCAACTAAGCCCGTGTGCCACAACTACTGAAGCCTGTGTGCCACAACTACTGAAGCCTGTGTGCCACAACTACTGAAGCCCGTGTGCCTAGAGCCCGTGCTCCGCAACAAGAGAAGCCACCGCAATGAGAAGTCTGCACACCACAACGAAGAGTAGCCCCTCTCGCTGCAACTAGATAAAACCCATGAGCAGCAATGAAGACCCAATGCAGCCAAAAATTAATTAACTATTTTAAAAAAGAAACCAAGTTTCTACTAGATGCGTGATGTTATTTCTATCAGTCTTCTTCAATCAGAAAGGAAACCATGATGTTAGCAGTCATTTATGTGAGGGCAAATACGAATTTGGAGTTCCTAAGTATTTTTATGTATTTACTAGAGGAGATCAGGCTTTGGGGTCAAAAGGATCTGGATTTGTCTTTGGGGGAATTTATTTACCTTTTCTAAGTATCATCTTTTTCATCTGAAAAGTGAGCAAAAGATGTACCTAATTCATATGGTTGTTTTGAAAAGTAAATGAAATTATTTATGTAAAATCCTCAACAGAAAAGTCACAAAGTACTTAATAAGTCATAGCTATTACTATTAATAGTAATTAACTAAATTGACCTGAATGTTACAAATAGATCTTCTTACAGTTTTCTAAAATTAACCAATTCAAAAAAGAGGTTAAATTTTTGTTTATTTTACAAACTTATCCTTGAATATTATGTAATAGTCATTGCCTAGTTAATTTGTTTTAAATTGAATTAGAGGGACTTCCCTGGTGGTCCAGTGGTAAAGAATCTACCTTCCGATGCAGGGGACGCGGGTTCAATCCCTGGTCGGGGAACTAAGATCCCACAGGCCGCAGGGCAGCTAATCCCGTGTGCCACAACTACTGAGCCCACACTCCTCATCTAGAGAGCCTGCGTGCCACCCACGCGCTCTAGAGTCCATGCGCCACAACTAGAGAGAGAAAACCCGCACACCACAACTAGAGAGAAGCCCAAGAGCCACACGAAGATCCCGTGTGCTGCAAATAAGATCCGATGCAGCCAAAAATAAGAAATAAATTAATAAAATAAATATTTTTAAAAAGTGAATTAGAATTTTAAATAACATAAATTCTGTAGATGCATTCAGTTTCATATAATTCATCTGTATAAACAGTGTTGTAATTTCAGGATGAGTACCACATAGAAACATTAAAAATATTATTTAATGTATCTTAAAAACTACAGTGTCTAGTTGTAAAGTTCTATGCAACAAACGTGTAAAAAAAATACAATGAAACAAAAATTCTGTTTGGTCTTTTGGTAAACAAAGGCATATTGTGTTGTTTATTACAATAAAGAGGAGGCAACGAAAGGACTGACAGAGCCTAGTGAAAGGGGTGTCATCTATCTGAAGGGACAGCTTAAGCTCCATTTCCCTTCCTTAAATCTCCATTTAGCTCTGACACAGTGGCGCTGCCTGCCATTCATAGGCTTCAACTCTAAGGAGATATTCTTCCAACAAGAATGTTCTTATAAGTGATGTAATTTAAAAGGTGGGGAAGAAAGAGCAAGCATATTTGCTAAAATCAACTCAGAAGATTGAGAGAGAAGCAGATAGAATGTGAACAAGAAAAGGTCAGCTCAGATTGAGTCTTCAAATTGTTGTGAGAGGCATTTGTTTAGAAAGATACATCAAGGTCACAGGATACAATGTTCAAAGAGAAAAAGAATGAATTCAAAGATAATGTCATTGAGATGTATTTGATTCATGTAAAGGACAACACTAATGGTTATAGAAAAAGTGCTTTTCTATAACTTGAGAAGACAGAATTGATACACAACTTCATAAAACTTCATTGACCAGGAATGTATTTTCCCCTGAGGCTCAAGAGCTTTAAAGCCACATAAAATATTTCATCGTTTTGTGATTCATGATGCTGGCACATCTTACATCACATTCAATTAAAGAACAGTGTGTGTTTCTTCACATCATCTTCCCACAGAGAAACTGAGGAACACGAAGGCAAGTGACATTGTCAGGAGTAAAAATCTTCACTTCTATATTAAGTATTTTTGTTCATTTCTTGTTTGGTATCTCCATACTCACTTTGAAGCCGTTGCTTCCAATGTGACTGGGTACTCATATTTTTCAATGTCTATCAGTCTGCAACAGTTTAGTTTTGGTCTGAACTAGACAGATGGTGCCTGAAGGTCCCTTCTACATGCATTGTTTTGACTTTGAAAGGAATGAGTCAGTATGACAGAGCCGTTAAAGTTCAGTATTTGGTTTCAGACAGGGCCAGTTCAAATGCAAGACCTGGCTTATTTACTTCAAGTCTTTAAGTCTCACTTTCCTTAACTGTAAAATAGATAGCTTTTATAATGCTTACTGCATTTGATTATTGAGAGCATTAATTGCATATAAGACAACCAACATAGTGCCTGACACATGATAAAAACTAAAGGCGCAATAATTATTTTTGAGCTCTTTATTAGATAATGTTTGGAAAATTATAGGACTAGCATTTACTTATTAGGATGGGAACTTAAGTCCTTCTTGATTCATGAAGTGTCCTTAAGCTATAACGATCTCTTCTGCATTTGCCACTAATTGCACACTTAAGATACCTTTATTATTATTTTCCATTGCAGGGTAGAGATTATTGCCTCAAAGCATGAGATAAAAAGACCAGCAATGAGACTTCTACTTCTGGGAAGAGGGAGGAGATAAACTTTTCCCTACTTCTCTCATTAAGTATAGCTTAAACACTCTGCACATTCTCTGGGAAACAAACATAAATAGACTCTGAAAGGTGGAGAGAAGAAGGCAGACCAGATAGGAACCTTGGAACCCAAGGAATGACATGGCGGTAAATACCCTGAGTTTTCTTTTTGCCTTATGTATGCTGGACTGGGTGATGGAGAAGCCCACAAAAAACAGAAACATCAGTAGGTACAGACCATATATATATGTATAACTGAATCACTTTGCTGTACACTTGAAACTAACACAATATTGTAAATTAACTGTACTTCAATTTTATTTATTAATTTACTTTTTTTTTTCTTTTTTTTTTTTTTGCGGTACGCGGGCCTCTCACTGTTGTGGCCTCTCCCGTTGCGGAGCACAGGCTCCGGATGCGCAGGCTCAGCGGCCATGGCTCACGGGCCCAGTCGCTCCGCGGCATGTGGGATCTTCCTGGACCGGGGCACGAACCCGTGTTCCCTGCATCGGCAGGCAGACGCTCAACCACTGCGCCACCAGGGAAGCCCTGTACTTCAATTTAAAAAAAATACCATAGATAAATAAAAATGGAATTCTAAAATAAGTTTAAGTAACCTATAGGAAGACAGGAAAGAGAAAACAGAAATTGTGAATGATAATACTTTCCTCCTAAGATCGGGAATAAGGAAAGGATGTCTGCTCTCCCCACTCTTCTTCAACATAGTTCTAGATGTTCTAGCCAGTGCAATAAAGCAAGAAGAGGAAATAAAAGGCATACTGATCAGAATGGCAGAAGTAAAACTGTTTCTATTTGCAAATGACATAATTGTCTACATAGAAAACCCTAAGAAATCTACAAAAATCTTTTACAACCAATAAGTGAGTTCATCAAGGTCACAGGATACAAAGTAAGCATATTAAAATCAACTTTGTTTCTATATACTAGCAATTAACATGTGGACACAAACATTAAAATATAGTATTACCTACAATAACTCAAAAAATTGAAATACTTAGATGTAAATATTACAAAACATGTCTAGGTTTTCTATGCTAAAAACTACAAAACACTGGTGAAAAAAATGAAAAAAGATCTAAATAAATGGAGAGACATACTGTTTTTGTTGATTGGAAGAATCAACATAGTAAAGATGACAATTTTCCCTTATTTGATATACAAAGTTAATGCAATTGCTATCCAAATTCCAGTAAGACTTTTGTAGATACAAACAAGATTATTCTAAAATGTATTGGGTTGGCCAAAAAGTTTGTTTGGGTTTTTCTGTACGAACTTTTTTTGCCAACACAATATACAGAAGGGCAAAGGAAATAAAACAGTTAAGACAACTTTGAAAAAGAAGAATGAAGTGGGAGGAATCAATCTTTTCAATTTCAAGATTTATCATGTAGCTTCTTTAATCAAGACAGTGTGGTGTTGGTGGAAAGACAGATACATAGATCAATGGGATAGATTAGAGAGCCCAGAAAAGGACCCACATAAATAAGCACAACAGATTTTTGACAAAGGTACAAGTACAATTCAATGGAAGAAAGGTAGCCTTTTTTAAAAATGCTGCTGGAGTAATTGGATGTTCATTTTATTTTCTTATTTATTAATTATTTATTTATGTTGGCTGTGCTGGGTCTTGGTTGCAGCATGTGGACTCTTAGTTGTGGCATGCAAATTTAGTTGCGGTATGCATGTGGGATCTAGTTCCCCAACCAGGGATCGAACCTGGGCCCCCTGCATTGGGATCATGGAGTCTTACCCACTGGGCCACCAGGGAAGTCCCAGACATTCATTTTAAAAAAAGAATCTCAACCTAAACCTCAGATCTTATCCAAAAAGTAAGATCATGGACATAACTGTAAAATATAAAACTTTTAGACAAAAACATAAGAGAAAATCTTTGAGATCTAGAAATAGATAAAGCGTTCTTAGACTTGACACCAAAACCATGATCTATTAAAGGAAAAACTGATAAATTGAACTTCATCAAAACTTAAAAATTTGCTTTGCAAAAGATCCTGTTAAGAGGATGAAAAGACAAAGACTAGTGTTTAGAATACATAAAGAACTCTCAAAACTTAACAGTTTTTTAAAAACTCCAGCTGGAAAATGAGCAAAAGACACAAGGAGACATTTCACCGAAAAGAACATATAGATAGCAAATAAGCACAAGAAAAGATGTTTAACAACATTAGCACCAATAGGGAAATGTGAATTAAGATAAATCACTACACACTTACCAGAACAGTTAAAATAAAAAGAAGTAGTGAAGATCCTGGTGAGGACAAGGGAAAACTGGATCATTCCCAGATTGCTGGTGGGAATGTAAAATGGCACACGCTCTGGAAAATAGTTTAGCAGTTTCTTTAAAAAATAAACATGGGACTTCCCTGGTGGCGCAGTGGTTGGGAGTCCGCCTGCCGATGCGGGGGACGCGGGTTCGTGCCCCGGTCCGGGAAGATCCCACATGCCGCGGAGTGGCTGGGCCGTGAGCCATGACAGCTGAGCCTGCGCGTCCGGAGCCTGTGCTCCGCAGCGGGAGAGGCCACAGCGGTGAGAGGCCCGTGTACACGCAAAAAAAATAAATAAATAAAAATAAACATGCGACTACATAATGACCCAATAATTGTGCTCCTGGGCACTTAACCCAGAGAAATAAAAACTTAAGTTCACACAAAAGCTTGCACACAAATGCTTATACCAACTTTATTTATAAGAGCCCAAAACTGAAAACAACCCAGATGTCCTTCAATGGATGAGTGGTTATAAATCTGTGGTACATCCATATCATGGAATACTCTTCAGCAATAAAAAAGAATGAACTCTTGATACATGAACAATCTAGATAAATCTCCAGAGAAGTATGATGAGAAAAAACATAAATCATAAAAGGTTATGTACTATATGATTCATGTATCATTTTTGAAATGATAAAATTATAAAATGGAGAACAAATTAGTAGTTCCCAGGGGCTAAGGAGGGGTTAGAAGGAGGAGGGAAGTGTGTGTAGTTATAAAAGCACAACATAGGGATTCTCGTGTTGTTGTAATTGATCTGTATCTTGACTGTATTAATATCAATATGCTGGTTGTGAAATGATACTATAATTTTGCAAATTATTACCATTGGGGGAAACTGGGTAAATTGTACATGGAATTTCTACATTGTTTTCTTACAACTGCATGTGAAGCTGTAATTTTCTGAAAGTAAAAAGTTTAACTGAATAAAAAAAAACCACCAGAAGTCCTAGATTCTGATCCTATGTCTGGGTGATTTTTATAAAGACATTACATTACTCAGCTTCAGTTTACTCATCTGCAAAATGGAGGAAATGATACCTGCACTATATCCTGGAAGTGGGCAAATAAAGAGAAAAAAATTTTAAGAATTTGCACATAGCTACATACTCGGAATCAGACTTCTAGAACAGAAGGGACGTTAGTAATTTCCTATTTCATTGGTCTCCAAATTATTTTTTTCTGGACCATAGCCACCACAGGTTGGACATTGTGCAGAGTGATGGGAAGCTCTTTCTAAAGTCCCACCCCCACTCCCCTCACCACTTAGCCTTGCTTTCCTTTGTTTTCCATATTAGAATTCTGAGGGATTTTGTAGGAGGAAAGTGTTTCTTACTTAAGGCATTTTGAAAACAATTCTTCTAGTCCCAATCTTTCATTTTACTGACCAGGAGACTGGTAACCAGAGAGGTTTAGTGACTTACTCAAGACACTAAGTAGTTGGTGGTGGAGCTGAGAACAGAACTAGGGCTACTGACCCTCAGTCCATTTTTATTTTTTACTAAATCATGGTGCAAATAGCTTAATCAGGTAATAAATTTGCTAATGTAATAACATGTATTGTTGTTTAGAGCCGTAACTTTATACAGTCTTCCTTAAACAGATGGGGTGAATTTGTAGACATGTTGGTAGCGGTGGTATTGGATATTGTTTATAGGTGGATGGAATTCAAGGAGTGTCTTAAACATACATCAGTTAGAGTACATATTTGGAAAAAGCTTGTTGGTGCCACCTAGTGGTTCAAGTGATAGATATTAATAGTAGTACTTCAGAAGACATTTTAGAACCCCACTTTTGTTAATGCTATTTCTTTTTTTAAATAATTTTTATTTATTTATTTACTTATTTACTTATTTATTTTTGGCTGCTGTTGGGTCTTCGTTGCTGCATGCGGGCTTTCTCTAGTTGCAGTGACTGCGGGCTACTCATTGCGGTGGCTTCTCTAGTTGCGGAGCACGGGCTCTAGGCACGCGAGCTTCAGTAGCTGTGGCACGTGGGCTCTAGAGCGCAAGGCTCAGTAGTTGTGGCGCATGGGCTTAGTTGCTCCGTGGTATGTGGGATCTTCCTGGAGCAGGTATTGAACCCGTGTCCCCTGCATCTGGCAGGCAGATTCTCAACCACTGCGCCACCAGGGAAGCCCAATGCTATTTCAGTTGATACACTAAAAGTCATTGCCAGCTACCTCAGCCACTTTATGATGTTTTAGGTGAAAATGCTTTTCTAAATACAAAATAAGAGGCTCACTTTTGGTTTAGCTATAAAGTTTATCTCTACTAATTAAAAAGTTTCTTCTTGATAGAGCAAATTACTTAAATTATTTTCAAGCCCAGATTACTTGTTAATTGCAACTAATTTTTAAGTCAGAATAGTGAATCCTTAGTACAGATCCTTAGGATTCCTATAAAACTAATAGTCAGGCTTAAAAGTATTAACATTCTTTTTTACAAAATCTGCAATTTGGATCTTTTACTAAATCAAGTATTACTCTGTATAAAAAAACCTTGTGACCATGTTAAAGACTAATGTCATAAGGCCTGCAATTAGAATTAAGTGCACAATTTAACCATTAGAAGGGTTTCAACTCTTTGAAGTTTTCTAATGAACATATATTTCTTTCAATGAAAACTTATACTTTAGCAGATATAATCCTTTTCCTAACATCAAAGCAATTATTTGAGCAGACCAATACCTCCCAACAACTGTTGAACACTTAAAACGCTTAATTACTTCTACATTGTTCACCATATAACAATTTTCTTTCTTTTATGAGGGGTCATGAAAGGAGTGAATCATAAAATAATTTGTTTGCTAAAGGTGTTATTAACTTTGGAAATTTCTGGTCTTCTGGGCTGGCCCACTTACCAAAGCTATTTTCGGAACAATGATGACAATGATGAGTAAATACTCAAGTACACAAAAGATATTTGGTAGACAAGGATAAGGGAGGTTGTTAACAAGCCTGTGGAGGGAACCTGAATAAATCTGAGAAAAGCAGGATACAAAAGCAGACATGGAGAGAAATGGAACCAATGACAGAAAGAGAAGAGAAAAACATTTAAGGAACAGAGGTGAGGTACCATCATGGCAAAAGCGAAAAAGGTCTGAGATAATGCTGAAAAAGTTTAACGAACAGGAGAAATTTGGAAAGCAAATTTACATTCCCATGTAAAAATATCAACCTGTGCAAAATTATGCAGTTGTTCCAGATTTTAGTAATTGAATATTTTTAACTATTGAGTAGAGGTACATTTTCACAATGCCAATTCAAAAAAGATTTTTTAAGAAAACATGCAAATGTAGCCCATTTCCAAGGGCTTGGATCAGAGATGAAGGTTATGGGTAGCACTCATTAGTCATGTCAGGTAATATTAAGTTCTTCATTTAAGTTACCCACTGACTAATTGAAGCTCTTGCCTCCTTAAAAAAAAAAATCTGGACTCTATTGGAATACCCTCAGTTTTTTCCAATAGAAACACTTCAGACTGAATGTTGAAGACAGGTGAGAACAAAATAGGTTTTGAAGGAAAAGTACATGAGGGCTTTTATGCTGACTTCCTAAAGTCACATGAAGTGGAATGTACATTGAGTCAGATATTGTTCTGATCCTGGCTTCATTGCTTATGCCCTCAGCTCATGACTTCAGTTTCTTCTTCTGTAAAGTGGGAATACAGCCTCTGATGGTTGTTGAGAGGATTAAATCATATATAGATTAAATCATAGGATTAAATCATATATATGTGGGTAAGGTGCTTATCAATGCTTGGCACACAGAGGGTGATTAAGAAATGGTAATTTATTTTTTCAGACAATATTTAGTAAAGCAATCAGCAAAGCATTCAAAGTTCTTTCCCATGGTCTTTTGGTTTCACTGGCAGCATAGACTTGAACTGGCAAAGAAGTCACGAGCTGTTTTTAATGTCTCACATAAAATTCTTAATGCCCTAAGAATCTATTATTATATATAATTATAACAAGTAGATTTTGTACCTAGGGACACATTTTAAAATCTTCTAATAATTACGAGATAGTGAAACTCACTTCTTCCATTTTAACTTGAGGTCGCAAATTTTTTAGTTTAGAGACAACGTGGAACTTTTTAAAGAATAAGGGAATAGTAAGTATGTAGGCTACAAAAAGAGCACTTCTATTTTTAGGATTAGTATCGACCAAATGTGAAAAGCTGGTGTCTTCTAAAGAGATTTTTGTACCAAGATTTGAGAAAATACTCTTGCTCCTGTTAACATTTACAAAGATGTATAAATGAATACAGACTATAACTTTTAAGAATTCTATTTAAGACTCACTACGCCTTCCGTTATTATTACTGTCCAAAATCCAGAACATAAACATGCCATAATTGATAGAGTGTCACTATAGAGATGTAGTGTCTACATGAGGGCTCCTCAACAACAGTTTAAAACTCACACACTCTCACATTAATAAGTTGTGCCTGTAGGCATCCTTTCTTAACTCAGTGGTTTACTGATGAAATCAGCAAAAGAAAAAAACAATGGTTGGCATATTGGTAAAGGGCAAGTTCAGCCCTTTTTTAAAAATCTGGCAATTTAAAGTAAAATTATAATGGAAAATTTAAATAAACTTTAAAAACTCTGAGTACTAATTATATGTAAGAAATAGTACCTAAGCATGCCTGTTTATATAGCTTTGCCATTTGAAATCTTGCTTAATATTTCTTATTAAGCCACTAAATGTATTTTGTCTGTTTTTTCCAACTAGATTATTTAAAAAATTAAAGCCCTTCAATACTGTTCTTTGCTTTTTCAAATTCATATTATTGTCACTTTATTTATATCTAATATTATTCTATTTAGTTTGTTATTCAATCATTCATTTGCTCACTCAATTTGGGCAAGGTTTGGATTTGCCTGTGTTCCTTATGCACATATTCTAGCCAGGGCTGCAGGAGAAACACTTAGAAGTGCATTTCTTTTTTTTTTTTTTTTTTTAACATGTCTATTGGAGTACAATTGCTCCACAGTGGTGTGCTAGCCTCCGCTCTACAACAAAGTGAATCAGCTGTACATATACATATATCCCCATATCTCCTCCCTCTTGCATCTCCCTCCCACCCTCCCCATCCCACCCCTCTAGGTGGTCACAAAGCACCGAGCTGATCTCCCCGTGCCATGTGGCTGCTTCCCACCAGCCATCCATTCTACACTTGGCAGTGTACACATGTGCATGCCACTCTCTCACTTCGTCCCAGCCCACCCTTCCCCCTCCCCATGTCCTCAAGTCCATTTTGTAGTAGGTCTGCATCTTTATATATTCATCTAGAAGTGCATTTCTTTAATCTGAGCAGTTATTGAACTTTCCTTCAGCGTGGTTACAGTTTACCTCTTAGCCTCCTCTCTCTCTTCTATCTCAGGGAAAGAAGTATGTATGCAAGTGAGTAGAAGGGCTTCCAAATGTTGCTCCATTCCCCAGGTCCAGATGGAAAGAAAGATGGGGTGAGCTGCACAGTTAAAACCACTGCCATGTGCTCAGGGGCTCTGAAGGTATGAGAACAAAGAGGGCCTTTCACACCTGTGATGTAAGTTACCAGCACCCATTGTCCTCAGCTCTTGCTCTTCATTCGTCACTTATGCCTCTGTGACATCCTAGCCTATTTGCCCAAGGATTCCCTGGTCTGATTAGGAGAGGCAGACTAAAAGGCTGTAAAATCAATCCCAACTGGGCAAGTCTATGGTGTTCACTAAATCTTTTTATTAAATTTCATCAATGACAAAATGCTTCATTAAACCTAGATATTACTATCATATTTTTTGTTAGATTCAATGAATATCTTTTTTTTTCCTATGTCACTGAACTAGTTTTACCTTTTAGTATATCATACACATTGTTCTTTCATGCTTAAAATAGCCCCTAAAATGGATTCAATTTGCACAAGTGTTAAGGGGAGGAATGACTCATTTCAGGGCCTTAGACAAAAATAAGACGTGCTGCTGACTTACGGTCTAGTGAGAGGAACTGATGTACTCATGGCCAATTATAACCACTGTGGCAGAGGCAGAAAGTAGTGCCATGAGAACCCAAAGAAAACCAGGCTTCTTGAGAAGCGTGCTATTTTAGCTGAGTCTTGACAGCTGCCTAGGAAACAAGGTACATGGTGGGCAAAGGCCTGGAAAGTCTGAGGTCTGTTCTGAGAATGTTTGGTTTCATGGGTGGAGTGTAAAGGGGGCAAATCAAAGTGGGATCAAAGAAGTAAACCTGGCACAGTGCCTGGCATATGGTGGGTGCTCAGTCAATGTTGAAAGAAAAGAAGATGCATATGTCACTCCTGTGCTCGAAAACTTCCCATTATACTCAGAATAAAATCCTGGGCCTTACTCTGGTTCATGGGGCCCTGTGTTTCCTGCCCCCTTAACCCTCTCACCTTATTTCTTACCACTTGTCACCTTGGCTAATGCTGCCACTGGCTCCCTTCTCTTTCTCAAGCATGCCAAATCTGTTTCTGGCTCATGAATGGCAGTTCCCTCTGCTAATACCACTGTCCTTTCAGATATGCCCACAGTTCCACCTGTCACTTCCGTCAGGTCTCAGATCAAACATCTCCTCCTCAGAGATGCCTTCCTTGACCACCTCTTCTGGAATAGTCACCCCAGTTACTATTCACTTTCTCTATTTTGATTTTTCTGTGTAGCACTTATTCATGCTTGATACTACATCCTTCGTTTATTTGTTAATATTCTATCTCCCCCACTAAACTATAAGTTAATTCAGTGAGGATAGGGACTTTATTTTCTTTACCTCTGTATCTCCAGTGCCTCGTATATAGTTGGTTTCAATAAGTTATTTAGGGAAGGAAAGGAGAGAGCAAGGGGCCAGTTGATGGAGGGCTTTGAATACCATGTCCAGTTATTCTGCAGGACACTGTCTCACTAGCCATACCTCTTTACTCATCTCTGGGCTTACAGATGGACCCTCCATAAATTCTTAACATCTTTTCCCTCATTAAAGAGGAATATATTAAATACCTAGCAGGTAGTTAATATATTATTATGCATGCAGGAGAAAAAAAAGAAATCAGTGGATGATTCTTTAAGTCTATAAAGGGCACTTATTATTGCCAGGTGCTGGGCTAGGTGCTGGGAGTATAGCAATGAACAAGACAGATTTGCTCTCACAGAGCTTAGAAGCAAGTAGGGAGAGCTGCAGTGAAGCATGACCAGCGTTTTGTATAAGGGAGTAGGGTAGGTACTCTTATCTGCTCTTATTAGAGGAAACGATGTTCATGCTGAGACCTGAGAGGTGAGTTAGCCAAATAAAAGGGGAACAATAAAGAGTACCTCAGAGTGAGGAAGCAGAATGTGCCAAAGGGGGTGGGAAGAAATCAAAGAAGTCTGATATGCCTGGAGCCTTAAGTACTCTGTCTTCCAGGTATTTACATTCCAGTGGGGAGGAAAGACAGTCATTTGAGGCAGTTAAATAAGAATACAAGGATCTACAGGAGGAAGACCAATGGTCATAGTAACTGAGTGAAACAGATCCTATAGAAGAGTCTTAGAGGAGAGAAATGAAGGGAGAGTGTGGGCTAAAGGTAACTACAGGTCTTCAAGGAGAAAAAGGGATGCAAGAAGAACATGGAAAGCTGGTTGGGATGTAGCTAGATAGACAGAGGGAATGGACCTTCTGATCAGGAGAACTGGTGTTTGGAGGAATAGGATAAGACAGGACTGCTTAGACTGTTAAGGTGGGAGAGGACGAAGTGATAAGTCTTGGTAGCTAGATTTCAAAAGGAGGCCTTGGAATTTATTTGAGGATGATTAGGAGATAGTGAAAGTAAAATGTCAAGGAACAAGTCATTTAATAACAAATATTTACTGAGCACCTACTGTGTGCCAGATACTAGGCGGTACCAATACAGCAGTGAATAAAAGTTCCTGCCCTCATGGAGGTTACATTATAGGAGAAAATATTAGGTGATAAAAATACACAGGTTAAACCAGGCAGGAAGGTTACTACTCAGAGCCAAGAGAAAGTGATGCAAATGAAATACTATTTAAAAGTAGGGAAAGAAGGACTTGAGCAAGAGATTAAATATGTTGAACAAAGGCGAGACAAGAGCTCTGGATTTTTGCTTTGCTTTACCTTCCTGACTTCCAGTTTGTTTATCCTCATTATTGAGAAATTAGTCTGAAGTTAAGACTTTTAAGGAATCAAGTATTGACTGAAGCCTGATATATTCTAGGTTAGTAAAAATCTTAATTTATTTTACATGCAACTTTGTAACAATCTAAATTATTTAAAACAGGGATTCTCTCAGTCTCTCTGTTGCCTTACATGGGTGCCTTACCTAAACCAGTCATCAATTGTGTAATCAATAATTTTCAATAACAGTTGAAATAGAACTGGTATATTGCACATGGTAGGCATTCAGTAAATATCTATTAAATGAATGAATGTTTTCTAATTGTTTAATAAGTTAGAGCAGAATCAGAGTTTTTCTGATAATGTTCTCATTTACTTGAATTCTCATATACTATCCTGAATGGGAGCGAAAAAGGAGGGGCAGTATCTTCCTGCAGGTCGAAAGGATATTTCCGATAATTGCCAGTATGTCTTATCTATGCCAGAGGCCGCCACCTAGGAACCTTGGGAATATGAAAGTCACCCATTAAGTGTGTCCCAAGGGGAAAAACTGAGATCTACTCCCTTAAAAATCACCCCCCAATTTTATCACTCTACAAATTACTTGTTTTCCTTTTTCCATATCCCTTGCTGATTTGCATCCAAATGTATACATATTAGTTGTATATGTATACTTTATTCATTATTTTAAGTAATATTAAGTTGGACACTTTAAATAAAACAGTCTAGATTCTCTACGGCAGATTCAGTTCAGTTATTCTTCTACTGTATAAGGTAATCCAACAGGTTTATAACCCAGGCATTTAACAATGAGTTGAGACTAATTGCCTTTGAATATGGTAGAGTTTCCTTGTTTCTTTAAGCTTCTCCAACGCTTCTCCACCCTTGCAAAACCAATCCACCCCCACCCAACAGCTGACCCAAGGAAGACTCATGTTCTTCACTTTAACACACCTTTTACTTTAGTTTATATACTTCCTGCTATCTGGGATGCTTCTCACTCCATGAAAATTCTATTTTAAAAAGTTTAATTAAAAAATATCACATTACAGAAAATTTGCAAAATAGAGGAAAAATATTACCTATAGAGCTATTCTCTAATACAAAACATTATATTTTGGTCTACTTGTTCAAGCCTTTTTTAAAGCTAGTTTTTTTTGGGTTTTTTTGCGGTACGCGGGCCTCTCACCGCTGTGGCCTCTCCCGTTGCGGAGCACAGGCTCTGGACGCGCAGGCTCAGTGGCCATGGCTCACGGGCCCAGCCACTCCGCGGCATGTGGGATCTTCCCGGACCGGGGCACGAACCGACGTCCCCTGCATCGGCAGGCGGACTCTCAACCACTGCGCCACCAGGGAAACCCCTAAAGCTAGTTTTTAAATTATAAAAGTAATACAAAAGTTTTGTTTCTAGTAATAGCAGAGTAGCTTATACTGGACTAAGCCTTCCTACAGGTAACAGTTATGGACTTTGGATAAAATATATAAAATAGCTGGAGTGACCAAAAGCTGGCACAAACTGGAGAGGACTTAACCCTGGAGAAAAGGGAATCACTTGGTGAGATCCATGTTTAAACAGATTTACCCCTGAGGGCATTCCCCAGTGAGTGCAGTAGAGAGTAACTAGAAATTAAGCTGCACTCTTATCAACTTGAGGTATCAGAGGACACAGTTTGGGGCTGCCAGACTAGTTGGAAATTCAGGGGGAGATTTTTGGAAATGAGAGCCATTGAGATGGGAGTTCCAAAATACGTGCACAAACTTCTTTCAAATTTTTGGATGACCTCTGATTTGCAAATACATGGTCTCAAAAAGCCTAGGAAAGAAACAGCTAGAAAATGCCGAGTAGAGATTCCAATTGTTGCCCACCATTGAAGAGACAGAGTTTGGAGTTTGAATCCTAGTCTCTTAGTCCACTTGGGCTACCATAATAAAATATCACAGGGTGGGCGGCTTATAAACAACAGAAATTTATTTCTTACAGTTCTGGAGGCTGGCAGTCCAAGATCAGCGTTCCAGCATGGTTGAGTGAGAGTTATCTTCCAGGTCATAGTCTTCTTCTGTATCCTCACATGGCAGAAGGGGGTAGGGAGCTCTGTGGGATCTCTTTTATAAAAGCACTAATTGCATTCATGAGAGCTCTATCCTCATGACCTAATCACCTTTCCAAGACCCCACTTCCTAATACCATAACATTGGGTATTAGGATTTCAACATGTGAATTTGACGGGGACAGAAACATTCAGACCATAGCACCTACCAAGTCCAAGGGGCTTGGTACACACTTTAAGCTTTTAATCGAAACTCAAGAAGGGCATAACTTTGAAGTAAAGACTATTTCCTAGAACTAAAGATTTGTTCTAAGACTAAGAGTAAAATTGAAATAGGTCTGTCCTGTAAATATAAAAAGTGAACTTATACAAGATCAAAGTCATTAGCTGGTAACTTAGCTGCTTGCTAGAATGGAAATCAGAGCTTTTCAGAGGAAGATGAACTCATGTATTATCTACAATGTCTAGAATAAAAAATATTAAACATATAAAGACACAGGAAAACCATGACCCAAGATCAAGAGAAAAAGCAGTCAACAGAAACAGACCCTGGGATGACCCCTATGTTAGAATTAGCAGACAAGGACTTTAAAGCAGTTATTATATTTTCAAAGACAACAGAAAAAATAGTTATAGCAAGTGAAGAGATAGAAGAATTTCAGGAGAAAAATAAAATCTATTTTAAAAGAACTAAAATGAAATTCTAGAACTGAAAAGTACAATATCTAAAATGAAGAATTCTCTGGATGGGCATGACACCAGATTGAAGATGGCAAAAGGGTCAGTGAATTGGCAGAAAGATCAACAGAAAAATATCCAGTCTGAAGAGCAAAGAGGAAAAAGATGAAGAAAAATGAACAACTTAGTAAGTTGTTAGACAACATCAAGCAACCTAACATGCATGCAACTGGAATCCAAAAAGAGAAGAGAAAAATAATATAATGGTAAAGAAAAATTATTTGAAAAAATAATAGCTGACAATTTCCCAAATTTAATGAAAGTATCAACTTACAGTTCGAAAAATTTCAGTAAACTCCTTGTAGCAAAAGTACAAAGAAAATCATACTTGTGCACTACCAAACTTCTGAAAACCAAAAATAAAGAAAAAGTCTTAAAACAACCAGAGGAAAAAAATGTATTACATACAGGGAAAAAATGAAAAAAATTATGGTTATATTCTCATTAAAAACAATGGAGGCCAGAGGACAATTGTGTGACAACTTTAAAGAGCTGAAAGAAAGAAAGAAAAAAAAAAAAGTCAACTAAGAATTCTATATCCAGAGAAAAATATCTCCAAAAATTAAAAACAAAAAATAAAATGATAGCTGAGAGAATTTATCACCAGCAGGCCTTCACTGCAAGGAATAAAAAAGATGTTCCTCAAGTTGAAAGTAAATGACATGATATGACATGTCTAGAGTTTGTCCAGTGCTTTGAAATGAAGAGCTGCAGAAATGGGCCTACTTAGCAGACATTTTTTTAAAAAATATTTATTTGGTTGTGCCAGGTCTAGGTTGCAACAGGTGGGCTCCTTAGTTGCAGCATGTGGGCTCCTTAGTTGTGGTAGGTAGGATCATTAGCTGTGGCTCACAGCTTCCTTAGTTGTGGCACACAAGCTCCTTAGTTATGGCATGTGAACTCTTAGTTGCAGCATGCATGTGGGATCTAGTTCCCTGACCAGGGATCAAACCCAGGCCCCCTGCCTTGGGAGTGCAGAGCCTTATCCACTGTGCCACCAGGGAGTCCCAGCAGACATTTTTTTTTTAACACCTTTATTGGAATATAATTGCATTACAATGGTGTGTTAGTTTCTGCTTTATAACAAAGTGAATCAGCTATACATATACATATATCCCCATATCTCCTCCCTCTTGTATCTCCCTCCCACCCTCCCTATCCCACCCCTCTAGGTGGTCACAAAGCACCGAGCTCATCTCCCTGTGCTATGCAGCTGCTTCCCACTAGCTATCTATTTTACATTTGGTAGTGTATATATGTCTATTGCACTCTCTCACTTCAGCCCAGCTTACCCTTCCCCCTCCCCATATCCTCAAGTCCATTCTCTACATCTGTGTCTTTATTCCTGTCCTGCCCCTAGGTTCTTCAGAACCTTTTTTTTTTTCTTAGATTCCATATATATGTGTATACGGTATTTGTTTTTCTCTTTCCTTCTGACTTACTTCACTCTGTATGACAGACTCTAGGTCCATCCACCTCACTGCAAATAACTCAATTTCGTTTCTTTTTATGGCTGAGTAATATTCCACTGTATATATGTGTCACATCTTTTTTATCCATTCATCCAATGATGGACACTTAGGTTGCTTCCATGTCCTGGCTATTGTAAATAGAGCTACAATGAACATTGTGATACATGACTCCTTTTGAATTATGGTTTTCTCAGGGTATATGCCCAGTAGTGGGATTGCTGGGTCACATGATAGTTCTATTTTTAGTTTATTAAGGAACTTCCATACTGTTCTCCATAGTGGCTGTATCAATTTACATTCCCACCAACAGTTCAAGAGGGTTCCCTCTTCTCCACACCCTCTCCAGCATTTATTGTTTGTAGATTTTTTGATGATGGCCATTCTGACTGGTGTGAGGTGATACCTCATTGTAGTTTTGATTTGCATTTCTCTAATGATTAGTGATATTGAGCATCCTTTCATGTGTTTGTTGGCAATCTGTATATCTTCTTTGGAGAAATGTCTATTTAGGTCTTCTGCCCATTTTTGGATTGGGTTGTTTTTTTGATATTGAACTGCATGAGCTCCAGCACGCATTTTTAAAATCATATGAACTAGTTGAACAAATCTCTGTTAAGACCCTGTAGAAAAGGTTTTGATTTGAAGTGACAAGATTCTGGATCTTAAAGGAAATTGGATCTTTGGAAAAATCATATTGCAAAAGGAAATACTGGAATGTTTCCACTGCTGCTTGGGCTTGAGAGTGAGGAGGTATATCATGAAGTGTCCAGTTTTATTGAAACCACATGGAAGAATTGCAGGACAAAACTGAGGAGTATTTTCCCTCCTTTCCAAAACAAGTGTGACTCAGGGAGGGCCCCTTTCTCTAAATCTTCTGCTCAGCTCGAGAATTTGTGAGCTGCAGTCTGTGCACTGAAGATGAGATTCACTAACCTGTCCCTAGCCAACTTCTGGATTTCTATTAAAAAAAAATCCTTTCATTCAAAGGAAAATAATGGACATCATGCTGCAGTTTTCAACTCCTTACATTTGTGAACAGGCTTATTTATTTCAGGTGAAAATGAACTCTGTCCTTGTTCTAAGTTCATCCCAGAGTTGAGAGCATACTAAAGCACATTATAAGCAACACATGCAGTCTAAGAATCTTATAATGATATGGTCTTAATTCTCCTCTTCCATCTTTTGTGCTATTGTCATACATTTTACTTTTACATGTTATAAACCATCAATGTATTGTTTTTATTTTTCATATAGTCAATTATTTTAACAGCTATTAAGTATAAAGAAAATGTCCTTTATATTTACCTACATTTTAAGCACTTTCTCAAATCTTAATTTCTTTGTGGAGATCCAAATTACTGTCTGATATCCTATTACTTCTGCCTCAAGAACTTCCTTTAGGACTTCCCTGGTGGCACAGTGGTTAAGAATCTGCCTGCCAATGCAGGGGACAAAGATTCAATCCCTGGTCTGGAAAGATCCCACATGCTGTGGAGAAACTAAGCCCATGTGCCACAACTACTGAGCCCACGTGCCGCAACTACTGAAGCCTGCGTGCCTAGCGCCTGTGCTCCCCAACAAGAGAAGCCATCGCAATGAGAAGCCCACCATACCGCAGCAAAGAATAGCCCCCTGCTCGCCGCAACTAGAGAAAGCCAGTGTGCAGCAATGAAGACCCAACACAGCCAAAAATAAATAAATAAATTTATTAAAAAAAAAAGAACTTCCTTTAACATTTTTCTGTAGCATAGATATGCTATTGCATTTTCCCAGTTTTTGGCTGAAAAAGCAGTTTTCCTTCATCTTTAAAAGATAGTCTTGTTGGGCATAGAATTCAGAGTCATCAGATTTTTTCTTCTCGCACTTTAAAGACATCACTCCACTGTTGTTTGGCTTGCACAGGTTTGTATATAACACTTTTTCCCCCCTTTGTCTACAAGATTTTCTCTGTAACTTTAGCCTTTCAGCAGTTTGAATATAGTGTGTCTAGTTTTTGTTTGTTTGTTTTTTAAATCCTTCTTGGCATTCTCTTGAGCTTTGTGCAACTGTGGTTTGATACATTTCAACATTTTCAGAAAATTCTTGACCACTATCTCTTCAAATATTTCTTCTGTCTCATTTTCTCTCTCCTTCTGGAATTCAAATTACACATATATTAGCCCACATGATTTTGTCCCACATCTTTTGAGTGCTGTGTTGTTTCTGGGTTTTTTGCTCTTTTTTTTTTGAGCTTGAGTTTGGATAATTTCTATTTACCTACCTATCAACAACTTCACTCTTTCTTTCCTTGGCTGTGTCAAATCTGAATGTGTCTGTAGAAGACATTCTTATAATTTGTTATCCTGATTTTTTATTCTACCATTTCATTTGACTCTTTCTTATAGCTTCTTTTTTTCCTTTTTTTTTGGCCGTGCCACGAAGTATGTGGGATCTTAGTTCCCTGACCAGGGACTGAACGTGCACCCCCTGCAGTAGAAGCATGGAGTCTTAACCACTGGACAGCCAGAGAAGTCCCTCTTCTAATTTCCTTGTCTGTTCATTCCTGTTCCTCACCTTTTCCACTGAGAGTTAACATGTTACTCACAATGATTTTACTTATTTTTTCTCATAATGATTTTAGATTTCCTATCAGATAGTTCCAATATTCATGCAACCTCTAAATCTGGTTCTGATTGCTTTGTCTCTTGACAATGGGTTTGGAAGAGCTTTTTTGCTTTTTTCTATCTTGTACTTACTGATATCTTGCTGCTCATAATGCGTAGAACAGTAGAGATTGAGATACATAGTATTTATTACTGGATATGACACCTCTTCTGCTGGCCTGTAGAGTCAATATAGTTAGGAATTGAGGTGGGTTTGTCTTTTGTTGTTGCTACATTTACCACTGGTTTTAAATTTCACTGGACTTACCTTGTGGTTAGGGTGAGAATTGGTTTACTAGAGACTTTTTCTCAATGTTCTGCTTCTACCTTAAGTCTTCTCTATTAGTTTGTTCCTCACAAGTGGTCTCTCCCTGCTCTTGCGCCTTCCCCCCACCATACACTTCTGTTGCTTGTTACCTGGTACTTGTTATTTGGTGCTTGCCGGGGGGTGGGGAGGGCAGTGAGAGGCTGGAAGAGCTTTCTGTATTCCTGCTTCAGCCTCAGGTTCAGCCAGACCCTGTCTCTCTGGTCTCAGGAATGGAGTTTTCTCAGTGATCCTGTACCTCACCCAGAGGTAGGAACCTGTAATGGACGGAAACTTCACTTTTACTTGATAAGCACTGAATAATAAACTCATTTTATAGTATAACATTATCTTCCCTCAAACAAAAATCTCCTGTTGGATTCCTTTTGTAGGGATCCATTAAAGGTGATGCTTTCTTCTTTGAGGTGAATCTGCTCCACTTCAGATTAATTTTATCTGATTATGAACCTCCCCACTCCAGTTTCAAGAGTAAAAGTAAAATCTTCCTTAGTATTTTTAAGATTGAGTGGAACCAGTAATATGCTCCCAACATAGCTAGAGATTTCTCACTCCCCACTGATAATCCTTTTCATTCTCTACTAGTACAGTCTTTGAGAATTTTTTTTTTTAACATTTAGTTCCATTTCAGCCCAGGTGATCTAGATTTGAAACCTATAGGCCTATAGGCTAGTAGTTCTCAAATTTTATCTTGCATCATAATCCCTTGAGGGCTTGTTGAAAAAGACTGCTGGGTCCTATCTTCAGTTTCTGATTCAGCAAGTCTGGAGTGGAGCCCAAAAATTTGCATTTCTAACAAATTCCCAGGTGATGCTGACACTATTGGTCTTGTGATGTTCTCATGATGATCTACTGATATAGATTAAATAAATAAATAAATAAATAAATAAATAAATAAATATATATATATATATATATATATATATATATATATATATATATGAACTGGTTAAGTCCATTTTCCTTAAAGGAGTTTAGCTATAGTAAGTAGTGACCCTGGTATATCTAGTCACTTAAGATATGCAGCAAAAATGGATGCCTATTTTTAGATATAGCTGAGTCCCTTCAGCATGCTGTGCAGTGTTTATGATGCATTGTAGGGAATGCAGGCAGCTTGGGCCTGAAATGTAAGAAGGCAGTTGTGTTGCCTTTCCTAACTTAAACTTGCAAGAGACTTATATTTTAGGACATTTGCCGCCCTATACCTGGAGTTTTAGGCTTTTTATCTCTCTAGCAAGAAGAGAAAAGGCAAAGTAAGGGGATTGGCTACCCCTTTTCTGATCAAATGTATGCGCCTGTCATCAAGGTGCTTGTTTCATATGAAAAAAAAATCCTTTTCCATTTCTATTTGACTTCCTGGTAAACTGGATTCGATTGGTCTGCATGTGTCCTTTTTCCCAGCCAGGTATATGTGGTATGATTGGACACATGGTCTTCTATTTTTAGACTATCACTGGTGTTACTCAAGGTTTGGGCTATATGATCTCCTTTTAACTATTAACATAGGATATCTACATTTTAGGTTCTCACAAGGGATTTTACTTTTGAATTCTCCATTTCCATTTAGAATATGAACACGTGATATTGCAATGCAGTAGGTCTCAAAATATGGTCCCTGGACTAGCAGTATCAGCACCATCTGTGAACTTGACAGAAATACTAATTCACTTGCCCCATCCCAGACCCTAAATACTGAATTAGAAAATAAAAGTGGGGGGCTTCCCTGGTGGCGCAGTGGTTGAGAGTCCTCCTGCCGATTCAGGGGACACGGGTTCGTGCCCCGGTCCGGGAAGATCCCACATACCACGGAGCGGCTGGGCCCATGAGCCATGGCTGCTAAGCCTGTGCGTCCGGAGCCTGCTCCGCAATGGGAGAGGCCACAACAGTGAGAGGCCCACGTACCGCAAAAAAAAAAAAAGAAAGAAAAAAAAAAGGAAATAAAAGTGGGGCTTAAACTATATTCGAATAAGCTCTCCAGGTGATTCAAGCTTGAGAAACACTGCTGTAGGGGAATGATTAAGCTAACCAGTCCTGGGACAAGAAAGATAGTGAATACTACACACTTGGATTATAGTACTTTGATCTCTCTTGCAACTATGTCATAACATTTGTGGAAGCATATCTTATATTCTAGATTTTTCTTTTGAAAGCAGAAATAAGAAACGACCATCTGAAGAGAAATACTACCCCACAAAGTAGAAACAAATGAGGACAATGTACATTAGGTATATAGACCAACTGTAAAACCCATGAGAAAATTCCTTCCTGAGAAGTGATCCAAAATGTTTATTTTGCCCAATGAACTGATGGGCTTCTTTTACATAGTAATGATGTTTGTAATAATCCATTTGTCCATTTCTAACTTGGTTGTCAAAGAGTTTTAGCAAATGTTTTACATTTAATTGAGTAAGTTTCCCCTTAGGAAACTGAGCCTAGATTTTCTAATATAATTATCCTCCCCAATTTATAATCCAATTCTTATCTCTTGTAAAAAATAATTTTACAGCTATAGAGTATGTGGCTTTATTATAAAGAGCTACAAAATATTCTTGAGAAAAGGGTATGGACAAAGATAGTAAAGCTCTTCAAGGAGCAAGTCTAGTGCACAGCATGTGGTCAATACATGTCTAAACAAGTCCCTCATCCAGCTCTCGCTGCCTCTCCGACTCTCCGACGTTCCCTCCTACTATTCTACTTCTTGCTCACTTAGCTATATAACTACAATAGCCTTACCGTTTGTCAAAACACTCAAGAACATCTGCACCTCAAGGCCTGTGTTTACGCGGCTCCCTCTGCCTGGACATGCTCTTCTCCCAAGCACCTGCACAGTTTTTGCCCTCCCCTCCTTCCAGTTTTGGCTCAAATGTTTCCTTCTCAGTGAGGCCTTCTCTGACAAGCTCTCCCTCATTCCTGAAATCTCTTATCTTGCTCTATTTTTTCCATAGTATCTGTTGTCTTCTAATATTGTGTAGCGGCTTATTTTCAATCTTCCCATTCCTTGAATGTAACCTCCACAAGGCAGGGATTTATTTTTACCTGTTTGCTTCCGGGTGTATTCCTACCCCATAGGGCAGTCTGGCTTGGAAGCGCTAACAAGAACTTGAATGACTGAGACAAAGTCTGCAGGAATCAGAATGCTTATATTTAACACGTTACAAAGCTTTCTTAAAAACCTGTCAAGACTTTTTCCTCCACAAAATGTATCACAATTATTGATTCACTCTTCCCTTTGAAAAACATCAAGTAAACATCTACTATGTGCCAGGCACTATACTAACTGCTGAGAACAAGGATGAAAAAGACTTTGTCCTTTTATGGAGCTCATAGTACAGTAAAATAGAAGAAACAGATTAAAGAGAATTTAAAACCAGAAAACCAAAGTATGTATAGGGTGTCTGGAACATAGAAAATATTAAAATTTAGCTCCCCTCCTCTCTGGTTTTTCTACTACTGGTCACAGTAAAGGAAGTAGTGGACATCAGAGGTGCAGGCTAGCATGGAGTTAGGAATGAGATGGGCAGGACTCTAAATTTCAGACCAAAAGAGTAGATGAGATTATACAACTCTTATGCAGAAGATCATTATGCAACAAGGTTAGCTGCATAACCTTGATCTGTAGGCTGATAAATGGCCCGGATGACCTCAGGATATTTTCTGGGAAGTATTATGTAAACTCTAAAAACATCCAAAATTAGGGATAATCCTGACATTCCAACAACTATGAATTTTAATGAAAACAAGAAATATGGGGTAGCGACTATCATTAAGTATTTACTAAAACACTTACTAGCCCATACTTACCAGCTGCCTCTTCTGTGGCAATTGCATTTTGTATGGCACACCTATACACTTCTTGACACATCCCCCCACTTTTGGTAACAGGAACTGGGGTCCACAGATGGATTAGATGCACACGAGTAGAGAGTCAGTGTTCCTGGAATCTGTTAGGATAGATGTGGCATGGTTACAGAGGTGTACTTTTTCCCTTTCCAATGGTTGAAGGAGGTCCTCTGAAATCCACCTCATTTCTTTCTCCCTTACTGACCCCAGAGTAAAAAAAATAGGTGTTTATGGTTAATTGGGTACATTATTCTAAAATTTTGCTTTAATATATTCTAAGAAGAAACAATCCTATTAAAAATTTTTACACATTAAAAGATTCTTTGGAAATACGTTATAAACATTTATCAAATGATCCCAGAAAAAGTAAATTACATTCTAAAGTAAATTAGTACTTTTAAAAGTCACAAATTATTAATGTAATTTCTTCAAAGTAATAATATAATAATTACATTTGTTGGGCATCAATCCACTAAGCTCAAGAACTGTTCAAGGCACTTTACATAGACATGTCATTTACCTGAAAAAACTGAGTCTGAACGGATAAATGATTTGACCAGCATCACACAATTATAAAGTAGTGTAGGTGAGATTTACATCTACATCTGACTGAATCCAAAGCTCCTTCCACCCTGTCAAGTGTTTAAAAAATCAGTACCCCATAGGTTTTGAAAAGATATACTATGGATCCCACAAAATTTTGATTCAAATTGTTTGCTAAAATGCTTTCCTCAAATTTATAAATACACTCACATACATGTCAAATTGTAAAACACTGGAGAGCACATACACACTAAGTTATATTGTCAAGTTATCTCATTTTTGTGTGGAGCTTCTTATGTCCTGTACTTGGTCTTGATTTTCTTTAGGTCAGAACATACTCACACTAGAGTATACTGCTAGAGCACATGTTTAGCATGGTTATTGTGAAAGCAACTGAAGTTAAGATGCATCTGCTCAGTAATGCTCTGATCCTAAGAATTATATAGTAACAAGTGAGAGTCATGCTGTTGTCACACATATCTTATACAGACCTATTTTATGTTTTGAGTACAGGCATCCTTCAGTATCTGTGGGGGATTGATTCCAGGACTGCCATGGATACCAAAATCTGTGGCTACTCAAGTCCCTTAAACAAACTGGCATAGTACCGTTGGCCCTCTGTATCTGTGGATGCAGAGGGCCAACTGCACTTTCTTTTGGGTTGGGGTCATATCTGTGAGTTAATATGAATACAAATTTTATCTGTTTTATATATTGGTATTCCACACATTTTCAGTGGGGGAGAAAAATTTGCTGCTAAAACCACAGCACTATCAATGTTGCCTATCTTACTTGGGAATAAGAAAGATTCTTGGGAATTGAGCTCCCATCACCAATTAAAAAAATCTATTTTTGAAGGATGCAAAGTTTCTTTTGCATGTAGGTATATGAAAATCTTTTACAAATTTATGGTCTACTGGGCATAGTTAGAATTTGCACCAGGAAATCAACTAGACGCTTGAGCATTAAAAGCATTAATCTTTTAAAAAATCCCATTACAGGGCAAAGGGTTTAGTTAATAATAAGTCCTAAGGAGAGAAAAAATTAGTGGGTGTGGGGGCAGGGATGTGGGATTAGAGAAAGAATGTGGAAGAAAAAAACCAAGAAACGCCATCCTCAAAGTGTAAAACGATCAAACTAAGTGATACAGGGGGAAAAGTCCTAGATTAGGATCTGGGGAAAAAACAATGGCAACCACCACTAAGTTTGAGTAAGAGCTCTGCTTTGTACTAGGCTTGGGATGTTGACCCAGTTAATAATACGTACATCTCAGCTTTCTCACCTGAAATTTCTCACCTTTATTCACCCAGCCTGTTGTAAGAATCAAATGAGGTATCCTATTGAAAAAGACTTGTATCAGAACAAACCTGTAAGAATAATTGAGCGTGGGGAAGGGGAGAGAAGGTAAATCCTTCTCTTTCCCACTCTCATTGTCACAGACCTGTAAGACAAAGTACAGGCCCTACAAGCTGAATATTATTCAGGACAAAATCTACTAATATTGCTCATTTCTTTACACATTTCCTCCGTTTTTTCTCTTCAGCCTTTTAAAATTAAAATATAGTTAATTTTTGTGACCTGTTTATTGGAATTTAAGCAGTGACAAGCTGTGACAGCTGGGCTCAGAAATGCTTACTTCTAATACACTTTAGAAAACTTGTAGTAAAATTTCAAATTATAGTAATAAGATAGAATTATTTATGTCACATTATAGAATTTAAAATTTCTGACTCCTGTGTTTTTAAATTTATTACGTGGTAATCTGCTCATTTTGGGGGTTTGGAACAGCAATATGACACTATGTCACTTACCTAAGAAAGCACTCTGTTGTTTCATAGCACATAGCCCCAGAGAACCTTTCTAAAAGGAAAGCCAAGAAATGTATTTAGGGACTTCCCTAGTGGTCCAGTGGTAAAGAATCCACCTTCCAATGCAGGGGACGTGGGTTGGATCCCTGGTCGGGGAACTTAGATCCCACATGCTGCAGGGCAACTAAGCCCGTGTACCACAACTATTGAGTCCGCATGCTGCAAACTACAGAGCCCACATGCCCTGGAGCCTGTGCCCCACAACTAGAGAGAAACCTACGCACCACAACGAAGAGCCCAAGCCACAACAAAAAGATCTCGCATGCCTCAACGAAGACTCCACGTGCTACAACTAAGACCTGATGTAGCCAAAAAAAAAAAAAAAAAAAGAAAGAAAGAAAGAAATGTATTTAGCTATTTAGAGATATATAATAGGAAAATAAATACTTCATTCTACACCCAGTCCTTTTTGGACAATGGCTCTCATATGTACATTACCCCTGTGGAACATGCAAATTCAGACACACAGAGACCACACACAGCGTAAAACATGGAACATCACAGAAGAGACTGCTTATCAGTCAGCTTTCATCTTTTCAACCAAAGGTTTTCTCTAGCAAGATATGGCTAATGGATTGTTAATAACTGTTAACAGAGTTTGCTCTGTTTTCTGCTTATAATGACAAAGTGAAGGACAACCTACAAGGCTGTTATTTCCTACGGGAAATACATTGCCCTAGTTTGGAGACAATTTGACCTCTGGATATTTTCTTCTTACAAAAACACTCAGTGAGTGCTGACACTGGGAGTCATGACTGTTTCAGATTAGCCAGGAAAGACTAAGTGGTAATAAACCTTTAAGCAAAAGAATAAAATAGCCTAATGGATTAGTGAATATCTACTAATCCATTATGGATTATAATTCATAATCCGTATGAATACTCTCCTAGATAATTCTATCTTTGCATTTGGTTTGAAGTATTTGCATGTGAAATTTTCTGTATGGAGGACAAAGAACAGTAATATCTATCATTCTGTGAGCATGCACAGGGAAAGTACTGGAAGTAGAAACAAGAGACACAGGCTTACTACAAGTCTTTTACCGAAGTTCCCAAATCAGAAATGCCTCTTATCTACTTACAGATGTGTAGTAGATGGGGGTTGAAACTTGGACAAATCTAGGTTGGAGAATGATCTACTATTTTACTATTTTACTATTCAATGGAATATTATCCGTATACGTATTCCCAAGCCTATGTTTGCAACTACAAAAAAGCATAGGTTTAATTTGGAAGCCACAAAATACTTAGGTAAATGAAATCTTTTGCTACAAAGCTACTATCTTGAAACTCACTTTTATCATTATTTTTTACCCACTTATTATCATAAAAAAACTAGTTCTCAGATTCTGCACACAGACAGCTTTATGTAAAATATATAAACATTTGTCCAAATTGATACACAGATTGCATAAATACGGCAATTAAGATTGCATTTACAGATGTGCATGTACAATGTTGTGCAAATTATCACAATATTACAATTTCAAAAATTATTCCAATTGGAATCCAAGTAAAGCAATTAGTGAAAAAATACCCATGCAGAATTTAAATATCTCAGAACAAAGGTTTAAACGTCTTCAGTAAAAGTTCACACATTTAAAATAGTTTTATTCATTTTATTTGTATATGTCAAAATACATTTTTTTTCCAAAATAGTGGGTTTTGCAACTAGTTTCATGCAGAAACAAGGTCTGCTCAATACTACCAATAAAATCAATATAGCACAGTAGCTGTTCAGTTTTAGATACAAAGAATAAATAACCTAAATACAAAACACTAAAATATTAGAAACATGTATTTAATCATTCTTCACAGGCATCCAAACTTCACAAATATAATCCTTAGCATGCCTAACTGTTGTGCAACCAGAACATGTTGCAGTCACTCAAACTGACCAATTATCTGTATATTTTACGTCCACATAAGACCATGGAAATTCTTTATATTCAGACCAACCATTCATACAGTTCAAATATAACCAAAAATAAAATTCCCACAACTATCCTTGTACCTTTAAAAATCAAGAATCCTGAGCTTGGTAGTAAGAGCATAACCTTATATCTTCATAAAACCAATCAAGAAAGAGAGGACTTAAAATCCTGCTTACCAAAACACCTTTTCCCAACCCCAAAGTAATCTAAAATAGGCAGTAGAACACAATGACCTTTTAAAATGAAGGGGGTACAAATTCACATTTAATATAGTATACAATACAATCAATAATACAATTAGCTACTATAAGCTTTACAATGTACAATTTATTCAAATGGCTGAACTGTTCAGTGGTTAAGGAGACAGTTATGTGCCAGAAAGATAGAGTATTTTTTGCATGGTTTAATGAAAATATAAAAGCTATTTGTCCAAATAAAAGCCATCTTCATATGTACTTGGTTTTGCTTTTTTTTAAAAAAAGGCCACTGAAATGTATAAAATGGTCTGAACATGATGGTGGTATCAAAGTCAATGCCTCTTCACATGGCAATAACAGTGCATTTAACACGAACTCACGTTAAGTCTGCAAATGATTTCATAGCATTACTTTGGCTAGCACAACAGTTATAGACAGCACTCAGATAAATACAGGTATGTGAAATGTGAAGTAATTACCTTATGGAACTTTAATTATGGTTGAATACTATCAAATGAAAACTGCAAATAAAAGTAAAAGCATTTTACAGTAGAAAACTTTTGTAAAGATAGGGCTCCACATAAACGTGTTATTTTAAAAGTCTTTATATCACATTGTTAGCAAATTTTGTTTTTAACACTATTATGGAGTAGCCTACTTTGCATTAACAGACATTTGAAATAAGAAAACAGTCAAGCATGCCATGTGGTGGTCTAAAAATCAAAACAATACACTTATTTATATATACAGCATCACTCAGTACCTGCTAAAATGAATGTGAAGATTAAAGAATCTAACATCTTATACTACAATAATAAAAAACAAACAAAACAAAAGTGACCAATGAAGGCAGAAAACAGGACTTAAAAGAATCTAATCTCAACTGACTTTAAAGCATTCATATAAGGAATAAATGCATATTGCACAAACAGTGAAAGCAAATGTTCCACCAAGCAATTCAGTTCCAGGTGGGGGACAACACAGCATTAGCCTAATATATGACAATGATCTCAGAAGAGCAAGTGTTCTTTTCTGTAAATGAGAAAGCTGTGAGACAGGAGAAGGGTCTGCCACATGAAGAGTTAGAAGGAAAAAATACAAACCCAAACTCAGATGAAAAGCAAAAAAAAAAAAAAAAAAAAAAAATTAAATATCGAAAAACTGGAAACTGTGGCACATCAAAAAATGCTGAATAACTGTCTTCTGTGAGAGCTGAGTTTTTGTTGACACAAAAGTATTTATGTACAACTAAGGCTTACTGGTTAAATATCTGAGGCATATCTGGCCTTGAACACTTTCCTTATATGCTGGAGCTGTAAACAAGTTTTCTCAGTCATAAAAAAAAAATCTTCTCAGCAGCTGCATTAACATGAAACAATGGTCTTGATACAAGGAAAAAAAAAAAAAAAAGAAAAACACCAGAAAATTAAACAAAACAAAACTCCTAGATAAGAGGGCATTTGGCAGGATATCCAAAAATGACAGTCTCCAAGGATTCTTCCCAGGCTTCCAGTGACTGTCAATTATGGTCCACTGGGTTACTAATATGTGCAATTCCAATTACTTGCTGCTTTTTCTTTTTTTATTTGGAAAGTTTGCTTATAACTCTGATCAAGGCCCCATTTTCATCCTTTAGCCTCTGGTTGTCTGCTTTTAAGTCTGGTAACATCTATGAGAGGAAAAACAGAAGAGAAAGTTTTAATTCAATAAAAAGATAAAATATGATTCTTAATAAATGTTATATTTTTACCACAAGACACATGAACAAGCTTTGTCAGTTATATATATTTCTAGTGACTAAAACATGTATCAGGAAGAACCCCCCCCATTTGTGAAGCTAATTAGTTTAATAAATGATGAAATGAAAGGTTTATTCTCCCAAAGTTATCAATTGAAATGTACCAGATCACTTGACATTATGAGTCACGAGCACACCGTATTAGAGCAGCCAAGGAAAGGAAGCCTATTTTTGTTAGGATAGGCTCTTAAAGGGAATTCCTTTAAGAGTTCCTGTCAGCCTAAATTAAGGCCTTTTGCTTTATTTATGTCAGACCTCAAACCATACTGTTATTCCACAAGAAAACCAGCTTATTTAGGGAAGTTTTGAGGGAATTAGACTTGTTCTAAATTATTAAAATTCCTTAAATGATTTACCTTGTACTAAGTTTAAGTGCCTAGTACAATGTCTGATCCAAGATAAGTGCTCAATTAAATGGTAACAAAGCAATTATTACTATCATTAGAATAGTATAAAATAATTTATAAGCCAAAGTAGTAAGTCTGAATTTATAAAAATATTCAAGCATAGAAAAATATAAGTAGTATTTGGAGTAAATAGAAAAACACACCCTTACATCCTGAAAACAAAACTATTTTTTGTTTTACAGACAAACTGAAGGAGGGGGTGGAATTATTATAAGTTAATTGGATTTTCTACTAAGAATGATTTAAATCACATGTGCTCTGCCAGATTTGCTTGGAAATGGAATAGCTTATATTTTAGACATTAAAATATACTTTCCAAGATATTTAGGTCTCTTTCCTCAGCTTTCAAAATGTACTAGGTTATCAAATTAGATAAAAGTAAAACTACTTGCAAAATTACCTTAAGCAAAATCTTTATGAAGAGTTTAATATTATGTGGAACCAATCAATTCTTACCTGTGCTCAGAATGCAGGGATATAAAATACAGTAATCTGAAGTTTATTAGGATAACTAGTAAGTTTATTAGGATACCGCTGTTAACAGAGAACTACGTGAATATTAACGAAGATGGTTCTGACTGAAAATGACATTATTTTGAAAAGCAGATATTTCATGTTTAATCTTCGGCTTCAACATATATTAATTACATGTAAAATACATGTTCCATTTTCTTTCTAGTAAAGAGTTTTAAACAGCCATATTTTTAAGTGCTAAAATATTCGTAGAGCCAAAATGTGCATTAGCTTTGCAAAAGTGCAGACAAGTCTTTTATCTAAATGCCTCGATCATTCCCTCAGTTTACTGCAGTTTATCAGTCACAATACACAATTAGTGACACTTTCTAACATTCTGAGAAGCCATGCATAATTAAACAGTTATATGATAAGCTCCAGACACAATGGCATTAATTTGTAAAAGTGAGCTCAAGACACGCTTACTAATACAAAAACACCTGCCTGGCTCTACTAAGAAGAAATGATGAAACTATAAATTATAGATTCACAGACTGCAGTTGCCTACAGAACCCTGAGCGCTTGGCTACCACTCTTGTCAAGGCCCTATTCTCAGTCAGCAGTCGCTCATTTAATTCTCTCAGAGTTTGAATTTGCTTTATTTGGTGCAGATTCTGCAGGAATCAGAACATAAAGAAATAGAAAATAAAAAATAAGAAAGTGGAAAAGAGTACAATGAAAACATAAAGAATCACAGATAACAAATGTAAGAAGAAAAAAATTAAGAGTCTTAAAAGAATATTCCATGAAATTTGCAAAAGTAAACAGTGTAGTTCTAAAATTCCTTATCAAACAAAATACACAGGCAAACAAAATCCAAAAACATTTTCTCCAAAGCCATTCAATAATGTTTTAATAAGAAACTAAATAATTCAATAGAAAAACATTTAAATCTTGAAATTCTAATTCTATGGGCATAATTTCCTATGCATTAGTCCATTAATTCATAATGTGATAGATATTTTATGCAAGACAATGTAGTAAGAGGTAATCAATTAACTATGTCATTCTTTTTTTTTCCTGAGAAGACTGTACCTTCCAATATTCAAAATGAACTTATTTTCACAGGTGATGCAGAGTTTGATAAACTGTACCTCTGACTGTCCACTACTCTAATGTCCTTTATTTTTATTTATTTATTATTTTATTATTATTATTTTTTTTCGCGGTACGTGAGCCTCTCACTGTTGTGGCCTCTCCCGTTGCGGAGCACAGGCTCCAGAAGCGCAGGCTCATCAGCGCAGGCTCACGGGCCTAGCCGCTCTGCGGCATATGGGATCTTCCCGGACCGGGGCACGAACCTGTGTCCCCTGCATCGGCAGGCGGACTCTCAACCACTGCGCCACCAGGGAAGCCCCTAATGTCCTTTATTTTCAAAAGAGAACATTTCTATAGTGATCCCTCCTCACCAGTTATTCTCCAAGGAACAGAGTATTTAAACTGCAACAAATAAATGATAAATCCCAAATCTTATAGTCATTATTGTCCAATTTATTCTATACCTGAACATCAAAAGTGCCATGAAAACTGATTAACAAAAAGATTTGGGTTTTAAATACTTTTCTAGCTCACCTAAAACCTGGATTTAGGAAGAAAGAAAAGCACAAGATATAGATAACTCACAAACTGTATAAGCAGCTTTAAGAACAATTAATGTAAACATAGTATCTGTAATGGTACTGTAAAATTTGAGTTTATACTGCAGCATGATTTACTTACTTTGAGCTCTTCTTCCATTTCAGATATTCTTCTTTCTAGAGCTCTTCGTTCCTAGGTGAATTTAAGGTACTAATGTTAACGATATAAGTATTATATTCTTAAATTTTCTTCTAAATTGTGAAATAGTGACACTTTAGAATAAAAAATTAAATCAGGAGCAGTGTAGAAAAAGATGCGATGCCAGTGATGTGTAAAGAGCTTTCCAAAATTTGAGAGAAATAAATATGAGGATCATTATTTTGTTACTTCCTGTAAGCTCTTTCTTTAAAGCTTTGACTTTCTGGTAAGATGCTACATAACACGTTTAAACTGTTTTTAGTTCACATAAAACTTAGGTTAGGGATAGAGTAAACCAATACTCAAGACTGAGGATTGAATAGAAAAGAAAAAAAAAAAAGAAACTCACACAAAGATGCAATTACTCTATAGTGATAAAAAGCAGAAAAGCAAGAAGCAAACGTGCCTAAAATATCTGTACTTTAAATTTCAAAAGGATCTAAGAAATGTTCATCTCCTCCACCCACGATGTTAACTAGTCATTATTTGTCCAATTGACTTTATAGCTTTGTATTTAGTTTGATACTCTACATAGCATTAATGCAGTGAATCTAATGAAGAAGCAACTGTAGCATTTATTTTAAACTACCTTGTTTCAAAGAGTGATAGGCAAAGGCAACATACAGTATATTACTGCAGTGTACAGTTTTATTCTCCCTTAAATAATAAGCATTCTAAGGTGTTATGCAAAAAGCAAGCAGCAGTAATTAATGTGCTTAAAACTTTGGTTAGGTCATACCGCCCAGAAGATACTGACTCTTGCCGGTCACCTTTCAGATACAAACCATTTAAATTTAGTTTAATCACACTGAAACTATTTCTAAGACATTCTTTCCCAGATTAATAATTAATGTTGATATTTAGTAAAGCAGTACATTTACTGTAAATGTTAACGTTTTTAGAGTATGTGATTTTAAAAAATAGATGAAATCCTACCCATAGTCTTATAAGTACTGTGTTATTCTACTATTAGCATGTTTAAACATTATTACACAGACAAAAATGTTACTTTTGATAAACAGACCTTTCTCCTATTTAACAATACATCCATGACACATTCATAAAACCACTGCACTTCTCAAAATATTAGGACATATAATATTATATTTGATCCTCATAACTTTGTGAAATATCAGCAACAGCATTATTTCCTCCAACTGACAGGTAACAACCCCATCATTCTCAATTTTATTATGTGCCTTCAAGATTTTAACTATGTAGTGGTAAAGCAAGACAAGAGCATTATACTGAACTGCCTCACTGCCAAACTGACAACTGTAAAGTTGCAGGAAATTTCTTATATTTAACAAATAAACTTATTACCATTTAAAAATATGGTTAAGAGAAAAAAAATGCATATAAAGTGCTTAATTCAGTGCCTGCCTGGTATGTAAAAGAGTGCTGAATAAAAGTTGGCAGTTATTATTAATACTAGGATTACCAATGTCTGTTAAACTGAAAGTAGATTAGCTACTTCATAATTTATCTGCATTTGACAGGCAGAAAGAGGAGGTCAGGTGAGAATGTCAGAATATGAACATGTATATATTGTAGGTGTATAAGCCTAGATGAAAAAAAAAAGATAAACATTAAACTGTCACTTATCTCTACATGATAGGGAGATTTTATTTTCATCTTTTTTTAAAATTTTTGTAATAAATACATTACTTTCACAAAAATAAAATATTCTTAAAAATGTGACTATCTCAAAAATAAATAATATTTTGATTAAGTATATGGTTATCTATGTCTTTCATCTCAACTATTAGTATGGATAAAAGAGAACTGAAAACATTTCTTTACTGTTTCACATATCTTGGATGTAAAATTCAGTAAGTTATACTGTGGTATAATAATCAACATTAAATTTAATAAAATAAGTGATTCCAAATTTTTAGCAATTATAAGTTAGATCAATAGTTTTTTAAATGGCCCAGAAGAACGATTTTTAAAACCTCATGAAATCATAATAAAACTAGGAGTTATTATACGTTACAATTTAGTAAATGACATAGACATTAACTGTTATGTTTATATATTTGGTATTTTTATCATTTCTCTCCTTTTTGGGGTCAACAAGGTAAATTTTTAAAATGGAATGGAAGAAAATATTCTCATATCAAGTGCTCTTGACTATTTATTCTTCGATCTAGAGATCAGAGCTCCACAGTATGTAATTTCTTCTCTGGCTGAAACCTTGAAAATCTAGCCACTGCTCAGCTGTACTACAGGTACTCTTTGAGTTAATTTTTCCATTAACTTTTGATCATTTATAGATCTTCAACTGCTCAGACTAAACTTGTGGAGTTTTTCTTATGCCCACTGCCAAATCCCTGGGCAATAATAATAATAAAAGGAGAAAAATACAAGTGAATATATCACGGCCAGATAAAAAATTGCAGAAAGACATAAAATGGTAAAAGGATTTTCTTGTAATCTTTTTTTTGTTTGTTTTAGAAGAGCCTACTTAAGTTAAATATTTAAACTGAAAATTAAATAAAATATTGCTAAATTAACTTTAAAAAGAATTTGAAAATTTGGTCCCCAGATCTTTAAAAACTTTAAGAATGGAAGTATTTTAATTTTGTAAAGAATTAAACTAAATGTATAGATGATTAAAGTGTTTTAAGTATATCACCACAGAAAATCAAAGAGAGATAAATGGCATTTTAAAAATATCAGATTCACTATCACAATGTGTATATTTCATAATTAAGGCAAGATTTTTTTGTACATTAAAAGAATAACATGGTAAATTAAATTTAACAAGGTAATTTCACCCCATAAGACTCTATAAAGAAGATAAGCTAGAAAACATTCATAATCAAATTATTGAATATTAATTTAAACTAATTAAAACTACCATCTATAAAAACAAAACTAAAGAAAACCAAAAAACCTACCATTGCTTATATAAAAAACAAAGGGGGAAATTGATTACTTATTCAGTAAGATGGACACTTACCCTTTTTTCCATTTCCAGTAGTGACCTATCAGCAAATCTTTCTTGTCTCTGCAAGGAAGTAAGAAATATAAAAGAGATGTAACTGCAATAAAGATGGGGAAAGGGAGAGGACCACAGTAACTCTCCTCTACTGGTATTCAAAGAAATCACACTATTCAGGAGTAATACACAGGTGTAAGCAAAGAACAGAGAAAACAGGATTTCTACTGAAATAATAAAGAGTTAGAGGAATGCTTAGGAATACAATGGTCTCCACAGTTCTCATCGTTTATGTATCGGTTTTCCTCGGGTCTTTACAGCTGAGCTGAGAGTAAGGATGGGTGAGTACTATGGAGCAAAGCCAAATATATCCTAGTTTTCCCTCCGATGTTCAAGCTCTCTCTTTTCCTACACCAGGAAGAGTGGGTAACCTTAGTGCTCAGAGTCCACGACCTTGACTGAAATGTACTTTGGACCAGGTTGTGTGACTGTATTCATGCAGTCAGACTAGTAAACTGGCCTTTTGGTCCTCTTTCACAGCTACCTTAGTTTTGCTCACTCCTTCTCTAGAGTTTTTTTCCCCAATCATCCATGTTCCAAAATTGGTAAGAAGGTTCATATCCACTGTCACTTATAAGAAATCCTAGCCATATAACTTTTCTTCTGGTAAGGTCAGGTCTCATTTGTTTCTGCTTCTTGTACTATACAATCAACTAAAGTTGATAAACACTGAGATCTGGGGGATGAAAAGGGCCCTTGGGGTTTTAAGCCACATGCTGCACTCAATACCAGAGAGCTGTGCATATATGGGTATTGAGCACAGGACCAGTTAAAAAACAAGTGCTTAGTTCTCATTTACATTGACCTCTGTTCATACATCTCCCTTGGGATTCCTGGTCTATTTGCTGAAAATGAATTCATCAAAAGGCTCATTCCCTAGAAGCCAATCTGCTGAATAACCAATTTAAAAAATTTACCAAACATGGTTTTTGACAACTACTTAATAAGAATGCTCTGCTATGATCATTAACCACAAAATATACTTTAAAAAACTCTCTCTACATACACATATATGGTTCATCACTGATTAAGCACAACTTCACTGTTTACTTTGGTGATTTAAAAGACATTTCTTGGGACTTCCCTGGTGGCACAGTGGTTAAGAATCTGCCTGCCAATGCAGGGGACACGGGTTCAAGCCCTGGTCTGGGAAAGTACCACGTACCGTGCAGCAACTAAGCCCAAGTGCCACAACTACTGAAGCCCTCACGCCTAGAGCCTGTGCTCCACAACAAGAGAAGCCACCGTAATGAGAAGCCCGCGCACTGCAATGAAGAGTAGCCCCCCGCTTGCCACAACCAGAGAAAGCCTGTACACAGCAACAAAGACCCAAAGCAGCCAAATAAATAAATAAATTTATTAAAAAATAAATAATTAATTAAATAAAAACCATTTCTTTAGGGGACTTCCCTGGTGGCGCAGAGGTTAAGAATCCACCTGCCAATTCAGGGGACATGGGTTCGATCCCTGGTCTGGGAAGATCTCACATGCCGCGGAGCAACTAAGCCCGTGCACCACAACTACTGAAGCCCGTGCACCTAGAGCCCATGCTCTGCAACAAGAGAAGCCAACACAATGAGAAACCCGTGCACCACAACGAAGAGTATCCTCCGCAACTAGAGAAAGCCCATGTGCAGCAACGAAGACTCAACTCAGCCAAAAATAAATAAATAAATAAAATAAATAAACAAAACAAACCAAACATTTCTTTATATAATTTTCTCTTCTGTCAACCCTTTCAACATTCATATTTTTGTATCATCAGGGCTTGTAAACCAAGTTACTTTTTGACCCTTTTTTGCACAATTTCTTTTTTAACGTTATAGTATATAAATAAAGATCTAAATCATGGCCATCTAACTTGTTTAATTTATTTTAATTTTTTTTTCCCCACACTGCACAGGTTGCAGGATCTTAGTTCCCCAACCAGGAATTGAACCCATGGCCTCAGCAATGAAAGCATGGAGCCCTAACCACTGGACTGCCAGGGAATTCCTAATCTGCTGTTTTAAATGATTTTGTTTTTTGTGCTTACTCTTCCTGGAAAAATAGAAGTTAATGTATTCCCATTGCTTACTGTTAGAAATCAAATTCAGAATTTCAAATAAGATGAGACTTTCAGGGATTTCCCTGATGGTACAGTGGTTAAGAATCCACCTGCAAGGCAGGGGACACAGGTTCGAGCCCTAGTCTGGGAAGATCCCACATGCTGCGGAGCAACTAAGCCTATGTACCACAACTACTGAGCCTGCATGCCACAGCTACTGAAGCCCACGACCTAGAGCCCGCGCTCTGCAACGAGAAGCCACCGCGATGAGAAGCCCGTGCACTGCAGCGAAGAGCAGCTCCCACTCACCGCAACTAGAGAAAGCCTGTGAGCAGCAACGAAGATCCAACACAGCCAAAAATAAATAAATTTTTAAAAAGATGAGACTTTCAGCTAATTCTGATATACTTTTGATGTTTTTATTTTATTTTTAATTAATTTTATTTACTGTTTTTATTTTTGGCTGCATTGGGTCTTCAGTGCTGCTTGCGGGCTTTCTCTAGTTGAGGCGAGCAAGGACTACTCTTCGTTGTGGTGCGTGGGCTTCTCATCGCGGTGGCTTCTCTTGTTGCGGATCACGGGCTCTAGGTGGGCATGCAGGCTCAGTAGTTGTGGCTCACGGGCTTCGCTGTTCTGCAGCATGTGGGATCTTCCCGGACCAGGGCTCAAACCTGTGTCCTCTGCATTGGCAGGTGGATTCTTAACCACTGCGACACCAAGGAAGCCCAACTTTAGTTAAGATTTTTGGTAAATATTCTAGTTAAAGCTGTTAAAATAACAATTGGTAAACCTGGTGAATTGACATTTGACAAAATCATTATTCATCAACTGGTTTCTGGTAAATTAACCTATTTCCCTCCCTTGGAGACTGTACAGGGAGTAGGGTGGCTGGGTTAAGGCAGGATTCAAGGATTCTAGAGTCCTTGGCTAAATACTATCACACAGACCTGAACTTCAACTTTAATTCTTTTGGCTGTGCTGCGCCTTTTGCACGATCTTAGTGGATCTTAGTTCCCCAACCAGGGATTGAATCTGGGCCCACGGCAGTGAAAGCACGGAGGCCTAACAACTGGACCACCAGGGAATTCCCAAGATTAATTCCTAACAGGATGATCATTCCCTTGGAAAAATTCCACGTGACTATCAAAATTGCCACTACTATGTATATTCATGAACAGTTACAAAAGAAATGTTAAAAAAAACCCCCAAAACATCAGGTGGAAAGATTCACAGTAGATTCACAGAGATTAAATGCTCAGGATAAGTAACTCTAAAATTGAACAGAAAGTTTAATGTCCTATCAGTTTTACTTTTACATACATCCCTAAATTTTTCAAATGACATTTACATAGTGTAAGATACTAACTTTGAATATTTACTCAATATCTCATACTCTAATTACCCCTCCTATTATTAATTCAGTATACTGGGCATGATACTTAGAATGCCTGCTAAGGCAGAAGCTGTCATACTCTTTAATGCAGTGACTTATTTCTCTGGTGACAGTCAATGGGATCAGAAATTGGTACCTGACCCAAAGGAAGCTTGCAATAGTTGTCCAGTGTCCTATGAAATGGTCACTAATAGGTCCATGGGCACTAACAGGACTGCTTCACGTTGATGATAACTGGCTAATTCTATCAGTTCCCCTCTCTTCTAGAGTTTGAATGAGAAACAAATAGGAAGAATTAGATGACAAGAGAGTAGGTAGAAAAGCAGAGAAACATAGAGATGGCAGTAAGCAGTGGAAACACAGATTAGCTGAATCACCATAAGACAGAATACTACAGTAGGGAGCAGTGGACACTTTTATTTAGAAAATATTATGACCAAATCTCTAGAGCTGAAACTATTTTCAGGGAACTAGTTATAATATTTTGCAGCGGCTCACTAAGCTACTAATGCAACCGGAAGAATGACGACGTTCCAGTTTACCATGAAGCCTAAGTGTAAGACGGCAAGTTTAAACTTGTGTGACAGTCCAAGTTTTTATGACACCTCACTATGAAACGTGTTCTTGTTCTGTACTTCACTGTGTATCTTCATAGTAAACCCTCATTACCTGATGGAATCTGAGTCTTCATAGCCTCACAAGGTTAGCATGATACCTGCAAATTTAGCACAGTCTCCACTGTACATAGACAATTGCTTCACAATGTAATAGTGGTTAACAACAAAAAAGGACCTGGTAATAAGTGTAAGTTCAACATAGAGAAGTAATTTTAAAAATTATGAGAAAGATGAGTATAAAAGAATGGTCACAGAAAGTATGCAGTCTCATTTACAGAACTGAGGACGCCATTTTAGATCAGTGTTTTCAAACTGGATTCTAAAAGTTTAGTGCAGAAATGTGTTTATGCTAGAAAGTCTTATGTTAAAATTAAACGAGTTTGTTTCCTTAAAAATTACAGGACTCGGGCTTCCCTGGTGGCGCAGTGGTTGAGAGTCCGCCTGCCAATGCAGGGGACACGGGTTCGTGCCCCGGTCCGGGAAGATCCCACATCCCACATGCTGTGGAGCGGCTGGGCCCGTGAGCCATGGCCACTGAGCCTGTGCATCCAGAGCCTGTGCTCCGCAACGGAAGAGGCCACAACAGTGAGAGGCCCGTGTACCGCAAAAAAAAAAAAAAAAAAAAAAAATTACAGGACTCGTTAGAGCCTTTAACATATAAATAAACCCTGTAAAATCTCCAAGATATAGAACATATAGTATTTCTCAGTTTCTTGGATCACAAAGCTCTTTCCTCTTCTTTTTTTTGTTTTGAAGGGGGGCAAGAGAAGGAAGAGGGAATGTGCCAGAACTATCTCCCAGAACTAGTGTTTTATGAAAAAAGAGCTTGGGAAACAATTCTTAGATCATACACATCCTAGATCATATGTACAAGGCTGTGAGTTCTGCTTGGCTGTCCTAGTTTTCTTGTCTAAAATTATCTCTACTAGGTTGTTGCACAGAAGGAAGGTAAAAGGAGTTATGACTAAAATTATCTTCTTCCAGAATTATTATGTCAAATTATTAAACAAATTATTATGTCAAATTATTAAAAAGGTATTTTTATTAAACAGGAAACATTCATAATGAATAAAAATTATTATACAAAATTTTATGGCTTTAAGAAGATTCCGTATAGATAGATGCTTTGCCTTGCTACATTTGGTATGTTGGAAATAAGCATTTAAAATCCTTCATGTACCACAACATAGGTATTAAAAGGCTTAAAAATACTTTGACTTTCTACCGTAAGGTTATATACGTTCATATTTTAAATTCACTTTAGAAGAAAATAAATTATTGGTAAACTGTATTATCTTGATTCTGTCCTATTAATAAATAAGCTTTTATCAATAACCAAACTTATATCTAGAACACAAGAGAACATTTCAATGCAATTTTCAGATAGAATAAATCACAACCATTATCTTTAGAGTAACAAAGAGAAAAAGGTACAAACCTGGGTGGCCTTTTCCAATTGTAATTTAAGATCTGTCAGTTCCATATTTGTATCATGTAGTTGTGCTTTCAGCTTTTCATTTTCAGCTAGAATTTGTTCATAAAGCTATACAAATTAGGGGAGAAGAACAAATTACTTTTCTGCTTTTTTACTATTTTAAGAAGATTTCCCATTGATTACTTTACAATATTAAAACAGAAAGATTAATGTAACATACGAACTATTAAAGAAAGCATTAAAAATATTTTAATGCTTTGTGGTCTCAAGGCAGAAATTTTTGGTTATTCAGGTGTATTTGTCCCACATAAACTCTTTAAAAACTAGTTCTGGTATTTAAAATTTATTACTTCACTGAAAATCCTAACTTTTCAGTTTGATTAAAAAAATTCAGTTATCTGATAAAGAGGGACCACACTGTGACCACAGCTGGAGTTCAGGAGCATTATGATTTTTATTTGGGGTCTCTGAGCTTTTCTGCCTATCATTCACTCTTTAATTCCTGATACTGAGATGGGAGTATCAGTTGCATTTATCATTATACTTGTATTATTTTTACTAAAGGTAAAAGGAAAGCAAAATATTTCTTGAACACTTTCATAGCACTTGAATCTACTACTTCTTTTTTCCTCATCTCTACTACTACAACCATAGATGTCTACAATCATCTCTTACCTAGATATTTCTATTATTAGAATTGTTCTCCTGACCTCTCTTTAATCTGTTTTATACAAAGCAGCAAGAGTTAAATTTTCAAAATGACAATCTAATAATTTTCATAGGCCAACCATTCCATTAACCTCCATACATTAAAAAACCCTTGAATGGCTTCCCAATGTTCTCAGTATAAGGAAATCCTTAAAACAGCCTGTAAGGCACTGATGGTTTGGTCCCAGCCTACACATCTGTAGGTGCAAACTCACACCACCATCCCCTTCGCTCTACTAGCCATACTGAAAATTTAATTACTTCAATACATCATGTACCCTCCCACCACCAGGCTGGTTTGTGTGCTTGCCCTTCTCTCCATCTGGAACACTTTTTTCTCCCATTTTTGCCAGTTAACTACTAATCATCCTTCTGTTCTTGGCTGAAGTGTTACTTCCTTAGGAAATCTATCCTTAGGCCCTGTCACTTTCTTTTGTTACACAATTTTATAAAACCGTTTCTTTATTTCAGGATAATGGTTTCAATTTAAAGATTATCCATTGATTTGTATCATTATATGATAAGGTCTGTCTGGAAGATGCTCATAAGAGCAGGGACAGGATCTCCATCTCCACTGCCCATGAGCAGAACTTCACTACTAATTTAAGCACAATTCAGTGTTCAGTTCTTTACTGAACGAATGAATCTTATTCCTAACATAAACTGACCCCCTACCTTCCTTTTCTTGTTGATTTGGCTTGTAAGAAAGTGGGTGATTCAAACAGCTGCCAAATACCTGGGGACATGTACAAATACCACACACCTTCCTCCTCCACAACAAACTTCATTAGGTTTATTCAAAGCTTACAATATGAAGAATCATGATCTTCAGAATTCTAGATTATTTTGTTGCCAGGACTTATTTCTTAATTAGTTCCATCCTTAACCCTTAACAGCACTTGAACTATCTCACAAGTTTTTCGGTTACCTAGGAAATACTATACTGTCCTGGGAAAAGCTATATTCTTTGTTTGGCTGCTTCCTATTAACAAATAAAGAAAAGATTTCACATGCACGCACAACACCCTCCCCCCCCTACCCCACATCTACTCAGTGCCCCCTTTTAGCTCAACCACAGTATTACAGTACTGGCCTGAGAGACTTAAATGTGCAGGAAGTCCTGGGTACTTTCCCTCTTGCGTCTCCCTCCCTCCCACCCTCCCTATCTCACCCCTCTAGGTGGTCACAAAGCACTGAGCTGATCACCTGTGCTATGCGGCTGCTTCCCACTAGCTATCTATTTTACGTTTGGTAGTGTATATATGTCCATGCCACTCTCTCACTTTGTCACTGCTTACCCTTCCCCCTCCCCATATCTTCAAGTCCATTCTCTAGTAGGTCTGTGTCTTTGTTCCCATCTTACCCCTAGGTTCTTTATGACCTTTTTTTTTTTCTTAGATTCCATATATGTGTTAGCATACGGTATGTTTTTCTCTTTCTGACTTACTTCACTCTGTATGAAAGGCTCTAGGTCCATCCACCTCACTACAAATAACTCAATTTCATTTCTTTTTATGGCTGATTAATATTCCATTGTATATATGTGCCACATCTTCTTTATCCATTCATCCAATGATGGACACTTAGGTTGCTTCCATGTCCTGGCTATTGTAAATAGAGCTGCAATGAACATTTTGGGACATGACTCTTTTTGAATTATGGTTTTCTCAGGGTATATGCCCAGCAGTGGGATTGCTGGGTCGTATGGTAGTTCTATTTGTAGTTTTTTAAGGAACCTCCATACTGTTCTCCATAGTGGCTGTATCAATTTACATTCCCACCAGCAGTGCAAGAGGGTTCCCTTTTCTCCACACCCTCTCCAGCATTTATTGTTTCTAGATATTTTGATGACGGCCATTCTGACCGGTGTGAGATGATATCTCATTGTAGTTTTGATTTGCATTTCTCTAATGATTAATGATGTTGAGCATTCTTTCATGTGTTTGTTGGCAGTCTGTATATCTTCTTTGGAGAAATGTCTAGTTAGGTCTTCTGCCCATTTTTGGATTGGGTTGTTTGTTTTTTTTATTGAGCTGCATGAGCTGCTTGTAAATTTTGGAGATTAATCCTTTGTCAGTTCCTTCATTTGCAAATGTTTTCTCCCATTCTGAGGGTTGTCTTTTGGTCTTGTTTATGGTTTCCTTTGCTGTGCAAAAGCTTTGAAGTTTCATTAGGTCCCATTTGTTTATTTTTGTTTTTATTTCCATTTCTCTAGGAGGTGGGTCAAAAAGGATCTTGCTGTGATTTATGTCATAGACTGTTCTGCCTATGTTTTCCTCTAAACAAATAGCTTTTTAAATTCTACTTACCATTAATTACCAAAAACTGAAAATTTAAGTAAGTTATTTCAATAAACTGATTTAATTATGAGTTTCCAGGAGTAATATCCAAACATAAAAATCTCAACAAAAAGATTATTTTTAATTAAATATAAATAAATAACCCAGTACCTTTTTAAAGTCAGTTGAATCATCCTTTTCTAGCCTGCTACTGTAAGGTTTTCTTTCTTCTGAGTAACTGTATGATCCAGAGCGACCCAGCAAGGAATCATACCGATCACTAGCTGATGTAGAACTGATTTCATATCTTCAAAAGATGAGTTTGAGTCAAAATCTTTATTATAGGCTTTCACAACTTACATTAACATGCATCCTAGTATATTAAACTAGATATTCCAAAATAGTAGGTAATATTCTCCTTCATCGGTTATCTAATTAACTTTCATGATATATAATAAATAAATGGGAAGTTATTTTTAACACTAATTTCCCTTAACTAAGAAGGGAAGTTCAAAATCTCTATATTTGAAAGTCAAAACTGGTTTTACATCATGATGAACTATTTCAACAATTTTAAACTGTACATTTTTTTCCCCCACATTTTAATATCTCTAAAATCAGAACAAGGCTTACAATTGATGGGTATTATAGTTTAACTGGTAGCACTTTTCCTTTTTTTAAGTGGCATACAATTGTATTTTAAAATTAGTAACATTTTAGATGATGAACTAACTAGTCTATCCGAAGTGATAGATAGTACTATGCCATTTTATATAAGGGACTTGATTGTCTGTGAATTTTGGTATCCGCTGCGGAAGCCGGGGCGGGGCGGGGAATCCTGGAACCAATCCCTCAGGGATACCAAGGGACAACAGAACAGTTTGTCCTAAACAAGAAGAACATATCTCATTTGAAAATGAGGATCCTCTTATTATCTAGTTCTGAATTTGTGTTACTTTTTCTGATAAATGCTACTGCCTCTACACGTCAATTCAATAGAATCATCAGTATATAAAAATTTGTTCTTAGTTTTTACAAAGCTTTGGTTAACAATTATGGGCAAGAGGAACAAAAATTAGATTCAAGGATATTGTGGAGGTTCTCTGAAAAGATGAACAATTTGAGCTAGATGACACTTTTAAAAAGTGTCTTCATTGGTTTTCTTTTATCTGAAGCAGGGATAAGAGAGAAGATTCTGAATACCTAATGAAATAAATTTCTGGTGGGTTTCATCAGTCTCTGATGTGAATAATGAGATGGTCAGTGTTGAGGTAACTTAGGATGGTTAGGAAAACTAAGAAAAGTTATCACTGTTGCAAAGATCTGAGAAAAAGTCTTTCTTAGTGACTTACTATAACTATTGAACTAGAAGTAAAGCCATTGATAAAGAAAGCTATTAACACTTATCAGGTCATCTAAATATCTACAGATTTTTTTATTATTAAAATAATTCTACCAACTTAAAAAATTTATAAATATCTAGCAATATATTTTTAGAAAGGATAAAAATGAGTAAAAGGTCAGTAAAAGAAAAGAAAAAAAAAAAGTAAAACATACCTAGAAATGGAATCCGTCTATAAAGAGAGAAAAACATAAGCATAACTAAATTTTTATGCTTTCATTAAAGTAACTTATTGATTTATCAAGAAAATTTAACATCAATACTATTTTCACACTATTAAACTAACACCTATTTATTATATACACTTTAATGTAGTTGTTCTTACAAAGAAATTCTAGAACAGTCACTGTATATTTCTACTTGTCTAATACTATACGATTACATTTGCCAATTTATAGTCATATTTTGTGAATTTCTACAAAATGGCACCATACATTATTTTTTTAATTAGAAGGAAAAAAAAGAGAGACTAAGACATATCCATTACTTACAACCTGTTTAGCAGGAAAAAGTAACATTTATATTAAGAAATGCAAGTTTATTATGGGACATCTCAAAGCAATTATCTTTCCCATTTTTGTTTTTGAGGCCATCGGAGACAAACAAATGAATGCCTAAAGTATTTTATGTATGACAGTATATACATATTTTGCTTAAAATTTATTTTCTGGAAATCCAGCTATACGTTCCTTCAAAGTTTAGCAATTAGGAGACAGGAAATTATAATTAATTTTCTTAAGCAAGTGGTATGCTATACTGAAGTTCCAAAACTCTTCTTATCTAAATAGTGAAATGATTAATAGGATAAAATAGTCTTATTGAAGTCAAAGAATTTTTTGGGGATGGTCATCTTTAGCTCTTTCTCTTTCTACTGAAACACGCAATCTATAATTTTCTATAAAATAACTATTCAGAAACGGTTTGTTAAATTTCTGAAATTAGATATTTATACTTACCCTGAATGTACTGTGAAATTACTGGGTTCCTTTGGGACTGTCTGAAGTCTCATTCAGACTAAAAATGTCTTCCTAAGTCTATTTAAGTTTCCTTTGCAAAACCAATTTCTTACCTGCTTCCTATTTTTTTGATGTAATGCTTTACTTTATTGATTTATTCTTTAGTTTTATAATAATGAACAATTTTGAAGTTAAATTTCAATTTTCATGATATCATTCAAATTCATAAGCTGCTAAAAGAGTAGATTTTGAAAGTTCTTATCACAAGAAAAAAAACTTGTACTTATGTGTGGTGATGATGTTAACTGGACTTATTGTGCTAATCATTTCACAATACACAAATATTAAATAACAACTTTGTACATGTGCAACTAATATAATGTTATATGTCAATTATATCTCAATTTAAAAAAAGAGCAGAAACAAACAAAAGATATTATTTATCCAAATTCAGGAAACTAGCCACACATGAAATAAAATGTATACATATCAAATGAAAACATCACATCTCACCTCACAGTCTGCACTCTGGTTCACTGATTTAAAATTTAAGAATAAATAAAAACTCCAAGTAGTCACAGAAATCACTCAAATTCTATTTCTTTGCCTTTAAAAAGCATGGTTTTTAAAGTATTGGTTATGTTTTATATTTTAAAAATTGTAGTAGAAAGCACATAAAACAAAACATACCATGTAAGCCACTTTTAAGAGTATAGTTCAGTAGCGCTGACAATATTCACACTGTTGTGCAACAGCTCTCTAGAATTTTTTTCATCTTGCAAAACTGTGATTTTATACTCATTAAACAAATCCCCATATCCTCCTACCCCTAGCTCCCGGCAACCACAATTCTACTTTCTGCTACCCATGAGTTTGAACACTCTAGGTACCTCATTTAAGTGGAATCATACACTATGTGTTTCTTGTGACCTGCTTATTTCACTTAGCATAATGTCCTTGTGGTTCCATGTGTTTTAAAATTATTTTTCCAAAGTAAAAATGCCCTTTAAGTTTTTCTGATTACAGTACCATAAGCTCATATAAAATACCACAGTATAAAAAGTTCCTCTATAATTCCCCATCTCTCAAACACCCTAGATAACCACTGTTAATCTTTTCTGTATACATATCTTTGTGAACACATAAAATATCTATCCATGCAAATACATTCTGATATATTCCCAACTAATAGACAATGAGGATGTTTTCAATATTTTGCTTCAAGAGCCATGCTGCTGTTAACACTTTAGACTTGTTTTTCCAAACTTAAGTCATTTCATTGGGAATATATTTCTCAAAGTGGAATTGCTAAGCTAAAAGGCATGAACTTTTTCTCAAGCCTTCAGATTTGTACTGCTAAACTGATTTCCCAAGAAAACATATTAATTATAATCCCAAAATCTTATATGAAAATGCCTATTTCAATACTAATCACGCCAAACCTAAGCATTATTAACCTTTGCCAATTTCACTTTTGTATTAATTGTTTGGTTATTAATGAGAGTAAATGTACTTTAAGCTTGTTGGCCATTTATATTTCTTCTTTTGTAACATTTATAAATTTCATGGATTCTGCCTCTGTTTTACTGTCTTTTAAATAGTACAAATATCTTTTAAGTGCTACAAAAGAGGGCTAAGCTTATTTACTTTTTAAATATTTATTTATTTATTTATGGCTGCATTGGGTTTTCATTGCTGCGCACAGGCTTCCTCTAGTTGCGGCAAGTGGGGGCTACTCTTCGCTGCGGTGTGCGGGCTTCTCACTGCGGTGGCTTCTTTTGTTGTGGAGCATGGGCTCTAGGCGCACAGGCTTCAGCAGTTGTGGCTCACGGGCTCTAGGGCACAGGCTCAGTAGTTGTGGCGCATGGGCTTAGTTGCTCCACGGCCTGTGGGATCTTCCTGGACCAGGGATGGAACCCGTATCCCCTGCATTGGCAGGCGGATTCATAACCACTGCACCATCAGGGAAGTCCAGCTTATTTACTTTTTTTTTTTTGCGGTACATGGGCCTCTCACTGTTGTGGCCTCTCCCATTGCGGAGCACAGGCTACAGACGCACAGGCTCAGCGGCCATGGCTCATGGGCCCAGCCGCTCAGCGGCATGTGGGATCTTCCTGGACCGGGGCACGAACCCATGTCCCCTGCATCGGCAGGTGGACTCTCAACCACTGCGCCACCAGGGAAGCCCCAGCTTATTTACTTTTAACTGAGCAAATGTGTCTCAATTTTAATAAGGGCATCTTTTTTGCCATTTTCTAGCTTTACATGTTTAAATAATCAAATCTGCTAATCTTTTCTTTTTAGTTTCTCGCCTTGGTGTCTGTCTTACTTAAATTTTTGATTTATTACTAATGTTCTTTTCATGGTAAAAGTTTTATCATCCAATAGTTTAATGAAAGCAAATTATAATAACCCAAGCAACAGAAGCCCCATTTTTGGAAAGAATGAACCATATTATGATAAAGTAATTCAAATTTCACCTTAATTTTAATTTATATCTTGAAGGTAGCTTCACAGGTAATTCAAAATATTTAACAACTTTTCGGCAACTTACAATTTAGTTTGAAGCGAAAAAGTATACGCTACAAAGCCATTTTTCAAATTGGTGAACTGCGATTCTATAAACTGAATACAAGTTTTGTTTATCAAACACACTTCTGAGGTAATGATAAAATGCACCGAACAATTGTATTGCTCATACTTTTTCACAGAAAAAAAAAGGGCTGATGCTACAAATTTTCATAAGAGAGCAACACTTATTTAGTGGAAGCACTTTTCTAGTCTATTGTAAAGACACTATGGGTTAGTGTCTTAACCTCCACTCTTCCTTTTCCTCATGGTACAGCAGTCATTAAGTTTAGATGAGATGGTACGTAGCCCACATTAGCAGCAAAACGGCTGCAATATATCAGTGGTAGGCCTTGTCTGACATAGAGGGTTGTGTAATATAACTGAATTATAAAAAATTCTCTTTGTTTAATCCAGTTTAAGCTGGGTTTTGCATTACTTGTAACTGAAAAAAATGCTAGAACAAAGTAAGATCCAAACAATCCTCTAGTTTTACAATGAACAAAGACTATTTAAATTGTTTGGAACTAAGAAAAATTTTCTTCATAGAAACAATATTCTACTCAACCTTAATGTATCTCATGTATAATTTTAACAGTAAAACTTAAATACAACATATATCAATATGCTTCAAAATTTGTAAGCCAGAAAACTTTGTAAGCCAGAATATCTTTCCCCTCCTATCCCAGCCTGCTGGGATAGGAGATCTGGGTGATATGGCAGTGAGAAGGGTCAGCTGGAGATGGTTTACTAATTCCTTTGCTTTTGTTTACCTGTCCATTGTTTTTCCTTGAAAGATGGGAGTTCATAGTGTACCAATGGGCAAGGAAGATGATGGACAAGTTTACAGAATATAATAAAGAAGAGGCATAGGTGAAATGGGGGAGTGCTGACAACTGATAGGCAAAGGGTTTAAAAATGACAAAACTTTTGCCCTGCAAATAATTTACCCTTGTTAGTAATTAATTTCTCAATCTGTCTGGCTATCTAAAGGTAAAATAAAACTAACTTTTGGGTCAAAATAGGCCCTAAGAGTAATGTCCAGAGTCACCTAGCACAGAGAACCAACTTCTGGGCACTTCACATTATTGTAGATTCCTGCGATTGAAAGTAATTTTAACAGCTTTATGTAGGAACGCCAAGTCAAAATGAAGAAAATATGATCAGAATACGATTTCAGGCTAGACAGTGCTGAGTATAAAAGATTAAGACTAACTTATGTTGTACAGATCTACCCTTATGTGAATACAGCTCTTCTAAGTATGTCAGCTTTGTGCACAGCCAAACAATAGGGAACAGAGGGGCAAAAAAACTAGTGGGAAGAAACTTTCATCATTTGCTAGCTATGCAACCTTGTCATTCAAACTTGCCTTAGTTTCTTCATCAATACTGAGGGGGCAAGGTGGGGGGGCTTTTCCTGAAGATTATTGAGGAAGATCAGCTGTGATAATGAATGTAAAATCCTTTAGAGACACTACATTTCTAAACAAATGTAAAGCAAGTTAAAATGACCTATTATCTTCTCCAGAATACAACTTTGCCATTTACAAAACTAAAGTCTGGATCTGGTAAGGTATGCACTACTTCTGGATATTCTTTAGATACTTTTCTTTGGTCAAAGGTTATTACAGGTAGCCCCTGCTTTTCAAAAGTTCGTTTACGCCACGTTGCTTTTACGAAAAAAGGCAAAAAGTGCAAACAGTACTCAACATGTTTTACAGCGAGCCATTATAGAGGCAGCACACCCTCAGCAGCAAAAGAGACACCGCCAAGCTCCTTCCCTGGGAACTACACTCAGTTTAAGCTGCCACAGCTTTGGACTGTGTCTTTGAGCACCGCGATTTATCTCAATTTATCTCTTGCATCCGGTAGCAAGATGTGTCCTAAGGTAATTCCCTCTTCACTTTATGTGGCTTACTGAAGATTATGGAACACTCTACTTTTGGACAGCAGTGGAAAACTGTATTCTCTTCTTTGTTTTTTCTTTTCAACTTTGAAGGTTAATTTACATATTTCTTTTCAACTTTGAAGGTTCATACAATAAACTACATCCACTTAGAGAACACAGTTTGATGAGTTTTGACAGTTGTGTATATCCAAAAAAATACCTCTACAATCAAGATCTAGAACAATTCCCAATGTCTCTAAAATACTCTTTGTGCCCCTTTCCAGTCCCTCCACGCCTGATTCCAGAAAACCACTGATGGTCTACCCCCAGCAGGCAGGTACAGTGTGCAGTAACTGTCTGACATGAATAAATATAAACACAAGTAAAAAGTAACCCTTTAAAAATACGAATACTTCTAAATACAAAAAATAATGTTATTTACCTGAGTTTCTTTCTTATTGGATCCCTCTTCTGTATCAGATTGTTGTTCTTGTTCATTTTCATCACTCTAAAATAGATTTTAGAAAAGTAAAGATAAATTTCAAACGGTTAATATTTTAAAGATAAATTTCAAACGGTTAATATTTAAATACATTAGGGTTTTTGTAATTTAAAAGGACCCTTGAGAAAAACCTAACAGGAAATGGATCAAAAGGAAAACTTTTTTAAGTGTGACATTTTTTGCCTTATTTAGAGGAAGCCTATTTTGTCTGCATGGTACAATATAAGTAGGTTAGTGTATACGGTGAAGAAAGACCATCTACCTAACATTCTGATTTAGGAAACACATACTGGGGATGAGGAAGCTGGAGGCTTAGCATGAAAAAGATGATACTCAATTTTATATTGTAATGTTACGGTGTGTACTTTAATAGTCAATATAGATACTATGTAGCTGCTCAACTATAATGAGGGAGCAAAAATAGGAAACTCATTAAGTAAGAAAAACTCTATTCTATAAGCTTGGCAAGATTTATACAATGGTCCTATTATATTTAGGTAGTTCAGCTATCTAGAAATTTTTTGGGAATTTACAGCACACCAAATAGAAAACTAAGGTCTCAGTAGGCTAAAAACCTAGACTCCCAGACAATAGGAATGTTCTACTAGAAGGCCTGAACATCTCAACAAACCATAAAGGACTGAAAGAAAAGGGAAATTTGCAATCAAACATATCTGGCTCAGGCTCACTATAAAAATACCGCAGGCTTTAAAACTAAATCATCCTATTTCACACTGGTACAGCTATTTTCAGCTCTGTGACTTAGTGTAAATTTATTAAAAAAAATTTTGAGCCACAGTTATCTCCTCCACAAGTGGGGATAAAAACCTTATAGAATTGCCCTAAGGATTATAGAGGATCTTTGTACAAACTATCATGTGGTACCTAGCAAAAATGATATGTGAAGTTACTAAGTGAACAGGAGAAATCAAAGCTCCTAATGCCAGTATTACTTATTAATATAAATGTATTAATTCCGCAACACGAACTAATTGTCTTTATGCGTTACTGTTTCATGGAAGAACACAGGAACTGGAAATTTAAAAAGTGGGGAGGGGGACTTCTCTGGTGGCACAGTGGTTAAGAATCCGCCTGCCAATGCAGGGGACACGACTTTGATCCCTGGTCCAGGAAGATCCCACATGCCGTGGAGCAACTAAGCCCATGCGCCACAACTACTGAGCCTGCACTCTAGAGCCTGTGAGCCACGACTACTGAGCCCGCGTGCCTAGAGCCCGTGCTCCACAACAAGAGAAGCCACCACAATGAGAAGCCCGTGCACCGCAACAAAGAGTAGCCCCCACTTGCCGCAACTAGAGAAAGCCCGAGCGCAGCAACGAAAACCCACCGCAGCCAAAAATAAATAAATTTATTTAAAAAGAAAAAAAAAAAGTGGGGAGGCTCAGAGATCCTGAAAAGTAGTAACTAAGAAAAAAAAAAAAGGAAACCTAATAATATAACAGAGTAAAAACACTACCTTATCTTTGACAGAGCCCTTGGTTCTTTTTGTATATTTTCTGACATAGGTTCAATCATGAGGCCATGAAAAGGGAAGGAGACTTGTGCTGATGGTTGATTAGAACACAATTCAACGCAAGCTCAAATTAAAAAGATGAGTATTGCCCATATGGATCTCAGGAAGAATTCTTATAATGCTGGTTAAGTGTATGACTCCAGTAAGTGGATTTTTGAAGGGAGAGCTGGTATAAATAAAATTGGGGAAAAATAAATACCATATAATAAAACTTTGCCTGTTAACCCCCTAATACATATAAGTTATTAAAAAGATAATTTTTAAGTAGTAAGAGTTACTATGTTAAGGTGCTAAGACTGTGAGGTTTTATGTTACTCCTATTAAAATGTTACTGGGCAATCAGTGAGAATCAACCAGACATCATGTACTTCCTGACAGAGGACAAAACACCCTGCCAAGAAAATACTGAACCAAAATCTGATCATTTCTCTACCTCAAACTACCAATTTATAGGAAACATAAAAAGCTACATGACTGTGTTAAACTACAGTTCAGGGATATAACCCAGTTCATTAAAAAATAACTGTAAGAAAAAAAGAGATGGAGGACATAACTGATTACAAGAGACTTTAAAGAAATAACTAATCATAATGTATGGTCCTTATTTGGTTTCTACTCAAATTAGCAAAGTATAAAATTAGAACAGGGACTTCCCTGGTGGTCCAGTGGGTAAGACTGTGCTCCCAATGCAGGGGGTCCGGGTTTGATCCCTGGTCGGGGAACTAGATCCCGCACGCATGCCGCAACTGAGAGTTCACATGCCGCAACTAAGAGTCCTCATGCCTCAACTAAAAGACCCCGCATGCTGCAACTAAGACCTGGCGATGCCAAAATAAATAAATAAATAACTATTTAGGACTTCCCTGGTGGCGCAGTGAGAATCTGCCTGCCAATGCAGGGGACACAGGTTCGAGCCCTGGTCTGGGAAGATCCCACATGCCGTGGAGCAACTAAGCCCGTGCACCACAACTACTGACCCTGCGCTCTAGAGCCCCCGAGCCACAACTACTGAGCCCACACCCCGCAACTACTGAAGCCCGTGTGCCTAGAGCCTGTGCTCCATAACAAGAGAAGCCACTGCAATGAGAAGGCCGAGCACCGCAACAAAGAGTAGCCCCCGCTCACCACAGTTAGAGAAAGCCCATGCGCAACAACCCAACGCAGCCAAAAATAAAACAGTCTATGGCAAAACTGAGAAATCTAACACTACATGCCTACTGAGGAGGGTCTCGCAACAGAGCAAATAAATTCTAGCCATATGCCCAGAAAGATTCAGGAATTGTAGATTTAAAAAAAACCAAAAATAAATAAATAAATAAAATAACTATTTAAAAAATAAAATAAAATTACAATAAACCATTTATGGTAATATGAGTCAACAGGACATTAAAACTGACTGAATATTCAATATTAAGGATTTATTGTCAATTTATTTAAAAATAAACATGATCATGGTATTGTGATCACTTATTATATGATAACGTATTGTGGTTACTTTTATTATTTTTTAAAAATAAAATTCTAATATTTTTAAAAAAGGTGTCCTTATTTCTTAAAAATACAGACTGAGGGCTTCCCTGGTGGCGCAGTGGTTGGGAGTCCGCCTGCTGATGCAGGGGACGCGGGTTTGTGCCCCGGTCCGGGAGGATCCCACATGCCACGGAGCGGCTGTGCCAGTGAGTCATGGCCGCTGAGCCTGCGCGTCCGGAGCCTGTTGCTCCGCAGCGGGAGAGGCCACAGCAGTGAGAGGCCCGTGTACCGCAAAAAATAAAAAAAAAATACAGAATGAAGTTTTTACATATAAAATGATATTACTAAGATTTTCTTCAAAATAATATGGGAGTTGGGAAAGTGGTGGGGATTTAGTTTAAACAATAAATACCTGGGGTAGGGCCATATACTTTTTTATGTTTGAACTTTTCTGTATTAAAAAAATTTTTTAATGAAAAAAAAATCAACTGGCTAAAAAAACAATCCTCCCAAAACCAAATTATTTTTGCCTTCGTGTAGGTATATGTTGTATTGAAACAGTATAAATTTCACTTTAACCACGTTACCCCACAGCTCTTCTTTCTCTTGCATATGAATATCAATGTCAGGCATACAATCAGGAATCAAGAAAAAAAATTAAATTTATAGGATTGTTATAATTTGATAAGTAAAGCACTGCATCTATCCAGCATCACTTGAGATGGAAATAATTGTTATGTATATCATAATCATAGCGGTTCTTTCAAGAACCGCTAAGATAAATGAGCAGTTTAGCCATTATACAATAATCAACATTTGTACACTGAGCTGCAGCCATTATTATTTTTATTCCAATATTGGGACAGTATTCTTACTTTTAATACCAGAAATCTAAGTAGTTGTTTATTCTTGTAAAGAAGAACTCTTCTGATTTAAATAAGTCAGCTCAAACACATAGTGATGATCTAAAGAATATATAATCTGAGGCATATAAGAAATCATTAGTGTACATTCTTGGAAAGATTAAGCATACTATCAAGTAGTTATATTTTAATAGGTTCTCACATCTTGTGTCCAGAATGAAACTCCTGTAGATCTTCTTTTCTCTCTTGGTCGCCGTCGTTCTCTGATTGATTTAGGTTGTGATTTATCTTCTCCCTCTTTTTCTTCTTCTCTCTTTTCTCCCTCTGTTAAGGATTAAAATTATTCATATGGCAGCCATGTATCTTGATAGTATTTTGCAGTGTGACTTAGAAAATAATTCTAAGTCAACCTCCTTTGTGAAGCCTTCTAAAATTCTCTAATCAGAAATAAATTTTGCCCCTCCCAGGGCTCCTATAACATGTGGCTTAAACATGTATCTGTATCTCTCATTAGATACGTTTTTGAGAATCAAGATAAGAACTGATTTAAATTACTTCATTTTTCTAGTGCCTAAAACAAAAATTTTGCTAAAAAGACACACTTACTATTTGCTGAACAGAAAATAATTGAATCCTATGAAGAGAATGGGGTCCCAGTTATTAACATCTGACAGGAAGATAGTTATTATACCTAACATTAACACTTCAAGATAGTTATTATAACCAAACAGTGCATAATGATGGAACAGCTAGTGGGCATCATACGAATTTATCAGTTTCTGCTTCTACCATTCCCAGTCTTCCTTCAGCAGTAGAATGAATACAGTAGTCATTGAATTTTCTATTAGTATCTAAGAGCAAACCTTTTTTTGTGTTGCTGGGAAAAAAATTATCTTTTATTAAAAACAAATCAATGTAAACAAATGTTAGTCTTCAAATTTGTTCCCTTCCTGGGATAGTTAAAATAGCTTCAGACTCACATACTAGAAGAATATTAGGGCCTCTGAATATGCTGTAAAAAGTAGACAGGGCTTCACTGTCTACTTCACTGTCTACACTGCAACCACTGTGCAGTGGTTGGGAGTCTGCCTGCCAATGCTGGGGACACGGGTTCAATCCCTGGTCCAGGAGGATCCCACATGCCGTGGAGCGGCTAAGCCTGTGTGCCACAACTACTGAGCCTGCGCTCTAGAGCCCACGAGCCACAACTACTGAAACCTGCGTGCCTAGGGCCCATGCTCCACAACAGGAGAAGCCACCGCAATGAGAGGCCCGCACACCGCAACAAGGAGTGGCCCCTGCTTACTGCAACTGGAGAGAGCCCTCGCGCAGCAATGAAGACCCAATGCAGCCCCCCAAAAAAAGTAGATTGTAAAAAAAAAAAAAAAAACAAAACAGACATATGGAACAAAGTAACATTAAAAATGATTTTTAAAAGGCTCCTTGTGTCATTGTCTCCTTGCTGTGAAGAAAAAGAAGCAAAAGAAACCCCAGAATTACAGTATTAACAGGGGTTTTAAAGTTGCTTTTAGAATTAGTTTACAGCAAAGGTCGCAAACTCCAACATAGAGAGTGGCCATCCAGGTTACATAAAGAGGTAAAATGGGCCAGGAGGGCACTACTCCAAAGGGGTGGGGGTGGGGCTGCTACTACTTGGCTCTAATCAATTGTTGACCTGTGAGAATTCAGAGCCAGTGTTGCCGTATCTTCCAACTTTTCAACAGAAGACAGAAATCTGAACTTTTATGCAGATACCCCTAACTTTAAATGTTTGCTCAAAATTTTTACAAACATTAGATGGGTCTCACACTTACTGGTTTAAAGAACTGAAATATTTCAATGACCAACAAAAGAAAAGCCAGCTGGAAGTTGAAAATAATTTAATTTTCTGAGTTTATTCCTACATGATTACTGATATTATCATGACTAATACTATGAAATTTTGCTTTTTTAAAAAAAAATGTTAATTAATTAATTTTATTTTTGGCTGCGTTGGGTCTTTGTTGCTGTGCGCGGGCTTTTCTCTAGTTGCGGCGAGCAGGGGCTAGTCTTCGTTGCAGTGTGCAGGTTTCTCATTGCGGTGGCTTCTCTTGTTGCAGAGCACGGGCTCTAAGTGCATGGGCTTCAGTAGTTGTGGATCACGGGCTCTAGAGTGCAGGCTCAGTAGTTGTGGCGCACGGGCTTTGTTGCTTGCCGGCATGTGGGATCTTCCCAGACCAGAGCCCGAACCCGTGTTCCCTGCATTGGCAGGCGGATTCTTAACCACTGCGCCACCATGGAAGCCCGAGATTTTGCTTTTAAAATATTAAATACCTACAATTAGGAATAATTTATTTAGTAGCCATCTCTTATTTAAAGGAGGAGTTAATTAGTGTTTACATAGGAAGCTTATATGAAGTAATAGGAAATGTTAATAGCATCAATATGCCAATATACAGCTGAAAAAGAAATCTATTTCTCAAGAAATAAACATAAAAATAAGTTTTTTTGGCAAAGACATTACATAAGTTAAATGATTTTTGTTTAAAACAATTTCACAGAAAACAGTTAAAAGATATCTACATAATATGCAAGAAATGACTTGAAACATTAATAAACTGCTCCTAGAAATAATCAATAAACTGCTCCTAGAAATAATCACCCCACCAGTTCTTCTATACTAACTTTTCTATGTTGATGGACATAAAGATTTTTGAAGGCAATAAAGATATACATATCAATGCCAGATCACATTATTTTCTGTTTTTATTTTCTACTTTTCTCATTCTCAACCATCATGTTCTTTCTGGTTAGGTAGAATGAGTCCCAGTTTAGGATGTTGTTACTCTTCTGTTAAACTACTAGGAAAAACCAAGTCAAAGAATTCATCTGAAGGAAACAAAGTGTTTTCAAAATCTGGTCTTCTTACCTCTTTCATTTTCCTTTGTTAATCCTCTGGAGTAAGCAGAAGTTATACCTACAAGACTATTTGGCCTGTTTAGTTGACTTGAAGCATAGAGTGAACTGCTCATGGTAGAAAGTGAAGAGGATGGAGTGGTTGAACTTGAAGTTGATACTGGTCTGTAGCGTTGATAAGTCTGTGAAACATTAAAATTAACAACCATTTGAAATATAAACATAGATAAAAACATATAAGACACTTAAATTCATTTCAAAGGAAAAGTAACGTTCTAATCATGTCAAAATAATTTAGATTTCCAGTTAAAATCCTTATGAATATTTTGTATATGGTTTGTTAGTATATAAATCTCTTGCATTTTGAGAATCACAAGAACTATCCGTGCCACCTGATCTAGCGCTGTTGTTGGTATGCTATTACCTCATCATATGTTCTGGAGTACTTTTGTTTATATTCATCTTCTCTAGATGTTTCTGACTCCTTCTTTTCTTCTTGCTTCTCTTTATCCTGTTTTTCTTTTTCTTCTTTTTCTTTTTCTTCATTTTCTTGTTCTCTGGTTCGGGTAGAACGACTCCTTCCTATCGTTTTCTCAGCTTCCTGAAGATCAGTCAATGTCACCCCCTGCACGCAAAAAAAGATAAATTTAATTATGAGAGGCATTAAAGCTCATTTCAAAGGAATATTTTATAAGTAGATATATTAAATATGAATGTATTAAAAGTCAAATATGCATGTTTGGAATTGGTTTGCAAATTGAAACAGAATTTCTAGTCACATTCATTCTATGAAGAATCATCATGAGCAAGCACAATAATAGGTACTGGGAAAGAAATAAAATATGTGCGAGAAATTGTCTCTGTATTCAAGAAATTAACAGAATAGCACAGGAACTGACCATATGAATATAAATATTCCCAAGAAGTTCAGAGAAAGAAGGAAAAGCCAATATATGCATTATTTATGTATTAAATTTATATATATTTATGTTTCTATATATGTATATGCACACAGAGAAGATTTCAGTAAAGAAGTAATTTTTGAAGGTTAAGTCTTGAAAAGAATAGGTTGGATTTCAAGAAGTTAAGGCACGAAGACAGAAAAAATATGTTAAGTAATGGCAAGGATTAAACACTTGAATCTAGGGACTTCTCTGGTGGTCCAGTGGTAAAGAATCCGTCGTCCAATGCTGGGCATGTGGGTCTGATCCCTGGTCGGGGAAATAAGATCCCACATGCTGCGGGGCAACTAAGCCCGTGTGCCACAACTACCGAGCTCGCGTGCCTCATCAAGAGAGCCCACGTGCTGCAAACTATTGAGCCCATGCACTCTGGAGCCTGTGCGCCACAACTACAGAGCCCACATGCCCTGGAGCTCACGCACCGTAACTAGAGAGAGAAAACCCGCACACCACAACTAGAGAGAAGCCCACACGCTGCAACGAAGAGCCCATGTGCCTCACCGAAAAGATCCCACATGCCTCAACGAAGATCCTGCGTGTTGCAACTAAGACCCAAGGTGGCCGAAAAAATAAATAAAATAAATAAATAAACAGTTGAATCTGGACTTTGGAGCCCCTCAACTGTAGGAAAGGGAAGACACGAGAGATATAGGAGAGAGAATGGCAAGTGGGTAAGAAGATGATAACTAGCTTGAGTGACATTTTTCTCATACTTGTATATCAGCTTTTTGATATACCTAATATAAAAGACCTATTTCCCATACCTTCCAAATACACATAGAATTCTTTAATAATTATGCGACATCATATATGATTAATTTTAACACTGATCAAATATCCTGAGCCAGACACTATATTAGGAATAGAAAAATAAATACTTAAAGAGATACAAAGGCATATGCTACTTAGACGAAATGTAACATTAACAGTATAGCCACATAAAAAGGCTACGGTAGGATTATTAAGGCAACTTTTATTTTTTAAGATTTACTCATATTATATAGTGACATCAGTATTTTCACAGAAATGTGAAAAAGGGAAAGATAATTTATTTTGAACTTTTATATATTATACACATTAACTATACCTGTGTTGATCTTCTAGACTGTCTTGCTTGTCTAGATCTTGCTTTTCTTTGGGATTCAGACTCTTCATCTCTAACAGGAGTGAGGTATGATCTACAGTAATAAATAAAAATTGTCACTTGGAGATGCAATACCTGTGAATATAATTATACACGAATGTGCGTAAGTGAAACATTTAAGTTTAGCATTTTAATGGATTTTAAGAAAGAGTCTTCAGAAAATGGTTAAACCCACTCTGAAATTCAACAATGCAATTTGATAGTTTTTTAGATTGGAACTACTCATATTAACATATTTTTAAAGTTCTTCCTAACCACAGTTTTGGTTTTTTTTAAACCATGTTAACATCATTCCTCTTAGCTCCTTTCTTGATTTTCTGCAACACCATCCTAGATGATATGTGAAGTTACAAGGCTAAACTCTAGACTGTCAATGTCTTCTTATGGTAAAGGACTGAATGTAATATTTAGGATATGGGATGACTAGTGAGGAAGCAGCACTCCCTGCATTCTTGTCATTGTGCATTTACTAATAATGTTTTTGGCAGACATCACACTCTTGTTCATACTTTAAGTTCTCTAAAAATTCAAGTGTTTTTATATACGAATTGCTTTAAAATCAGCATCTTATTCTTGGGTCACTGATTTTCTGATACAGAGAAGAGGATTTGGCATTTATGTTCACTAGATTTTATACTATAAATCTAAGCCTATGTTCCATCCTGTCACACGGTATGCACAACTTCAAAAGCATGCACTCTATGTCAAGAGGTAAATAATGAATTAAAGGGTTGAACAAGCAAAGACAAGACAGAGCCCTGCAACATAAGAAAACTTCCCTCTAATGATCAATACTATTCGGGAAGTTCAATTGTTAACACTTTATCTAGTTATACTACTACCATCTAGCTCACATTTCTCAGAGAACATTCTGAACTTGAGTATCTCTATTTTCTGTTGTTCATTAAGTTTATCAATAACCTATCATCATACCCCTATCTCCAAATGCTATTTTTTAAAAACTCTCATGTTAACTTTAGTGTTCTTCTCAATTTGTAATTCATTCTGCTCTTTAACCTCCCTGACACTATTCACATATTCGTAACAAACTTTAGAATTTATTCTTTGTTTTATGCCTTATGTTTTATTTTTTCTGTGTCCTTTAAAGCTCTAAGTTCAGAGAGTATAACACATCTTCAAACACCTTACAGTTATTTACAGTTCCTTCAGAATTCTTTTTAGAGAACTCTCATTCTTTTTGATACATAGGAATGCGTCTTTCCCTCCAAAATCTTGAATTTTTTGGAATCTGTCTCTCTAAAACTAGAATACAAGATTCATTATTCCTAGGATTTGTCTCCTTGGATAACTAACCCTAAGATGACATAGTCATTTCTCACCCAAGATCCTGGTTGCCTCAATTTCATCAATTAACTACTACTTATTGGTTAAAGTTAGTTCTAGAGGACTGGTTCTTCTTGCTTCTACTCTAATCACAGATAAACTGTAAAGCAAGGTAAGTCAAGAAATTCTCAAGAGGGTGTTTTTACTTGAATGAGACATCCAGCAAACTTAGATGAAAATCCCATCACTTCTATATTCTGACTTGTTTTTATCATCTGCTTTGAGAAAGTATCACTTGTGTTCTGTATTCGGTTGAATAACTTATGGCACTATATCATAAGGATAAAACTTTTTTTTCTCTTTATCCGTATGTTTTCTATCACTTTTTACCTCTAGGTTTCTAGAATATCCTGAATGATTATGTCTTTTTGCTATCATAATAGCACTACATTTATCTCATCAATAAGGCACAGCTCATCAAATTGAAGCATTTCATTGAAGAGCTCTATTCTACCAAATTTTGTTTCTATTAAAAACTAGTACTGACTTAAGTTCATAAAATAAAATTTTAATTTTTTTAATTAAAAAAAAATTTGTCTCCCTAAAAGTGAAAGGCAAGGGAGAAGTCACTAAATAAAACATTTTGCTTATCACCATTTCCGTAGTTTAACTTTCTCTTAGTTGAAATTCTGTATGGCTTCATCTGTACCAACACACAAACCCAGAGATGAATACAACTGGTAGGATACCTGCCCTCTCTCCATTCTATGATGCTCAAAAGCTTGATATTCCTTTTTCTCCCATTGTTTTATTATTTCTATTGTCTATACATCAATTCTCTTGAGTTTTAAGGTTTTTATTCAGCTGTAACAGATACTTTCTCATTTTTATTACAACTCCAGTGATTTTTCTGGGTCAAGAAAGAGGATAACCAATAAATTTGTTATTAGAGTTTAAGAAACATTAATTCTGGAATACAATTTTTGTATTGTTTGTTGTAGAAGTTGATTATATAAATGTGGAAAATACTATACATTCTAATGTTCTCCAGGAAAATAACATATTAAAGGGTCTGAAAAGGACTAAGGGAAGAAACCTGTTTAACTGTGTTTAACTCAGCATTTTCCAAGACCATTTAAGCAGGAAAAAGTTTTTTTCTTTTGTGGTACACTTTTAAACGTGTAAAAGTTCTCTGTGAAATATTAGCCTGTAAAATGGCTATTTTTTTTCATCCATTCATTTAACACTTATTTATGCATCTACTGGTCCTATGCAATTTACTGCCTTTTGGACTTCCACCAGATGAGGAAAAAAAAATAACAGAAAGAGAAGAAACCTAAATGTGATAGCAAATCTAGTTTAACAAAAGTTTATAGCAGCCTAGACAGCTGCATGTATCACTTCAGCATTTCATGAGCTGCTCTGAAAGTACAAATGGACATGAAAGACTGAATTCTTATTTCCATTATGTACAAAGTTTTCATATATAGTTTAAAACAACTGCATTGTCACTATGCCCCTTTACCCCATGGCAAATAGCACTATCAACCATCACACTCTCTCCCAAGAAGCCTAGATTCTTTTTCAATACTTTCAAGCTGCCATGAAAGTTAATAAATCTATTTATCATATCTGGTTTAACATATGCAGGTTAGGGGCATAAAAATTACTAGCTGAAAGACTTGTAAAATCTGTTCATTTAAAATTTCCATACAAACATTTGCTCCAAATTAGCATAAAAACCTAGCCTATCGATTTGTAATATAGGAAATATATTTGATAGTCCCCATCTGAAATTCAGTTCCTTTCTCCTCCTTGAGGTGTCTATACAGAGCAGATCTCTAAGAACAGGATGTAGAGAAAACAAATAATTCATATTTTTAATATGTGTTTAATTCCAAAGAGGTGATCATCAAAAAGATGGCAGAACATACCAAATTGCATTACTATATCATATTGTCATACTGATCTCTTTCGTATAACTGTATAGGGTATATAATTTTACTTACTAGTCTTAGATTGCCCACAATTTTCTGAACAATCCAAAGGTTATTCTTAAATTAAGGTTTTTTCCCTCAGTAAAAGCAATTATTCTATATATTATTTCCCTGACATTTATTGGCTGAAATATTTATATTTATTTATAATATTTATATTTTGGTTAGTCAACCAAATTAGATCTCTAAAAAACTGAATACCAGCCCTTGCTTCTCACTCAGCATTTTTCCTTCCAGAGGGAAAAAAATAAGTAGACAAATGGGAGCTGGCTGAGCCAAGGGAAAATGGTAGAAAAGAGTAGTTGTACCGAACCATGTGAACTCATACTACAAATACGAAGTTATTAGTAAGGTACTGTTTTGCAGTTTGAAAAGACTATGGAGAATTAGAAATGCCTACGCAATGAAAGAATTTGCCATCTTGCTCCACCTACCTATCTATCTATCTATCTATCTATCTAGATATTCTGCCACCCCGCGAGGCTTGCTGGATCTGTTCCCTGATCAGGGATTGAACCCAGGCCATGGCAGTGAAAGCCTGGAATCTTAACCTCTAGGCCACCAAGGAACCTCACCATGCTCCATCTGTTTAAAGCTACCTTCTCCTCCCTGCTCCCCAATGCCTCCTCCCTCCAATTAATCAATTGGAAATCTTTATAAAAACAGAAAATTTTCATCCAAACCTGATCCATAAAAACAGGAAAATTCAACAATAATGTGGAATTTAATAGTGTACACAGTAACTTTACATAATATCTAAAAGTACATATGTAAGGGTACCTAAAAATGGCATAAATGTATTAGTATCTTTTTCAGCCACAGTATATTCTTAAATCACCATACATACATTTGGGGGCAAATTTTCAACTATATACATTTTGAAACCATTAATGAAATTTAATTAAAAAGACAAACAGGGGAATTCCCTGGCAGTCCAGTGGTTAGGTTCTGTGCCTTCACTGCTGAAGGCCCTGGTTCAATCCCTGGTTGGGGAACTAAGATCCCACAAGCCAAGCAGCATGGCCAACCAAAAAAAAAAAAAAAAAAAGACAGACGAGGCCAAAATTGCAAACAGTTATTCGACATGAAACAAAACACAAACATTAATATTATTGCACACATCACTGAAGCAAGTGAGACAAAATTTCTGTAATGTAGACCCGGAAAAATGTCAATAGATATATTTTATTTCTTATGATATGAGAACCTGCTCTGTCCTAACAATATCACCAAATATTTATTCTCAATCTTAAAGTCTTCCGGGATTTATTCTAAAAGCTGAAACTCAATACTTTCCAACAATATAAAAAATAAAGAAATCTGAGGTTAAGAATCATAATTTGCTTGTTCTGAAACAACTGATGATTTTGGGGAAACAATCACTGGCTTTGTCATTGGAAAAACTTTTTTAAAGTATGGAATGCTAGATAGAAAGGATTCTAGAAGTTAAAAACTATATAAATTAAATATCTCATTTTACAGAAAAATAAATTCTAACCCACAGAGAACTCTTACCTTAGGATTAAGGCACAACAAGGAGTAAAAAACCAAGACCTCCTGAACCTTTTCCCCTTCAGCTCCCCACCTCCCAAAAAACCAAAGCCCTCAAATTCATTTTCACTAGAAGAGAACGATGAGTGCCTATGAAACTCTAATTTCTGTAGGCTATGTGGTCTCATTGAAAACACCTCAAAAACCTAAAACTGACTAAACTTAAGAGAAAAACAAGAATAATTAAAATATGATATGACCTATACTGGTATTCAAAAATCACAAAATGCTAACTGCTTGTAGTGCTGTTAGAGAAGTATCATTAAATTTCACCATAAAAATAGAAATGAAGCATAAATATATTGACAGAAACTAAAGATGTAATGATAGGAAAGAAAACTTTTTTTTAATTAAAAAAGTTTTCAAAACATTTAACATTTTGTTACTTTTCATATATTCACCACAAATATTACTATAAGGATGCTACTACTTAAAACAGGCCACGCACTTTGCTAGGCATCAGAGACAAAAGATGTATAAGACTGTATATGAATACTATGTGCTAGAAATAAAACCAAATTAATCTGGTTGGTATTTTAGTTAAGGAAAATATCAGCTATGTAGCTAATTTTTCAAGAATAAAATATTTAAAGAGGTTACGTTTAGTTTCCTAAGATGTTCTTTCTCAAGAGGGAAAACCAAATTCAAAGCTAGGACTATGCATGATATAGCAAATAGAACCCTGGACTGATTCTCCTGTAATATTGGGCCTAGCCTTAGCTCTCAATCTTACTAACCACATAAAAGTGGAAAAGTCACTTAATATCTCTGGAACTCAGTTTCCTTCTGTAAAGGATATCATAAAAGATAATAGGTAAATTCCTTTCCACATCTATGATTCCATACCAATTGGCTGCAACAGGAAGAAGTGAGCAATGCTCATAAAAATGTTTTAAGCACATAAAACAAATTCACAGACCCTTTAAAAAATTTAATTAATAAGTGCCTTCTATGTACCAGAATTAAAACTAAGTGAATGTAGTTAACATACTTAAAATTATTTGGCTTACACATATGCATAAGAAGCCATTCTTCACCAAAAGAATTTTAAAATGAAATTCTCAAAAATAACAACAACAAAAATCGCTAAACATGCATCAAATTTCTTAATAATGAGGTGGAAGGGGGAAACAATGAGAAGAATAAAAAACCTGTTTTTGTCATGTTACATCTAGTTTTCCATGAGTATGAGTTGTTTAATATGTATTTAGAGTATGCGCTTAGATCTTCATCACAAAAATGTTTTGAATTAAATAAATCATTAAAACTAAGATGGCTAAGTATGAAGACAACTATCTGGCTCAGTGCCTTTAAACAAGAACATTAATTCTGTCAGAGGTGGGTTACCAAGCCTAAAGGCGAATAATTGCTAATTATATCAATTTACATAGTTCTGAGCTGATCTAGGTTATCTCATGTATTAACCTACTGAAGAGATAGTCACCAACTTCCCAAGATTAAAAAAACAAGCAAAACAAACAACTTTCATCATTGGGCAAGATATATCAGCAGTCCTATTAGGACCTTTACACACCTGCGTCTCTCCCTGACCTCTGAAGTGGAGGAGACAGTGCCAGCAGTAGTTGTAGTCAGGGTTGTGGTAGAGGCTGCAGCATTTACAACAGTTGGAGCAACAGGAATGGTCACTGCCGTAGGAACACTGTCCTTTTCTTTTTCAGTACTATCCTCAGCCCACAAACGATTTGAGGTACTATAGCATCATAAGCAGCAACACAAAAAAGAGAAAAGGAAAACAGCTAAACAAGGAAAGCACTTTCTAGCAGCTGAAAACATGTGACTACAGGGATGGATTTTTTTAAAACATAAGGTGAGACATCTTTCATCTATGAACCAAAAAGTTCACCCAGAGCTGTCAAAGAGAAATTTACACTTTAAGCAGCTTAATGCAAAGAAAGTTCATAAGTTAGGAACTTAATATTTTTTCCCCAGACATGCATAATTGCCTCTTTTTGGAACCAATTTTTGTTTGTAAATCATTTTAACAAGGTCAATGAAAAAATCCAGAGCCCCACAATCTTCTAAACAAAAATGCATGCACATACATAAGCACACAGTAGGCCTGAACACAAAATGTATCTGTGACTCACCTGCTTTGTGTGCCTGCTGAGGAAGAACCCGTTGTAATCTTTGTAGTAGTGCTTGTGCTGGAAAGCAGGCTTTTCTGAAGCCCAGCTGCAGAGGTAACTGTTGGTGTTGATGTGGTGCTTGGAACACTAGAACTAATCAAATCATCTTGTCTTCTACCAAAGGAGCAACTAAAGGAAAGAGTCATATCTATATAGAATGTGTTTGTATGTGTATTCTATAGTCAATGCCTATACATTATACAGATTCACAAGGCTAGGAAAAAATCTAAAAGACTGTGTTCCTAAATACGCCACCGGCTCCAGCACCAAGAGTTGCATCTACAACTTGCTAGAGTCTAGATGATTTCCCTAATTTGGTAGTGTATCATTTTACTGCATCCCCCACCCACCAACAAGATTCAAAGATGATCTGATAGTTTACATTTCTGGAACTGTTCCAGGTCATATGGTCACGCCAGGTTGGGTCTGGAAAAACACTTTGGTTTGGTTTTACTTGGGGAAAGTTAAGACTTAAGCATTTTCTAAGCAATTGTTTTGGCAATGGGTCACATCCCTAGGGGTGACCCATGCCTATATTATATTTGTTGATCTTTTAGTCTTTTTTTGGTTGCTTTTAGCAGAGAAAATAACACATAGATTTTCCACCCCCTCTCCAATATGATATTACCAACATTCCAATTCAAGGCATTTCCATTGCTCTGAGTTCTAACACAGGTAGAAACTTTCCAGGTCACCACATGAGCTCAATTAATCAATCTATTTCAACTGCTCTAGTCAATTACATAATTGACTTATATATAATTACATACAGAGTTCCTTTTTTAATATGCTATAATCTAAAAGATACTTCTTAGCATATCAAATTTAATTTAAAAATATATAATATAATAGGAAGGCATAAGTAGGAGCAAATTTTAACCCATCTTTAAATATATATTCTGTGTCTTTAAATGAAGTTTTATTTAAACAACAAAAGATACATTTAATAAAGGCACATTTTTAATGTTATATTAAATTGAGAGCTCCAAACTGCCTCATATTTTAATAAAAGAATACACAAAAGTTACTTAAGAATTATATTATTACCTTTTATGATAAGCTGATCCTTCATTAATTGAGCTATTCTTTTTGAGATCATCTTCCCATTTTCTTCTTGTATATGAACTACTTGTTCGCAAACTTGAAGAATCTCTGTGAAAAAAATATCTTTCAGATTCTGGTAAATAATTTTAAAATAGGGTTAAAGAAGCTGTATTTTAATAAACATCTGTAGAAGCAGAAACTAGTAAAATCCCTTAGAAAAACAGTCTGGAATACTTATTAAGAAGTGAAAGTAATTCACTAAGATTCCAGTTCTAAGATTCTATCCCAAAGGTATAATCCTCACTATAGGGGGGAAATCTAAATGTTTGCAGAAGTTTTATTTATGATGACAAAAATATTAGATAATTTAAACGTCCATAGTTTGGGGAGGGGAAATGGCTACTTTAACCTCAGCAAATCTACTCTATGCAACACTATGTACTAATGAAGAACAATGCTTATTGAAAATGCATACTAACATATAAGACATTAGGAGATCTTAAGTGAAAGAAAAAGTCAAGACACAAAATTGAATATTATAACATGATTACAATTATATTAAAAATTCTCATACTCTATATGTGCTGAAAAGTAGGAAGAAACAAATTAAAATGTTGACAGTGATCAAGTAAGTGCTTTTTCTCCCTTCTTCTTTCTCCTTTTCTATTATGTTCCAAATATTTAGAAAGCATATACTAGTCTGTGACCTCATCTGCCACCACTGTCCCCTCACTCCATTATAACCATAATGCCTTCATTTGTTTTTGCTATTTCATGAACATACCAAGCCTGCACCTCCTCAAGTCCATGTACTTGGTGTTCTTCCTATTAGGAATACCCTCCATCTCCTCCTGAAATCCATATCCCACATAATTACAACAATGCTCATGTTTTAACTCTTATGCTAGATAGTAAAGATTTTATAGTAAAAAAAATAAAACAAATCATAATGAATCCACCTGTTTTCTTTCTCTTCAATGTCAGATGTACTGGCTAGTCGTCTTGGTATTGTAGGTGCAACATATGCAAGCCTAGTTCCTTTACTATCTTTCTCCTACACAACAGGGAGAAAAAAGAGTGAAAATAAATCTGTGATGACTATAGGTGCTGCTAAAAGTATTATGTAAAGAGTATTCAACAATGTATAATTACACAGCCATCATAGTTTATTTTATAATATTTCCATAATTCCTAGCTAAACTCCAAAATTGATGTCTATCAATATTCAAGTACTATAAACACTAAAAGACAGCCTGTTCAAATTAATTTTCTTTTCCCTCTTGTTTAATCTAGAATTAGCTCTTTTTTAACATAAGAAAAATTCCTCCACATTTTAATGACTTTTCCTGAAACTTCTGTAACATCTACTGTAATGTAGTATTGTAAGATAAAATATCTTTACTTCTTTCAGAGAAATAAGGTCTCAAATACAGTTCACTGATAAGTCTCAATTACTTACATTATACAAGCTATTTACTACCTTGATATACTATGTTTTAAAAATATAACATTAAAATATACAAAACAAAAGGTTATTTAAATTATATTTAACCAAATCTGGCTGAGAGTGTAGTGACAATGACATCTGTTACATTCTCATTATACTGGCATCAAGTACTTGGAAAACAACTGGAAAATAAATTTATACAAAATAAAAAATATTAAAATTACTTAGTGAGAAATTCATTTCTGAATTTCTGATACATGTAAACACTCCTGTATAGAGCAAGAAAACTGTAAGGAAAAAAATGTCCAAGCACTAAAAATGCAATAGAAAATAAATAATCCAATTATACAAAATAGCACTGAATGAACTGTGGTGCATTCTATTTAATGCAATTTAATACTGCCTTTCAAAATACAGTTATTAAAATTGCTCACTAGGACAAAGCTGTGATGTATCAGATGAAAAAAGTAGGTAAAGAAATTGCATATATTGGATAAATTTAACTTATGAGTATAAGCACATTCTAGAAAAATGTGTTCCTAAACTTTCAAAACCCTTCTTAATAAATAAAATTAGCTTGCTCCTTGATACATTTTATTGTAAATTCTCAAATAGAATAAAGGATTCCTTTAATTGAGTATAGTCTCATAATTTATGTTTTGGGCAAATACATCTGATCTTCCCAATAATTATATCCCATATAGATATCTGCTTAAGGTAAGTACATTTGTATTATCATGTAACTCATTAAGTCAGGTGAATTAAGTTGATACATAGATCTAATGATACATAGTAGAAAATCCAACGGATCTGATTCCAGGAAAACAAATTATCATAGTTTTTATAGAAACCAAATTGTGAAACAGATTACCTTTTCTTTATTATCCAAAGAGGAGGAAAGTCTGGGACTTGAAGCTGAACGCATAACACCTGCAGTGTCTTTTTCTTTCTGAGCCTCTTTAGATGCTGTGATTTCTGCAAGTGCGCCATAACTACCAGTCTTTCTAAGTCCTAACCTCCAAGATGCAGGAGACTCATCTTTTCTCTCTTCTTCTTTGGGAGAAATTTTTGTAGCTGAAGTTGGAAACTGTTTTTATTTTATTTTATTTTTAAGAAAAAGGAGAAAAATTATACAATACTTATCAGTCCTTAAACTGAAAATGAGAAGTTTACAGATAATATGTTTAAAATTACAGTTAATAGTTTCAGGAGAAACACTTTTACTAAGCAGGTTAATGTCTTAGTAAAAAATGTAAAGATCTAAAACTGAAGAAGGAAATACTACCTTTCCAGATGTTAGATTTAAGAACACACACTCCACACTTTGTATCACACAGAAAAATTATGATGCAAATACAGAGAACAGAAATGAGCACACCATAATGACTTAAAACCATGCATCTTTGAAACCAATATTCATATTAAACTTGTTATGTTGTAACCTAATATAAATCCTTGCACATCGAAATGCCTCACCATAGATTTTTCACCTTTACTGGGCACAAGAACAATGCCAGTTTTGCGCAAGCCCTGCCTCCATGATGCAGGATCTACTGATTCCACCACAGGCATGATAGGAGCAATGAAATCATACTAAAGCCAATTAAAATAAGACAGGTAAAGAGATAAAGATTGAAAGCATGAAAACAGAAAAGGAAGTTATGAGCAAAACAGACTTTTCTCTTTTTAAAAGAATTTTATAATAAATTAAAACCCAACAACTGGGTAATTATCCAATCTTTAAAAGTCACTGGGAACAAGTTCCAGTTTTAGCATGAGAGAATCTGAAAGAATCTAATACAGAAACTTCTAAGGCAGTTAAAGCCACATAGAGCTGATAGTATTATAGTATGAAGTGAAAAAACTACTGCCCTTGAATTTTGTTTTTATTCATTTTGTACTTGGGTTAAAAAATTTTAAATCCATCATCATCAACAAAAAAGTAATCATCAAAAAAAAAGTAATCATCAGTATATTTCTAATTATAATATTTAATTCATTAATATTTTAAATATCATAGCCTTAAATTTACTGTTTGATTTTTCCACCAAACATTAAACATTTCAACTAAAAACTGTTTTTGTACAAATATTTATTTCATTTTCAGGGCTTTCCAACTACCCTAAAAATGAAATGTCTGTTGTCTGTAACTAGTTCACCTCATTAACTTCACTTACAGAGTTTAAATATTCAACCACAGTTAAATATAGATGGTAAATATAGCAACTATCTAGTTACTACAAGCACAGGATATAGATTAAAAAAAAACACAAAACCACCTTTCTTTCATACCTATTACCAAGGTTTGCCATAACAGCAGTTTAATAGAGCTTGTTAAAGCACCCATAATGTTGGAGGGCTAATTCCTAGACAAAACTGCTACAAGATACCTCTAATATTTCCAATAATTAATTCCTAACAATAAGGTTGCAAAGAGGCTCAAGATATACAAGCATTTTTCAGTTCCCAAAATGCACACTGAGGCATTCCAGGGCGCAAGAACAAAATCACAGGGGTGCTGTGGGATATTTTAAAGTTTTGAGAGAAGTACAGTGACATCTGTTGGACACTGCACAAATTGCCATTATTAACTTATTTGTACCTAACTACTTAATCAATGAAACCAAGAGGTATTTTTTTTTTTGCCAAATGGCACTGTGAAAAAAATTTAGTAAAACACTAAGGTCTCCATTGACTGAGAAAGTCCAGGAAGCTCTGTAATATTTTACATAATATGATAGGCACTGAGATGATTCCTTATTGATTTCAGAGTTTAAAGTCATGGTACTCGAGAACAGAGGTTGGCAAACTTTTCCTTCTGTAAAGGGCCAGACTGTAAACTTTAGGCTTTGTAGACTATAGAGTCTCTGCTGTAACTACTCATCTATGCTGCTGTAGCACAAACCCAGCCATAGGAAGTACACAAATGAATGAATGTGGCTGTGTCACATAAAACTTTATTTAGGGGCAATGAAATTTGAATTTGTGTCACAAAATATTCTTTTTCTTTTCATCCTCCCCCTGCCTCTGTTGACCATTTAAAAGTATTAAAACCATTCTAACTTGCAGGCTGTACAAAAAACAGGTAGTGGGCCACCTTTGGTCCACAGACCATGGTTTGCCAATCCCTCCCTATCCCAGAACTTTCCCCAAACTGGAAACAAATGTTATTCCTTCATGATAAAATCATCATATAGCAAATAATATTTGCTGAGTGTTACAACAGAAGCTAACATTTAACAAATGTTTACTTGTGTGAGGCCCTAAACTAAGTGCTTAATATGGGTTATCTCATTTAATCCTACAATCACCCAATGAAATAGCATTTTACTATTATCCAATATTTTAGAGTTGAGAAAAATGAGGCAATATTATCAAGTTTGAAATTTTGTTGCACTGTTATGACTGATATACCTCCTCTCCACCTCACATGGATTTAAATACTGGTTTATGTGTTTAAAAGCATCTTTCAATTTTTGGTATATAAATAAACCTCTCTGAAAAACTCAAGTATACCTAGTCCCTGAAATTCTTTTTTTGGTTTTTATAACCAGGACACTATTTTGACTTTCCTACTCTCTGACTACCCCTTTCCTGGTCTTTTTGTTGTTGTTGGTAGCAACTATCCTTGTCATAGCCCTGTAACATAAGCACTCCAAGAGTCTGTTCTTGTATCTCCTATCTTCTCTTTATACTTTCTTCTGAATGTTGTGAGTAGGGTCTTCTTATATCCTCAGGCTAAATATTAATTGTATTCAGCTTATTCTCAAATTTGTTATTCTCCAGCTCAATCTGACTCCTAAATTCCTAGTCCTGAATTTCTATTTACCTGTAGAATGGACTATATGTAACTAAAATTGGAACCTGAAACTCAACATGTTTAAAGTCAAACACCTTTATTTCCAAACCAACTCTTCCTCAGTTCCCTATTTCTGTTACTGGTACCAAAAATCTCTTCAATCCCCTAAATTTCTTTTTTTTTTTTGCCCGCTTTGTGTGGCATGTGGGATGTGGGATCTTAGTTCCCTGACCAGGGATCGAACCTATGCCCCCTGTGCTGAAAGCACGAAGTCTTAACCACTGGACACTGGGGAAGTCCCAACTCCCTAAATTTGAAACTTCGCAGTCATGTTAGACTTCTTCTCTGTCATCTTCCTCCATCTACAAGTTAAGTGCCAAGTCTCTAAATCTCCTCCTCTCCTTTATAAGTCCACTGCCACTTCTCTGGTTTATATTCTTATCATGCTAGGCAACTTCAATGACTTTCTAATAAACCTTCTCTCAGTCAGTCTCTCACCTTCAAATACACCTGTACGTTGCTGCCAGAATAACATTCTAAAATTCTCTCATGGCCTTGTTCAAACATCTATGATCCTCTACTATCTATCAAATTATGAAAATGTTACCATAGTAATGAAGACATTCCAATTTGGCTCTACTTTTCCTGCTTTACTTCGTATATATATCCTATAAATCAATCAAACTAGACAACTCATTTTTCCTGCAACACTCCACATTATCCCTACTTGTTTTTTTTTCATTTTTTTTTTGCGATACGCAGGCCTCTCACTGTTGTGGCCTCTCCCGTTGTGGAGCACAGGCTCTGGACGCGCAGGCTCAGCAGCAATGGCTCACTGGCCCAGCCGCTCCGCGGCATGTGGGATCCTCCCAGACCGGGGCATGAACCCGTGTCCCCTGCACTGGCAGGCGGACTCTCAACCACTGTGCCACCAGGGAAGCCCTATCCCTACTTTTGATCACACTGTTTCTCTTCTCTCTTTTTCAACAGACTGTACAAACTCTCCTCTCTGTTAGTTGAAATACTACCTCATTCTTCAAGATCTATCTCAAATGTTCTAACTCCATTACCTCAAATCAAAAAATGATTTCTTCCATTTAAAAACTATCATTCTACAATTATATACTTTTACCAGTATACTTCATATACCCACAGCACATAGTAGTCTCTTACTAAATTTTATTATGATGTAGGTTCAATTAGCAAGAACATGTAATTCCAAGAAAACTCTGAATTTTTACCATCTAGCAAAGAAAATATAGTTTATGCTTATTGGAATATATGTGTATACAGCAGAGTAGGTAATCTTTTTCAGAGATCCCAACAATATTTATTTTGACTAGAGAGTTATATATAAACATTGTTAGTTAAACTTATTGTTAGTTGAAACTTTAACAATAAACTTATTGTTAGATAAAAATTTAATATAAAATGTATATTATTTAACTTATTGTAAGTTAAATAATGTGATAAACTTACTATTTTTAGTTAAAATAAATCATAAGATCAAACTAATGGTTTTATAGATAATATATCCATAAATCATTGGCCTGATCTCACTGCTACAGAAATAGTTTTATAATTTTAGCTGACAAGTTAACAACTTAAGAGAAGATCATTTAAAGTGAATATACCTATGTTTCTCTGTAGTTATCATGAGTTATTATAGAATATAAGTGATATTTAATACTGTTTTAGAGCTTCCAGTTTCGTGATCTATTCCTTGCCATGAATGTTAGAGAGAGAGAGAGAGAGAGAGAGAGGGAGAGTGTGTGTGTGTGTGTATGTATTTATATACATAGTTTATGTACTGCTGGAGGAAGCTAGAGAACTTAAGATAACTTGTCTAGATAATAGAATCAGAGTAGTAAGTGGCAACCTAAAAATAGACAGAACTCTTAATTAATTACAAAATCTTTTACGATGCATTTACAAATTAAGAATTCATCCAAGGAAATTTCTGTTAGGTCTCTAAGTTACAAGGAAAATCTTGAAACAAATGAAAAAAAAAACACTAAAATGCTAAATTATAGTAAATACAGTACCACTGAACATGGTAACAGGCTTTAAAAGTCATATAGTACTGATAAAACTTAAAAATACTTCATTTTTTTGTACACCATGACTTTATTACTTTGAATAAAATTTGCCCATAAAACTTTAAGAACAAAGACTGAAACAATGTAATCTTTAAAGCAAGTTATGATGAGTTTAAATGGAGAATAAAATGGAGTTTCTAAATATGCAAATTAGAGAAACAGTTGTCATTAGATCAATTTAATTACAGAATCAAAGTAATTTTGAATAAGAACTTTTATAGCAAGTAAATTACTGGCCCACTAATCTAACAGAGCTATTAAGTATTTGCTTTCAGTGAGGGCAGTTGGCATAAACTGAGAAGTAAACTGCCATAAATCTAGGGTTATGCTTGAGAAAAATATAATTGATCATAAGAACCCTACTGTAATTATTTGACTATAGTAGGAAAGAGATTGCTTAGTTAAATACTCAAAAGACTGACAGCCGGTTTCTTGGCCAGGTATTCCGGGGGGATGGGGCTTTTGGGAACTTGATAAATCTACAGTTCTAACAGATAATCAAAAGAGCTAAAGTTTAGGATTCACTGAAGAAGTATAAAGGGGTTCTAGAATTAATAAATCTTTAGTTAAAGCAGCTCATGGTGACACCAGTTATGGCATGATAACTATCTTGAAAATTTTGCAGACGACTGCTTCTGGCCTTGAAAAGGCCAGAAATTCTCCAGAAATTCTGGAGAATTTCATTTTAAAGCATATGAAATTATGACCATTTGAGAATGGGTTCTAATTGAATTCAAGAAACCCTCAGTTCTAGAATACAGCAGGTAATAAGATAATTCAGTCACAAAGTCTTCTGATATTCAAATTGTACCAGTGAAATTCATACATTTCTACCACTAAGAATTCATACTACCGCTTTCCTTTGGAAGAGTTTTAGAGGAGGATTATTAATAACAGTATGGATTTTAAAAGAATTCTCTAGTTTATGATTTTAAAAGGTTCAAATTTTGACCACTTGGAGCCAAATCCAAAGATTAGCAAAACTGACAATATGATAGAAACACTGTGGGGATTTAAAATCAGTCCTCAAACCCATGCAAACCAAATAACGTCAGATAAGCAACAAAACAAGAAGTCCAAAGGCAGAGACTTAATAAGTAAACACAATGTATAATCCCTGAGTGGACCCTTAATTTGAAAAATCAAACAGCTAGAAAGATGTTACTAGGAGGACAACTGGGAAAATTTTGAGTATGGTCTGTATATTAGTGAACATAAATAATGGTATTAATCAATGTTAAATTTTCTAAGTATGATGATTTCTGTGAGGGAATGAAGGATTAATGCCTTTGTACTTAAGAGGTACGTACTCAAGTATTAGGAATAAAGTGTTACAGTGAGAGCAGTCAATTTTTTTTTTTTTTTTTTGCGGTACGCGGGCCTCTCAGTGTTGTGGCCTCTCCCATTGTGGAGCACAGGCTCCGGACGCACAGGCTCAGCGGCCATGGCTCACGGGCCCAGCCGCTCCGCGGCATGTGGGATCTTCCCGGACCGGGGCACAAACCCGTGTCCCCTGCAACGGCAGGCGGACTCTCAACCACTGCGCCACCAGGAAAGCCCTGAGCAGTCAATTCTTAAATGGCTCCAGGAAAAAAAAAAAAAGTACGTGTGAGTGTGAATATGTCTACGTGTGTGCATGTGCGTGCATGCGTGCATGTGTGTGTTACACAGAGAGGGAAATGAGTTTACTCCTAAAAGTTAGGTAAGGGTGGGGAGAAGCCTTTAAAAAGAGACCAGTAGGTTAAAAAAAACCCACAGAAAACCCTTAATCTTTAATTAGAGTTAAAAGAAGTATAGGTTCTGAAACAGCAGGGAAAAGAAAAATCTTTAATAGATCAACAAGAAAGTAAGGATGAAGAATAAGTGGAGAACAAAATAAGGAAGAGGAAGAAATGAAACTAACAATTTGGGAGCACTCAGTCACTAGCCAAGCTCTCTCAATCACCGCTTAACAATGTTAACTTATTTTCTCTGTTATTATTTTTGTTTTGTCCTTTTTAGGAGGAACAGATAAGGAAGATAGTCACTTGCTCAAGGTCACAACAACTAACAAGAGGTGGGGTCAGCAGTTGACCTCTGGTCTGTTCTGACATACCTGGTGCTTTGTAAATGAATTAGAAAATCTAGATTCCAGTTCTCTCAGTAACTTGTGGTAGTATTTTTCGTGCTTAACTTATACACATGTGAAATTACCAAAATGCACCTTTACTCAACAGAAATGAAGGATACAAACCCCATGCTTCTCAAAAGTTCAATGAAAATAAAAAACTACCATGATCAGTAGTTTTTCATATGAAAAATTTTATCTTTCTGCTATTTACTGGGTTGGCCAAAAAGTTCGTTTGGTTAATGAATATGTTGCTCAATAAAGTTCTTGGTGAAAACCGAACAAACTTTTTGGCCAACCTGATATTTTTGTTAATGATCAACTGCAAAAAGTACTTGAGAAAAAGAACATAATAGATTCAGAGGAAATAAAGAAAAATACATTCTTATTCTAAAACCTTAAATAAATTTAGAACTGTCTTAATGCTTTAGCTCAAATGGTACTTACACAGAATACATTTATTTTTAACAAACACAATTTTGGCTTACCTTTTTAATAGGTGATGTAGGTGTTGCCTGACCAGATGACACAGTAGGTGTTGTAACAGCTACAGGAGCTGCTTGAGTACTAGAAGTATTGGCATTAGTTACAGAAGCCATGGATTTTGTCTTATCTTTAGGGAAAGGAAAAGGAAAAAAAAGAACACTAAGAGTCATGATTCTAGATGAATTCAGTTTCAATGGTATTGAAAACAGCATTTTACACTGTATTTTTGCTTAAGGTTTTGTTAACTCAGTCTTTTCCCACTATTATACCTTTTAACAAGTGTCATTTTCAAGGAGTTTCTAGAAATGTCTCAATAGGTATGAGACTTAAATAAGAACACGACACACAACCAGACTTTTAAGAATAAAAAGCACAAATAAAATATGACTATCTGACTTGTGTACTTTTAACACTATGGAAAATTTTTTTAAGTTTTAAATTAATATTTAAAACTTGAATACACGAATACAACGTAACTTCAAAAAATGCAAGAGCTATGCAGTTTTCCAATGAATAAACAACTTACATTGCTTATCTAAAACTTATAGCTCTTCTTTATTCTAGGAAATCTAAAAGTGCTCTTTGTCGATAATGACTTATATTCCTGTCAAACAGTATGCTTAAATGTCACAAAGAGCATTCCTTCTCACCCCCCAAAAGTCTAGAGTTAAATGGGCACAATATCAGCTAAATTAGGTTAAATCTCTTCTCACAATGTATCAAGACAATTTCCAACTAGTAATTGATCACTTAGAAAAAGATTTTTGAAATATTAGAAAAAAATCAATATGATGATAGCAAAAATTCAAAGACTGTATTTGAACACATAAACTGGCCTTTAGCAAAAGTCACATATAAATTTAAACCGTTAAATTAACTGTAATTTATAAACGGGCTAGAAAAGTTCACTTTTCAAATGGTCAAAAGTCATTTTATCCAGTTTTAAAATATTCCTTTAGTTTCAAAATGGGATAGGACAGGTATCTTTCTATACTTTTGTGAAGAAGTATACTGCTTTTAAAGCCCTATGAGATACTCATTTTCATTATATTACCTCTCTCCCTTCTTTAGGTCAGTTTTGCAAAGAATCTTCCACCATAAATTACCATTTTGAGTAAGTAGACAATATTAACAAATCCTTATCTTTAGGGCAAATACAAACTTCCCACTAATAATTCTGAATTTGCAATGATTCATTAAGTCCTATTTGTGTCTAAGAAAACATCTGTAAGATGTTAATAGGGTGAAAAGCATAATCTTAAACTGTATCAAAAGACAAGGCCAAACTGGCATATTTAAAAATCACTATAACCACAGCTTTTCAAATAAACTGAATGAGCGAAACTCAGTCTAATAAACGTTTTTCTTGTTGTTAAATCCCTCTTTTCATTCAACAGAAGCTAAGCCTATTCAGCACAGTTAAGTACAAATCATGTATACTCTAATTAGACCATCCTCCTGGAAAACAATCCATCCAACCGGAGAGAGTAATTCAACAAATATTTATTAAGTGTCTGATACCTCAAGTACTGTCCTAGGCACTGGGGATATATATCAGTCAATGAAAAGACAAAATATCTTAACTGCATAAAGCTTACAGTCTAGTAGGAGAAATAAGTAATAAACTAAAGCTCAACATGTGTTTTTTTCATTTTATTTTCTCCTTCTCCCCCTATTTTCTCCAGGTTTAAAATTTTTTTTATATTATTGAAATCTATACATCAAAGAATGTATATGCACGTATACAAACATTTATGTTTGGTTTAAGAATAATAATTAAACAAACCTCAGGTGTCCACCATCTAACTTAAGTAAACATTATCAGTGTTACTGAAGCCCTTTCTATCCATTTGATTTCAATGAAGAATAAAAACTTCATGTCCTAGAGAAAAAAAAGAAAAAACCTAAAAGCAAAACTATGCTTCCCTATTCTCATTCCTTCAACTACCTCTGAAAAATTTATATATCATTTGGAAGGAAATTAAACTTTTGGTTGAGTTCCTATTTTCAATCTGATTTATAAGAAACTGATTAAAAAATGGTTTGGAAAATATTTTATGAAAGAAAATTCAGCAAAATAGTGATTGAACATAAAAGTTTCCCAAGGAAATAACCTTAGAAAAAGAAAAAAGAAACAGTTTAGAAATTGTCAGATTAAGCTATACCTCTACAGGGAAATGGCTGCTTTCTCAAGCTTGCCAAATAAAGTATGATAAAGCCTTGTTGATACTAAAAGAGTGAGAGAGAAGGAACCACACAGCATTTACATGGATTAATTCTTGAGATAGTTAAATTTTCCTGGCACAACTGGCTACTAGCAACAGGAAGAACAAAATTATCAAGTACAATGCTTCAGAGGAACATTTAAAGTTAGCGCACTGAGAAGAGATTGGTATGCTTAAAGTCCAAATTGGGAAATTAATACAATACTATTTGATGGTAATTAATTCTATTCATACTTATAGAAGAGTTTAAAGAACTATCCAGATAGCCTAGTCCAATACTTCTCATTCTACAAGCAAGGAAATTTCAACCAAAGGTCAGGAGGCTTGCTAGTTAGTGGTAAGACTGGCCTAAATCTGAAGTCTTTTTTTTGTTTTAAATAGCTCCCTGGTGCCTAATACTGAACAGTGAACTCTATAGAAGGGACCAATTAAGAAAAAATAGGTAGAAGAATCTCAGGAATCTCTGTGAGATATCTGGACTTCCAGTTCTTGAATTCTACTACATGAGCTAGGAGATCTGGGTACTGGTCCTGGCTTTCGTGTGCACATGTGCATATAGTTTAATTTGTAATGATATATTTTACTAGAGACTGGGGGCCAAGGCATGTCTCACAGACAGGAGATTAACTACATAAAAATAACTTTAAATACTTGCAAAAGTATCTAAGTCAATTTAAATTTCAATGATATCATTTCATCTTTCAAATGAACTGAACAAATTTAACTGAATGTTATTAGGTAAGCATGTACATTAATCTTATTTAAATTAGTAGACTTTAATTTTATACAATTATTACATGAAAATTAACATTCATTACAAAGCAATTGATTGTTATATAGTATCCATGTAAAGCAGGTATTATTACCCTGATTTTACAGAGAAATCAGAGATTAAATAACTTACCCACATCTACAGTTACATGCATGAATCAGTCCATGTTCTTGAACACTGTACATGCTGATTCTCATATAATTTGTTTTTATAGTTAGAAATATTTTAATTAGCATGTTATACAAATAAATTATAATATTCAATGACTACCTGTTGTTCTACTGCCAATTTTACCTATACCTATATTTAGGTATATTACTATTTACCTATATTACCTATATTCTACTGCCAATTTTACCTATTTATTTTACCTATATATTTACAGGTGAGGCAAAAGATATGCTGACTCACCTGATCAGCAATGTCACAGCAATAAATAAAACATTAAATCCCTAAGTGACTAGAATCTAGTCATTTATAAATTTCAAAAACTCTTTGTGTATTTCCAAAAAATAATTTACTTGTAGGATTAGCAAGCTTCAAGAAAATAAAGGAATCCATAACACATCACTGGCAACAAAGCTAGCCTGTGCCCATTTAGCAATATCTTGTTTTTAATGGGAAATAGAATTATCAGTACGTTCCTTGACATGTTTATTTAGTAAACTTTAGCTTCTCACATTTTCTTAGAGAAAATATTTTATTGAGTGAGTAAAAAACCTGATTCAAAACTGTTGCCGTTGTGTCTAGAGGAAATATGGGAGTCCAACAAATTCTAGGGCTCCATTTGTGTTTACTAATGATCACCAAACTGGTCCTGATAATGATGACAGTTTTTTCATTGATAAAAACCTTAATGAAAATGAAATACCTTTTCTGATAAATACGTTAAAATGCCAAAATGCCAGGTTATACAACTCAAAGATAGCAATCCTGGAATCTTATGCTCTCAGAAGGTTTTTTTTTTGGTTTTGTTTTTCTTAAGATTTTTTTGATGTGGACCATTTTTAAAGTCTTCATTGCATTTGTTACAATATCGCTTCTGTTTTATGTTTTGGGTTTTTTTTGGCTGTGAGGCATGTGGGATCCTAGCTCCCCAACCATGGATTGAACCCGCACCCCCTGCAGTGGGAGGCAAAGTCCCAACCACTGGACCACCAGGGAAGTCCCTCTTCAGAAGTCTGAGTGATTAGCCAATACAGAATAAAAGCAATTCAGTAAACAAAATCTATAAAAACATGTGAGCCAGAGGGAAAAAAAAGCAGAAAACCTATCCTTGATAATAAAAAGGGAAAGAACATAAATTGTTAATTGTTATAAAAAGGGAAAGAATGTAAATAGTAAAGCAATTTGGCAGCATCTATGAAGAGTGAAAATATGATTCAATAATCCAATGTTTAAGTGTATCTATTAGAGAACCTCTTGCACATATACACAGGGAGGCAATTATAAAATGATTGCTGCAGCATTATTTATAACACAACATTGGGAATAAGGTAAATTTTTATCAAAAGGGAAATTAATGTATTTAATGAATACTATACAGCAACTAAAAGGATAAGTTACATACATAAAGACACAGATAGATACAAACAAACCTAAAAAATACAACTTTCAAATAAAAAATGCAAGTTGCATAACAACTCCTAGGGAATAATAAAAACACAAAACAACCTTATAATTACTATATATTACTTCTGAATGTAAGATAAGAGTATAAAAATAGACTAGAAGATTCAGAAAAAAACTCATGATAGTGATTTGGGAAAGAAAGGAAAGAGAAGTAGATTAGGGTTGGTGGTTAAAGAAGACAATGGTAATGTTTTAATTTTATTAAAAGAAAAATTATAAGCAAATACAGCTAAATGTCAACAGCTGTTAAGGTTTGGTAGTTGGAATATGAATGTTTATTATATTATACTTTTCTGCATCTTTAAAATTTCTCAAAACAAAGTAAATTTCCCCACACCTCTACAGGAAAAAATCTTGACTCTGCCCCAGCTTTCTAAAACTTTAGTATTACTGAGGAAATATTTGGGATGCTGTTGGAGCCAGCTTCCTGTACTTTAAGGTCTCAGAAAGCAGCAGGAGCATTCTTGAGCTGCTGGGAACCCATCTAACCCTATGTGCACCATCCAAAGAGAATCTTAGAAGCCTCTTCACCTTCTTCAAACCTAAAAATATAGGTCAGTAAAATGCAGAGGTGATCAATTACCTGCCTCCAGGTAAGCAGAGAACAATAAAATCACAGCTATACTTAAATTTCTAACACTCCCTGAAAGGCAATTTACTGGCTTGGGAGGTATCCTAACAAGTAGCATGTCAGTCTGAAAAGTTTCAAAATTAAAGCCTGACCTCATCTTACTTTACACTTCATCAAAATTCACTGAAAATCCCTTTATCCTTCAAATTTTACCTGTTTCAGCTTCTGATTCTGAGTCATCTTCCTCATCTTCTTCACTAGAGCAACTAGATTCATCTTTTTTTCCTTCTTCTTCATCATCAACCTTTTCTTGTTCCAGAGATTCAATACGGGATGCATTTTTCTCAGGCTCAATAATCAATGTCTCTTTGCTGTGAAAGGAAAAAAGCCTTGAAATAATTATAAACACAAAAGGTGAAAATTAATTTTTCCCAGAACCACAAAATCTAATAATCATACTTGTGGCTATCATGACAACTCATTTAAAACAATAACAAAACCTACTTTAATATTTTACTTACTTTTTAAAGGTTTTCTGTGATTGATTATTGTCCATATTGGCTGTTGATTCAATCAGTGGAGACTTCTTCTCCCGTTTTTCACTATGGAGCTTTATAAAAGTTATGCAAAGGAAAATAAGAATACTATTAAAATAACATTAATGAGCAAAATACAGAATTTAAAATAATAACAAAGTAGCTTCCCAAACACGAAATGAAAACAAAACAGACAAAACAAATAAAAGATTTGTTTTACCTAAAAAGAAAAGGGCTTGGATAAAGAATAAAAAGAACTAGACAATTTAAAAGCTCCACAGAGGGGACTTCCCTGACAGTCCAGTGGTTAAGACTCTGCACATTCCTTGCAGGGGACATGGGTTCGATCCCTGGTTGGGGAACTAAGATCTGCTGTGTGGTGCAGCCAAAACAACAACAACAACAAACCACTCCACAAAGGACTAAGTTGGATTTTTTTTTTAAGATCCCTCCAACTTTAGTTTACTGAAAAACCAGGGACCATTAACCATTTAGGATGTCTAATAATATTTTACTTAAACATCTGCTTCCTAGTTATGTAACTCCTTGCTTATCTAGCGTATGCTATTTTAGAAATCTGAGATTTTATAGTCTCCACCCTCTAAGCAAACTTTCTTATGAAATTAGTATGAAAAAGATACTATTATTGAGAACATACACATTATAGAAGTATTCATTTTGGGAAAGGGATGCTAGAGAAATGGGGATAAGCAACACAAAAGGCTAAAAAAAACCCCACCACTACTCCTTTATTCTCATTCACTGTCATTTAATTTGATCGCTAGGAATAACTTAAAATCAAACAGTATAAAACATCACAAGAATACTTTTTCAGCTGTCTAAGATTCAAAGTTATTAAGAGAATTCACTAATAGAGACAATTTCTAGACAATCATCATACATACCAGATTTTGTTTCTTTTGCAACTCTTCTAAATATCCTAAAATGTCTTCATCTGCTACATCAAAGGCTGTCTGGCCCTACGCAGCAAACAAGAGGGTTGGTGATAATTAAAAAATCAATAAATTATAAAATGCCTTCGGTGATTCTGTATGATTATACAGAAAGAAGTTAGATAACATTTTTAATGGTAGGTATAAAACATGGTACATATGACTTGAAGGAGATGTATGAGAAATCCCTGTGAGAGATAAGCAGCTGATATACCTCCGCTTACTTTTTTTGGTAACAGCTTTATTGATCTATAATTCACATACAAGTCACCCATTTTAAAGTATGCAATTCAATGGTTTTAGTATATTCACAGAGTTTTACAACCATTGCCACAATCAATTTTAGAACATTTTCATCACCCCCAAAAGAAATGACATACCCATTAGCAATCCCCTCCCCACTCCCCCTCCCCCTGTCTGAGGCAACCACTAATATACTTTCTGTCACTATAGACTTGCCTATTCCAGACATTTCATATAAATGGAATCATACAATATATGGTCCTTTGTGACTGGCTTCTTTCACTTTGCAAACTGTTTTCAAGGTTCATCCATATTGTAGCATGTATCTACTTCATTCTTTTTTATTGCTGAATAATATTCCATTGCATGATCTACCACCTTTTGGTAATCTCTTCACCAGATGATGGACATCTGCTTTTGCCTTCTGGTACACAATGAATAATACTGCTATGAACATTTGTGTATAAGTTTTTGTGTGGACATCTGTTTTAATTTTCTTGGGTATATAGTTATGAGTGGAATTACTGGGTCATGTGGTAACTCCAAGTTTAACTTTTTGAGATCTTATTTCTACTTTACCGCCATAAAAATTAATTATAAATTCTTAGTAGAGTAATAAAATAAACATATATATTTCTAAACTACTTAAAAGTTCAGCCAGCCACAGGTATGACTTAGTTTCAAAAAGTAGTCCAGGTGAACATCTGTCAATCTATTTTTATTCATAGTGGAAAAGAAAATTTCAAAGAGCTGTTGACCCAAAATAGTAAGGATTTTTCCTGCTGCCAGCTTAGTCCTTATAATAACCCTACTGGTACAAGTCTCCAGAATGCCAGAAAGTTCATTATTTAGAATATATTCTACCTTATATGCTTGCAAAATTTCTTAATTTGTGAATTTCTAAGAATATAATATCAATGGAAGCACCCAAATCTACTCGACACATATGGTAATACTATTACAGAAAGAGTAATACTTCTTTGTCGAACAAGGCCAAATCACCTCATAAGTAGCTGGAAAAGACTTAAAAATAAAAATGAATAAATGATTCACAAAATGTTTTACACAGTTAATAAACCTTAATAGAATTAAATAATTTATATTCTCATAACATTTTTTAGACTAAAACTATATTTCTAGAAGTTGAAATATTTAAAGTACATTTGAAAGGCCTACCACTTTGTTGACCATCTCCATATCACACAGACTGTCCACTAAAATTCGACATGCTTCTTCTTTACCCCAATGAGCTGCAGCATGAAGAGGTGTCCAGCCATCATAATCTTTAATATTAACATCATAGCCCGCCTGTATTAAAAGTCTAAACAAATTACAGTGAATTACATCATCATTAAAATCTAGAAATGATTGGATATAATTAACAGCTATACACGACGCAAGTTAACAAAAATTTGCAATATATTTCTTTTCATAGTTCAGAATCCCTCCTCCCCTCAACAAATTAACTAGGACAAAAGAATTCGCAGAAAACACTGGCATAGAGGATCTTGAGTTACTGCCATAATAATGAATTCAGTTTTAATTAATTCCTAATGACTATGAGTCTTATGGTTTGGTATGACACTGATTAATTCTTGTTAATATGTTTCTAACTGAAAATTTTGCAGGAGAGTCTATAATTTTTCAAAACTATTGGATCAATTTGTATGTTAAACTGATTTATTGTAGGAAATGTCTTCAAGTGTCCATATGATATATCATCTCAAGCTGAACATGTTCTAAAAATATACTGGGATCAAACAAAGTTATTTGTAGTGTCATTGTTGCCTTGTGGTTAAGGAACTGGTTTGTGAAAGCCTTCATGAACCTTTATGATCTACCACTGGAAATTTTCATAGGAAAATGACTGTTAGAAACAAAACAAAGCAAAACAAATATTCCGAGGGGTCGAGTCTACTTTTCTGTAGCAGTAGAAAGCAGATATTCTAATCAACAAAGCTAGAAAACAGGAATACATTTTAATACAATGGAAAGAGTTGCATAAATGTTAGTATGCCCTTATAACTGTATATTGACATCAACCTTCGTTTTATTTAGAAATTAAGCTCACAGAGAGCAAAGAATGGGTCTATAAATTGCACACAGCACAGCGCCACACACAAAGGCGAACACTAAATACTTTATAACTCAAATCTGGTTAACCTTAACCTTACCTTCCAAGATGCTGACCTTGAGAAGGGCTTCTTTTTACCTACAGGAGGTGGTAGTGATAGCTAATATATAACCATTTATTTATGTTTCAAGAACTGATCCCCTATTTCCTAACAATATCTAAAGCAGATGTTTTTAATTATGGCTCCATAGCAGAACCATCTGAAAAACTTGCTATTAAAAAAACAAAAAAAAGTTTTCCCAGCTCCATCCCAGTTCCACTGAATTAATCAGTATCTTGGGAGATGGGCCCTGTCAACTTATTACTTTTAATAAGTTCTGCATATGATCTCACATCACTGCCTGTCTCCTGCCTGCAGATCAACATTTAAGAGCCAGTGATCTAAAAAACACACTAATAGATATAAGTCAGAAGATTTAAGTTAAAAAAATATGGCAACTAACATAAATATTATCAGATACTTTATTAATAGAGACAGAAATAATAATGGAAGATAATAAAAATATACTCCCAATAAGAAATATGAACTATAATAATGTTAAATATCCTGAGCAATACAAAATTCTAAGTACTTGAGAGTCTGTGCGGAGAGAAAGGTAGACACACACACCCTGCCCCCCAAACATAAGGCTCTCTATATGCCAGGCCATGCAAGGATACTCAAAAAAATAAGACAGTATTTATTATGCTCAAGGAACTTCTAATGGAGGACAAAAGTTAAGTAAAACAACAATCAACCCTCACAGACAGGTTCTATGATGAAGCTGCAATAGGAGTACAGAACTGAAAAGCATAAAAATCAACTGAAAGGGGTTGTGTGTGTTTGGGGGGAGGGGGTAAGTGGCGACACAGTTACATTTGAAATGGATCTCTTCTATTTATTTTTGATTTAATATTTTCTTTCCTAAGTAAAATATTCACAAATTTCAAAACTAAAAAAGAATAAATGGCTAGATAGCAAAGTCACTTTCCCACTGCTGACCTTTAGCCAACCAGTTTCCCTGCCCCAGAGATAATCATACTACTACTTTTGATTAGATCCTTACAGAGAGATTTTATACATATATAAATAAATACAACTTAAAGTTTTAAAACATAAACACAAATGATGCATAGTTCTTAACATATCCTAGTGCTCTTTCCATATCTATAAGTAGTGTTTTAATCACTATAGAGTATTCTAGTGAAAGGATGTATCATGATCTATTCAACCATTCTCCTACTCCAATTACAAACAATGCTGCTAGCACATACCTTATTTCCTATGCGAGTGAGAATATCTGTAAAAAAAATTCCTAGGGATTTCCCTGGTGGCACAGTGGTTAAGAATATGCCTGCCAACGCAGGGGACATGGGTTCAAGCCCTGGTCCAGGAAGATCCCACATGCTGCAGAGCAACTAAGCCTGTGCACCACAACTACTGAAGCTTGCGCTCTACAGCCCCTGCTCTGAAACAAGAGAAGCCACAGCAGTGAGAAGCCCGTGCACTGCACAGAAGAGTAGCTCCTGCTCGCTGCAACTAGAGAAAGCCCGTGCACAGCAACAAAGAACCAACGCAGCCAAAAATAAAATAAATAAATAAATTTAAAAAAAAAACAATTCCTAGAGGTAGTGCTGCTAAGCCAAAGAATAACTGTTACTTTGATAAAATTTGCTCAATAGTCATTTATACTTCCACCAATAATGTAAGAGAGTGCCCTTCCCCAAATTTGCCAACAGTGTGCCAAACATTTTGATCTTTGCCAATATGATAGATGAAAAATGATAATTCACTGTAGCTTTATCTGCACTTATTATGAATGAAGTTGAGCATTTCTTTTTCATGGGCTTAAGAGCCTTGAACTGAGTCAAAGGATAGAAAGGAATCTGCTTCCAAGTTGAAGAGATGGTGAATGAAGGTATCTAGATAGAAACAAGAGTAGGCATTAAGGCATCATGAAAGAACTTCAAGTAGATATATACAGCTGGAATCATGCATGCCTGAGGAGCAATGGTAGCAGCTTAGCTTGAAAGAGGAACCAATGGCCAGATGACTAATGGTCTTATGTGCTAAGCTGAGGAGTTTAAAATTCATCCCAATTCCTGCTGAGAATCTTAATGAAGGATTTTAAGAGCCTGGACAACTGAATTACAAAGACCACTTGGAAGCAGTCTAGAAATCTATTTTACAGTGCAATCCAGTACTCATATATATGTTTATAGAAACAAGAATTTTAAGAAACAAAATACCTTTACCATATGCAATACTCTTTGATATTTTCGATTTTTTTCTTTTTAAATGCTGTTCACAGCTCACTAAGTTCATTTCATGACCCACTCTGATGGGGTTTGAAAGTCTGAAAAATTTTGGATTAGAGAGAAACAGATGGGACAAGGAAACTAATTACAACTTAACTGTAGCGGCTTCCCTGGTGGCGCAGTGGTTAAGAATCCGCCTGCCAACGCAGGGGACACGGGTTCGAGCCTTGGTCCGGGAAGATCCCACATGCTGCAGAGCAACTAAGCCCGTGCACCACAACTACTGAGCCTGCGCTCTACAGCCCGCGTGCCACAACTACTGAAGCCCACATGCCTAAAGCCAGTGCTCCGCAACAAGAGAAGCCACTGCAGTGAGAAGCCCGCGCACTGCAACGAAGAGTAGCCCCTGCTCACCGCAACTAGAGAAAGCCCGTGTGCAGCAACGAAGACCCAACACAGCCAAAAGTAAATAAATAAATTAATTTAAAAAAAAGTTAACTGTACTATTCTAGGAGAAGGCTTAAATTACTGAAGTGAGTAGGGATTGAAATAGGAGGAAACCCGGAATAACTGACCCACTTAAACTTCTTCACTGTTTTTACTGAGGAGAGGGAATAAGGAGAAGGGATTGATATAAGAAACCAAAGTGGAACAAAGGTAAAATAGAGGGTGCAGTAGATTTTGCTGAGGGCCAGTCTTATTAGCCTTCACATAGATATAACAAAAGTTATGCACTGAATTGTTTTTTCCATACAGTTGCCAACACCTTTGCACTGCATAAGTAAAAACCAAAACACAAATTTATTGTGACATAAAGGAGCTTTGCCCCAAAGATATTTGTTGATCAGTATATAACTCTATATCGTCTAAGTTGCTTATGGTTTAATATTTAATATTATGCTAACAGCACTCTGGATTCCAGTGTTCATGTAGTGAAAATCTAAAACAAAATCAGATAAGTTACATGTAAATAAACAATCAGTAGGAATCAAGCTCTCAGAATTTGATAATATGTTTATACACAACATTGTTCTTAGTCTCTGTATCCAGAGCTAACCTATCTGGGAATCTCAAAGTGACTCTAATAATTTACTAGGCCAGAAGGTAACATATAATGGTTGTCTGACACTTAAATTTCACTTATTGGAAAATTGCAATGGAAGAACAGTAGAATACTCAAAATTTGAGAGTGAAAGAAAGAACTTTAGAAATAAAGCAATAACATTCAAGGTAGTTTTCTCTTTCTCCCTATAGACAGACATTAAATAACTTACAAAAGCTGTTTCAAAATAATGTTAGCAGGATCTTAAAAAAAGGAAAAGTGAAATAAAGAAAATAAATCAAGCAGAAAAACAACTGTGAGAAGCAATACTTACTTTAAAACTTCTGTATAGCCTTTAGCGGCTGCAACATGAAGTGCTGTACCTCCAGATTTTGCATGCCGGACATCATTTATATGGCCACTATTTAGCCATTGTCTTGCATCTCTAAGCATTATTCGTTCTTCTTCTTTTCGAGCTGCTTCTATATCAACCCCTGATAAAATAAAATATTTTTTTTCATTTTTTTCTCTATAGTAAATGTTTTTGTTTGGAAATAAAATTATCCAAAACATTCCAAGTTTAATTGAAAATTAAAAGTGAAATTATATTTTTGAAAAATGGGCTGCTTAGAACAAGCTGGTTAAATAAAGAAATGTAGGAATACTGTAGATATTTTATTAGCATTCTCTATTGACTATTTAATTTTTGCCCTACAGTATTATTTTGGCTTTCTTTTTACCTTTTCTGCTTATTCCTTTTGTTTTTGAAGATTTGAATACTCCCCAAGGTATTCCCCATCCTTTGGTCTAAAAAAAAAGTCTGTTGTTTTAAATAATCATATGTATTTAAGTCTCAAATTTTTATCCACTGCTTTGACCAGTTATCTGTACTCTAGCCTAGTAGGTACAAATGTTTATTGAACACTTCAACTTGGAGGTCCTGTCCTCATCTAAAATTGAATAGACCTTAAAATCAGATTATTTTTCTACCAACACCCCTTTCTTTTTCCAACATAGTACACTGTTCATACCATCAGTATCAGTTTTATAATTTTAGTAAGTTATATAGATGTTTATTCATTTAAAAGCATTAAGCGCTACGCTAGGTTGAGATGATAAGAGTGGGGAGAATTCAAAAAGGGACACGACCTTCAAAGCGCTCAACATCCTGAGAAAAAAATTAAAATAGAAATGATAATCCTGAAATTCCTCAGTGATCTCATGTTATCTTATGGCTTCAAATGCTGGTTATTTAATAAATAGCACATACCATGATGCATTTATACTCCAGAAGACAACGAGCTTATTAAAAAAGGTAAATATACTGCTTTTTTATCTTGTATCCCCACCATATGGATGGATACCTGATACAAAGTAAAAGGGATCAGTAAATGTTTACTGAATGAACGATGAATACATAAATACATGAGTAAAAAATAATTACACATACACACAACTCCTCAGCTAAGATCTCTTCTATAATTCATATCCATGTATCCAATTGGCTGGCTGGAATTTTTCATTCACTCATTCATCAATCAGTCAGTCAATATGTACTGAGTCTCTACTATATGTCAGGTACTTTATTAGGTGTTAGGGGTTTAGAAGTGAACCTATTACATGGCAGATGATACATCTGTGAAGGAAAAAAAAAGCAGAGTAAAGGTATAGAAGGTAATGAGAAAGAGTTGTTATTTTATATAGGTTGGTAAAGAACAGTCTCTTTGATAAGGTGACATTACAGCAAGAAATAAAGTGACAGTCATACCATAATCTTAGAGAATATTCCAGACAGAGGGAAGTACTACAGATCTTCCTTGACTTACAATAGGGTTACAACAAAAGTTGAAAATATCCTAAGTCAAAATTGCATATGATATACCTATCCTGTCATAGCTTAATGTAGCCTACCTTAGACACGCTCAGAATACTTACATTAGCGTACAGTTGGGAAAAATCATCTAACACAAAGCCTGTTTTATAAATAAATTATTAAGCGCTGAATATCTCATGTAATTTACTGAACACTGTATTGAAAGTGAAAAACAGAATGGTCACATAGGTATAGAATGGTTGTTTAAGTGTATCAGTTTGGTTGTTTACCCTCATGATTACGTGGCTGACCAGAAGTTGCAGCTTGCTGCTGTTGACCAGCGTCACTAGGGAATATGTGCTGCATATCACTAGCCTGGGAAAAGATCGAAACTCAAAATCTGAAGTATGGTTTCTACTGAATGTGCATTGCTTTCAAACCATCATAAAGTTGAAAAATCGTTAAACTGAACCACTATAAGTCAGGGACTGTCTGTATTAAGCACTGAGGTAGAAGCCTGCTTGGAATGTTCTTCTGATTAGGAAAAGGCAGGGTGTCTATAGAGTAGTGAGGACAATGAGCGGGGGGCAGGGTGACAACATCCCACTCAATTTAAGAGGATCACTTAAGCTGAAAAGTTACGAGTAAAAACAGGTAGAAACTGGGAGGCTATAACAATAATTCAGGCAAGAGATGATGGTAACTTGAACCAGGGTGGTAGCAGTGAAGGTAGTAAAGAGGTTAGATTCTGCATTCTTCAAGGCAAACCAACAGAATTTGCTGTTAGTTTGGATGTAGGAGAAAAAGAGAAGTCAAGGATGAATCAAAGGTTTTTAGCCTGAGCAACTAGAAAAATTAAATTTTCAATTTCGGAAATGTGAAGTTTGAAACGCACTAACAGACATCTAATTGGAGTTAGCTGGATATCTGAGTCTGGAGAACAGAGAAGAGGTCAAAACTAGGGATGTAATATAATACATAATAAAATGATATAACACAGTCACCTCAAACTCAATGCTAAAATCTTATCTCAATTTTCCCTAGCCAATCTGCTTGCTGTCTGTCTTATATTTCCTATATTAGGTTCCAATACTTACCCAGAAACCCGGAAGTCACCCTTAATCCCTCCCTTTGCCTTATCCACAGCCTCCATCCAATTAGTCAGCAGATTCTGAGTTGCCATTCCTAAAATGTCTTCTTAATGGCCCCTAATCACTATTTTAGTTCGTCTTATGTCTCTCACACTTTGACGACTACAGCTGGCCCTTAATTCATTCTCCTCAGTTCCTTCTGAGTCATTCCTCACATCATCGCCAGACTGGTTTTTCTGTAGCAAAATACAGAAAATCATCTCTCTTTCCTATAAAAATCTGTCAATGACTGCTCATCTCCTACAAGACAAAGCTCAAGCTCTTTAGTGTAGCAGACAGAGCCTTTTATGATTTGGTCTCAATGCATTTTTAATCTCTAGTCTTTCTCCTCTATCATCACCCAGTGTTCTAACCATATAGATCTTCACATAGATCAAGTACATCATGTGCCTGTGCTGTTGTGCAAGCTAGTATCCTCTATCTGGAATGTATCCTTACCTTGCTTGCTTAGTAAATTACCATTTATTCAACATACAACTAAACTGTTCAATTGAAGCTCAATCTCAAAAAAGTAGGCCATGACTGAAAAACATTTTTAAAATCCCGAGATTACAGAAGTGCAGGTAGTCATCTTCAAACTAGAGATCTCATTTTTTTCCCCCAAATGTTTGCTCTTGGTGCTAGAACCAACTATTCTCTTGAATTTTTCTTTTTTTTCCTAAATATTTACTTATTTATTTATTTGGCTGTGTCAGGTCTTAGTAGTGGCATGCGGGCTCAGTAGTTGCGGTGCACAGGCTCAGTAGCTGTGGTGCATGGGCTCTAGAGCGCATGGGCTTAGTAGTTGCAGCATGCAGGCTTAGCTGCCCCATGGCACGTGGAATCTTGGTTCCATGACCAGAGATTGAACCCACGTCCCCTGTGTTGCAAGGCGGATTCTTAACCACTGGATCACCAGGGAAGTCCCTCATTACTACATTTGAAAGAAACTTGCAAAAAAGTTTTCCAAATAGACTTTATAAAAACAATTATATACACTATATATGTAACGGACAAAACCTATTATAATCTTTAATTACAAAGTATCACCATTTCTATAATAATGCGATTTTATACATATATAAATTTCCTTTCAAAAGATAATCAGCCCATCTTATTTAAAATGCCTTCTAATGTTATTCATAAAAGAAATTATAAAGCTGTAATTGTTAATACATTAAGAATAATCTTTCTACTAAATGACCTTTCTCAGACTGATTTATTTTATTTTCTTATGCTTAGTTTTTTTTACCATGTCTTTTAAAACATGAACATCTTTATTATCGTTATCCCTTTTCTCTTTATCATCTTAAATAGTCTGACTTTTATTGTCTTTTATTATTCTAAATTTCCTCTGGACTTGAAATAAAAAAACAGCTACTTCAAAAAAAAAAAACAAAAAACAAAAAAAACCAGCTACTTCTTCTGGATTTATCTAATTTCATGCTATCTTCACCTAATTACAAAGCAGTTACCCTCTGCTGCCACCAAATTGTGCCTTTATGTGAATTATATATAAATACAACTCAAGTTTAAAATTAAAGTACATGTGAAGAGAAATTTCTTATGCTTAAGAAAATCCAGTTAGAAAAAAAAACACTCTTGTTCTTAAAATCTTTCAAAAATACCACTGATTAGAGCAATAGACCATTAATTTTTGTTTAAACCCCACTGGACTATGTATTATAATACCTGTTTTCTAATTCCAGTGCTTTAACTAGGCTAGCAACCTTTGAGAAAGCCATAACTTCTTTGAATATTAGTATAATGGGTTAAGAACACAGACCTGAACCTAGGCTGCTGGGTTTCAAACCCTGATTTGCCACTTACTAGCTCTATTATCTTGGGCAAGACACAATCTACACTAATATTCAGTTCTTTTATTTGTAAGATAGGAGTAATGAAAGTATATACCTATCCACAATGTGTGAGGATTAAATTAATTAATATTATCTGTGAAGTGTTTAGATGAGGAATAAGCACTAAGGTGTTAATTATCATGATCAGTTCTAAAAGTCTATGATTCTGCTTCTCTTTAACTGCACTGTGGTCTAATAGGAAGAAGATCTTATAATGAATTTAACTGGTCCTTAATCCACCTATAATTGCAAGGTTTTTAAACAACGAAAACAATGTATATTGAACTAAATTGGGTGTGATATAATAAAGTGATTAGACTATTTAACATCTGTCACTGCTATAAAAAACAGTAGGGCTTCCCTGGTGGCGCAGTGGTAGAGAGTCCGCCTGCCGATGCAGGGGACATGGGTTCGTGCCCCGGTCCGAGAGGATCCCACGTGCCGCGGAGCGGCTGGGCCCGTGAGCCATGGCCGCTGGGCCTGCGCGTCCGGAGCCTGTGCTCCTCAACGGGAGAGGCCACAGCGGTGAGAGGCCCGCGTACCACAAAAAAAAACAAAAAAAAAAACAAAAAAAAAACCCAACAACAGTAAATGTTAGCTTGAAATGTAGCCAATTCTCATAGGTAAGAAAAAATAAAATCAAATTGGAATTTTGTTAGCTAAGAAATGCAAAAATTGACTTGTGTCCCACACTAAATAAAGAAAATTGCATTAAAACATAAACCAGAAATACTTTCATCTACTATTCAATCATTACTACTTTCAAAGGCAATCTACTCAAGCATGACTAGTTGTTAATCAAATATATTAGAATAAGAAATAAGAGCCAAAAGAGTGATTAAAGAACTTTAAAATATTAAATAATAACTTTCATACCAGGATAAATAATTTGAGAAATCTTGTCATTACGAGAGATATATTTAGGGTGCTCTTTTTATAAATGTTAAACTCTATTAGAGATGCCTCTATCTTTTGTTTCTTTGGAATAAAGTTATGCTATATAAATTCATGTATTCCCATTATATGAATAAAATGAATATCATGAAATATTTTCTAAGAGATATTCCTAATAAAATGTAGTATGGTACAGTGATGAAGAGTGTGGGCTCAAGGTATCTGCTACACTGTTTGGGACTGAACTACATACAGCACGACTTCCTACATGTATGACCTTGGGCAAATCACTGTGCCTCAGCTTCTCATCTGTAAAATGGGGTGACAGTAGTATTAACCTCTTAGAATTGCTGTGAGAATGAAATGAAATAATGCATGTAAAGCCTTTTGCTCAATGCCTGGCAAACAATCGGTATTTAATAAGAGTTAGTTATTATTTTTAGTATCAGCTCTTTACTTTTCAGTTTCAGGGTCATACTATATACTATTTTCTAGAATTTCCCCTCACCTATTATTTTCCCAGATTTACATTTTCCATCCTGACATTTCCTAAATTCCAACAGTGCACTGAACACTGTCATCTAGATGTGCTTTAGCAACCAAACTCAATATATCCCAAAACAAACTCATACACTCTCTAAATCCGTTCCTGCTTTGTCCCACATTTTCCCGAGTGAATTTATCCAGTCATCACTTCTTAAACTGGAAACTTCAGGAGGCAAATTAGCTTGCTTCAATTCTTCCTTCATCTCCACATTCAATTCTCCACCAAGCTGTTTTAATTTTACCTTAATATTTTCTGAAAACAGTCCTGGCTCTTTGCTCTTTTCCATCTTAAGTGTAACCATTTTGCCCCTTTTCATCTTTCACCTGGATTAAGTGAAGAATCTTCTTCAAGAAAGGCATGCCACCATGTATCCCCCACTCTAATGCATCCTCCAGATTACCATCAGCTGCTTTATTACTAAAAACCAAATCCAATCAGGTTAATTTCCTGCTTGGGGATCTCTGTTGCATCTGTCTAATGCCTACAAAAGAGATGTCTACCATCTGGCTCCAGCCTAATCTTCTCGAGCCTCAACCTCATACTAATTCCATCCTGACTTTTTACTCCATTCCAATTCTAATGAATTCTCCACGTATGCTATGTCTCCAATTCCTTTTCTTTGCACATGCTGATACCCCTGTCTCACATGCCTTTTTTGTCCACTACCCCCCTTCTTTGCCAAGTAAATTCCCTCTCAAATGTCATCTCTCAAACCCTTCCGGACTACTGCAAACAGTTACTCATAGGCTTTTCTGTTCTCCCACATCATTCTGTTCCTACCTATATTTTAGCACATAGCACACTGCATTGTGGGGCTCTGTTTATATACTTGTCACTTCTATACACCGTGAAATCCTTAAGAACAAAGTGTGTCTCTTAAAAAAAAAATACCCAGCACTCAGAACATATGCTGGCACCTTAATCAAAACTGAATGAATCATTACAACTAAAATCAGCCTTGCTAACAGTTTCCTTTATATATAGAAGGAAACTAAAGACAAGAAGTTTTCAGTACATATCTATCCCTTTCCCAGTTCATAATAATTGCTAACTACTATTAAACAATATTGTTGCTATCTATCTGGGCACTCACCAGGGCAAGCTGGACAGATAAGGGACTCTTCATCCAGGTTGATGCTTTATACCCATTCTTCCAGCTTCTTCAAGTCTTGAAGATCCTATTACTCCAAAATTGCTTGCTTAGGACACAGCTGTTAAAAGCTCTTCCGTGTATCTATCCAAGTTCCAGTTACGACTAGTTTCCTAATGTGTGCCTTGTTTCTCCTGAGCTCCAGGTACCTTCAGCCACTTGTTACAATGCCTCAACTCTATTTAGGCATTTAAATATTTCTTCAGTTTCAGTGCCTAAGATTTTTTTTTTTAACAACCAGGTAGTCATTATGAATTTTCCTAATCCCAAGGAATAAAAATCTCTTTTCAAGGAACTGACTTAGCTTCTATTTCTCTGCTTTTATTTCCTGATGAACCACATTTCAGCTGGAGTCAACCTTCTGAACCAATATCCCATACCTTAGGAAAACACAGTTCTCTTCTGATAATACCCATTTAATCACTGCCTAGACATAATATAGTGGAAATCACACAGTAATTTATATATATGTGTGTGTGTGTGTGTGTATATATATATACATAAGTTTTTTAAAGTTGTATATTATATATATATAATATATATATTAGTTTTTTTAAGTTGTAGTAAAATATGCATAACAAAATTTATTATCTTAATAACCATTTTAAGTAGACAGTTCAGTAGCGTTAAGTACATTTACACTGTTGCTCAATCAATGTCTAGAACTCTTATCATTTTGCAAAACTGAAATGCTATGCTAATTAAACAAGTCCCCATTCCCACTTCCTCCTAGCTCCTGACAACCATCATTCCACTTTCTCTATGATTTTGAGTACTTGAGGTACCTCATGGTAAGTGGAATCATACAGTATTTGCCTTTTTGTGACCGGCTTACTTCACATAGCATAATGTTCTCAAGGTTCATCCAGGCTGTAGCATATGTCAGAATTTCCTTCTTAATGCTGAGCAGCATTTTCTCTAAGTATATACTACATTTTGTTTATTCATTCATCCATTGATGAACACTTGGTTTTCTTCCATCTTTTAGTTATTGTGAATAATGCTATAAACATGGGTGTACAAAAATCTCTTTGAAACCTTCCTTTTAATTCTTTGGTTATATGCCCAGAAGAGGAATTGCAGTATAATACAGCTTTATATTTATTGAGATATAATTCACATATTATTTAAAGTATACAATTCAGTGGTTTTAGTAAATTCGCAGAGCTGTGCAACCACTATCACAAACAGTTTTAGAACACTCATCACTCCTGAAAGAAATTCTACCCATAAGCAATCGTTCCTCATCTATAAATTGACATCTCCCAAATTTATCTCCAGCTTGTACCTCTCTCTGTTGACATATTCAACTGCTTGGATACCTAATAGGCAAAACAAACTTAACATGTCTGAAAAATGAACCCCTGAACTCTCCCTACAAAACTTACTTTTCCCACAACATTCACATCTCTCATAAAAACTTCACCCATCTAGTGGCTCAAACCAAAAATCTTAGAATCTTCCCTGCCTTCTTCTTTCTTACACACTGTAGTTTTAATCACTCAATAATCTTCTTGGCCAAACCTTCAAAATATATCTAAAATCCAATCTTTTCTCATCACTTTGTCTACTACCACCCTGCTCCTGCCCTTGCCATTCTCCTACTTCTGCCCTTACCTTCCTATAATCTATTCTCAACACAATAGCCCCAGAGATCCTTTCTAAAGCAAGTCAGATCACGTCACTCCTCTATCTCAATCCCTCCACTAGCTCACTGTTTCACTCAGGTTAAAAGCTAAAATCCTTCCAACAGACCACAAGGCCCTATGTGATATGGTCCACTGCTACTTCTCTGACCTCATCTCCTTCCAGCCTCTTCCTTGTTCTGCCTGCTTCAGTCATACTGGTCACACTCGCTGCTTCTCTGAAAACACCAGGCACCCTCCCATCCTTGAATTCATTGGTTCCTCTGTTTGCAATGTTCCTTCCCCAGACCTACATGATTCATTCCATCACCCCAGTAAGACCTTAGCTTAAATACCACCTTATCAGTGACAACTTCCTGACCACTCTTTAAGTTTGCAATGTGTCTCATTCACCCCGTACACTTCCTTATCCCCTTTGCCTGTTTTACTTCTCTCCAAAGCTTTTATTGACAGATAATTTTATGCCTTACCCTACCACTCATGATACTTCTTTCAACTTTAAAAACATTAAAAAGACGTAGAGTTAAGAATCATATATTTTTTCAAGTAGAACCTTACTTCACATACTGTTAAGTAAACTGATTTTCTTTCCACTCAAATTAAGATTGCCCTTCAATGTCAACAATCATTTATTGAAAAAGTCAAGTATCATGTTCTTTACACAACAGTTTTAAACATATTTTACATCTAGGTTGGTTACATTACCTTGCCGATTAACTTCATTTTGAAGTAGCTCTTCCATTGCCTCCTCCTCAGCAATATCTAAAGGTGTGTCTCCTTCACTGTTGACAGCACCTACATGTGCTCCCTGACCAATCAAAAACCTGTAAAATTAAAGGGAAGAGAATTAAGCAATGACGGTATCATCAAAATAAGACTGAATGCATAGCTAATGAGGCAAGCTCCTATGCAAGAGCAGCAATAAAAACCAAGGATAGCATAGGTATTATTTAAGTTTTAAGAAACTACCATAAAAAATGTTTTCTTTCCTTTTTAAAATTTTATATTTCCTAAAATTTTTCTATAAGGTACACACATTAACTAAAACAAAAATGTTATTTTAAAATAATTACAAAGTCTTTCATAGAATTATTTCAGACTGTCTCCATTAAGATTTTTCATTATCTCCATATTGACTGATTTCCTAACTGAACTTCATGCTCCCAGTCTCATGCCATAAGCAAGTTCTTAACTTTGGGCTCATGGGCATAATTCAGAAGGTCATTCAGCTGATACAGATATATTAAAATACCGTGTATGTTCATCACTATTTTGAAATTAAGGTAATTATTAGACCAACTACTGAGTCTTTTTATTTAATGTGTTACTAAAGAAGCACATACATACTTTGTACTCAGTATTTTATTTTATGCATCCAAAACACAATACTAAGAACATGTTCACAGGCTTCATCAGACCTGACAAAGGGATCCGGATACAAAATGGTTGCGAATCTCTTTCACTATGCCAACTGCACATCTCCCAGAATCATCTATTTAACACAACCAGAGTCAATTTCCAACTTAAAATTCTTTGAATGGTTGTCCACGCTAGGAGAAAACATACCTACATGGCCCTTACTGATCTGGTTTTGTCTTCTTTTCAGCCTCATTCCTCTTCCTTCTTGTATCACACTTCAGACTCCAACAATATGGAACTGTTTGTAGTTCCAGATTAAGCCATGTTCTTTTGGCATCCCTGATTTTACTTTTCTATATATAAAGAATGGCTCCCTTTTTTCCGATGTTCCTAATCAATCTAACTCTTATTTGTATATATATTTTTTTACAGGCTACATGACAATATTCACATTATCAAAACAGTGAAGGACAAAAAGCCCTCAGAGTTTTAAAAAAAGAAGAAAAAAAGAAAAAACTCCCTTATATCTCTCCTTCTGTTATCATGTTCCCTCCCCAGAGATAAACACTATCAACAGCATGGCAAATATCTTTCTGGTACCTTTACTATGAATTTATATGTGTGTCTATAAAGAAATATATACAGTCACTTTTGAGGTTCTTTTTGTAAAACAAAAATTAATGGGATTACTTTAAATGTACTGGAGTGCAACACTTGCCTTCTAATAGCTGAAAAATATTCCACAATATGGCTGGATCATACTTTTATTTAATGCCATCCTCCTAATGGATGTGTTCTTAAATGGACATTTGACATTATCAATCTTTAAAATTTTTCTCAACGTGATGAGAATACAGCATCTTATCATTGTTTTCTTTCCTGATTACACATGAATTTGAAAAAAATCTGGATATGTTCACTAGCATTTGTATTTTCTCCTTTTGTGAACTTCTTATTTACTTCTTTTGCTTGTATTTTTAATGTGTGCCTTAACTCAACAAATACTTATGGGGTGTTGTTACAGATTGAATGGTTTTGTGCTCCTCCAAAATTCATGTTGAAACCCCAAACCACCAATATGATGCTATTAGGAGGTAGGGTTTTGGGGAGGTAATTAGGTATAGATGAGGTAGAGGTTCGAGAACCCATGATGGGATTAATGTTTTTAAAGAGGAAGAGAGTAGAGCTCACTGTCTCTCTGCATGGAGGGCACAGCAAGATGGCAGCCATCTGCAAGTCAGGAAAAGAGCCCTCACCAGACACAGAATTAGCCAGCACCTTGATCTTGAACTGTCTAGTCTCCAGAACTGTGAGAAACAAATGTCTGTTGTTTAAGCATCCCAGTTTACGGCATTTTCTTACAGCAGCCAAAGCTGACTGAGACAGGTGTCTACTATGTATCTACCACTATGTTACATGTCAGGCATATAATAGTAAGCAAAAACAAATGCAGATCTTCCCCTCAAAGATCTTATAATCTAGAAAGAGAGCTAGATTAATTCCCTAAATACATGTAAAACTTTGATGTCTTATAACAGTGAGTTATGTCTACAAGTGAATAACAGAATAATTTGATTTAGTAAGGTCAGAAAAGGATTCTCTGAACAATATATAGGTACTAGCAAACACAATGGAAGGAGAGTATGTTCCAGGAGAGAGAACAAAAGGCACCAAAAACCTGTGACAGGAAGTGTGTATGGCTAGACAAGGGTTTGGTTCATTCTCCTGAGAGTAAATGAAAGAATCAATCTCTATATAATATGTCAGGTACACCCCAAAGTCAGTGAATGTTTATTTTGTAAGATCTGTAAATGATCAACTATGTGTTTCAAAGAGATCACTTTTGTGAAGTATGGAAAATAAATGAGAATGGAGAAAGAATGAAAGTAGTCAGACCAGCTAATGAGCTACTGCAGCGTAGACAAAAATTATGTTGGAAGCTTGAATTTGATGGAGGAAATGGATAAATTCCAGAGATATCTAGGAGATACTAGAGATCAGCTGGATATGAGAAGCGAGGGCGAGGAAGGTGTCTATTATACACTGAAGTTCTTGACTTGTCTGTGATAGATGGACGGTAGTACTAATAAATGATACACAAAAAAATAAGTTATTCTCTCCTTCTGACAAATAGATGTGCTGCAAATATTTTTTCCATATTGTCACCACATTAAAAAAAAAAGCAAACCTTTTCTTACAGCATTTTGTATTTGAATGAAATTTAAAGGTTGTATGAAGTCAGGTCTGTCAATCTTTTGCTTTAAGAAGGACTTTACCGACTAGCTATTGATATCTGTGTGGAGATTTAACTTTTACAAGACACACACACATAGAAAGAGAAAGATAGAAAAAGGAAAGAATATACACTATAAAGTTAACAGAGGTAGCATTAGGAGGAATTTGCTTTTTTAATTTTTTTAATTTTATTTTTTAGCCGCACTGTGCAGCATGTAGTATCTCAGTTCCCGGACCAGGGATCAAACCCGCGTCACCTGCAGTGGAATTGTAAAGTCTTAACCACTGGACCACCAGGGAAGTCCCACATTAGGAGGGATTTGTATTAGCTGGGGTTTTCGTTGGGGGGGGGGGATTTTTTTGTTATCCTGGTTTTCTGCAGCAAGTTTATTTTGTGTATGTATATTAGACCACAAAAATGACTACCATGCCATTTTGTAGCCTGGTATTTTTACAATTAATAATATGTTATAAACATTTCTCCTTGTGCAAAACAATTTTTATGATCTTCACAGGGACTTCTACAAACAGAAGTCATATTTGAATTGAAGAAACTTTTTCTGTTTCACAGTTTTAAAAAATGTAATATAAAACTAATGAAGAACATTTATATACTACAAATAAATAAATAAATGAATCTGGAGCCAAAAAAAAATAAGATATTATTGGAGTAGAACCTGTGCTATGCTCCAGGGGAATATGTACCTATTCTGCTAGGCAAAATCTCAAACAATCAGAGATATTTACATAAAACCACGTATATTTTGCTTAGGTATTAGAAATCATTCACAGGATGTAAAGACAGAATAAAAGGAAGACCTCAGAGTGGCTGCAGTGCTAGCAGAGGGAAGCAGAGTCTCAAGGAAGTAACAGGTCAAAGCCAAAATGAGACAATCCAAAATTTATATAAACAGGAAGGATGTTAAGAGAAACTAACAAGAGTAAAGTTCTGAAAACTGTGGGCAGGAAGTAGGGCCTGGAGCAATCCCTGAGCCAAAAGTTTAGGTATAAATATGTATGCATACAATTCACAAACCTCTCCATGACTCAAGAACTATTATTTGCAAATGTAAATAAAATAAATAAATAAAACCCCATGGCATTAATTCTTATTTACCATGAATAATCTCAAAAAGCCATTCAAAGATTGGTTGGGTGAAAAAAAGCATAAACATTTAAATTCTGCAGACTTCGGGTTTGGTTCCCACCTCTGTTTCTTGACAGCTGTGTGATATTCATTAACTTAAAAACATTTGAAACCTAGCTTATAGGTAACTTACAGGGCTGTGTTATGTTTAAATGAGTTAATGTCTAAAAATAAAATTAAATTCTATCTGTTATCACATCATGCAAAATCATCACACTTAGAAAGCAATATTTAAGATAATGTGAAACAAAATACAGGCTATCTGGAATACCAGAAACTCACTTTGTGGGACCCTTGGAGATACTGAAAACAGATGGTCAGATTTCCTTCAGAACAAAAACGGCTGGGGTATTAAAAGCAGCTCATGGGACTGCTGATTAGGAAAAATACACTATATTTACTGTAAGATTTCTTGGGGGGGAAAAAAAAAAAACTATGAAGATTTCACACAGGAGTCCCAAACTGAAAGTCAGAATATTAGGCTGTTTTTCAGATGGGTAACTTTTTTGAATGCTTCAGGGTTTTAAAAAAAAAAGGGCAGGCTTTTATTTGCTTAACAATGGTTAATGATGTCCTTAAGCAATACAAAAGAGGTCAACATAGGAGATGCCACCTATTGAATGATGAAAATCTTTATAAATTACTGAAGTGAAAAATGGTAAACTGCTAGGTTTACTGAGATTTATAATAACCTACAGCTTGGAGTCAATAAATAATTTTGGATAATTAATAAACCTCAAATTCAAGACATGATCCAAATGGATTTCTACAAAATTATTTGCATATGTGTGAATTTAAAAATCTAATAAAAGGTGTAAAACTTGTTAACCAAATTATCGGGTGCAACTTGGATGTGGTATATTAGATGGATAGGATTCTATCTGGGTTAGAATGATTCAATGTTAACTGAATTCAGCAGACAAATTTGACAGTCTCATAATTATCTTGGATTCTGAGTTTTGTCAAAAGCCAAACCACAGAAGAGATTGAGAAGGAGAAATAGTTCATTTTAAAAATTTGATGTTTTAATTAAAGCCCTTGTCTTTAAATCAGAAGCTAATGAGAACATAGTAATCAAAGAGACAAAGAGAAAGAAATTTCATCAGCAAGAGCTGAATATATTTAGTGTTCAAACTTAATGTACATTGTTTTATTTACTGTAGAAAAACTAGTATCAAGAAGTTGTTTTAACCAATACATGGATTTTTCATGCATTCAATACATGAATTTTTAAAATTCGAAACGTCAGTGCAGCCTTAAAAAAGAAGTTCTGTCATACAGGTGAATCTCAAGGCCATTATGGCAAGCAAAATAAGCCAGTCACAAAAGGCCAAATGCTATATGATTCCACTCATATGAAGTGTCTGAAGTTGTCAAAATCATAAAAACAGCAAATAGAAAGGTGGTTACCAAGGGCTAGGGGAGTGGGGAGGGGAAATTAGTGTTTACCAGGTAGTTTTAGTATCACAAGATGAAAAATCCTAGAGATCTGCCCCCCAAAAATGTGAATATGCTTAACACTATTAAACCATACACTTTAAAATGGCCAAGATGATATATTTAATATTATGTTTTTACCACAATAAAAAAAAAACCCCACAAAGTCAGAAAACCACTGAAATAGTTGTTTCTTGACAATTCAAATGAATTACTCAAAGCCATCCAATGAGACAGAAATTATGAAAACTAAGCTACCTGAACTTTTCAAAGATGGGTAAGAGAACATTGTACTATTAACTTCAAAAATAAATGCAGACTTCCTTGGTGGCACAGTGGTTAAGAATCTGCCTGCCAATGCAGGGGACACAGGTTTGATCCCTGGTCCAGGAATATCCCACATGCCGCGGCGCAACTAAGCCCGTGTGCCACAACTACTGAGCCTGTACCCTAGAGCCCATGAGCCACAACTACTTAGCCTGCGTGCCATAACTACTGAAGCCCACATGCCTACACAGCCCGTGCTCCGCAACAAGAGAAGCCACCGCAATGAGAAGCTTGCATACCGCAACAAAGAGTAGCCCCACTCGCCACAACTAGAGAAAGCCCACATGCAGCAACAAAGACCCAACGCAGCCAAAAATAAATAAATAAATAAAATATATTAAAATATATATTAAAATAAATAAGTAAATAAATGCTATTTTCTTTTGGAAACCTCTGAGCAACATAAAATCAGTGTAAATAACCTTATGCATCTTTAGTGGGAATGCACTTTCCTATTTCATATTTGAAGTTCTATATCACAATAAAAAACAGCTGAAAGTAACTATAACAGTAAGAATCCAAACAAAAGTTCTGACCTGGAACTTTTGAAAGTTTTCTTTAAAATAACAGTTCTTTCCTTCAGCACCTGACAAATGTTGTGCCACTTCCTTCTGGTCTCCATGTTTCTGATGAGAAGTCTGCTTTAATGCAATGCCCCCTGCCCCAATGTTATAGTAGTTCCTTTCTCATTGCCTTCAAGATTTTTACTTTGTCTTTTGTTTTCAGAACTGCTTTGGTTTATCCTGTTTGGAATATGCTAAACTTCTTGAATCTGTAGGTTTATATCTTTTGCCAAGTTTGAGTAAGTTTTTAGCCATCATTTATTACTTCTTTAAATACTTTTCCAGCCATGCCCTCTTTCTCTTCTTCTGGGACTCCAATGGCAAAAATGTTAGCTCTCTGGTATACTCCCACAGGCCCCTGAGGCTCTGTTCATTTTATTTTAGTCTATTTTCTCTCTGTTGCCCAGATTTGGTAATTTCTGTTGTTCTGTTTTTCAGTTCACCAATTCTTTCTTCCATCCCCTCCATTCTGCTGCTGAGTCTATCTGCTATTTATTTCGGTTACTGGATTTTTCAGTTCCAAAATTCCCATTTGGTTCCCCTTCATATCTTCTATTTCTTTGCAGACTTTTTTTGGCTGAGACTTTTTTTCATTTGTTTGAAGCATACTTGTAATTGGTTGTTGAAGCACTTCTGTGATAGCCACTCTATAATCTCTGTCAAATAATTTTAAGATTAATATCTCTGTAATCTTAACGCTGGTCCCTATTGTCTTTTTTTTTTTTTTTTGCAGTACGCGGGCCTCTCACTGTTGTGGCCTCTCCCGTTGCGGAGCACAGGATCTGGACGCGCAGGCTCAGCGGCCATGGCTCACGGGCCCAGCCGCTCGGCGGCATGTGGGATCCTCCCGGACCAGGGCACGAACCCATGTCCCCTGCATCGGCAGGCAGACTCTCAACCACTGCACCACCAGGGAAGCCCCCTATTGTCTTTTTCATTCAATTTGAGATGTTCCTTGGTACGACAACTGATTTTCAATTGAAATTGGAACACTCTGGGTATATTATGAGACTCTAGATTGTGCTTAAATCTTCTATGTTAGCTGACTATATTTGGCCCTGCTCTAGCAGAAAAGATGGGGAGATGCCATCTCATTATTACAAGGTAGGGGTAGAAGTTCAGGTTCCCCACTCAGCCACCATTGACACTAGCGATGGAACAGCTCCTTGTTACTTCTGACTCCTCACCAAGCCTTCACTGATACCTCCCTGGCTAAGGAGGCTATGGGTGCCTCACTACTACACCCTATGTGGCCTCCACTGACACCATAAGGGGAGAAAGAATTAGGCCTCTTTACTGATGGGTGGTGGTGAAAGTATTTACTCTCTACCAGGCCTCTTCTGACTCCACCCCAGTGGGGAGGAGTAGGAGCTCCTTTTTACTGCCAGGTGGGGGTGTAAGTCCAGGCTTCCCACGTGGTCTCCAGTGCCAGTTAGGGTAGGGCTAGTTAACTATCCGATGGGGATGAAAATCTCGGCAGGTTCTGTATCTGGCCTAATCTGACATCATGACAGTAGAGGTGCTAGGATACCTCATGATAGCCTGGTAATGTTGGAAGTCTATGCTCCCTACCTGGCCTTTGCTAGTGAGGGTATGGGTGGGACCATGGTTTTTTTCTGCAGTGTTTGGCTGGAGTAGTTTTTTTTTTAAGGTTTTAGGGTACCCCTCTCCTAGTATTTGGCTAAAGAGGTTAGGGTTTTGTTGGGGCTTTTTTGAGGGGGCAGTGTGGGGCCATTGGTGCTTCTGGGTTATCAGCTTCCTCAGTTCCAAGTGTGGTATATCTGAGGCAAAGAGAAAAGCCAGAAACTTACTCCTGTCATTCTTTGGATCCTGAGATCCGTAGCTGTTCTGTCTTCTCTCTATCTTTTTTTTTTTTTTTTTGGTCTTCTCTCTATCTTATAGAGTCTTTGTATATTTTATATATCATGTTCAGGGTTTTTAGTTGTATTCAGCAGGAGGAAAAACGGGAAAAACGTATCTATTCTATTTTCCAAGAAGCAGAAATTCTCATTTTTAATTGTCAGGAAATTATAATGTTTATAACATTACCAATTTTAACCTTTAAAAAAATTTCATTTTGTCAAAATCTCACAGGTAGAAGTATTATTTTTATACATAAACCCTGTTACTAGTCCAGTAACATGGACTAATGTACCTTGCCAAATACTGTGCTAAATTTCTGACATCGTGGTTTCACAATTATGCTACAGATACAATTAATTATGCCGATAGCAAAGACCAGGCTATTGTGTGTGAGAGAAATGAATCTATCTGTGAAAGTGGGCTCTATTTTCCAGTTATCTAGGCACCCAGATTGTCAAAACAAAACAAAACACAAAAACAAATTCAAAATGTGCAGAAGGATTTAAATTCCTCTCTTCTCTTTGTAAAACCACCTTTAAATACAGGAAATTCTGTAGCTTCTGTCTTCAGCATTTCTTATTTCTCTTAATTATTCCTCAGAGCAGTGACTATACTTCTTTGACCATGCACTAACTCCTGAAAATGCATATTTATTTATTAAAATCAATTACATGCACTACTGTCTTACTTTATTACTGTATCTCCCAATTCCCAGAGGCAAAAATCCTACTCATTGTGTAATAATTCTAAGATATACATTTTCCCCAAATTTTAATATTGCTGAAATCTTCTACAATCTATTGACCTTACAATCAATGATGTCTCAGCAATGGACAATGGCCACGACATGGTTGTCATCATCTGTCTTCATGTAACCCCAGTCACAGCTATTCATATTGTTTTCAACTTCAACTGATTTATGTGCATTCATACCTTTGATACCTTATTTACTGAGCTTAACTGTTACTTAAAATGTCTTCCTGGATGGTGTCTGAAACTTTTTGCTGATACCTTGTAGTAAGATCAAGAAAGCACCACCAACAACACTTGCAGAATGCTATCAGTGGCTTAGAAGAAAATCCCAAAGGCAACAATACAACATTCTTAAGCAATGCTGCATCCAAGACACTACAATTAGATAAAGAATGATACTGTGTGTGTGGGGAAAAAAAACCCCAAGGTGCTTAAAAACAAAAAAACACACACACTGTATTACAGGTTTTTGTTTTTAACCTTTTAAATTGGTACATAAAATAATGACAATGTGTTATGACGATGGCATCTTAGATTTGATGAAATTCAGTTTACGCATTATAAACATACCCAAAGAAGTCCTGGCTTCCTATTGCACCTTTTTAATTGGCATCTCAAACTAGGCTTATTTAAATTCACATTCCACTACACTCGAATTTCCTCTGCTTCCCTCAATCTTGCTCTTTAATTCTTTAATACTAAAGTTAAAGGGCATCATTTTCCCAATTACAAAGGCTAGAAAGGGAGGCAGAAAGGTGTAGTGTCTTAAAGTGCAGACTTGACAAGTTAGACTGTCTAGGTTCAAATCCTAGCTCTGCCAATTATCGTGTGATTTCTCTCTATGACTCAGTTTCCTCATCTATAAAATAAGAATTATAATACGGGCCAACCATCACTCATCCAAACCCAAATTTCAAAACTTTTCTTTTTTTAAAATAAATAAAGAAATAAGTAAATATTTATTTATTTATTTATTGCTGCATTGGGTCTTCGTTGCTGTGTGCGGGCTTTCTCTAGTTGCGGCGGGCGGGGGCTACTCTTCATTGCAGTGCATGGGCTTCTCACTGCAGTGGCTTCTCTTGTTGCGGAGCACAGGCTCTAGGCACGTTGGCTTCAGTAGTTGTGGCACACGGGCTCTAGAGCGCAGGCTCAGTAGTTGTGGCTCATGGGCTTAGTTGCTCCATGGCATGTGGGATCTTCCCAGACCAGGGCTCGAACCTGTGTCCCCTGCACCGGCAGGTGGATTACTAACCACTGCGCCTCTAGGGAAGCCCTCAAAACTTTTCATATTTTAGAAATATAATATTGTAGATTATGCAACACCCTTATTGAGTCTGAGGCAGTACTCCATAACCAAACATGTTAATATTTTTGCAAAAAATAAGTTAAGTGGGGGAGAAACAAAGACTATAAATAGCCTCGTATCAGTTCAAGTCATGGTGAGTTGCCAAATGAGCCTACACCAAACTTACAATTTATTTTGTCATTTTTCAGAATTTTGAGGGTTTGGAATTGTGCATCTGGGCCTGTGGGGTGGTGGCAGCAATATATTTTCATGTAATTGTTAGGATGACCAAAATTATGGACTTAGAGCAGTGTATATTAAAGGACTTAGAGCAGTGACTGGCACACAGTAAGCACTCAATAAATGCTAGCTATTATCAGCATTATAACTACCTTTGATTTTTCCTCCCACCTTACTATCTAGATCCAGTGAATCACACTAAGCCTTATTAATTTTATTTTCCAAATTTCTTTCAGATCTGCCCCACTTCCAAGCTCACTGCCACTGCCCTGTCTCTAACTCCCTAATCCCTAATCTGTTCAAACTCCCTAATCAGTCAAGAATTGTCTTCTTAAAATACAGAGAAGGATCATCATGTTCCTAAAAACGCATCACCACTAAAGGTCAGTTAGCAAGGCATACAAATTCCTCTGTGCTGTAGTCTCAGTTCCCTCTTCCTGTCTTATCAGTTACTCTCTCCATATACCACTAACACTCCTCTCCTCAAAAAACGACGACTCCAGGGGGCTTCCCTGGTGGCGCAGTGGTTGAGAGTCCGCCTGCCGATGCAGGGGACACGGGTTTGTGCCCCGGTCTGGGAAGATCCCACATGCCGCGGAGCGGCTGGGCCCATGAGCCATGGCCGCTGAGCCTGCGCGTCCTGATCCTGTGCTCCGCAACGGGAGAGGCCACAACAGTGAGAGGCCCACGTACTGCAAAAAAAAAAAAAAAAAAACCAAAACAAAAAAACCAAAATACATAGTCTGCTTTACACTAACTATGTATCATTCTTGACAAGAAATATGTAAATAACCGAAATGCATGGATTTGCCAACTCTTCTTGGTGCTCAAATACCCACATATCAAAGTAAATAGGACAAATGACTACTTCACTCTCTCCTGCTCCTCTCATCTAGCTAGGTCTGCTCTAAGACCAAATGATCAGATGATAGTTTTCTTTATTAAATAATCCAGGAGAACCAAGAGCTTAGCTATTTTTCACTAAAAGTAGTGACCAAAGATAGAATTATGAATAACAACAACTAATTCAGCTAACTTTACTGATAACTAAATATATGCCATAGATTGTGCCAAGTGTCTTATAAACACTATCTCATCTAATCTTCACAATAATCTTATAGAATAGGGATAAGCGTTAACATTCCTATTTTAAAGATGAGGAAACAGAGGTTCAGAGAAGCTGGTAATTTGTCTAAAGTTAATAGCAATTAATTAGCAGAGTTAAGATTAAAATAGAGTTGTCTCATTTCTGAGCTTGATATTAGGAATATTGTAACGTTTCTCATAGGCATGGTGGTGCAATTTATATAGTTCTTAAATTGGTAGGAATTTCTGATTCTTTTACCAAAAATAACAACATTATTGAATTCCAGGCAGAGGAATCAGCAGGTGCAGACTATGAAGCAAGATGCTTAGTTTGTTTAAAGGCTCAGCAAGGGGACCAGTTTGGCTAACAAAGACAGCCTGGAGAACGTGGAGAAAATGACATCAGAGAGGTAACAGAGGGTCAAACCACAGCCTGTAGGCCACCAAAACTCTGGTTTCTAAATGCATTATAAACCCACTGGAGGGTGAAGGGCTTTGAATTAAAATGTGATGTTATTCCACTTGCAATACTTTAAAAGGATCATTCTGGCTGCTGTGCAGAAAACAGATGGGGGGAAGAGGATGGTTATGGTTAGAATGATTCCAACTGCAATAATTTCAGTGAAGAACAGTGTCCAGGATCAGGGAGAAATGAAAGAGGTGACGAAACAGTTAGATACTGGATATATTCTAAAGGATAAGCCAAGAGAAATCTTGAGGATTCTGTTGTATGTTTATGAAATAAAGGTTATAGTGAAGAAGAAAAGCCATGCCATAAATAAGCCACCACAAATATTTTAAAAAATTATATCCTTAAATAGCTGATTCTTTAATGATCAAATAACAAAGCTAATGAAACTTTTTCCATGCTGTAAATAAGACCATGAAGATGTCACTGAATGTCACTACCAGTATATTATAATGATATGAAATCTTCAGCAATGTCTTCAGAACTACTCCAAACGTGAAGAAAAATATGTTAAATGTACTAATTAATCAACATTCCATTCTATATACTATAAAACTACATAATGCTAGCCTAACACAGGGCTAATTTTCTCTGCTATTGAAAGTTTAATACAAACACTAAAGCTACTCAAGATAAAAGCATTCCTTAAACATCTGTGGCAGAAGGCTAAAAAAGAAATGTAGTGACAAAATTAAAAAGAGACAAAAGAGATTATAACCACATCAATAACCAAAGTGTTAATAAAACAAATCATTTAAGTTTTATTATTCAAATACAAAATTTTTTTTATTCTTATAAGTCATAGGAATTTTTGTTTATGTGAAAAATAAAGACAATGCCAAGGCTAAAGTTACAGTCATTCAAATAAATAACATTCGCTGGTCCATCAAGAAGGACAAGCTGAATAAACTACAATGACACTGCACAACAGCGTACTAAATACTACACCTGAAGAGAACAATGAGAAATAGCTCTATAACCCACTATATAGTGGTCTCCAGGATAGACTGTTAAGTGAAAAAAGAAAACTGGAGAAATAGTGTATGATAGTCTTTCATTTATCTGCAAAGAGGGAATAATACTTATATTAAAACACAAACTGGGATAAAATATAAAATTTAAAAATGTTACCCATAGGAAATAGGGTGGTAGAGTAGGGACTGCCGTTAGAACCTGGTATTTTATGTAAATTATAAAACAAAATTAAACTAAACAAAAAACAAACTTAAACAGTGAACTTAATGGTATATCTAGTTAGTGGCATAACCAAACAGAAAAGAATTATTCCAAGTGACTTCAGCACACACAGTAATTTGATGGTATATTCCAAGTGGGATACCATAAGGACAAAAAGAAATGTCACCCCCCTCACCCCTGCCAAAAAAACGAAAACAAAATCCCAAACTTCAAACTGCTTTCAGTAATCATTATTATTGTGGTACTGTTATAAGCAATCTAATGTATATGTAATATATGATGAAGCAAATGAGTATTATGTGTTATTTTAATTCTACAGTTCTTGGCAACAAAGTAGGGGAGAAAGGAAATATTGATACAAGATTGAAGAGGTTAAAGAAAGACACCCTGATGCTGAATTTGAATTTGAAAGAATGATCAATGCAGCAGCAATGAGCACTTCTAGCACCCATTACAAGGAACAGGTTTCCTTAGAGAAATGGCAATTCCAGACCCAGGGCAGGAAATATAAAAGATGAGTCTGGAACATTTTTATACTACTAAAGAGCAAGGAAGCTTTTAAAGATCACTTTATTTGGTCATGTCCCAAGGTCTTAGAAGCCAACATGAAGAGACTCTTGTAGACCAAAGATGGTACAATTTGCTAATCAATAAGGGCAATAACTGCAATGGATTGAAATACATCAAGTACGTTTAAATGTATGTGCTCAAGTTATTTAGATCTCAAAAAAATCAATTAGTCCTTTTTGAGGGTAACTAGTAAACCAACTCATTATTTTAAAAATCAGTATATGCAGGGAAAGAATAAAGAATATATCCTGTTTTCCTATAAAACTTGTACAAGGGGTAACCAAATAGTAGATATGAGGCAGTTTCCTTTACAAAAATATTTCAGCTAATAAAAAAGAAAGACAAAGTTTAAATGCTCCATCGTAAAACTCCTATGTCTTCATCTAATTATTTCTTCATCTCATTATTCTTTTATCTATTATTTCTTTATTTTATTTGTTATTATTTCTTGGTTATTGAAAGCCAAGTCAGAGGACTTGGTTTTCAATGTTTTCCACATAATTTAAATATATAATTCAGTTATACTTAATGGCTAGAGTTATAATTAACCAATCGTTATAGACTGGAACAATAAATTGAATACATAATTTTTTGGGCTCCATAATCATTCTAGTATGTCCAGAAGTCATAGTTCTAGTATGTCCAATTTTACTTCTAGTCCATAGCCCAATGACATTCAACTACAACTTTTAGGGAAGAATACCTTGATGTGACAGTGAGAATTTTATACTGCCTGTATTAGTTTGCTAGTATTACCATAACAAAATACCATAGACAAAGTGGCTTAAACAATAGAAATTTATTTTCTCATAGTTCTAGAGGCTGGAAGACCAAGATCAGGGTGTTGGCAGGTTTGGTTTCTTCTGAGGCTTCTCTCCTTGGCTTACAGATGGCCACCTTCTAACAGTGTCCTTACATTGTCTTTTCTCTCTGTGTGAAAGACCCTGGTGCCACTTTTTGTGTCCAAATTTCCTCTTATAAAGATAGAGTAAGATTGGATTAGGGCCCACCCTAAGGGCCTCATTTTAATTTAATCATCTCCATCTATACAGTCACATTCCAAGGTTCTGGGGCTTAGGCCTTCAACATATGAATTTTGTGGGGACATGATTCAGAGCGTAACACTGTCAATTCAGCACCCCAAAGGAAGAGAATAATGTTAATGCGTACATTTCAATATCTGACCCATCAGTAAATAGTAAAACAATGCATATACTGACCATTAACACTATGCTCCCCAAACTCACTTCATTTATTCTTCCTCTAATCCACTCTGGTGAAGGGGCATTATTAAACAATCTCTATTTTTGGTTTTCCCTAAGACTTCTACCTTATTCATAGCAGGGAGATGTTGAAAGTAATTATTTTGGTGAAAATGTGAGAAAATTGAGCCAGAATATGAAGAGCTATCATTCATCTATTCACTTGGCTTTTGCTAGGCTAGAGACCAGATGTGAAATTGTTAATTGTCTAGAAACTAAACTGCAACCTCACATTCTTTGTTCTACTGTCTCCAATAGAGGTCAAAAATTTAGAACTCGCTGTATCCTACCTAATCATCCACAAATCCTCATAGTGAACTATCTGTGCTTCACTGTTTTGTTTTACCTCTCAGTTCAATAGGGTTGAATTAGTACTATTCTGTGCAAAATGTAGTTGGTAAAGAAGCATGTAAACAACTGATATGTTAGAGATGATGATGAATCAGCCAGGAACATTAGCAGGGTTTCTGGAAGAAGTGATTCTAACATAAACTGCTGAAGTCTGGTAGTAGCTGGTCAAGTAAAGAAATGAGGCAAATGAATCACTATGAGCAAAGACACAATGATATGAACCAGCAGGGAATGCTGGGGAACTGAAAGTAGTCTATATTGACAGAGTAAAAAATGTAGAAAGCAATATGAGAAACAAGAGCTAGGAAGAAGCCAGATCATTCCCATTTTATAAATAATATTAATCATAGAGGCTAAGTAGCTCAGCCAAGGGCACAAAGGTAGAGAATGGCAGAACCAGGATTTGCAAACAAATTTAACTCCAAATACATCACTTAGCAGAGTGACCCCATGGTTTATAACTGTTGTCTCTACGTCATTATTAATAGGGCCTTCCTTTACCCTATAAATGCTCTGATTTGGGAGGTATCTTTCACCCTACCTCTTAAGCCACCATGCTATATGTTTTCTAGACCCAAGAAAACTAGGATTTTGGATTTCATTAACTTCTCTCACTCATTAGTGAAATTAATTACTGAAAGAGATAATGCTGGTGAAAATAATCATGCATTTAGAAGGGTTTTAGGCAATCATCACCTAACAAATAGCCCAGTATATACGAGAGTTGAACGGTTTTTTATAAAAATATTATCCTTATTTAAAAAAAAGAATCTCAGAGGGCAGAAAGAGCAAAAAAGGAAAACTCATCATTAATTTTAATTTTGTTCAAAAAAACTATAAATTTAAATATAGTTGACCCTTGAGCAACATGAGGGTCAGGGGTGCTGACTTTCCCTGAAGTTAAAAATCTGTGAATAACTTATAGTTGGCCCTCCACATAAGCAGACCCCCTGTACCTGTGGTTCCTCAGTATTCCTGGTTCCACAACAGCGGATTCAACCAACTGCAGATCACGTAGTACTGAAGTATTTACTGTTCAAAAAAATCCATGTATAAGTGGAACCATGCAGTTCAAACCTGTGTTGTTCAAGGGTCAATTATACTTCAGTTATACCACAGCCATTAATGCCATAAATGCCTATATAAAGGTAGTTAGATCAGCAAAACTATAGTCAACCTTGGTCAAAATAGGTCATTTTTGTTTGTATAAGTCCTATGAAACACATATTCCATATCCCACCTTCCAAAAAGAAGAAAAGTTGTAGTTACTCTACTGAAACTATTAACACCTGCAGCAGACTGCCCAACCCTCCTCACACTTATTTTCTGGCATTAAAAAAACTGAATATGCCAGATACTTGCTTCTCCCAGCAAAGACATGGGCAAATTACCAAGCCCAGGCCAACATAAGTCCCTTAAGGGGAAATCTGCTATAGTCAGAGGGCTCTCTAGGGAAGGTTTCCCTCCTTGACAGTCACAGAATATGGAGAAGATACTTTCCACTCCCCAACCACTTTTTATTTTGCTCTTGGATGTGCATATGTAAAAACACAATTCAGGAGTTGTGGCAATCATCTTGTAACCAGGAGGGAACAAGGCTAAGAATAAAGTCTATATTTGGGAAAGGCAGAAGAAAACACCTGAAGACTCCAAGCCCTGATGACAGCGCTGAGCAGCTTAATAAACAAACCTGAATGCCCTTCCTCTAAACTATGTATTATCCTGTACAACAAGTACCCTTTCCCTTTACGTCAGTTTAAGTTTGATACTGTTTACGTGCATCTAAAATCATCCCAACTGACACAATGGGTTGTTAATCAAGTCTACAAGAGGAAATTATTCAGGACAATTATTACTGTCTTTTCAAACTCAGAAGCATGAATTAAAAAGGAAACACAGGATTACACATCTGAAGAAAGAAGCTGGGTTTTCATTTTCCCAAAAAGATAAAAAAGATAATGGTCAAAAGTTAATACATACTGAGTATTTCCTATGTGCCAGAAACTATACTTGGTGGGTTATCTCAGTTAACCCTCACAACAAACCTAGAAAATATTATTCCCATTCTACAGAGGAGAAAGCTGACAATTATAAAAGTTAAGCAACTTGCCCAAGGTCATACCCCTTGAGAGTGGTTGAGGAAGCCTTCATAATCCACATTAGTTGACTTAAGAACCTAAGTACCAAATATTTAAGGACAGCTGAAGATAAATGCACCTTAGCTATTTTTTTCTATGAAGATGAAATCCAAGCCCCTTGTTGAGCATGAAAAGAACAGAAAGGAATAAAGAGAACCACAATTAAAATTATGAATAACCACTGTTGATTTACAATGGCAAAAAGAATCCTTCATTTTACACATAAAGAAATCAAAGCCCAGAAAGAGGAAACAAATTATCAAAAGGTGTAGCGCAGTCAGTGTTAGAGTCAAATAGCTCAGATTTTCTGATTCCCAGAGCACTTTTCATTTCACCGAACACTGCCTCTCCTTTAAACTGGTATACTGTATCTCCAATACACATGGGGGCTGGAGGGGGGGGGGCGGGCAGTGTATGTGTGCATGAAATGTACAAAGAAATAAAACTATGAAGACTTACTAAGAGAGATTCACAGAGTAGGACTACCATATTTATTCAATATTTATTAGCTGATAAGCTTTGATGTGAGCAGATAGACAATAAAAATGTTTATGGTGCTGGATACACAGCAACAAGAAAAAATAATTTGATGAAAAAATTATTTTGTCAGGATATGTATACTTCCTTGTTAAATTTTTCAAGAATCAAACTTTCTCAGAAAGTACTCCCCTATTAAAGGCAGTTAAGAATACAATGACTATTTTTCACTAAATTTTCATGTTTTTAGAAAACAATCTTAATAAAAACTAAGCATAAATATACTGAATAATTGGAGAATTATGTATCATATTCTTTCTTTAGCAAAGTAACCTAATTCAGAATTGTTGTTAATTTCCCCTAACAATTCATGATTACATAGGGATATACTAGATTGCTAAATATTAACCTTGAATCATTTGACAATACATACACTCAAAAGAAAAGGAGATGGGGCTGGAGAATGTGTACAATTACTCATATCAATTCAAAGTACCAAAAGTCAAAGATGGTAGGGAGACAAGAAGATGATCTCACACCAAGAGACAATATTTGGATTCCCATGATCTACTTATTCTCTTTCCTGGGAAGAATAATTTTTATGAATTAAGGTAATATAAGAGTTCAATCATTTATCCATAACAACAATTTCTATAAAATCTCAAGTCTCTAAATAGTACTTGGATAAAAACAAACACAGAACTAGCTTACTCTGCAATATCAAGATATCCACAAGAAGCAGCTGCATGTAGTGGTATCCAGCCTTCATTATCAGGTTGATTAATATTTGCTCCATTTTCTACCAGAAACTTCACCATATCAACATTGTCATCAATGCAAGCCTAAAAACAAAACAGAAAGCAGGATTAGAAAAATTTTGAATCAATACTCCCAACAACACATCAATAGAATAAAATTCCTATTTTGAAGCTTTTATAACATATTTTCTATAAGGTAGTCTCTTGCCATCTTGATTGTACTGCTATGAAGTAGGCCAATGGTACTACCTAAATTTTAATAGTCCTTGCTTAGATACCCATATAACAATACTGTATGTGACTAGACATTTTATGCCAACCCCATGAGGAAAACAAGTACATGTCAACATGGAAACAATCAAAACATTATAATTAAGTACCAATAATATCCTCTATAGCAGTGGTTCCCAAACTGTGGTCTGTTCAGGGAGTGGGATCCCTTCAGGGAGGTGACAAGGTCAAAACTATTCTCAAAATAATACTAAGATGGTATTTCCCCTTTTCACTGTGTTGACATGTGCACTTGAGGATGCAAAAGCACTAGTGGTAAATATGTTTCTGCCTAAGAATAAATCAAGGCAGTGGCAAAAAAAAACAAAAAAAAACACCCCACAGCACTTTACTGTCCTTGTATTCACCACTCTGCACTCACAGGTTTTTTTTCTTTCCCAAGCTATTTTTACTTATGAATGTCCTTGACAATGCAGTAAAAACTATAAATTTTATTAAATTTTGACTCTTGAATATATATCTTTTAAATACTCTGTGGAATAAGACAGGAAGCATGCATAAAGCATTTCTTCCAAATATAATGACTGCCCTGAGGAAAAACACTTGTGCAATTAATTTGCAAGCCGATCTAGCCACTTTTTCCATGGAACATCATTTTAAAAAAATTTTTTACTGGGGTATAGTTGATTTACAATGCTGTGTTAGTTTCAGGTGTACAGCAAAGTGAATCTGTTATACATATACATATATCTACTCTTTTTTAAAAATTCTTTTCCCATATAGGCCATTATGGAATATATTTTTACTTAAATGGCAAACTATAGTTAGTCTAACTTGGATGTTGGCAGAAATTTTCTTGAAAATGAACAAAGTCTGTCAAAAAAAACTAACAGTATTTGTTGCCAATGATAAAATTCAAGCTTTCAGGAGTAAATGAATTAGTTATTTTAATTAAAAAATGCCATTTATATAACATGGGTAAAGTATTGCTTTAATTCATTTAAAAATGAATTAATGAATATATAGAGTCCTCTGTTTTATCCTCTAGTACTGTAAGTATTAATATATACAACCCACAGAAACAAAGCTCTTTGAAGTCCTTCATAATTTTTAAGAGTATAAAGGGGTCCTAAGATGAAAAATTTTGAGAACCGCAGCCTATAGTAAGTAAGAAGGGAAATTTTTTCAATGCTTACTTTGTGCCAAGTAGTATGATTGGTGCTTTATCTATTTTACTGATTTGTATATATTATCCTCACAAAATCCCTCATGAGAATGGGAATTTTGCTGTATCCCCAGCACCTTTTACCATTCTTTGCATGTGGTAGGGGCTCAATAAATGAATAAATGAACAAGAAAGCTAAGATTCAAAGAGATCAAGTAGCCTGAATAAGCCACAGAGATGGGAAATGATAGAGCTGAGATTCTATCACAGATGTTCAGATTCCAAAAAATAAGCTCCTTCCACACTTAACACCATATCCACAGATGTTCCTATTTCAGCAACTATTTCTCACCTATTTTGCAGTCTCTGAAACAGGATATCATACACTCTAGGCACTTAATAAGTGCTTGCTGTATAAATAAAACCAATTTTCCTTTATCTATCACAGAAGCAAAAGAAAACAGTTTTAGTAGCTTTTTCCTAGGGGGGAAAAATGACAAAGTTGGTGTCAAGAAAAGCACTAAGGACAACGTACTTTACACCTAAAGGGGAAAAACACTGACAAGTGTTTGGCTGTAGGCTCTAGTTCTGGCTCTGCCACAGATTTTATAGCTGTGAACAAGTAATTTAAACTTTTGGGGCTCTGTCTTTCAAGTGGAGGAGAGAAGCTGGTGGGTTACATATCTCTAAAATTCCCTACCATATTTAACATTCTTATATATCCATGATTCTTCCCTTTGGAACAAGTTACAGGCAATCTGAAGGCAAGATCCCAAAGTGCCCAAACAGTACTTTACACATAGCAAATGGTAAATGAGTATATATAAACAACATTCATATAAAGTTTAAGTATATACTGCTTGGGAAAAGAACTGTGTTTTTCAAGGAGCAGTGGTTAAAGGGTAGGAGAGATTTGAGAACCACAGCTATCTAATAACAAGAAACATCAAAATTCTACTGTATTATGAAGTAGTTTATAAAATGTTATTTGAGATAGCTAATGACTCACAGTGGCTTGAAATAATATTACATCTATTTATAAGTTTAAGCATTAATTTTCCTTGAGAAAAGATATTAAATTGTATTCTCCTCTCTCTCAACCTCTTTTAATTCCTACAGGCTCCAAAACAGTATTCTGATTTTATCATTGATATAAAAATATAAAACTCTACCTGATAAATGTTTTCTAATACAAATATGATTACTGTTTTTAAAAAATGGAGAAAAACATTAAAACAAGAAATTATAATATATATGGGAAATGCTCACAATATATTAAGTTTTTTAAAAAGGATACAAAACAGTTTGCCTAATATGATTCTAATTTTACTTTAAAATCTACACAAAAGACTAGAAGAATATGTAAGTTAATAGTCATTATCATTGGTTGTGTGACTATGAATAATTTTTATTCTTTAAATTTTTCTTTATTTTCAAAATGTGTACAATGAATAGGCAGTGTTTACATAAAAAGAAAATCTAAGCCTTGATTCTTAAATGAAAAATATTAAATCTACTGTATGGATATGGAGAAAAAACTAATTGCTGATAAGAGTGTAAAATTCATATAACCCCTTCAGAAAACCATTTGACAGTATCTACTGAAGTTATATAGAATTGATAAATAAATGGGGTGGGATGTATGTATATATGGGGAGAGTCTACTCATGTAATAGAATCCTATACATCAATGAAAAAAGAACAACAAACAAAAAGAACAAACTAATGCTACCTTCAACAACATGGATAATCCCTGCAGACATAATACATGAGCGAAAAAAAGTAGACACAAAGGATACAAACTGTAAATTTCCAGGCAAAACTAATCCCTGGTTATAAAGCTCAGAATCCTGGTAAATTTGTGGGGAAATAATAGGAGGGGCACGAGGGAGCTTTTTGGAAGACTGGAAATGTTCCCCACCTTTCTGATTTTTTACATAGGCGTACATATATGTAAAAATTCACTGAATTACATGCTGTGTACTTCATTGTATGCAAATTATACCTCATTTTAAAAAAAAGAAAAAGAAAAAAATAGGCTACCATGTATTAAAAGCCTACTGTATATTATCTCCAGTATAAAACACTTTATCTTTCTTTAAATTGCACATGCTAAAACATGTCTTCCTTTAATTTCTATCCCCTGCCTCCCGAGGCTCCATGTATCAAATGGAATCTCTCTTTTAACTGATAATCTTTAAATATTTTGAGTTCTCCCCACTGCCCAAATTCTCACATATTCTTTTATAGGCTAAGTATCCCTAATTTCTCTGGCTATTCCTCATATTATATATGCTAAAAATTATATATGCTAAGGCCCTAGAAATACAATGAAGGGAAAAGATCACATAGTATAGGAGGCTAGTCCATAAACAACAACGTAAGGGTATAAGAGCAGTGGGTAGAAAGTACTAAAATATCTTTGGGAACATAAAGAGATCTTGTGATTAAGACAGTCCATAAAGGAGAATACATTTGAGCAAGGTTTTGAAGATTACATAGTTGTTGTTCAATTCGCAATTCAACTAGAAGGAACTTCACTGAGCAGATGCACTATGACTTAAACAATGTATGGAATAAATGAACAGAAAGTCATCCAGTGGTAGATAGTATCTGCAAGTTATAAAACAGAATAAGGCTAGGTGGTAAGAGGTCTGAACGTACTGCAGGTAAAAAAATCTGAACATAACGCAAAGATGACAGGATTTGACATCAGAGGTGGTTTTCAACCTACTTTCTAATCCTACTCATCAAGAAAACCTGCTACACTCCCATCAGTAATAGTGGCTCAATTCAGCAGTAGGAGTAAGTAGGAGAAAACACTGTAGAATTTCAGGTAGATGATGTTTGAAAAACCTATTCAGAGTTTAAAAGCAGAGGGGTGACATGATCAGATCAGTATTTCAGAAAGATTACCGGAAGTGGTATGAAGACAGAAGAGCCTGAACTGAGCAACACCAGTTACTCAGAACGGATATTAAGAGAAATCTGGGAGAAAATGTACAAGGCTTAATTAAAGATTGGATATGAAGGGCGAGGGACAGGGAGAGGTCATTCATGAAAACAAATACCACACATTCGAAAAGCAGGTTGGAGGAAGAAAGATAACTTTAGTTTTGGATATGCTGAATTGATTATAGGTGTCTGTATACTTATCTAACGATGCATATCCAGTAGCCACCTGAATATGCAGATCTAGAGCTTAAAAATGAATGTGGGATAAAAATATCTATTTGGGAATTACCTGCATTAAGGTAATAATTAAAATAATGGGACCTAAAATCACTCAGGGAAAGAATGTAGAGAAGTGATTTCTATGAAAATAGTAAGAGAAAGGTTAAAATTAAATTATAATCAGTATATTCTACTTGGAGGACAAAGACATTTGTGGTATTTTATTCAGTCAGTTACAGAGAGTTCTCAAGAAGCTCATCATCTAGTATGGAAGACAAATACACAAGTAAATAAAAATATCAAAATGAATATGATAAATACAGTTATATGGCTGTACACTTCTTACCATGGAAGCCAAGAAGAGAAGAACTAAAGAAGAATGGTTGTAGTCAGGTAATACTTCCTGGAGGAGGCTCTACACCTGAACTTAACATATGAACAAGTAACAAACACTTCCTGGTATATGAAGATGCAAAATCACATATGGGGAGGATAAAGGTAGGGCAGGATCCAGAACAGAGTCTTATTTGCCATCTTATGAGTAATTCTTTGACAGTGAAGATAAAAGATCCTCAGAACAAATGGTTAATTTTTAAAGTTTCTCCATTTTAAGAAGGTGACTGCCCTGGCTCTTTGAAAAAATTAACATATAGGAATAGCTATTCCCCAGTAAATGAAATGTTGCTGATTTTGATTTTAAATGTTTGTTTTTAAGTCAGTATAACTTAAGAAACATCAAATACCTAAAAGCAGTTAATACCTAAAATACCTAAAGCAGTTAATGTTAAATGTGCTTGGGCCTTTATTTTGTTTAAATGTAATAAGTTTTTGAAATGTTTAAATACAAATTAAATGCCAAAAACATCATTGTAAAACATATATTATAAAGGAATCTCAAGTTTGTGTTGTAAATTGTTCAGTGTTCTCCTGAATATTTACAAAGCATACACAATAAACTGGCAGACATGCCCATGAAAATATTGTTGCTAAGAGAATCAAAAGCTAACACATGCAGCACATTAAGAGATACATGACTTGCTGACTTGAAATATCTGACTAAATATGGTCAGTCTATTAAGCCATATATGGAAAGAAACAGAGTGACTCAAATATACTTCTAAAATCTTATCTGACATGATTTATCTTAAGTTTTTCTTAAATACATATTCCGAGCCATTACCAATAACAGATGATTGTGTGAAGACACTTTTGTCATTTAATCCCAGGTACAGGCAGCTTTGTCAACTTGAACTATAAACTATCTCAATAAACTAGTTCAAGTACATAAAACATCTGTTTTTATTGAAAAGGGGGCCTAGTTATTTTTCTCAGCAAGTTAGCACAAGGACAACCTTTGTTCCCCACTCATGTTTAGGAAAAAGCTCAAAAGTCTAATAACAAAGAATTGAATTATAAAGGGGCTACACAAAGTTGGCTCTAAGAAGACAGAGTCCATGCCTTAAAGACAGATTCTGGGTGAGGCACGTGGAGTTGAAAAATCATTAAATTTCATTCCTAGAAGAGATAAAAACAAATGTGTTTAGCAACCATTCAATTCAATTGAGTAAAATCACAATTACAAAATAAACAGCATTTGAAATAAATTCTAACACTGTTATATTCCTTTTCATGAACAGACTCTAGAGCCAGATTGTCTGGGATTAATCCAGTTCTGCCAGTAGGCTGGTTGTTGTTGGGTCTATTATATAACATCCTGTGTGCCACAATTTCCTCTGGAAAATGAGGACAACAATAGTACCTACTTCAAAAGTTTACTATGAGAGGTATATGAATTAATATATAAATCACTTAGAGTAGTATCTGTTGAATAGTAGGTACTATTATGTTTATATCAATACATAATCCAAATGTTCAATCATCCCCATTAAAATCTTTTTCTTTTTCAATTCTCATCTAAAACTATTTCATCCCTTTAAAATTACAAAACAAAGTTAAATGGTGGAGACTTGTCAAATATTCTTTGTAGTACCACTTTTGGTAAAAGTCCTATCTACTAATGATTTCTAAGAGGATGATTAAATTTTAAAAGATGCATTAAGAAAATTTTAGGGATCAAACCTCCTTCCAACAAACTTTTACATATAGAAGTTTTAAATAAGCTCATTCATACAAATTACATACAACACAAGAGAGTAAAACAAAGGAAAAGATTTAGTTGTATAAATGTAATTATACCAACTTAGGTGAATATATAATTATAGTCAATTAGATGAAATGCTTACAATTTGCACCTAATCATTACTAACACAGTTAATTACTGAAAGGTAAAAGACAAATTAATCTGAATACAGAAGTTCTCTAAAACAATTTCTACTTCCTTGAAACAACTCTTTATGACTCTTAGCAAGGAAAACTCAGTTCTACTCAACTGATAGGAACAGAAATTTGTAGATATACCAGAAAATAGTCCATGCCCTAAGCATTCAGGGTGACACAGATGTCAGTGAGTATGTGTAAAGAGGAAGTAAACTGGAGATGTCCAAACAAGTTTTTGTTCTATTTTAAAGAAAACTTGGACATATCAAAGGAGGAATCACAGGTGTAGTTTACACAAGAAAAATAATGAAGAACTCCGAGCAGCATTCCCATACTAAACAATAAAAAATATCGATAAATACCTTGGTCTTGCATTGAGACTGGCAAATAAATGAGCATGTACAATCTTAGGAGATCATCTATTATATTTAATAATGAAAACAAGTAAGTTCAGCACTGCATTTTAGTTCAATGATTTTTTTTTTTTTTGCCTTTCTTATTTCTTATAAGCAGGTAGGATCTCTAGACATAAAAATAAAGACCTGGCCTTACAATAAATCATATGTTCACATGATAAAAATGATTGGAAGAATAAAATTCAAAACACAGATTATACACAATGGCTAAACCATGGGAATTCTCTATTGGGATTAAGAAAAATTCAGACTTACATAATATATATAGTATCCATAGGAGACACAATGCCTGACAAGGAGAAGATCCAATTTATCTTTGTGGATTGAATGAACTGGACAAGGCAAAAAGACTATAACAAAAATCTGAAAAAACTCTTTTGAGAAAAAATTTCGAGGGGAAAAGTCATTGGTATCTGTGGGAGACTGGTTCCAGTACTCCCTGCAGATACCAAAATTTGCGGATGCTCGAGTCCCTTATATAAAATGGGGTAGTATTTGATTATAACCTACGTACATCCTCCTGTATACTTTAAATCATCTCTAGATTACTGAAAATACCTAATACAATGTAAACGGTTGTAAATACAATGTAAATGTTATGTAAAGAGTTGAAAGCTTGCGGCAATTTCAACTTTTGCTTTTTGGAACTTTCTGGAATTTTTTTGTGGACTATTTTCAACTCTTGGTTAGTTGAATCCTTGGATATAGAGGACGGCCAACTATAATCGACACGTCGCGTAAACATTCATACTTTGTCTAACAAGTACTAAGTATTTGAATAAGAATGCCAAAAACTGGAAACCATAATTATTCCAAGATTAAAACACACCCTTTATCTACTCTTATTACACAGCTGTTATTTCCTTTATTGATAAAGATCTATAAAGTAGTAAGTCAAACCTAGATCTTTAGAGGCCAAAGACTTTTATTTGAGGACTCAGTAAGGGAAGAATATTACTTCTAGAGTTTAGAATCCTTATGGATATAAAAATGTTAAACTTCAGGATCATTCTTTGACAAATAACTTTTATGGACTGCCTACTATATATAAAGCAGTGAGCCAGCCACTTTGGTGGATACAAGGACCAGCAGTAGAGAGTATATTCTTTTTGTTTCCTTTATGCACGCTGCCTGTCATATAGCAAGTCCATAATAAATACATGTAAAATGAATCAAAATAAAATGCAAACCTCTCCTTAATGAGCAGGTGTTTATGACCTAGTGTATGTGTACATTAAACTCTACTAAGTACTGTATAAGACATGCTGCCTTTATTACTGTTTCATGTGTTCCAGTCTTTTCTCACTACTGGATTATAATCTCTTAAGAATAGAAATTGTCTTATATATCCCACAATACCTAACAGTGCTACTCAGCAAATTTTTCTTAATGGACTAAAACAATTGATCATGTAGTACTGTTCTCAGGATGCTTATCATCTACTTAGGAAAATAAGATAAGCAGATAAAGAAAAATACTAAGCAATTTAAAAGCAACATAGCATCAGTGCTGGGAAAACTGGACAGCGACATGTAAAAGAATGAAATTAGAACACTACTTAACACCATACACAAAAATAAACTCCAAATGGATTAAAGGCCTAAATGTAAGACCAGACACTATAAAACTCTTAGAGGAAAACACAGGAAAAACACTCTTTGACATAAATCATAGCAAGCTCTTTTTTGACCCACCTCCTATAGTGATGAAAATAAAAAAATAAATAAACAAATGGGACCTAATGAAACTTAAAAGCTTTTGCACAGCAAAGGAAACCATAAACAAGACAAAAAGACAACCCTCAGAATGGGAAAAAATATTTGCAAATGAAGCAAGGGACAAAGGATTAATCTCCAAAATATACAAACAGCTCATAGAGCTCAATATCAAAAAAGCAAACAACCCAATCCAAAAATGGGGAGAAGATCTAAATAGACATTTCACCAAAGAAGACATACACATGGCCAAGAGGCACACGAAAAGATGCTCAACATCACTGATTATTTTTTAAATTAATTAATTAATTGATTGATTTTTTTTGGTTGCGTTGGGTCTTTGTTGCTGTGCACAGGCTTTCTCTAGTTGCAGTGAGTGCGGTGTGCGGGCTTCTCATTGCAGTGGCTTCTCTTGTTGCAGAGCACGGGCTCCAGTAGTTGTGGCATGCGGGCTCAGTAGTTGTGGCTTGTGGGCTCTAGAGCACAGGCTCAGTAACTGTGGCGCACGGGCTTAGTTGCTCCACGGCATGCGGGATCTTCCTGGACCAGGGCTCGAACCCATGTCCCCTTTACTGGCAGGCGGATTCTTAACCACAGCACCACGAGGGAAGCCCCCAAATCACTAATTATTAGAGAAATGCAAATCAAAACTATGATGAGGTATCACCTCACGCCTGTCAGAATGGCCATCATCAAAAAATCCAGAAACAATAAATGCTGGAGAGGGTGTGGAGAAAAGGGAACCCTTTTGCACTGTTGGTGGGAATGTAAATTGATACAGCCACTACGGAGAACAGTATGGAGGTTCCTTAAAAAACTACAAATAGAACTACCATATCACCCAGCAATCCCACTACTGGGCATATACCCCAAGAAAACCGTAATTCAAAAGGACACATGTATCCCAATGTTCACTGCAGCACTATTTACAATAGCCAGGACATGGAAACAACCTAAATGCTCAACGACAGATGAATGGATAAAGAAGATGTGGTACATATACACAATGGAATATTATTCAGCCATAAAAATAAACAAAATTGGGTCATTTATAGAGATGTGATGGACCTAGAGACAGTCATACAGAGTGAAGTAAGCCAGAAAGAGAGAAACAAATACCATATATTAACGCATATATGTGGAATCTAGAAAAATGGTACAGATGAACCTATCTGTAGGGCAGGAATAGAGACGTAGACATAGAGAAAAGACATGTGGACACAGGGCGGGAAGGGGAGGGTGGGACGAATTGGGAGATTAGGTTTGACGTAAATACACTACCATGTGTAAAACAGACAGCACAGGGAGCTCAGCTCGTTGCTCTGCAACGACCTAGATGGGTGGGATTGGAGGTGGGGGAGGGAGGTCCAAGAGGGAGGGGATATAGGTTATACATATAGCTGATTCACTTCATTGTACAGCAGAAACTAACAAAACATTGTAAAGCAATTTTACTCCAATAAAAAAAAAATAGTTCCCCTCCTAAAAAATAAAAGCAAAATAGCATTAATAAAAGAAAAGTGGGTATGTGAGTAGAGATGAGTTAAAGAAATCTTTTTATACATAATAAATCCTTTGCCAGGTTTCATTACTGTCTGAGCTCTGGAGATAGAAAGCCAGCTACAGGTAGCTGTTTTCCTTGTTGAATTCCTTTATCAGACATGATCACACACTGACCTAGAGGTGTTTAATCAATGAATATATACCAATAAGAAAATAATTTAATTTCAGGGGAAGTAATAAAAGCTTTTACATACTGTTTTATGCAATTCAATTAAATACAACAACAACAGGTTACAAAGGAGTATGCATAATATGATTCAATTCTCTTCATTGATATTCCTTTTCAAGACTCTGGAAGAATACATGTATACCTCATTTTATTGTGCTTCACAGATACTGAATTTTCTTACATTGCAGATACTGCATTTTTTTTTTTTTTTTTTACAATCTGAAAGTCTGCGGCAACTCTAGGTCAAGCAAGTCTATCAGTGCAATTTTTACACAGCATTTCCTTACTCTGTGTCTCTGTGTCACATTTTGGTAGTTCTCCGAATATTCCAAACTTTTTAATTATTATTATATTTGTTATGATGGTCTGTGATCAGTTATCTTTGATGTTAATATTGCAAAAAGATTATGACTTGCTGAAGGCTCAGATGATTGCATTTTTAGCAATAACGTATTTTCAAATTAAGGTGTGTACACTCTTTTAAAGACATAATGCTATTTCACACTTAACAGACTACAATATAGTGTAAATATAACTATTATAGGTACTAGGAAACCCAAGAATTCATGTGACTTGCTGTATTTGGATATTCACTTTACTGCGGTGGCCTGGAACCGAACCTGCAATATCTCCGAGGTATGCCTCTATATGCCAAAATGTTAATTAACAGAAGTCAAAGTCATTGAGTTATTTTCCAAAAACCTTAAAGGACATAAAATTCTTATGGTTTTCCAAAACAAAAAAGAAAATCACATAGTTGTTAGCTATCTGTTTTTTGATGAATTTCTTCAGTGCTCAGCAAAATAAGTGGTCAATAAATAGCACAGACTCTTCACTAATTCAATAAATATTTATTAAGTGCCCACTACAGCAAGATACCATGCCAGCTGCTAGGAATACACTGGGGAACGATATAAACCAGATTTCTATACTCATAAAGCTTACACAGTCCAGCAAGCAAGAAAGATAACTAAACAAACAATAACAAGAGGCATGATAAATACTATGGACTTTACTAGAGAACTTAACCTAGATTTAGGAGAAAGAGAGGAGAAATCAGAATATCTGAGAATGGCGTTAAGGAATTTCCACTTTAAAAAGGCTCGCCATCTAAACCGTAAAAACACACTAGATTGAGAACCACTGATATCCCCAGTAACTGAAGCTAGAGAAATAAACAAGGCACAAACAGCATATGTAAAATATGATCAGAAAAGCCTATGTCAAACCTGGAGAGCTATGAGAATTTAATAAAGGGGAGACAAAATAAAGGGGAAGAAAAAATAAAATAAAAATTTAAAATATACATAGGTATGTAAGTAAGAGAAAAATTCAGGTAGAGAAAGCAGTGTGGAAGAAAATGCAACTTGACAAACTAAAGGAAATGCCCCATATTTTGGTGCTACTTAACAACACAAATGAAGAATACACGAGATCAAAAGGTAAGAAGATAAACCCTATTTAACAAAAAATTCAGCCAATTAAAATAAATTCAGAAATCAAGACACAGTGGTCAAAACTCATAACAAGTGAATCAAAAATAATGTAAATATTATAAATTCTAACAAGGTAGAAATATTAATACAGTTAACAAAACAAGATTAGGGGAGAGAAGAGCAAAAATGAATGAGTGCTGATTTCCTAATCTTTCCTAATGAGTAGTATGATCTTTCTAAAACTGGAACGTGGTTCATAAAAAATCCTATTGCAATGTATTGATATTATGCATAGCCTGTTTTCTTAATCTTAAAGGAATATTTAAGGAAATACTCTGTAGTTATAAAGAAAATTTATCTAAAATTTAACCATTACTTCAGTATTCAGGTTTTTTTCTTTTGGCAAATTAAAGCAAAACTCAATTTTACACATTTTAATTAAAATAGTATATGTAATATGTCCTTTTAAATGAAAGTATATCAAATAATTTGCACAGAGATTCTAAAATAATGTTTCCTAAATGAATAATGGTTAGTTATGGATAATCAACATCCACTGAGCAACTATTATTACTTTTTTTTTCAGCATATAGCACATTTCTTAAAGTTAAAAAAAGAACCAAACACTTCCTGCAATAAATTCAGTCTAATCAGAAATAAACATATATATAGATAAAATTACAAAACAATAAAACCTCTCTAAAATTCTCCTCATTCCAGTATACATGGATTATTTCAGTATACCTTTCCTAAAACCTCAAGAATTAAAACTATATGTTAAAAATTGAAATATATATTTTTCTATATATTAAAAATATTAAATTCAGGGGAAAGGGAGAGGTTTGGGAAGGGAAAGGCAAATTTTTTGATATACCATGACATGAATGGGTGGAAAAAATTAGGGAAAAGGCAATCTAAGCCTTGGAGTTATATTTCTACATCCTTTTCAGAAACGAAAGAGCAAAGATATGTCTAACAAACGTTGAGAACCTGGTAGCTGTTCTGCTATTTTCAGACATGCTTTGGCAAAAAATATCAAGGATGACGTTAAGAATATATGAGTCTCGGTCCTGACGGAAAAAATTGAAAAAAAAACTTATTTGGTTATTTTAACCAAATATTATTTTCCATTTTAGCCTACCAAGCTAGTCTGCATTTCTGGAACCATTAATGGAAGACTTAAGGGAGCAGGAGTTAATACTTCCAAGTCACAAAATAAGAGGAGCACCAAACATTCAAATGGAGAGAAGAGAGAAAAAAAAAAGGTGAAGCTATAAATGATTTTCAAGTACTCTGCTGAACAGTAAGAAAAGGAGAAATGTTCCTAGGGAGCAAGGCATAGTAAATAGGAACGAATGAATTAAGTATTTACTAATATAAGTTGAGGAATGTAAAATACCACAAAAATTATTTTAATTTGATGCTTGTGTAAGTAGCCTCTAAAATAGCAATGATTCCTGCCTCATCCTCATCAAGTTTACATCCTTGTGTAAACTCCTCCCCTTGAGTGTGGACCAGACTGAGTAACTTGCTTCTAATAAATGGAATGAGGTAGAAGTAATGGTACGTCACTTTTAAGACTAGGCTATTAAAAGATCGTAGATTCCATCTTGGCATGAACCCTCTCTTGCCCTCTCCCAAATTGCTCACAACTTGGGAAAACTCAATTGCAGTGTCAAGAAGCAGTCTTATTAAGAGGCCCATGTGGAAAGGAAGTAAGACCTGCCAATAATGAGCTTTGAAGTGGATCCTTCCCCGCCTTCCCCCCACCCAAGTTAAGCCTTCAGACAACATGAAGTCCCAGCCAATAGCTTGAAGTCAATCGAAGTACCTAGATAAACTACATCCAAATTCCTTAACCATAGAAAATTTGGTAATAAATGTTTGACATTTTAAGTTTAGGGGTAATTTATTATGTGGTGATAAATAACAGCTACATTGCTGGATTACTGATGAATGTAGAAGGCATTTATATCAGTTTTCATTGCTTCCGTTTGTGTGTATCCAAATATCCTGTTCCCTTCTCTACTTAATCTCTAATCTGTCTTTTCTCCTGTATTTCCACTTCTCTTAAATGTGGTAAGTTAGTCCTTCAAGTTATTATCTAAATTTAGACCTATCACTCTAATTCCACAAATTCAAAGCTCTAATCACAATGGACCACGCTCCATTTCTTGAATATGCCAAACAATCTGAAATTATAACTTCAGAATAAATAACAATCACCTGATAATGTACCAGTACTCATGCTTGATGAGTAAAAACGTATTTGATATAAAAGAAAATAACCTTCTAACTAGCCAGAGCTATCCTAATAAACAATAAAAATTATTACTCTTTCAATATTTATTTTTGAGGATGGAGGGCATATGAATAGCAAGAATTAAAGTCAGCTTTTATACATTCCTTTGCATTGAGGGAAAAAGATATGTATAATTTTCTACTGCATAATTCATTCGTTTGATCATTTTCCCAAGACTGTTATAAAAAGATGCCAGTATTTTACATTTACAGATTATGGAGTTTTGACATTCCTTCAAATGTAAATAACGAGTCAAAAGAGAAAGTAATAAGGCAGAAATAAAAATACGTAAATTTTCAATTTGCCTCCTGAAACAACTGTCAGCATGCAGCCCTTCTGAATGCAATTCATCACAAAAATTTACTGTAGTATTTCCCAAACTGTTTCCATGAAATTACTAAAATGAAAAGGTTAATAAATGGTCTTTAATAAAAGGTTCTTAAAAATAATTAAATTTAGGAAATACTGGATTAAACAGATTTCTTTACTGCAGAACTTGTCAACAAGTCTCTTTTCCCACTGACATCTATTTTTATCACCAAATTTTTTTTTTTTTTTTTTTTTTTTTTTTTTGCAGTACGCGGGCCTCTCACTGTTGTGGCCTCTCCCGTTGCAGAGCACAGGCTCCGGAAGCGCAGGTTCAGCGGCCATGGCTCACGGGGTCTAGCCGCTCTGCAGCATGTGAGATCTTCCCGGACCGGGGCACGAACCCGTGTCCCCTGCAACGGCAGGTGAACTCTCAATCACTGCACCACCAGGGAAGCCCCAAACTCTATTTTTATGTCCAAGTTAAAGCAGACAGTCTGGGAACCACTGTTCCATACATACAATGTAATATAACAAACAAGTGTACCACTGCACTGTGAATTCCTAGTCTCTCTCACAGAATGAACTAATTTCACAATTTTACACTATTTTTCACCTCTAACGGAAAAACCTTGTATGCAGATTTTGTGTACCAATAACTGCATGGAATCAAGAAACTTCTGAAAGGTTTTCTGTTGTTGTTGTTTAAACTAAACAATCAATAATTAACATGGCTAACTCAACACATTACAAATGAGATTTTCACCTTTGGGGATGGTTCTCCAGCTACCTAGAAGACGTTGACACACATACGCATCTCTGCCAGAAAGACAAAAGCTACAAAACTCTGCTAAGACAGATGTGACAAAGGATCTTTAGATAAAACAAAACACAGTGCTAAAAACCCTACAAAGCACGCTCATGCTCCATCACAAAAAAAGCAGGTTGGCAGGAGGAAGGGGTTGAGTTCAGTTGCCAAGAAAAGTAACCTGGTAATAAAAATTCAATTCTTTCTGATCATACGAATTAACTAAGGCAGTTTGGGATTTCTCGTGAAGAAGACAAAGGGAACCTACGAGTAATGGCTGAGGCACTGCTAGACCTTATAGGTTGCTCCTCAATTTAGACTTCTTCTAACCATCTTAATCCTTTATTTCTGACAACTTTTCCAGCCTATGTTCATGTAGCTAGAATTAAATCATTCTCTTCTTCCATCTTCTGTAACACTGTGAACACACCTCTCCTAACACACTTAGAACACTGTGTGATAATTATCTACCCATATGTACTATTTCTGCATTCATTTTCCTCTCCTTCTGCTTCCACTACTGGGAGCTCTTAAAGGCAAGGACTCCATTATGTATTCAGAGCATAGACTACATTAGGCAGTAATCAAACGTTGAATGGAGGAAACAGTAGGATTTAGCTTCAGTGTAGGACTCAGAAATAGGTTGCTGATTCTTTGTTACCTGTAGATGACTGTATCAGAAATTAATTTTTCCATGTCATATCTGACTTACTACAGTGGATAAGTTAAAACACATTTTGCAATCTTCTTATGTTAGGGGGAATAATACCTTCCCTTTTCCTACACGATAAATCTATAACTAAGAATTTTAGTATCTACAAAGTATTAAACTACCTTGCAGTTAAAGGTACAATTGAGCGACACAGATCACTCAGAAAAATCACATTCTTCAAAGCAGAAAGATGACTAGAGCTGAATAAGATCATACCAGGATAGAAATAACTTATTGTTTTAGCGGCCCTGTGGTGGTGATCACTGCTGCTCCTGAATGTTTACACTTTTTTCACCTGTGTCCCCTAATCAGGTACCAGGAGTTCCAAGGTAGGAAAGACTCCAAACAATTAATAATTTCACTTTCACTTACCCTAACGCCTGCCTTTAGTGAAACTTGCACTTCTTAATTGTACCATATGCAGATATGATCCCTTCCCCTCATCTAAGTGTCAGATAAAATAAACCGTTTTATTTTTAAGTTTCCTTTTAGAAAAATCAAATTATATAACCAATATCATGTAATGTTTTGTTAAAAATAACATTAGCATTCTAGCATAAAACTACTGCCACAAAAGCAATTCCTTTTTTGTGTAAGACAGACTCCCAATGCACATAAGGTTCCTAGTAATTTAGCTGCTGTGGTAATAAAGGCAGCCAAGAAGAGAGCACTGAAGACAAAGTGAAAGCCAGCTAGTTTTTTTTTTTTTCTTTTTCTTTTTTTGGAGTGGTGCCTTGCATTTCACTGAAAGTCTAAAAGCTAAGTCTTGACCATATAAGGCTTTGGGATTCCCATGGATAGAAATGCCTAGGCAACAGTCAAATCTAATAACCTTAAAATACATGAAATACAGGTACTAAACTACCATGAGAGGGTTCTTATTTTTTGCTCTAGTTTCACTTAAATATATTCTTACAGATAATCCCCAAAGTGTTCCTGCAAAACATTACGATCAAATTCACAAAGCTGAAATATATAAAAAGTATATATAACTCACAGAAAATTCCTTAAAAAATAAGCAACTTCTAATGGAAACCCTCCTAAAGTCTGTTACACATTCTTCTGTCTTTTTTTTTTTTTTTTCCGGTACGCGGGCCTCTCACTGCTGTGGCCTCTCCCATTGCGGAGAACAGGCTCCGGACGCGCAGGCTCAGCGGCCAGGGCTCACGGGCCTGGTGCTCCGCGGCATGTGGGATCTTCCCAGACCGGGGCACGAACTCGTGTCCCCTGCATCGGCAGGCAGACTCTCAACCACTGCGCCACCAGGGAAGCCCTCCTCTGTCATTTTAAACACATACAAAAAGATGCAATTTCATTTCTCTCCATTAACTCATTACGGTGTCAACTATTAAACTCTTGATGTTATATAACACTGTCCTTCTGGACAGTAGTGTATGCAGCTAAAATGATACCTAACATGCTTTTTGGGAATCGTTTGCTTTTAATAGGTTTTCTGCTTTCTATATTGCTTCCATCTGTCACCTCCTGAAACTACATGATAGCATCCTATCTTCATCTTAATTTGTAGCTCTTAATTTGCGAAACATTAAAAAAAAAAACTGAGCCTAAAATAAGAGTATATAGGGAGATTGGTTCAAGATGGCAGAGTAGAAGGATGTGCAATCACTCCCTCCTGCAAGAGCACTGGCATCACAACTAACTACTGAACAATCATCGACGCTGGAACTCACCAAAAAAGATACCCCACATCCAAAGACAAAGGAGAAGCTGCAATGAGATGGTAGGAGGGGCACAATCACAATAAAACCAAATCCCATAACCGCTGGGTGGGTGATTCACAAACTGGAGAACAATTATACCACAGATGTCCACTCACTGGAGCGAAGGTTCTGAGCCCCATATCAGGTTTCCCAACCTGGGGGTCTGGCAACAGGAGGAGGAATTCCCAGAGGATCAGACTTTGTGTGCAGCAGGACCCAAGGGGAAGGAGCAGTGACCCCATAGGAGACTGAACCAGACCTACCTGCTAGTGTTGGAGGGTCTCCTGTAGGGGGGGGGGGGGCTGTGGCTCACCATGGGGACAAGGACACTGGCAGCAGAAGTTCTGGGAAGTACTCCTTGGCGTGAGCCCTCCAAGAGTCCGCCATTAGCCCCACCAAAGAGCCTGTAGGTACCAGTGCTGCGTTGCCTACAACTGACAGGGAGGGAACTCAGTTCCACCCATCAGCACACAAGTGGATTAAAGTTTTACTGAGCTATGCCCACCAGAGCAACACCCAGCTCTACTCACCACCAGTCCCTCCCATCAGGAAGCTTGTACAAGCCTCTTACATAGCCTCATCCACCAGAGGGCAGGCAGCAGAAGCAAGAACTACAATCCTGCAGCCTGTGGAACAAAAACCACATTCACAGAAAGACAGACAAGAGGAAATGGCAGAGGACTATGTATCAGACGAAGGAACAACATAAAACCCCAGAAAAACAACTAAGCGAAGTGAAGATAGGCAAACTTCCAGAAAAAAGAATTAAGAATGATAGGGAAGATGATCCATGACCTCGGAAAAAGAATGTAGGCAAAGATCGAGAAGATACAAGAAATGTTTAACAAAGACCTAGAAGAACAAACGACTAGAAGAATTAAAGAACAAACAGAGATGAACAATACAATAACTGAAATGAAAAATACACTAGAAAGAATCAGTAGCAGAATAACTGAGGCAGAAGAATGGACAAGTGACCTGGAAGACAGAATGGTGGAATTCACTGTCATGGCACAGAATAAAGAAAAAACAATGAAAAGAAATGAAGACAGCCTAAGAGACCTCTGGGACAACATTAAATGCACCAACATTCGCATTATAGGGGTCCCAGAAAGACAGCAGAGACAGAAAGGACCCGAGAAAATATCTAAAGAGATTATAGTCAAAAGCTTCCTTAACATGGGAAAGGAAACAGCCACCCAAGTCCAGGAAGTGCAGAGAGTCCCAGGCAGGATAAACCCAAGGAGACACATGCCGAGACACATAGTAATCAAACTGACAAAAATTAAAGACAAAGAAAAATTATTAAAAGCAACAAGGAAAAAACGACAAATAACATACAAGGGAATTCCCATAAGGTTAACAGCTGATTTCTCAGCAGAAACTCTACAAGTCAGAAGGGAGTGGCACAATATATTTAAAGTGATATATTAAAGTGATTTAAAGTGAAAGGGAAGAACCTACAACCAAGATTACTCTACCTGGCAAGGATCTCATTCAGATTCGACAGAAAAAGCAAAAGCTTTACAAACAAGCAAAAGCTAAGAGAATTCAGCACCACCAAACCAAATGCTAAACAAATGCTAAAAAAACTTCTCTAGGTAGGAAACAAAAGGAAGAAAAAGGCCCACAAAAACAAACCCAAAACAATTAAGAAAATGGTCATAGGAACATACATATCGATAATAACCTTGAATGTAAATGGATTAAATGCCCCAACCAAAAGACACGGACTGGCTGAATGGATACAAAAAAAAGACCCATATATATGCTGTCTACAAGAGACCCACTTCAGACCTAGGGACACGTACAGACTGAAAGTGAAGGGATGGAAAAAGATACTCCATGCAAATGGAAATTAAAAGAAAGCTGGAGTAGCAATACTTGTATCAGATAAAATAGACTTAAAAAAATAAAGACTGTTACAAGAGATAAGGAGGGCCACTACATAATGATCAAGGGATCAATCCAAGAAGAAGATATAACAATTAAAAATATATATGCACCCAACATAGGAGCACCTCAATACATAAGGCAAATGCTAACAACCATGAAAGGAGAAATCGACAGTAACACAATAATAGTAGGGGACTTTAACACCCCACTAACACCAATGGACAGATCATCCAGACAGAAAATTAATAAGGTAACAGAAGCTTTAAATGACCCAACAGACCAGATAGATTTAATTGCTATTTATAGGACACTGCATCCCCAAACAGCAGATTGCACTTTCTTCTCAAGCACACAAGGAACATTCTGCAGGATAGATCACATCTTGGGTCAAAAATCAAGCCTTGGTAAATGTAAGAAAACTGAAATCATATCAAGCACCTTTTCCGACCGCAATGCTATGAGATTAGAAATGAATTACAGGGAAAACAACGTAAAAAACACAAACACATGGAGGCTAAACAATACATTACTAAATAACCAAGAGATCACTGAAGAAATCAAAGAGGAAATAAAAAAATACCTAGAAACAAATGACAACGAAAACACGATCCAAAACCTATGGGATGCACCAAAAGCAGTTCTAAGAGGGAAGTTCATAGCAATACAAGAAAAATCTCAAATAAACAATCTAACCTTACACCTAAGAAAGGAGAACAAAAAAAACCCCAAAGTTAGTAGAAGGAAAGAAATCATGAAGATCAGAGCAGAAATAAATGAAATAGGAACAAAGAAAATACTGGCAAAGATCAATAAAATTAAAAGCTGGTTCTTTGAGAAGATAAACAAAATTGATAAACCAATACCCAGACTCATCAAGAAAAAGAGGGAGAGGAATCAAATCAAAAAAATCAGAAATGAAAAATGAGAAGTTACAACGGACACTCCAGAAATACAAAGCATAAGAGACTACTACAAGCAACTCTATGCCAATAAAATGGATAACCTGGAAGAAATGGATAAGTTCTTAGAAAGGTATAACCTTCCAAGAACCAGGAAGAAACAGAAAGCATGAACACAAGAATGGATTACATGCCCCAACCAAAAGACACAGAATCACAAGAAATGAAATTGAAACTGTGATTAAAAATCTTCCAACAAACAAAAGTCCAGGACCAGATGGCTTCACAGGTGAATTCTATCAAACATTTAGAGGAGCTAACATCCACCCTTCTCAAACTCTTCCAAAAAACTGCAGAGGAAGGAACACTCCCAGACTCATTCTATGAGGCCACCATCAAGCTGATACGAAGACCAGACAAAGATAGCAGAAAAAAAGAAAATTATAGAACAATATGACTGATGAATATAGATGCAAAAATCCTCAACAAAATACTAGCAAACAGAATCCAACAGCACATTAAAAGGATCATACCCCATGATCAAGTGGGGTTTATCCCAGAGATGCAAGGATTCTTCAATATACGCAAATCAATCAATGTGATATACCATATTAACAAATTGAAGAATAAAAACCACATGATCATGTCAATAGATGCAGAAAAAGCTTTTGACAAAATTCAACACCCATTTATGATAAAAAGCCTCCAGAAAGCGGGCACAGAGGGAACCTACCTCAACATAATAAAGGCCATATACGACAAACCCACAGCAAACACCATTCTCAATGGTGAAAAACTGAAAGCATTTCCTCTGAGATCCGGAACAAGACAAGGATGTCCACTCTTGCCACTATTATTCAACATAGTTTTGGAAGTCCTAGCCATGGCAATCAGAGAAGAAAAGGAAATAAAAGGAATACAAACTGGAAAAGAAGAAGTAAAACTGTCACTGTTGGCAGATGACATGATACTATAGAGTCTTAAAGATGCCACCAGAAAACTACTAGAGTTAATCAATGCATTTGGTAAAGTTACAGGATACAAAATTAATACACAGAAATCTCTTGCATTCCTATATACTAACAATGAAAGATCAGAAAGAGAAATTAAGGAAACAATCCCATTCACCACTGCAACAACAAGAATAAAATCCCTAGGAATACCTAGGAGGTAAAAGACCTGTACTCAGAAAACTATAAGACACTGATGAAAGAAATCAAATATGACACAAACAGATGGAGAGATATACCATGTTCTTGGATTGGAAGAATCAATATTGTGAAAATGACTATACTACCCAAAGCAATCTACAGATTCAATGCAATCCCTATCAAATTACCAATGGCATTTTTTACAGAACTAGAACAAAAAATCTTAAAATTTGTATGGAGATACAAAAGACCCCGAATAGCCAAAGTAATCTTGAGGGAAAAAACGGAGCTAGAGGAATCAGACTGCCTGACTTCAGACTATACTGCAAAGCTACATTAATCAAGACAATATGGTACTGGTGCAAAAACAGAAATATAGATCAATGGAATAGGACAGAAAGCCCAGAGACAAACCCACACACCTATGGTCAACTAATCTATGACAAAGGAGACAAGGATATACAACGCAGAAAAGACAGTCTCTTCAATAAGTGGTGCTGGGAAAACTGGACCACTACATGTAAAATAATGAAATTAGAACACTCCCTAACACCATATACAAAAATAAACTCCTAATGGATTAAAGACCTAAACATAAGACTGGACACTATAAAACTGTTAGAGGAAAACATAGGAAGAACACTCTTTGACATAAATCACAGCAAGATCTTTTTTCACCCACCTCCTAGACTAATGAAAATAAAAACAAAAATAAACAAATGGGACCTAATGAAATGTAAAAGCTTTTGCACAGGAAAGGAATCTATAAACAAGATGAAAAGACAACCCTCAGAATGGGAGAAACTATTTGCAAACGAATCAATAGACAAAGGATTAATCTCCAAAATATATAAACAGCTCATGCAGCTTAATATTTAAAAAATAAACAACCCAATCAAACAATGGGCAGAGACCTAAATAGACATTTCACCAAAGAAGACATACAGATGGCCAAGAGGCACGTGAAAAGCTGCTCAACATCACTAATTATCAGAGAAATGCAAATCAAAACTACAATGAGGTATCACCTCACACCAGTCAGAATGGGCATCTTCAGAAAATCTATAAACAACAAACGCTGGAGAGGGTGTGGAGAAAAGGGAACCCTACTGCACTGTTGGTGGGAATGTAAATTGATACAGCCACTATGGAGAACAGTATAGACGTTCCTTAAAAATCTAAAAATAGAATTACCATATGATCCAGCAATCCCACTACTGGGCATATAACCAGAGAAAACCGTAATTCCAAAAGACACATGCACTCCAATGTTCACTGCAGCACTACTTACAATAGCCAGGTCATGGAAGCAAGCTAAATGTCCACTGACAGACAAATGGATAAAGAAGATGTGGTGCATTTATACAATGGAATATTACTCTGCAATAAAAAGGAACGAAATTGGGTCATTTGTAGAGACATGGATGGACCCAGAAATAGTCATAAAGAGTGAAGTAAGTCAGAAAAACAAACATCATATATTAACACATACATGTGGAATCTAGAAAAATGGTACAGATGAACCAGTTTGAAAGGTAGAAATAGAGACACAGATGTAGAGAACAAACATATGGACAGCAAGGGGGGAAAGTGGGGTGGGGATGGTGGCAGAAGGATGAATTGGGAGATTGGGATTGGCTTATATACACTAATATGTAAAAAAGAGATAACTAATAAAAACCTGAAGAGAAAAAAAAAAAGAGTACATAGAAACTATATGAGGACTTCTAAGTAAAATAAAAGTACTTGTGCTTAAGCGTGTGCATTCTGCAACATCTGTTCCAGTTCCATGAATAATGCTTATTTTCTAGTTATTGTTTAGGTCATAAAGTTTCCAATGAGAAAAAAAATGATTAGAGAAATTACGCAGAGGACAGACCTAACCAAGTAACATCAAAACTGGCAACTGTTGGAAAACGGGGAACTAATATATGTTATTGGCAGTTTTCCTTGCATAGGGGTGATTAAGAGAACAATCATGTGATGCAACTAGTGCTGATCATTTCAGAGCTCCTGGAAAAAATAGTCACCCTAAGAAAACGAGCAAAGACCCTGAGATAACAGTTCACTTTTACATTACTTATATTTTACTTACAACATTGCATGCTCATGTCTTTAGAATAATAAGATATCGTGATAACTTACACTGTGATTTTAATTTTCAAGAATTCAAGAGCAAAGACAGGGAAAGTAGAAGTTCATTTCACAAAACTTAGTGTGTAAAGCTCAGTGGAGCAGTCATGTCTAATACAGATGGAAATCTTTTTGTTTTTTAAAAAATAAATTTATTCATTTATTTTTATTTTTGGCTGCGTTGACTCTTCGCTGCTGTGCACGCATTTTCTCTAGTTGCAGCGAGCAGGGGCTACTCTTCGTTGTGGTGCATGGGCTTCTCATTGTGGTGGCTTCTCTTGTTGCGGAGCACGGGCTCTAGGTGCACATGTTCAGTAGTTGTGGCTCACAGGCTCGAGAGAGCAGGCTCAGTAGTTGTGGCGCATGGTCTTAGTTGCTCCGTGGCATGTGGGATCTTCCCGGACCAGGGACTGAACCTGCGTCCTCTGCATTGGCAGGCAGATACATAACCACTGCGCCACCAGGGAAGTCCCGGGAAATCTTTTCCGACAGAGCGATTTCATGTTAACAAGAGAACAGATTATATAAATAAGACATGAAGGTAAACCCCCAAGCTCTGTGTTATCACAATAGTCTTCCTTCTCCAGAAAATATCTTTCAGAAGAGCAAAAACAGTTTCTGGACTTTAATACCCTTCACCAGCATGGTTCAGATCTTTTCAATAACTATTGAACATCTATCATTTATTGTGATACAACATGCTGGGCATACAAAGATGAATCATGATTGATACAGATCCATATGAAATACACGGTTTTAACTGGGAGCCAAATAGGAAATACTTTAACATGGCAAGTACCTTACTTTGTAGGAGCTGAGAAGATAGGAAGAGCCTAGAGAGAGAGGAGTCAGAGCTTCTAGGAGTATGTGTCTTTAAGAATATAGAAATGGTGACGGCTAAAACAATATTCCTAAAAGGTAGGGAGTAGAATATCAGATAGAGAGCGTGTGGTATTGCGGAAGGACCATAAAGTGCAAGAGATGATAGGTGATGAGGCAGAATTAAGTGGAGATAAGAGGGGGAGATGGGCTTCCCTGGTGGTACAGTGGTTGAGAGTCCGCCTGCTGATGCAGGGGTCACGGGTTCGTGCAGGGGTCACGGGTTTGTGCCCCGGTCCGGGAAGATCCCACGAGCGGCAGAGTGGCTGGGCCTGTGAGCCATGGCCGCTGAGCCTGCAAGTCCGGAGCCTGTGCTCCGCAACAGGGAGGCCACAACAGTGAGAGGCCCGCATACTGCAAAAAAAAAAAAAAAAAAAAAAAGAGGGGCAGACTGTGGCTGGCCTTGCAGATCAGGCTAAGGAGACTAAATGTATTCTGTACAACAAACAATATGTGTCCAATATGAGTAATATAAAGGGATTCCTCGAAAAGGAAAAAAAATTCCCACAAACTTCCCTAAAATTAACTGAAATTATTTTTATTATGTTATTTAAACAGCTACTAACATAAACTTAGGCCATTATACATGCCTTAGTATATATGTAAATCTAAACAAATTTATAAATTTTCTCATGACTTTTTTCTTTAGTTTGTAAAGGGGTCTGTGATGTCAACTGGCTGGGAATTTACCCCCATCCAATTGCAAACACGACATTTTCACTAAATCCATCTTGGTCTCTCCTCATTTGTTGCTGACAGTTAAATCTGTTATATTTGGCACCAACACCAATGCAAATGCAAATGTCTTCAACTGAAGCTAAGAAGCAGTATTCAGTTGTAAAATGCAACTGAAACTAAGAAGCAGTATTCATGGGTAGCTAGAAATACCCATCTTCCTGGCTACCCATGATCATATATTTTAGATTATCTTCACAATGAAAACTCAAGAATTTAGACATTCTTATTGAGATAGTGATTAAGAGAAAAAGCATCTTAATGCCTCCTAAATTTCTGGCTTATGTGATTAGATGGAAGACTATGCCACCATTTCCAAATGTGTCACCTCTACGATCTTAGAATTCTGAAATTCCCAGAGAAGAATATGGTGTCCCATTCTACATCTTCCTCTCTCTTTGGACTGAATCTCTTCTTTTTTGGTGCTCATTGTGAATTCCTGATTCTTGACCCCTTCCAATTCTCCCCAGTCCACCATTTACAGGCTTTACTTGCCTACTCTATTTCAACTATTCATTCAGCACCCCAGAATTTCTTGCCAATCTTTAGGGCTGAGTAGTATCATCCATTTGCTCTCTGTGCTCTTATAAAGATGCTGTCAAGCAATGCTAGAAATATTATGAAACCATATTAATTTGGTCCATTATAACATCACTCTAACCTCACTATTATTCTACCCTCCTTCTCTTTTCCCTGAATTCCTATCACATTGTATTTACCACTCCAAATCCCCTCCAGTCTCCTTATATTAAATCCTACTGCTCCACAATGCCACCTGAGATAAATACCCAATAGCTATACTTTTACACTATAAAGAAAACTGAAATAGTCAATGGCAATCTTCTAAGATCTCACTGTTCCCACATTAAAAGTTCTTACATCTCCCTTCTTTTTTCTCTTTTTGGTTTGGGAGAA